>NC_089996.1:3290000-3915000 GCF_036417845.1 Apteryx mantelli
GCCCGGGGGCGGCGGGGGCCGCAGCGGGAGCGTCCTCGTCCCTTCACCGGCCTTGTGAAGCTCTTCTTCCCCAACGTGGATTGATCATCATACAAATCGTTTTAACCAAACTCAGCCGGTTTGCTATGTTTAAGAGAGTTTTCAGCTGAAGTAGTGATTAAGTGACATTTGGGGGTGGTTATCTAGTAAAGTGTTATCAAAAAAACAAGTAATTGCTGCTGTAATTGCTGCTCATATTTTGACAACACTCAGTAGACTTCAACTAAGTGAGATTCTGCTCCATTGCTGAAACTAGCATTATGTCAGTATTAAAAACGTGACAGTATTGTGTTGGTGCAGTAAATAGTAGTTTCTCACCTAGTTAAGACATATATATGTGTGTGTGCATATATATATATGTGCTTCTAGGAAAACACCAATCCATTTAACATTGCTTAGGTGACTTCCGTGTCAGATATGACTGGAAGGAGTGCTTATTTCTGTTGCTGAAAAAGTAGCTGCAATAGTTGCACATTCTGTGATTCACCCTCCTTCTGCACGACAGTATCTCACTCTTCTGGGATTCAGCAGTGGCTACGAAGAGAAAGGGGGATGTTTCAGCTAAATGCGCTTAGCCATTCATGGCAGCGCTGAAGGCATAGGTAAAATCCACCGTTACTGATGGCCAAAAAAATCAACTTCCTTTGTAAAGTCCATGTGTGTAGCAAAATGTAGTATCTATATGGACTGTTTGTCTTAAAGATCTAAAATTACAGTAAGAAAAGTGAGAGTCTTTTTTAGAAGACCTCTTATGATTAGGTAGCACTGTTTTGGCTTTGGCACTGGGAGTTTTGTTTCTGTTCAGTCTGAATTCTGGGATGGGGCAAATGAGGCTAAAAGAGGTGGATGCTTTTTTGGAAGAAAAAGCAGAACAGAAGCAGATGGTGAGGGGGAGGAAATAAAAATAGGAAACATTATTAAGCAGATGTATAGTTGGTGATGCTGTTTTTTTCTAGTGAAAAGGAAATGAGCTATGTTATTGCTTTGATTACTGTGCTGGTTTGACTGTTCCTTACAACATGTGAAAAAAAACCTGTTACTTCATGTTTTTGCGTACAACTTTATTGTATGTTAGGTGCTACACAGCATAATTTAGTTCCTTTTTAATATAAAAACTGTTATTTTAATTCTTTGTAGATATGACAATTATGACTTAGATAAAGACTGAAAGTTCTTATTCTGAAGATATGAAACTCATAACTGTGAAAGAATTAAGAGATCTGGGATGAATCACCTTCAGCAGTGATCAATAAAATGTAAGAAATTCTACACTTGTATTACTTAATTTACATTTGTAAGGATATAGTGAGAATGCAGGTATTGCTGGACATGTATAGCTAAATTTTTTTTAATCTCTTAAAAGATAATAGTTACTGTAGTGTTGTATGGAAGACCCAAATGACTGAGAACTTGTTCTTGAAAATGAGCACGCTTTCTGAAAGTGCACACCTTAAAATTTTGAGTCAATCTATCTTTTGTATACTGTTTTAATAAAATCTTCAGTGCTTAAAAAAAAAAACAATTTAACAGAAGTAAAGAGTTTAGCTGGGATGAATTGTGTGGTGGTCATCCTTTCTGTCTTTAACTTTATTCTTATTTCTATTTCCTTTAATAAATAATTAGCATTCATTTTATTTCAGTACAGAAGAGAAATAAAGTGGTTAAAGTTACTGATGATAGGAGAGAGCTGTTGGTCTTCTTTCAAAATGGAAAGAAGGATGAAGAGCAGAACAGTCTAAACTGTTGCTTCCTAAAGAACAAAAGTGAGTGAGCAAATAGTCAAAGGAAATCTGTCTTCTCAAGACAGAAAAAATAATCTGGGAGTTCAGAAGAAACTTTTACAGCTAGGAGAGGAGTCAAGGTGGTAATTCAGAAGCTCTGTATAGGACAGAAAAATACCCATGAGGGGACACTTTGCAGCACAAGTTTCTCTTTTTAGTTCTTGGATGAACATTTGCTGAGACTTTTCAGAGCCTTAAATTTTGCTGCAAAACATTTGGAATTTCCAAATAAAATGATGTATTAATATTACAGTCCATATGCTGTATTAATACCAAAACTTCTTTAAGTGCATTGGTATGGATTAACTGGCTACAGAATCACTTGTTCTTTATAGGATGTGGGAATTAAAACCCTGAAGAAGATATCAATTTACAAGTTGATGGATTTTTTTGTTGTTGTTTCAGCAAAGAGTGATGAAAAGTTACCGATATTTATTTCTACCTTCTTATTTCAGGGCAGGGGGGCTAATAAATATCACTGCTGTGCTGTATTATGGGGTATCAGTATTGGAATAAATATGACTTTCTAGTGGTATCCTAAATCGTGTGTGTCTCGGAGTTACCTGTTTGTAACAAATGGTTCAGAAAGTGAAGAGTCACTGCCATAGGATGTTGCGAAGGCCAAAAGATTAAGCAGGTTAAAAAAAAGGATTCCGCTAATGGAGTACAGGTCTTTCCTTGCCTGTTTAACAGAATGGTTTGGATTCAGCCTTTTGCCTTGAAAGTCCTTAAATCACTGATAACTGGAAGCTGGGAGAATATACCATATAAAGGATGAAGCTTCCTTATGCATTCAGGAAACAGGCTGCTTGGCTAGATAAACTTTAATTTGTCTCAGCATGGTTTTTCTCCTATCACACAGAAACATTGCATTAGAGAAATGTTTGGACTAGCATTTACAGGGAGCAGTTTCTCAATCCCGCCTCACAAATATATATAAAACATGAAATAAATAAGGTATTTATACATATTGCTGGGTTTACTGATTGCTTTTATAGCAACATAGTCAAGTATTTTATACTGAAAATTACATGCTCCAGGAAACAGTAGGCTTCATAGTGATAATGTCCTTAAACTTGTGTTTCTGTGCTTTGTATTTGGAAACTAAATATACAGGCACTCAAAGATAAGATGCTTTGTGCTAGAAACACATGAAACCACGTAAAATATTTACTGGCAGAAAGGTGATAGTGTAGCCAGGATTCTCAGTGAGAAATTGATAGTAAGAGGAGAGAGAGTTGAAGTAATGTAGCAATACTACCAGAGAGACTGCTAGGAACCATATAGTCCTCTGAAATTCTTGTCTGCATGACTGCAGTTGTGGTTCAGGAGGTCGCAGTACGCTGCACCTGGTGCCCTCAGTTAGATTTCTCTGCATCGTTGTGGAGGAAAATGAACCTTAACCTTTGCAGAGGCTGTAGTATTGGCTTTGAAATTTCATTCCTAAGTGGCAGCTGCTGCTGTTTTATAACATAGACTTCATTGTACTAGGAATGCATGTTTATTAAAGGGCTTGTGTGAAACAGTTCAAGGGCAAAATATAAAGCTTACTGACATGGACATTCAAGTGGTAAAATCAGTATTAATGTAAATATTGTTAGAATTAAAAGCATTCCCTCTCTGTGTCTGTCACACAGCCAGAATCTGTGCTGGAGCATGACAAATTAAAACTGGCTAGCATATTCTGTTGGATGTCCTTAATGGAAGGAACAGAAAAAATACCCACAAATATGGCAAGATAATTAACTTCTTAAAGCTTTAAGATTTTTCTTATCTATTTAATTCATTACTGATAATACAGATATGCAGTTCTATTTTTAAATGCTATTTTTAATATATAAGATTGCATAACAGCAGTAGCTTGCTTAACATACTAAGTTTGCATAAAAGGTCAGTCACTATGTATTTGTTTTTGTTTCAAAAATGACTTGGTAGAGGTGAAAACTGTTAGCACCCCTTCCTCCTTCCAGCAGCTTTGTCATTTCAAGATAAGCAGGAGCTTAACAGCACACAGCAATTTTTGAAGGTTCACACAGTTCATTCTGTTTTGAATGTGAATCTATTTATACAGACAGTAAATGTATTTGTGAAGGCGCTCAGAAGAAATAAGTATAAAATGTTCCTATTAAGCAGCCGTATTTACTTGGGATCATCATCACCAAATACGTATTTTACAAAAATAGTGGTGAGAGAGGAGGAACTCTCCTGTATCATTTCATATGAAAAGGGTAAAATACTAGGGCTTATTTTCACATATGTGTGTCACAAAGAATTTGTGCTATTTTGAGAACCTGTAATTATGCTAGTATAATTCTTCTAAAACTTAAATCTTTCTATTAACTCAGACAGAAGCGTGCCATGAAAATCACTTGACATACTGTCTTTGTAAATGATAAAAGATATAATGGCTTTTTTCAGTTCTAGTTCTCTGTTTCGAAGTTATGTAAATGTTGGACAAAACCAAAATATTTTGTTTTGGTCATGTTATTCAGCTGATTCAGCAAAGGGAAATCAATGTTTGTAACATCAGCTTATAGTTCTTGATCTGACTTGGTTGACTTATCACTGTAATTCTACCAAAGCTGACAGTAAAGATCAAAAAAATGTTGGTAGTTATGATTGTCCCTCTCTTTGTTTAGATACAGTTATCCTTAAATATTACTAGTTAATTTAGTCTGTCTGTTTAGTCATGTATTTAAAAATGCATTTAGACTAGTGCATGTAAACAGAAGCCCTTTGAAGCTCTAAGAAACTGGTGAAATGCACCGTTACTATTTCCTGCATGTATTTTCCAGTGTATTTGATACCAGGGTTAAGAGGTGTAATTGTAGTTCTTTAGAATATGAAAGATGCATGAATCCTTTCTGCCCAGACAACTTAGTTTTGCAGGCTTTTATTTAAAAGTGGACATGAGAACCCACTTCTACTGTAAGTTTATCTGCTCCCTTTCAGCTTTAGTAACTTGTAGGTGTCATCTTTACTTCAACATCCTTAAATCTTACTTTGAGTAGCTGTGGTGCAAATTAATTGCATATTTTAACTCTAAAAAAGACTTTAACTAGTTTCCTTAGCGCTGTTACTTGAATTTGCTTCTCAATTTCTTTTACAATTAACCTTTGCAAAACAGATTTTGCTCATGTCTTGTACCATGTATTAAGTAAAGTAACATTATACTAGGCCTCTTGTGCGGTGGATGGATTGGAGCTCTAATGACATGGCCCTTGCCAGGGAAGTATACGTAGATAAGTTCAGTGACGATGCAAATAGGGGCACCCCGGTGATACAGCTGAATTCAAGTAGCTGCTGAATAACAGCTCGAAGTAAACACCCTGTGCACAGCCTTCAGAGCAGCAGCCACTCTTCCCTTGCCCCGGGCTTTGGGCCCCCAGGCGCAGTTTGCTGCACGCGGTCAGAGCTCGGGCGCCTCGTTCACTGTCCGCCCAGCTGCGGGGCTGCGCGCCGGGCTCCGCACCCCGTTCCGCCGAGCGGGGCGGCCGCAGCCACGGGGCGGGGGCAGGGGCGGGGCCCGGGCCCGCCCCTACGTAAGCTCGCGTCATCAGCGCGCGCCGCGCCTCGGTCACGTGTCCCGTGTTTACCCCCGGCGGGCGGCGCGCGCCCATCCGTCGGTGTCGGTGTCGGTGTCGGTGTCGGTGTCGGTGTCGGTGTCGGTGTCGGTGTCGCGCGGCGGCGGGCGGTGAGTGCCCCGAGCGGCCCGGGGCGGCGGCGGCGGGAGGCGCTGCCGCTGCCGCCGCGGCGGGGCTGGCAGCGCCCGCCTTCCTCGCCGCCTCCCCGGAGAGCGCGGCGAGACGGGGCGGGGGCTCCGCGGCGGCGGGGCGGGGGCAGATACCGCTGCTGCTGCGCCCTCCCTCAGCCCTGGGTCTCGGCGGGGACGGGGGTGAGCCGGGCCGCCAGGCCGCGACCGGTCGTGCGGCGACATCTGCCGGAGCCCCGGTCGTGCTCCGGTCGGCGGAGGGGCGGGCGGCCGTTTCCAGGTGATGCCGCCTCCCCTAGAACCTGGTCTCGCTTAGGGCGTTTTAGGTCCTTAAGTTTATGGAAATAAAACGTTTCCTGTGCTTGGCAATCAGTTTTCGCTGTGATGATTCGGAATATTAAGGTGTAATCTGTTCCTGTGAGCTACAATTTGGTAAAAAAAAAATCTTTTATTTCTAGGCATACAATGTCACTACCAACAAAAAGATGCGGAAGACCCCCAATGCTGTCCTTTTTGGAAAAGAAAAAGAGGAAGCAAAGCCTTGATAGAAGAAGGGGGAAAACAAGGATTTATGTAGGAAATCATATTGACCGATGGTTGACACTTAAGGAAAAACTGGATTTCAGAAATGATGCGGAAGTAGCTGGATTTTTACTGGACTTGTAAGTAGACTGCCACCACACTGTTCCATTTACTAATATGAAACAAGTAATTCTTGGCATTAATTTAATGTCAGTTATGTGTTTTCTTTATAGATATGACAGCTGTGACCCACTGGCAAAAGCCCCGGTCTGTTCTCTCCCTGAGCGTGTGAGAAAAATTGCTGTGAAAGAAGAAGGATCATTGTCAGACAACACTTCTTTAATAGCAGCTGATGGAACGTTAGTAGTATATTCTATTTATATGTGAATGGTGCAGATGAAATCTTTTTTTGCGAGTGCTTAAAAGATGGCAGCTGACATTTAAGAAATATTGGAAGTCATATAATAAAGGAAAGCATGTAGCTCATTAGATTAAAATGAGAGACTTTGGACAGCCTCCACAGAACAGCTTATCTGTTTGTTTTGTTGTTTGTGTTATTGAACACATACCTAATAGTATTTCAAAATAAAAACAAAACTTCTTTCCCAGAACAAATCTTACAACCCAAATTGCTAATTGAATCTGCAGGTATGACAATGATGGCCAGTTGTCTAAAGATTCTGCTTCTTCTGGACCTGAAGATGTGAGAATTGTAACTGTGAAAGAAGAGAGAGAAATACTGCATGACTGCTTGTCAGCAGAGACAGATGACACGTTAGTGATACTGTGTTATTTTTTGCATGTTTTTGCATATGAAAATATTTTGCATTCATTTTATTATCACTTTTAATTTTGCTTATTAGAAACTCATGTCATTCACGCTCTGATTCCTTATTTAAAAACATCTTGGTATGTAACGGTTGTTCCAGTCCTTGAGAGGCAAGAATATGAGAAATACTTTGGAAGAGTTGGAAGTTTATTAGAGTACACACAGCAAGCTTGCTTGTTCAGTGACTGCCTTGCTTAATTGTGTATAAGACTCATTAATGGAGCAAGAAAATAGCTGATACTGCACATGTATTTTAGCGTTTGCTTTAGTAAGTGACTATACTATTACAGTAATACAGTCTCCAGGCAAGTGCGATTGTTGTGCGTGCTTTAACTTTTCTCAAAAGAAAAATGTGTCATTGTTGACTGGGTGATATTACATACAAAGTGACGTGTTAACCTATCTAAAAATAGTGCCATGCTCAACGAGGCAACCACAGCATCAGTCGACTGCTGATTTCTTTTACTGCAGTATCATCAGTAACTGAGGCATTCACAGTTGAGATCAAAGGAGCCTCAAATAGGTATGCTTGTCCATTACTCTTTACTTAGGTTTCAATTATCCACAACAGTGTTACTGAATACTTATAATTTGGTCCATGTCTTAGTTATCTGACCTTTTAAAAAAATGTATCTTTTAATATGTGCAGGGGGACACTGAGAACCTAGGACATTGCATTGGCATTGCATGGTGTGTCCAAACCCCTCGCTAATATGGTGAAGTATGTAACACATGTCGCATGTTTGTCTGAATCTCGTTTTCCACTGTGTTTTCTTGTGACTTTCCTAATTCTTATCACTTTTGATTTTAGTAGGTGAACGTGTTGGGGTTCTGAAAGCAATTCTGTGGCTCAGAAGAATTCTTGGAAGCTAGGTCATGAGAAAATAAATGCAAGTGCTATGAAGCTGACATATTCAAGTGCATTCTTCAAAATAGCATTTTTTCTCTGGCAATATAATTTTAGTTTGGAATGCAGCAATAATTAACATCCTGGGACTAATTTGATACAGGTGAGAGATGTTTGTTTTTAATTGATTGCTTATTTCAGCCTTCTGCGGTGTGGGAAATATTGGGGAAAGTGATTTGATGTGGGAAAAACTTTCTTTTAGCCTAAAAGGTAAGGTATATGATACTTTGCTACAAGCTCATCATATGTGCGTGAAGATATTAGGTCACTCTAAATGTGTAAAATGCTGGACAGACAGACAGGTTCATATGTAGTGGTAATTGTGTAAAGCTCAGAAATGGCAACTCTCTAAGAACAAAGAAATCCAAAAATGCGGTGAATTTTTATAGAAAGGGTGTTTTAAGACATTAAGAATGTTTATGTTACAGTAATAGTTGTGTAGTCTCTCTATGAGCAAAAGAATTTTTGTGGGTTTCAGTGCCTGAATACCACATCATCAGTAATGTTCTTGGTTTTGTTTTTCATTCATAATGTACCAGTGAGGTAGAGTGATGACGTTATTGGGGGATTTTTGTTAGCTGTGGGAAAATGATACAGTAGTCAAGCGTTTTGCCCGGTGTCATGCTGGTAGTTGAAACTGGGTCTCCAAAATATAACTGAACTTAATTGCTGACTCGGTGATCTTTAGATGGATGGGCAAGAATCTTAGTTATCTTAGGAAGCTAGTTTGTCCTATCAGAGGAACAGCGGTTATGTTAAAGGATAATTATTTTTTCTTCTTTTGAAGGTGTAGGACTGCACTTCCTTATTGAAGGGTGGAGATGAAGGCAGGTAGTTCCTGCTTTCCAGACATTTGGCTATCATGTTTTCCTGTTGCTATTATTGTCTTTGGGCTTATGGACTGTTTTTCATTTTGTGCAGATACGTAAGGGTCAGAAAAAGAGCAATTTCAGGTACTGTTAATGCAACAAGGTCTTGTTATAGGTGATTGATTACAATTCTGGATTAATAGTCGTAAATCAGCTATTGTATTATAGGCTTTTTACTGTCTAGTCAAGTAGGTTGGCTAAACATAAACTTTTGAGGAACTGGAAATGGCAAAAACAATGGAGTAAGAACACAACTCATCTGCTTTTTCAGTAGCTTTAACGTTTGGTTTCTGTCCTGTTTTATGGAGTGTTGCCTGATGCGGCATTTAGCTTTCAGAGGTTGCTGTTGTTGGAGAGTGTAAATTGATGGAGAAACAGTAAGGGAATCAAGTAGCAGGGACACTGGAATTTAAAGATTCCAGACAGCTAAAATGGTATAACTTCTTGAGGTTTGACTATTGTGAAGAGTTGGAATGTTAAAGTAACACAGGAAGAGAACATACAGAAATCTGCTTTAAAGCATTATTAGCAAGGCACAGCCAAAGGGAAATATTACTGAACCATGTGCCTTAGGCTCCTCAATACGTTCAGTTCTTCTCTGTTTCTTCTGTGATTTACTTTCATCTTTAAAATTTGGAATATTAACCAAAGCTAGGTTCAAATAATATTTCTTGTGTACATGTAACAGGTGCAAGACTGTCAAAGCAGATAACTTACCATTTTTCTTTAATATTTGATAGTTAACTCTTAAGATTGAAGAATGATATGTTGAAGTACTTGAATAGTTGCTTTGGGGAAGCTTGGGAAATTTGAGTTTCTTTTACTTTTGAAGTGCCAATATTTGACGCTAAACATTCAAAAACACCTTTATCTGGACCTTTATTAATGAGAGATCCTCTTGGTACAAGTGGCTTGCCTGGGATTTGATTATGGAATCCATCTTTTTGCCTTCATTCATTTTAAAATTAAACAAAACAAGAACTGTATATGCAAAGAATACAGATACAAAATAAATACTCATAAATGCCACAGCAGCTGGGTTTTTGTCTTGAGAAAGCCTGAAACCTATAAGATGAGTTGGTGTCAGTCATTAGGGGCTTCTCAACTAATCATTTACTATTTCGAAGGTAGGCTTCCTGTGTCTCCTGAAATGACAGTGGCATCTCATTTTATAATGATTGTTTCTGGGTAGCTTTTCTGGCAATCATGGGACCTTGCAAGATAGCCTGTGTTGCAGAACTTCTCTTTATTTTAAGTAGTCTGTCATCTGCAAAGCTGGATGATTACTGTCCAGAGGAGGTAGTTGTAATGTGTAATTCCATAACTTAGAAACAAAATAAACAACCTTGGGAGATGTCCAGTAAGCTGTTATGCTGAAGAGTTACCACAGCACCAATGTGAACAGCTGAGTGATGAAAAAGGGTGTGTAGTTTCTTAGCAAGCAGGAAAGTAAAGCTTAAATTACATTTATAATGGGGGGGGGGGGAAACGCACAGATAAAATAACCTGCTTATCCAGGAGAGCTTCATGTGCTCTTCTGAAAATTTGATTTTTGAGTACCTGGTTTTCCCAAAACTGTTTGTTTAATCTGTATTTAGACCCTTTAAGTGTAGCCAAAATATAATAAAACAATTCTTAATTGAACTACAAGATTCTGCATGTATTGTTTTGGTCTTTAGTGTTCATAGTTTGCTTTTAAATTAAAAAAAAACACACACACAATACGTGATTATTTCATTAATGTAACTTGAATATGTGTAACAGTGCTTTTCCTTACAGAAAATTAAGATTGAGTGGTTAGTCTAAAACACATTGCACTGAATTAAATAGTTGACTTTATTGTAATGCTAAATGTTGTTCTGTATTTTGCTACAGGGAATGATGTATACATCATCAAAACATAATATGTTGGTTTGATTATATGTTTTGCACATACAAAAGCACAAATTGGTTATAATTTTCAATCATTTCAAAACTGGAAAGAAAAACTAAGAGTAAAGCACTTGCCTAGTCATACTTTTTGAAATGATGAGAATGTATTTGGTATTTAGGTATTTGAATGTCATGTTGTAATTATTATTGCTGTGTTACTTTTCAGGATGACCAACAAGAAGAAAATCAAGCACTTGCATAACGGTACTGGGGCGTTTTTTGGTCCCTTTTGATTTTGCTGTGAGGGTATTGTGAACTAAAAAGAATTACTGTAAGTTGTAGTATGAAATTCCATGTTACTTGTTGAACAGCAGATTAAACTTAATTAACTAAAGCTTTGTTGTGTTATCTTAATAAAGTGTGTGGAGTGGATTATTTCACTGTGAGTGTCTATAAATAGTTCTCTCAAATGGCAATGAGAAACAGCAAGCCATAATGCTAATAGGTACTTCTCAACATTATCCAGAATTATGATTTACTTTCTGTAGTTTGTATTAAGCAATAAAAATGTTCCTGAGATTTTATTTAGAACTGGAAGTAAAGGGTTAAGATAGATACAACATTCTAGTAACAGTTGGATTAAGCACTTTTCCTTCCTTAATGTTTTTCTTTGAACTCTCTTGTGGAGCAAATTTAACATATTCCATGCATTAGAAGGTATTTGTGGAGGTTGTTAGTGCATGATAAATGACTGATAAAACCAGCGGACTGCATAGCGCATAGCGTGTAACTTCCTTCTAAAAACAGTAATCAAGATCAGATATGATGTTTATTTAAATACATTTCCTCTTGAATAATTTGATCTCTTGCTTAGGCTTTTCATACTCTGAAAGCTTTCTATGATGCTTTTTACTATGCTTCTTATATGATGCTTCTTAATTTTATTGTCTTCTCTTACAAAGATGAAATAAATATGGATTACTTCTAGTACCTGAAGTTGAATAGAATAGTAAGCATCTGTTTGTAATTGTGAATTTGCTTTGTAGTTACTAGATATGAGTAATCCTGGAAAGTTTTTAACTGAGAAATTGTGAAATATCTATGATTGTGTTCAGTGTATGTCAGAAAGTCAGAAACTCCCAGTCTTCTGATTCTTTTTTTTTTCTTTTCACCACACATTCTCATAAGCATTTAGGTCTTGATCTTACACTGTTCAAGTCAATTGGGTTTTCCCACTGACTTAGATCAGAACAGGCTCTCTCTATTACAGTAATTCCCCAAACTATGTTGTTAAACTCAACATTTCTTTTTTAACAAGTTACTTCAACTGGTATAACAAACTTGTGCTCTTAAAATATTTTTTGCTGCATTTGAAGTATTAAAAATTCAGTTTTACCTTATTAACTACATAACTTATGCCAGATATTGTACAGATCACTTTTTTTTTGATAGAGAGGATCATTTTTTTGAAACTTTATTGAAATGAAAATATTGCTTTCTGTAGCCTTTCTCCGTGCACTCCCTTTGCTTTGTACCTTTCAAATTTTTCCTTGACAACAAAGCAGTCATTTGTCTAAGTGACTCAGTTTGGCCCACTGAAAACAGTATGACTAGTGATACCAGTGCTCAGTGATGTCGTTACTTCATCTCTCTCAAATGTTGTCTCGTCAATGTCATCACAATGAAAAGGGAAGAGGTTCAGCCTTCAGTATAATTGGTTATGTTTTCCTCCAAAGTTTACAAGATCAGCAGAAGAACGTGCAACTGCAATAGAGAATTTCAGTAAGGAGCTCTTTCCCTCTGTTGCATTTGAGCACCATCTTGTCAGCCTACTCTGTCCAGTTCTCGTGCCTTTATAAATGCACAGTCAAAATAATTGATACTATTTAACCGCTTATTCTTGTGCAAGTAGACTAATACTGCAAATGCATGATGTTTTGAAGTGCACTTACGAGCTGAAGTTACTGGCAGAAAGGTTATTCTGATGCATAGTACTTGAATATAGTATGGTTCATATAATACAAATGTGTTTTCCCTCAAATCTTATCTAGATAAGTAGTTCAACTTGAAGAAAAGTTGAGAGAAAAGGAGACTTTTTAAAATTCCTTTTGTAATTTTATAGTATGCATGGATGATTTATTTTGCTTTATTATATCAACATATGCTTTTGAATATCTGACTTTTATAGAGCAGAATATTAGTATTTCCCAGTAAATTTGTGGAAGAATGAATGGTAATGATTCTGAAAGAGATTCTTGCTTCTGCCAAGAATGTGGCAATGGCTATGCTCTTGTCAAAGATAAAATAGCATAGTAAATTTTCCTGCGGTTATGGGTCTCTGGAAATTGCTGGACTGGAATATGTTTGAATGTAAGACCTAAATCTATAAAGATTGTTTACATTATCATTTCAATGATATATTAATATATACATACATGAATTGCTGTAAGCAAAACAATTGGGATCTTAGCAATAGTGAGTATAGATTTCTTACCTGAGTATTGTAAAAATGAGGAAACTTTTAATGTGGCTTTATTGTCCCAGTTGGTTTCCTTTGGTTTGTGCATCTGTTTTGAAATGAAAATCTGTTAGGAAACTTCTGAAATGTATTCTAGTTGTATTTAAGCTCAGGTAAACTAGGAAACTTGCATCCAAATAAGAACAGACCTTGTGTTGGAACTTGAATTTCAAATGGTTAACTTGAGAATTTAACTTACATCACACCAGTTTTCATAATTACTAAGCTAGAAAGCTTTGTTCCTTTCCGTTATTTTGCCTTGCCAAGAAGTGATTTTTTTTTTTAATACGGTAATGATGATCGTACCCCTAGCTGAATAACTGTTAGTATAATGAGAAGACTAAATATTTTGTTCAGAAGGGTGATCTGTCCTATTTTCTGGTTTACCTTTATAGTTAATAACTGCAAAACTTGAAAAAGTTTATTTAAAAAGAAATGTGCAGATTTCTTTAAACTGTGAATTAAGCAATTTTGTAGCTGCAGGTACCAGTTGGAGGGAGAGGGAGAGAACTGAGGTAAGAGGGACTGTAGAGTAGATATCCCCTGTGTAAAATAATGGCATTTAAAAGCTTTATTTTCTTACCATTTAGAATGGCTGTTTGTAATTCTTCAGCTCTTTTTACTCTAAATGCCTGTTTATAAGGCTTGATCATGCAGCCAAAAGTTCAGGAGGAAGCAGAGCCCTGCACCTAGCCATATCGTTTAGGTATATAACGGAGATGCAGGAATCTAGTTTTATTCTGAGTTCTTCAGGCTTAGCAGATGTTTTTGCGCAAGTTGCTTCTCTCTCTCTCTCTCCAAACCTCTTTTTTTCTTCTGTAGTAAAATAGGAATAAACTCCATGTACAATTTCTATAAGGTATGATCACTTGTCTAAAAAAGATTGAGTATGTAATACTACCATAATTGTGATGATATTTGTCATTACTTTTTCAAGACATCTTCAAGCCCTCTCTCTGTGCTATTAATGACATGTCTTTTGGGTTTCTAAATCAGGACACCCCAAAAGAGTTTCAGCAATGTGTCATGTTAAGCACATGCTTATGAGTCACTGATGAAAATACTGGTAAGTGGATGGCAGAAGGAAAGAGGCATCAAAGGAGAACTTGTGGAGTAGGAATAGTGGAGTTTCAGTCTGAGGTTTGTAAATGAAGAATGTGGGTTAGAGAGGAATGGTGAACCTGAACTTTTTTTCTTTTTTTTTTTTTTTTTTGTGGTGGTTTGAGTGGTTGCCTGTCTCTCGGGACAAGCTTGCTTCCTCTCTTTTCCGATGACTCAGTAGAGGCAGTTACTGTTTCATCCTTATAGTTCCACAGAGATTCCACACTACTGCGAGAGTCAAAACTGGGGAAAGAGTTGTGTTTTCATGAAAAAGAGTCAAGAGATGAACTGGACACTTATAAGATCAGATATAACTGAGTCTAAGTCTTACATGTTTGCCACCTCATTTATGTCATAAAGCTGTACTTCATTCTGTAGCTCTTTTGTGTATCAATGCAAAATAGATCTGTATTTTAGCTATCAAAATACTTGCGCAGGAATGCTTAGGCTAATATTTAGTTAGATGTCTGTAATCTTGCTTTACGTGCAGTACTCAATGCAGTTTTGTCCAGATACTGTCTAGGGTGTCTAGAAAGAAAGAGGGCAAGTGTGGGTGCGTGTTTGTGTACAAAAACACTCCCACTCTCCAATTTATTTTACCAAATCATAAGTTAATTTAGGTTGGAAGGGTCCTCTGAAGGTCATCTCATCCAACCTCCTGCTCAAAACAGGGCTGAATCAAGGTTGAATCAGGGCCTTGTGTGGTGGAGTTTTGAAAATCTCCAAATATTTTCTAGCATTTTAATGTTAAATTGCATAGAACATAAGATCCAGAATGTAAGATTCATCTTGCATTACTACATTGCTTTTTCTATGCCTTTTTTATCATTATTGTAGTAGTCAAAGCCCTGATTCCTATTTATTAAGCTATGTGACTTGACAGTATGAGAATACTTTTAACATTAAATGAATGTATTTGGACACCTAAATTGTACAAGTGCAGCCAATTATTGCTTTTATTACCTCTTGCTTATGCCGAACGAAGTCTGTGTGCACATAGAGAATGTTTAAGATATACTGGAAGGACCTTATTTCCTCCAGCTTTAAGAGGATTATGGTCTGAACTGGGATGACCATAAATACTGCGCTAACTTTTCTTTCTTATATTATCACTGTTACATTTGGTGCTTAAAATCAGCCCATATTTATATTAGTAAGAAAACTTAGGTGAATGTGCTCTGAACATGCATTAGATACGGACATTGAAAAATCAGGGTATCCAGTATGGTGATATGATGGTACTTAACTTTTTAAGCTTGACTTTAATTGCATTAGTTCTTTGCATTTTAACCATCTTAAGTGAAAAACTGCATATACATATGTATCTTTTGCCAGAAAAAGAAGTGCTTTGGGGACATTTTAAAGATAGCTAAAGATGTCATTGTTTTTCAAGATAGGATATTGTGCCTTTATGTAGTTACAGTTTGGGGGGGGGGGGGTCCTGTTCTTTCTCTCCACCCTTGGTAGTAAAAAGGCATTAGAATATCTATGAAATCTTCAAATGGGAGGAATCTCGCCAGCTTAAATGGTTGGCTAAATTTAGGGTCTGGACCTAATCCAGAGTGGAGTACCTCTTCTGTAATAAAAGATGTGTGCGGTTTTCTTTAAATGCCTTTGGCAGGTCCAACTTAACATGTACATCAACATTAAGATTTACCTTTTCTATGCTAATTTGATATTTATGCCTACTTTCCTCTTGTAGGCCTTGTGAAATGAAGTCATAGGCAATAGGTTTTCCACTTGTGTCATTTATCACCAACTAATCCACATGTGTTTGAGCAGGCAGGATCACCCCTAAGTCATTTGTGTTGTTCTAAGGGAAAGTAGAGGAGGAAGGAAGGGTAAAGGAAGGAACAAAAGTTGAATGGTGTTTAAACTGCTTGGAAAAGTTTCCTGTGCTTTTAAATCGGTTTTTCTCCTCCTCTGGGTTCTTTTTGCAAATTTCTTCATTATCTTATACAGTGCTTCTTGGATGGTCGAGCTTGCTGCACACATTGGAAGACATTCAGAGAGAGCAACTTGATCTGTGCTTGTAAGCTTTATTTAAAGAACCTTTTCAAATTAGTTCTTGAAATGACCTATTTTTCAAAATAAACTTAAGTTTTAGAAGTGACGACTTCGTAACACTAAAACAGGTGGTATCTTCAGTGGCAAAAAAAATCCAATCCTATAAACAGTATTGTAGTTTTAAAAACTCCATCATAGGATAAACACAACCATACTATACTCAAAGACAGCTTGAGTTTATCCTGTGCTCCAGCTGTCAATCTTGGATGACTTAAACTGATTCTTTACAGAGCAGCTCTGATGTCTCTTATGCTGTGTTTAATCCCAAATTAGATAAAACTACTTGTGGATAATTGAGATTGCACCATATTTAGTATATCCCAATGATTGTCCTTCATTTTCTTTCCCAGAAAGGCAGCTGAAAGTACGGGTTGCAGTAGATGGTTTTCACAGAGGAAAAGGTTTCTTGTCTTTAACATCCTAAAACTCACGATTCAAAATGTTAGTGTTGTCTGGCAACTATGAGCATGGACAAACGTAGATCCAAACACAGCTCAACAGATTGCCCATTGGTTGTGAGCTTTGATATATGTTAGTTCAAGACAACTGTGGAGGTAGCATCACGTGTATTTTCATGTACATGTAGAAAACATAACTGTTCCTGCAATTCATGGACCTGATGTCTAGTTATGTCTAAGGTAGTCCTAAATAGGCTTGTATGTTCTTTAAGTCTGGCCCTGAGATAGAAATAATTACGTAATATTTCAAGAATGATGAGTTAGGTTCAAATACACACATAAGAATATGGTGCTTGTCTATTTTGAGATAGGCTTGCCAAAGCCAGTGCTTGGTCTGTTCAGAGTAACTGCAATACAGCTATTGAATGGGGAGTCTGATGTGTGTTTGTAACTGGAGGCCCCAGCTCGCATTTCAGCGGCACCACTTACGCAGCTGCTCTGCTCCCCCCTGCTCCTGGGCATTTATTCTGGTCTCGCCATGGCCTCTTCCTCCGACAGCACAGCAGTCTGTGAGTCCAGGTGGTGAATTGGATAGGGGAACTCATCTGGCTGGGAAAAATCCACCCCCAGAATGGTGGTGTGTCCTTCCCCCCCCCCCCCGCCCCCCCATTCCTGTCATTTCTTGCATCTGGTTTGTCACTTAGTCCTACAAACATTTGCTGGCACAGTGGGAGGTGCTGTAGGGATGGGAACTGGTGGCAAAAACAGGAAATGACACTACTGTTGAAAGCTCGATGTTGAACTGTGTTGGCTAAATATTTATCTTTGATATAAAGTATCTTTTAATCATGCAGTCATTCATAAAAACATTGGGAAAAAGCTGATCCACTTACTTAGACTATTATATCAAATGATTCTGGTACCTTAGGCAAATAATATCCACTTTCAGTGACAAATTAAAAACCAATTGAGCATTAGAAATGGGATATTAAGCATTTAACTTATAATAATGAGTTTTGGGAATGTTACCTTTAAGAACTTTCTTTTCTCTGTTTCCCTGCTTTACCTCATCCCTTCCTAAAAATACTCGGGGGGGGGGGGGGGGAAGGGAAGGTTTTTGAGGATACTTAGTTGATGTTTCAAATGTTTAAATTCACTTATTTCAAATGCTGATTACTTTTTGATATTAGATCTTTATTGTTGTGTAATTTGGCAAAGGAGAGTTTCAAAATGCAGTGCGGTATCAGTGCATTTAATGATACAGTATCTTTGTGGTGTAGTGAAACCATCAGTCCTCAAAGAGAGGAAGTCTTCTGTTTGAAATTGCATATTTCGAATTGAAAAAGCAAGAGAATCATGATTAGAGGCAATCGTATTCCTGTTTGGATGTCCACTGATGCTTTGTTATTTCCTGCTCACCATTCCTGCTCATTCATTCTAGTCCTGTTTTATTCAATTTCAGTTTCTGTTCTTGTTGCATCCTGCTTTCCAAATGTTTGAGTATTAGTTTTTTGCCAACTTCAGACCTCCTGTTGGCTCACAAAAGAGTTAACATTGGGTGATGAACAGTACAATATCTGTGCCTGCGATTGTGGTACATTTTATTCTTCCCCTTTTGTGTTACTTAATAATTCCCCTGAGCCAGGGTTTTTAATATGGCTCCTGTCTTAGTAATAATAGCCTTTCATTCTTTTCATATGAAGGGAAAAAAAATATTGGGGTGAGATTTTGAGCATATTTACACTTTTAGGCTTGTTGACACTGTAAGGATGAAAAGAATCACAGATGTCTAATTTTCAGAAAAAGTTGAAAATCTGTGGAAGGAAGATGGTATCTGTAGATATAACTGAAGATTGTTTTACTGCTGTTAATTACAGGAAGCATGCTCTTATCTGCCTTTGCTTTTTTGTTTAATCAAAATAGAGGAGGAATGGAAGAATGAGAATATAGAAATCGTGTGACATTACAGAAACATGCTTTAGTCATACATAGGCTATAAAAAGAATAAGAGAATTAAAAGGTTTCTGAGATGGTATGTTACCAAGTACGGTTCTTAACACAAGCTATTAACACAAACTAAATTAATACTGCCACCTTTAAAGCTTCTACAAGCAATAGTCATTTGAGGCTGATTAGAAAAAAGTAATCCATGGAGCCTGCCAACACACTGATTAAACTATTGAGTTGCTGACTTCATATTAGCTGAACTTCTCAAGTCATCTGTCAGTACTGACCAACCACAAGAAAATGAAAGGAGTCTGCAGTGTAGGATTTGTGTAGCAGTTTTATTTACAGGCCTGCATGTTCCAAAATTAATATTCCCATGGGGAGATGGACTTTGCAAAAATATTTTGAATTAGAAAAGTCAACAGTCAACAGTGAAGTGTGAAAGTTGGTTTATTTAAATTTTAAGTTTGTGCCTTTGGGAGAGGGGGAAATCTGTATATTTTAACTGCAGCTTACTGATATTTCAGCCCTTGCTTCTTCTGCTCACAGTTTGTTTATTTCTTAAGAGAGTTAGTTGCTTTTTTGTTGTTCTTGTTTTTTTAGACCCATATCTAGGTTTCACAATTGCTATATTAGCATCTTGCACAATTAGCATTAGTACTTTCAGTAGTAAACTGCAAAGCTTTTGTGCTCAGCAAGACTCAGGTTGCATGAAGAGCTTCTGGCTCTGACAAATACAGACTGAAAAGTCCTATCGCTGATGCTATGTACATGCAATGCTATGTAGCTGATTCATGTTACCATTTTTCTTCACTGCTATAGTCCACCCTCAGAAAGCTTTTTAATATATTTCTGTAATATTATTATATTTTATATACATATTACATATATAACAGCTGCTGTTCCAAATTGGTTTTCCATGCTTTACAGTGAGAATCCTTTTTCTTCTATTGTTTTTTGAGCAATATGTGCATTTTTACTTGATGCATGTTTGTCTTATTCAGTTATTTAATAACAAGTCAGTGAAGCAACTGTAAAAATCAGAAGTGAATTGTTTCACATTCTTGTTCTGTTCAGCTTTGTGTTCCAAACAGGCAATTCCTGTTGGCAATGGGGCTGCCTTGAAGAGTGCTGTGTAGTAAACGTCACACAAGAGCACCGTAAGAAACTGGGCTTTGCTTCTGATCCTAGTCATGTTGTGATTTGTTTATTTGCTGATTTGAGCACAGTCTGTTGCATCCTTCCTTTTCTGAAAATGAAATGCAAATAGAACGTCAGCTAAAATTAACCACAGACTAATTCAATTAACAAAATAAACAAATGGAGGTAGAGTAGGAAATGAGCTTTGAAAAACTTGGAGTCCTCAGAGATGAGAGAGATTTATTCCTCTGCCTGTTGGACATCTGTCAGGAATTACTATCTCGGCATCAGTGGCTTTCTGATCACACCGTTGCTGGTTGTTCGCTAACACACCACCTTGCAGAGTTGTCTTTCTGACTGCTGATACTGATTTGACACCGGGAGCCTTTTGTTTTCTGCTCTTAGGCTTGATATTTCAGTGACGTTGGTATTTTGAATATCTGCTCAAAGGAACCATTTTTGTCATGTTTTGTTTGTTCTGTTTTTCCCTGAGGGACTGACTTTTAGAGTGGTTATGCTACATAACTTGGGTGAAAATGCAGAAGCAACAGTGAGATCTTTCTGCCTCAGCATTCTTTTCCATTTCTAGCGGATGTAAATTGGACTGCATTTCTGTCTCATGTTTTCTCCAAAGTATTTCAGTATTGATACACTGACAATCCATAATTAGAGGGGAAAAAAAAGTAGTAATCACAGACCAGTCCCTGCTATCCTTTATGCATTACTAGACATGTTAAAATGTCTCTGAACCTCAAAGACTCTTGCATGCTAGAAACTCTTGTAGTTTGCACCCCTTTGGTTGAGCACCCTGATTACTTGCACAAGACTTGACTATAATCAGTCCAGCCTGGCATTTGTTTGCATTTTTCTAAATGATTTTAAGGTGATTTTTATTGTTGTTCAGATCACTTATGTAGTCTTCTGTTTTTATTTTCATCATGCAATTTGGGAGAAAATAATCAGTTACTCCTGCCACATCTAGATTTCTGTAGGTCTGGCTTGTATATCTTTAGTGGTCCACCGAGAAAGTAGTTTACAAGAAGAAACTGTTTCAAGTGCTCCCCTCCCCAAAAGAAGTTAACAGTGCAGATTTCGCTTTCTGTTCTATCAAATCTTTAAATCCTTTGAGTTATATTTTGAAGATTAGGCATAAACTGCAGTCAGTTTCATAGAAAAGCTATTAAATGCTAGAAGAAGACTTTAATATTAGGAACATAAAATCTCCTGGACCAGACGCAAGACTTCTGTACTTCAATATCTCGTCTCTGTATTCAGAAAAAAGAGCTTCACAAGCAGTTCCATCTTGTGTCTGTAGTACTTGGAAATGCAATCACTGGCAAGACCAATTCTTGCTAGGTGTTGTATAAATAGAGAAAATAGGTGGTCCTTGTATTGTAGGTTTTCTAATAGGAAGCACATGAAAATTTGCTATTTTAAGTTTTTCACACTTTAGCTATAGAATTTAAAAAGCTACACATTTAATATGAATATGAAAAATACTAGTGCTATCTTAATATCCCTTATAGAATCTTTAATTCATAATTGTGTGCTTTGAATTCAGGTCTTAAGCCAATTTCTTGTCTTTTAATATAGTATCTGATGATGGAGGATGTTCCCACTGTGCTTTCTCCTTGTTATATTTTTTCAATAACATTTGTCTCTACTGAAAACAATTTCAATTTCTCAGCCTTGGTGTAAGAGTTCTTTCATACCTAGTCATCTCAGTCACTCTGAATCTTACTTAGTTCTGCAGTTATCCTTTGTGACCAAGTAAGAAGTATTTCGGAAAAGACAGACACAAAGACAGTCTACATCTCTGTACTTTTCACTGTTCTTTTCTTTGTGGCTTTCTGTTGGTTTAGGGAATGGCATTGATTTTAAAAGCCTCTGCTTTTCATAAAAGCTTCAGTTCTCTCCTCCTGAAATGACAGAGCTAAATTAGGATGTTGTATCATTAAAAGAATATTTTCATTTATGTTCTTCTTCTTAGTGCTCATTGCTTTACATTTGGTATTGGCTTTAATTTGCCTCTGGCTATCTGTTTTATGTAGTTTATTTGAATTTCTGTAATTCCTGTCTGGTTTTGACTAATGTAAATCATTTTATCTTTTACCCATTTTGGCTACCCTATCTTACACTCTCCACTCCCACCCTTCTGCCTTATTCTGCCATCCAAACTACAGCTTGCATTATTGTTTTGGTAGGACTTGCATCTGTCATGTATTAGAGCAGTACTGCTGCAGTCACCTCTGTCAGATGCCTAAAAGCTTCTATTCCAGATAAGCCAGACTTGGGCAGCTTCATCTGCTTCAGTTTTCAGGTTTACTTTATGAGAGATAGGAGTGCTGGAAGGAGACTGGAAAAGAATTTATTTCAAAGCTAAGGGAGAGTAAAAAACTGGCATGGTGAATAGGCTTGATGTATTCTAGTGTTGCTGTTCCTCTAAAGGAGAGGGGCCAGCTGTTCCTTGTTCTGATGGCCAGTTTTGTCATTTTATTCAAGCTTTTACAGCTGCGGATGCATAGAAAATATTATATAGCATCTTAACCCTCAGACTTAAAAAAAAAAAAAAAAAGTCACAGAACTGAGCTGTTCTGATGGCAAAAATGGAAAATTATTTCAGGCTCAGGTATGTTTAAGCAGGTATTTTTAACTGTTTATTCACACCAGAGTTGTTAAACATCTCTTGATCAATCAAAGAAAAAGAACATCCAATTGTGAAAATGGCATATTATCTTTCAGAAAAATCACGGGAGAATTATGCTCTGTTGTCATAACAGCAGTAGCTGTAGTGATCAACATTAAATACAGTAAATGTTGCAGCTGATAAGGTTCAGTTTCTGATTTATTTTTTGAAGGCTTTAATTTAGAATGGTAGAACTAGTAACATTGTTTGTTGTTCAGAAATGGGTAAAAAAAAAAAATAGAAATGCTTTTGAATCACCATTGCAGTTTTCCCTGAGGTGTTAAAATGTTAACCATGAAGTAGAAGAGCAGAGATTAATTACCAATTTATTTGGCAAAGATTATGTTAGGCAAAGTTGAAATGCAAAGTAATGGGGGTTTAACATTTCCAGTTAAAACACAGCATCGTTCCTGTGGTGTTTAAAAATTCTTTCGTGGTATTGGGATTTAGAGCTGCCTTATACAGTTGATATCCTGAGGGTGGAGGGGATGTTTTCAATTTAAAATGTGCATTTGTCTAAACTTTCACCGTCTGCCGTTACGTGAAGCAAACCAAACCGTTAGGGCTATGTGCTACGTTTTTGGTTACTAAACTGCGTTCGTTTAACCGCGTTGTAGTTTCGGCCGAGCCCACCGCTCGGTTCCCAGAACCGTTTCAGTGAGGGTCCCGCACCACAAAACTGCTTTTAAACCGCCCGAAAAACGTGCCTCGGCGCCAGCCGTTAGCAGGTGCCCGGGGAAGGTGTGAAATAACCCTGTGCGCAGGCAGCGCGCGGCCGCCGGCCTCCCGCCAGCTCCGCCCCGCGCCTTTTTCCTCCCAGGACGCTGGGGCGGCGCCGGGAGCGCGGTCCCGGCGCCGCCCCCGGCCCCTCCGTGTTTACAAACACGCGTCACCCGCCGAGCCGGGCTCCGCCCGCCGCCCCGGGGCGGGCACCCCGCGGCGCAGCAGGGCCGCGGCCCGCCGGCGAGGAGCGCGCCGCCGCCATCAGCGGCCGCGGGGCACGCCGGGTAGCGGGCGGGCGCGCGCGCGTTTCCTGTCAGGCGGCGGCGGTCACCGGCTGGCCGAGAGGCCGTTGGCGCTGTTGCTGCTGGCGGTGCCCGCAGGTAGCTCTCGCTGCCGTGCCGCGGGGCTGGGCCGCTCTCCCTTGGGCAGTGGCAGCACCGCTTTCCTTTTCCTCCGAGTTCAGCAGTCTGCTAACAAATAGAAACGCGATACCCGTTACAGGGTCGAGGTTAAACAGCCCTTTTTTCCCATACCGCCCCCCTCCTCCCTTCCCACCCACCCCTCCACCCCCCCCCCCCCAAACTATCACCCTTTCCAATCTTTTCTCTCTAAATAACGAGATCGGAAAGGCTGAAGAAAAAAAAAAAACTATACAATAACTCTTTTGAAGTGAAACTTTTCACTTTCTCCTATATTCAGTCACTTCAAGAATTGGCAGTGTAATGAGGGAGTTTCATGTCATCCCAATGGTTCTTGTGTTTCTCTGTATTCATTGTGTGTTTTTCTGTATTTTTATATTTTGCAGTAATTGCGTTCTGCTTTTTAACCTTTTGGTCAGAATCCATTTGTAAGAAAATGCTGCTAGATTGCAGTGTGAGTCATAAAAAGTTTTACATGTGTTCTTAAAGCATGTAAAGAGTTGCAGTATGGTTATCAGGTTTACTTAAAAAATACGTGTTGTATACGGCAGCAGTTTTGAGGCTAGATTGCAATGTGAGTCATAAAAAGTTTTACATGTGTTCTTAACTGTACTGCAACTCTTTACATGCTTTATCAGGTGTACCTGAAAAATACGTGTTGTATATGGCAGCAGTTTTGAGGCTATGTACTGGAGAAAGATGTTACTACTTACAGTGGGCTTACCTAATAAATAGAAAAAAAATGTGTGTGTTGTCAGGTGGGTGGCAGGGAAGGGGATATCTCATGTGAAAGCTTTCTTCATTTGTTTCTGCAGGTTTTTGATATTTTTGGTCTTGTTAAATCACATGTGAATATTACTGAAAAATGGTCTTGCAAATCAACTTCTTAGGCTTTTTACCAAAACCCAAATCTCACTGGAAGCTTGTGACACTTGCTATAATAAAAAGATTATGGATAGCCCCTAATGGCTTTTAGAAGCTGTTTAATATTGGTTGTGTCAAAGTAAGCTATTAGGATCACTTAATCCACAGATTATTGATGAAGTTCCTCTAGCAGTAGTCCATGCTATTGGATCAGTGGAAATGTGCATCTTCAGAAGAGTGCTTCTCCACTTTATAACCCCTGCTACAGGGCACGCACATGCCATAAGAAAGCTGATGTTGTCTTTCATGCTTTAAGATTATTTCTTTCAGTTATATGACAGTTTGCTATTTATTAGCCCCAGGCAAGACTAAATGAATGCCCTTGTGTTGCTATAACACAGGCTTCAAGAAAAAAATCTGAAAAATAAGTAGTGATTTAAGGCAATTTTGGTTAATTAAAATGTATGCATGGATTAGACCTTATATAAAACTTACAAAGGTCTATTAAACATCAGTCAGATTGTTTCACAGTTAGCTGTAAGATGATAAAGATAAGGTTTGCTGCTGCTTAAGTTTTGTGATGCAAACAGGTAGTGCTGCATAATTTGATGTAGTTTGGATAATGTTTGGCTATGTAGCAAAAGGGGCCAGAAGTGGAGAAGTGCAATGTACTGTGCTTTGAAAGCCTGTTTAGCTTCAGTGAGAGCTGCAGCTGTGCAGCACCTCAGAAGATTAAATTTTGGTCAGTAACTTGGAGCCCTGGTTCTGTCCTGAGTACCCAAGATGGACACAAGGTAAACTGAGGATAACCAAAGAGATTATTTTTCTCTAACTGGTGGGGAAAAAATGTGTGAAATAGTTTGTATCTGCTATGCAGCTCCAGCATCAGGGACCGCGTTGTGTTCAAGCAGTGGATTTCTGGGCCACCCAAAGACCCAGTGCAGCTCTGTTGAATTTTATGTAGGACAAATGGTTCCCCTGTGTCCAGCTGCTCTGTTTCTTACTTTTTGCAACAGAAAACAGAACTACAAATAGGGAGGCTGCAATGACCTATAACTGTGTAATGTCATATGGTCAGAGAGAAAAGGACTAAATTACACAAACTTAGAAAAACATTGGTGGAAAGACCTCACCTCATAAAATGACTATCACTTCTGACAATGGAATTTGTTTTTTTGCTCTACAGTGTTGGTAATACAAAAGCAAATGGACTTTCTGCTAGTGTTCTGTCACTTTTCATAGGGTAGCATACTGATCATAAGACACTTCAAAAATATTTTCCGTATATATTACTAAATGTAGGTGTTGGCATTCTGCATCAGTAATTGTGCTCTCGATGCTGTTCCATTATGAAAGAGACAAGAGGGAACTCCAGCTTTGTGAATTTAGTGTTAGGTATTACCAATAGGAATAGGATAGGAATTTACCTTGCTGTGGGCTCAGTCTACCTGTTTTCTCTCTCTCTGTGGGTGTTGGAGTATGTTAGGAGATGGAAATCCATCGGTAACTTTGGGCTGGCATACCTCTGGATCCCTAACCAGTTCTTAGTGAAGCAGGCACTATATTGCTACAGTTCACACCAGAGCCAAGGGACAGAAAAAAGTTGAGAATCGGAGAGTCATAACTGGCTTTTTGAAGCTCCGTATTTTCTGTGCCAAACATATGCTGGTATAGAAGAGAGCCTGATTCTAAATACCAAAGTGTGGGCAAGATTTAACTAACGTTTTCTTTATGAGAAACCAAATCTCTAAACTGTTGCTACATTTCACTGTATATGATGTGTATATAGGGCGGGATAAATGGACCTATCAGTATGGAACTGTATTGTAGCAGCTTATAAATGCTGACATAATCCCAAGAATAAAAATAAAGGTTGCTGTAACTTCGCATGTAGCATATATTGTGTTCTGCTCCAAAGCATGTGTATATTTCTACGATTAAAGATCTGTGGACTGAAATGTGCAAAAAGACAACTTTGAATCTCAAATTTAGTACTAGATGTTTGTTATCAAACTGATTATATTTGACAGGAGCATAAATACATTTTTAAAGACTACAGGGCATACATGTACCACTGAACAAAGTATTTAAATGTCTATAAATGATAACTACAGTACTGTAAAGACTTCTTGGTGTTAACCTTAAATTATTTTCAGTTTTTGTTTATCTTGGCTGTTACAATGAAGTGTTTGCAGCATTTACACTTTGTATATAGACATAAATAAGTTTCTTCACCATTTATAGACAGAAGTGTTTCATAATTGTTTACTTCTATTCTGGCAGTGTGTCTGGTCTTTGTTACCATTAGAAAGGCATGTGCAAACACTTCTGGAGGGTTTTGATCGGGTAAATCATTCCCAATACAGATGTTACTTTTGAATAATTGAGTACAATTAATGTCTGCCTTTGGTAGCCTGTCATATTTTGAAGTCAAAAGTGGTGGTGTGGATTCCTGATTTGTTTTTCATACTTTTATTTGTGACACTGTCAATGTACTGTGACCCTCAGAGAAGTATCCAAAATACTGTTACAGCAATTGTATGTCTTGTTCTCTTTTCTCCTGCTGTCAGATTGTTCACTTTTTTTTCATGTCCTACTTCCCCTAAGAAAACTAGGACTAAGCTGAGTGATGTGTACGCACAAGTATACAGACTGGCTTACCTGAGAAAACTTTCTAAGTTAAAGTGCTTTGTGTGTTTTATGTTGAACTTGTACGTTATGTGGATGTTACAAACTGATTCAAATTTCCAAGGTGCAGAGTTACCTCTAGTTTTAATGCAATTCTTAAGAAAGGGAGTCAAATATGTATGGTGTATTAAACCTCTCTTCTCTGGCATCCTTTTGAGGCTACCTTTGAGAAAGCCTTGACACGCAGGAGATGCAAAGTAGTTTTCAGGTGGTATAATGCGTTGCAAGGCTTAGGTACTTGTGTTTATTTTATTATTATTTTTTCATTTTTTCTTTTCCTGTGCTTAATGGAGGGAGATGCACTTTCCCAAAGCGTTGCTAGCAGAGGGCATGTGCGGTGCACGGTCCCTCGGGTGAAAAACATGAACGTGGGGGCATGCGGCGGGGCCGGGGGAGGCCCCAGCGCGGACGCGGCTCCCGCGCTGCCGCTCTGCCCACCGCGGGGGCCAGCGGAGCGGGCGCAGGGGCCGGGCCCGGCGGCCGCCGCCGCGGGAGGCGAGGGACTGCGGGGAAGATGGCAGGCACGCCGGCTCCGCGCGGCCCGGCCTCCCCTCCGCCGCCTCCCGGCCGGCGCGCAGGGACGGCCCCGCCGCGCCCTCGGGCCGCCGGCGCGGCGGGGGCCGCGGCTCGGCTCGGCCTGCTCCGCTCCCGGCGCCGCGGCCGGGGCACAAGGGTCGCTCCGCTCCCGCGGCGCGCGGATCTGCTCCGTGTTTTCCGGGCCTTTCCCGTGCTCTTGGGCGCCGACACTCGAACGTGCTGAGCGGCGCTGGCCTCGGCGCCGCTCGCTATTGGCCGCGCCGCCATAGCCCCATGGGCGTGCGGGCCGCGCATTGGCCCGGCGCCGCCGTCCATCAGCGAGCGGCGGCCTGCGTCAGGTTGGGTTGCGCGGCGGCCCCTTCCCTGCCTAGTGTCTGGCGGCGGCTGCGGCTGCGGGGCCGGTGCGGGCGGAGGGGCGCAGCGGAGGGCGGCCCGCTCCCTCGCTCACTAAGATGGCGGCGGCGGCGGCGGCGGCCGTGGCCCGGCTGGAGGGCCGGGAGTTCGAGTACCTCATGAAGAAGCGCTCGGTGACCATCGGCCGCAACTCGTCGCAGGGCTCGGTGGACGTGAGCATGGGCCACTCCAGCTTCATCTCCCGGCGCCACCTGGAGATCTTCACCGCTGCCCCCCCGCCGCCGCCACCGGCCGGCGCGGACGGGCCGCCGCCTCCGCCTCAGGGCGACCCCGCCGCTGCCAGCGGCGGCGGCGGCGGAGGGGACTTCTACCTGCGCTGCCTCGGCAAGAACGGCGTCTTCGTGGACGGCGTGTTCCAGCGGCGGGGGGCGCCGCCGCTGCAGCTGCCCCGAGTGTGAGTAGAGTGGGGGCCGGGCCTGCCGTCCTCCCCCGTGGCGTCGGGGGCCGCGGCCGGGGCCGGGGCCCGGCCGCCGGCGCCTCCCCGCGCCGGGCTGCCCCGGGGGACTCGCTGCTGCGGCGGGGGCGGCGCCGGGGGCGCCGGCTGCCCCCGTTGCCGTTGGGCCGGCACATGGTGCGTGACAGGCGGGGAGCCGGCCGCGAGGCCTGCTTGCCCGCCACCCCCTCGGCCCGGCCCGGCCCGGCCCGGCGCCTCCGCCCGCTGCCCCCGGCCGTGTCCTTCCTCCGCCCCCCCGGCGCATCCACCTCCCGCTGCTGCCCCGCCGTACAGGTGGGCAGCGGGAAGTCCCGGCAGCGCCGGGGCTGGCGGCCGACAGCCGCGACCCTCCTGCCGCCGTGTGTCTTGCACCTAACAGTCGGTGGCTGTTGCGAGTTTGGGAGCAAATCCGCCTGCACCAGTGCTTGGAGGTATTGTAATTAGCCAACAGAATTGGATACACCCTTGAGTATTGTTTACGTGCTTCAAAGGAAGCCCGTCAAGTGCTTATCCACATATCTGGGGTTTTTGAATTTAGGATCAGGGCTAAGTAAATCTTGAAACATCCTTGGTGCTTTTGCAGAAGGCAGGGGGGGTTGTTTTGGGTGTGTGATTGCCTTTCGATTTTTTTGTGGTAGTTTCTGCATCTTTGTGTAATTGTAATGTTTATCTTTACGGTCAAACTGAATCATCCACAAATACTTTTGTTAGTGTCTTAATATGTGCTTTCATTATGTGACGATAAATGCATTAAGAGATTTTCTAATGGTAATACATTCCTTTACCATGAGAAAATATTAACTCTCTTTGCAAAATATTTTTCTAGGGGACTATGCGAGGCCTACTACATTTAAGGATATGTTGAAGTGTAAATACATAATCTATGTTTTGAGGAGTCTCATGCAGGAAGAGTGAAAGTGTTTTGGCTTGGAATGATTTTAGGTATCTGCAGTAAGAAGTATGGAAAAAATCACGTTATTTTACAAGTCTGGTGCTAAAAGTGATATACGCAATCTTCCTCTTTATTCCTACAAGAGTTGTGGAGAAAAAAGGTTATGAGTGTTCTACCTTTACAAAATATATGCCATTAGTGACACAGTCTTAATGCCTTGTAGGTTTTTAAACTTTATTTAAGATATTGATGGTGTATTTTTCCCCCTTTAACATTTTTAGTGATAGTTTCTTGAATCAGTTCTTCTGCAAAAGTCAAATAGTCTTACCTTTCTGCTTTCTAGGAAAAGCTCATTCTGAAAAGGTTTAACAGTGCCAGTATGTGTGGAGTTGTATAATCGTGAATACAGTTGGATGACTTGTTTGACCTTTAACTGTAACTTCTATTTTTGCTTTCTGCTTTTTAATATTAATAATCATTTGGCAGGTGGTTAATTTATATTTTAATCTAATACACTAATAAAATATAGATCAAATACTCTTTTTCTCTGTAAACAGAGTTTGGTATAGTACACTAATTGGAAGCAAGTCATTGTGTGTTGTGTTGTGTGTCTTGATTTGCAAACAGTCTAGAATTAGTTTGAGTACTTGGTAGCAATCTGTTAAATGCTTAAGTCCTTAGGGGAAAATAAAGTACTGTTTCTTCATGCTCTCCATGTAGTCATTGACTTGCAATTTATTTTAGTTCTATCAATGTTGTCACCTTTTAAGGAGAAGGAAAATTCTGAAGAATTTGTTGTGTGTCGCTTTTTTAATGAACAATGATATAGATCTTCTGTGCAGCTAAAATTTCTTCATGAGTGTAGGTGGTACTTACAGAAACTAGCATTTGCTTGAAACTTTAACTGTGTTCAATGATTACACCATTTTTTAGACTGCACACTAGTAGCCCTTTAGTTTCAAAATGTAAGCTGGTTAGAGTAGTTATCTCCTGGTTACAAAATGTAGGTGTGATCTTCTGTGAAGCTTTGCAAATAAAAGGTGACATACCTGCAGCCCTCGCTGGAAACAATGGAGCAGTGTGTGCACTGAATGCACCGGGATTTCTTTAGTCAACAGACAGAGGGATGAGTTTTATCTTGAAGGGCAGGCAAAATCTACAGGGCCATAGTTAGGTTGGTGATTAAGACCAGTTTATATTCAAATACTGTTTTATAGCTTATCTAAAAATTATATATTTAAAAATGTAAAATCTATTTATGAAAGAAAAGCCTGACTAGAGTTGTATAGGGAAATAGTAGTTTCAGTATTTGCAAAGTTTGTTTTTTTTTTTTTTGTTGGGGTGTGTGTTTTAACACAGGAGTCTCTAGGCAAATTCAAAGCAGACATTATCTGCTTATACCAAGTCATTACTGATGACTAATATTGTTTGTAGCCATGTTCTTGAGTTTCATTGTAGATTTAACTAGTCACTCTGGAGATGATCTGCTGGATTTTAAGAATCAAACTTAGTTACTTCAGTGTAAGGTAAACGTTAATTAACTGTTGAAACATGACTGGAAGGAAGGCAGTTTTGGTGTGAGTTCAAGACTGATGTTTGTTAACCGTCAGCCCAAGTAATCGCTAGATCTATTTTTGTTGTTGTTTAATCCTACTATGTTGCCAGTAATATGCTTTGCCTATGAGTACACAATCGTTTGAAATATTTTTTTTTTAATGGCAGGAGAGGTTTAAAAAAAAATCAGGATGGCCTGTTCCTTGCGTTTGTTTCTGAGTGATCTTGAAAATCAAGAATGGAGGGTTGATCTCTGGCTTTTCTAATTAATAGAAAATTGCAAATGACTCCAAGTAAAATATTGTTATAGACTTGAAATGTCTTATTTAATTGTCCCCGATAACTGTATGCAGTTCCAGTGTCCTTAGCCTTTTCTGATTTCAGCACAGTATTGAAACATGATTACATTAATAATGTTACTGAACTTCCTGTTTCTGGAAGGGAGAAAACAGAAATACAACTTTGCAGTCTCCTGCAAAACGCACATTTTTAACATCTGGGGAAACTGAATTATTAATGTTAGGGTATGCTTATTTCTATAATAAAAACATATTTCTTTCTACAAATATCAATGCTGTGAAATACTTAATTACTGTTAATTGAGATAACTGTTTTGGTCGCTATTTTTAATGCTCCCCTGGAAGCCTCACTCACAATTCAAATGTGTAAGTTATCAAGCAGGAGGTAATATCTGTGGGAAGTTTGTTTTTGTTTTTCTAATTCTTGACAGACTCATGTACATACTTGTGTATATACAAACCAGCTGTCATCTTGTTAGATGAACAAAATGGAGCTGGGGGAGGGGGGACAGCATTTTTCTATTGTTGTTGTCCATGTCTAGTAAGTAGCTTTCCTGTCAATGTCATAACTCAGAAGCATGAGATTAAAACAATTTTAGAATCTCCTGTTAAATACACACAAATGCAAGGAGCTCAGTTAAAGCCTGTTAAAACTGCCTTTAAGATTGATAGACTGTCCCTGCTGCTGTTTATAAGTTCATCTTTTTTAACTGTTTTCACTTGAAGCTTGTCAAATTTCCACCAACTTTGATAAAGACATTGTTAGGATAGTAAATAACAAAAATTCTATTTAACTTTTGAGATATTTGAATTGAAAAGTATCTTTTATGCTGGGTATGGCAGCAGTTGCTGACAGTGCTCTTGTATACAGTGTTTGGAGAGGCAGAATTTCCAGACTGTTGTAACTGATACAGCTGAAAAAGTCAGACTGACTTTTGGGCACAACTTAGCTCAGAAGAAGTTCTTTTTTTCTTTTTTTTTCTCTTTTTTTCTCCTTTTCTTTCATGTTACAGTTTGTGGGTCAGTGGCACTTTGTACTTCAGCATTTGAATTCATGAAGATCCTGACATTTTGCATTTGATTGTTCCAAGACAACATGTCTTGTGTATTTTGACAGAACCATATGTTTTGTATATTAAAGATTACTTTTGGTTTTGTAGAAGTGGATTTGTGAATCATAAACAAGATACCATTAGCACGAGAACAGCATTACTAAGTCAGAACAAGGATGCATCCAGCCCCTTACCTGTCTTAAAGGGTCGTCAGTGGCAGATGCATGGGGAAGAGCATGAGAATGGACAAGGCACATAGGCATGCTTCCTTTGTTTACTGTTTTGGATCCCAGTGTTGATTTATCCTTGTGTTCAAAACAAAGTAATGTTGTTTGCATTTCTCTCTCTTCCTCCCCCCCCCCTTTTTTTTTAAAGGAATTTGTCACTTTTTTGAACCTGTGTAAACTTCTGGCCTCCACAACGTCCTTGGGCATTGAGTTCCACAACTTAATTAGAGCCCATATTGGGAAAAGATACCTCCTTTTGATAGGATTTTTGAACTTGACACCTGGTAATTTCATTTGATGCTATTTAGCTCTCTTATAGTAAGAACCAGTGAGTAATTGTCCCATTCTGTCATTCACTTTATAGACTTCGTTACATTTACCAAATGTAGGAGCTCTTACAGTAGACCATGTTGAATATGTCTCGCTTTAGCTTAACATCTTTCTTCTATCTAATTTAATGGCTAAAAACTAAAAATATTTTTGTTTGTGTACTAGTGTTTTTCTTCTTAGTATACAGAGGACTGAATTAATCTTTTCAATTTGATCTTGTGGTCTGGGTCTACAAAGTAGTGTTATTACTGTCTTTGTACAGTAGAAGTTTTCCCACTGATTAAAATCAGTAGATGCTGAACAGGATGAAGTTTTACTAAGTAAACTCTTTGGCTAAGTTGATTGTGTTCAGTATCACCTGAGCAGAAAATATTGGAAGAGATTGTAAAGAACCCCTAATGTATCGGTGCATTTTTTTCTGTTGTCTCATTGCAGTTACATAAACTATATGCAAAGATGTGGTTGCTGTATGAATTAGAGATGTAGTTACATGCATGCTCAATGAAAATTTTGCCAGAAACACTTCAGGTTTGTCTTCACAGCTGAGGTAATTGGAACATAACATCTGGTTAGGTGGTGTTACCTGTTAGTTTAGGAAGAACGTTATTTAAATTTCTGTTGGCTTGAGCTTGGTTCATGTTTTAAAGATTTTCTTTATGAATCTGAGTGCTAGATACTTTAAGAAATCAAACAAAACACTTTTTCAAGGGATGTAGTTGTAAGGATAGATTAAATACCTCAGTCAAGCTGGATTGACACCTGCTTTTTCACTTTCTTGACAACACTTCTGATAGATATAGTTGCTTGTAAGGAAGACAGCTGGCTGAAATGTTTTTGAGGCCTTATGATTGATATGTGTTTAGAGAAGTGTGCTGGAGTTCCATGCTGATGGTATTAAAACTGAATTACTTGCAAAGTACTTCTGAGCATAAAACTAAGAAATGTTGGACTTGGCTATGACTTATGAATCAGACTCCAGAAACTTTTATTTCGTTTCTGTAGCAGATGCTGTGTCCCATGGCATAATGACTAACAATGTTAATTGAGCTATGTTTATAGGTACTTTTTGGCTCCTTTAAAGCAGGATTCGCAAACATAAGCCCAGTAGTCATAGTGTTCTCATTATAAGCAGATCTGGTTGAAAAGGAACATAGAAGAAGAAAGGTAGAGCACGTGCTATTTGAAATGAAAATACAGAGATGAGCATGTGGTTTCTGTAGTCATAATTTGTGTAACAGTTGTTTCTCTCATTGCGTTCTTTCATACTTCACTCTAAACTAAATGCAGGTTATCGGCAATTTTTTTTGTTTATGCTGAAGTAGTGTTGCAAATCATCAGACACCAATCAGGTAGTTGAGGTAAAGCCCAAATAGTTTTATATTTGGATTGGTTCACAGTTTTTATGAGGGCCCTGCCTTGTTTTCTATTCTTGATACGTAGGATTGGGTAAGGAAGTTTTGTGTCCACTTTTTAGTAATCTTAAGAGTTTTCATACATCTTTAGTTAACTGTAGGAGTAACATTCTCTGTATAGTTACGTGAATTAGTAGAAACCAGGAAATCATCTTAAGAAATGGTGGTTTCTTTGTCACTTTGTTAAGCTCCAGTTCTATGATAGATGCAAGATTAATGTTGTTTTGGTATAAAGGTGCCAGGTAAATATTAGAACTGGCTGTTCTATGAATCTGTATTTGAAAATGACTTTTGTGATTCCCACCTTCAGTTATGTTAATAAGGTAAGAGATAATGTAAATTAAATCAAAATCTTTGCTCTGTGTTAGTTAAATCAAAATATGGTACTGATCTTTGGTTTTGGAATGCATTGTTTTGGGGTAGGAAGAATCAACTTTTGTATTCTCTTGCTTTTGCTATCAGATAAGTATAAGGAATATAAATTCATCTTTCACCCTTTTCAAAATAAATGTGTCTGGTTACTTTGTTTATATGTGATCAGGAAATTACATTGTCTTGTAAATACTAGTGCTTCATGAGGGTAGATGTGTTTTAGAGAATAAGCCTGCTGTGGAGGAATTCTGCTACTGCTGTTTGTTTATTTTGGGGCGTATGTAATTCTAATGCACAAAGCAATTAATTTTTTCACATAGTCATACTTAAACTTTTAAGTAAGATGATTGTGCATTCAATTTATTGTATTTTTTCAATAACTATAGCAGTGGCTTCAAGAACTCTTAACCCCACTCCATTATGTAAAATTGTGTAAACCACTGAAAAGCTAATGTCTTCCATGGAACTTCATACTGAATTATTGGGAAGGTGGTTTCATCTACTGCCTTGCTTATTTTCACGATAAAAAGTTGATGTGTAGTGACATTTATTTTCTGCGACTTCCTGCCTTTAAGGAGTTCTTTGACCTAGATAAAGCAGTCAGAGGGGAGGAACCATATTTTTTTTCTGCAGCTATTCCACACTGGATGGCATAGAAAATAAACATTATATTCTTCAATTAAGTTTTCATTACTCTTATTGCATCATTGAAGAGTGAGGCTCTAGTAGGTTCTTTGAAGAGCTACTGCAGATATGTAGTTTTGTAATACATCATTTTCCATAGTGGTAAAGAAGGTCTATAAGTGATTGGAGTCTTTAAGTTTCTTCTTATTTGTTTGCGTGATTGTACTGCAGCTACTGAATGTGCTACTGTGCTGTATTTTCTCACCAATAATGCAAATCATAAACTTTTAAAAAGAAGCATCTTCAAGTATGCTCTGGAGTTGAGTATTTGTGGGAGTAAAATTTTCAGCACTACAAATGTCTTAGTGAATGTTTATATGAACACATCACCTTTTTGTGCACCAAATAAATTGAAAAACATGAACAGATTGACAAGCAGTTATGTCCATGCTTAACTGTAAACGTTAGTGCTGACTTCAGCAAGACAGCTCATGTGAATAAGGATGCATATGCAATTGAATGTTTGTGGAGTCAGAGCTGGGAAGGAAAAAAGCCAGAGATGTCGTTAGCAGAGCTTTATGAAGTGTAACAAAATTGGTATGAAACTGACCAGAATTAATTTTACTTCAGTGTTAATTTAAGAGCGTACATTAAGAATTATGGAAGAGACCTCTGTCCAAACCCCTGCTCAAAGTAGAGGTGGCTTCAACATTAGATCGGGTTGCTCAGGGGCTTGTCTGGTTGAATTCTGAATATCTCCAACGATGGAAAAGTGTTAACTCTAGAATGTTTCATGTAACTACTGCCTCATATTGAAAAAGTATTGTCTGTATTTCCAGTACCAGAACTCTGGGAATATACAAGCTGGTTAGCCTGATGTAAAACTCTGGGCTAAATCATGAAAAAACTACTTGATCACTACTTGATACTTTCATTGGTTATCCAAAGTAAAAGCAAGTGCTGATAAATATTGATAGGTGATATTAATGTTGGTAAGTCACAAACAAAAAAATGGACTTGCTTGTTAATGTCAATCAAAAAAAAAAAGGGGAAGGGAAAGAAGAAGAGTGCATCTCGAGAAAGATATGGAGGCCAGATCTACAGAGTAGAAATTTCTGAAAAGTAGTGGTTGAATGTGTTTGAAAGTCATGACCAAAGAGAAATCATGAGATGCTTATACTGAGATGATGTGGCAAAGCAGAGTAATATGATGTTTGTGTGTGGAAATAGGGGAACAGTATGAGAGAGCACTGATGAGATAGATGCTGGAATTTCATGTGGTTCTGGATTCAAATTTCATACTAAAGAATCTTGTAAAACTGCAAGGTTTTAGGGGGGGTTAATAATAAAAAGATAGAAGGCTGAAGGAAATACCATACAGTGAGAGACTTGAGTTCAACATGTTTGGCTTATCAAAAAGGGAGTGCAAGATGGCTGGATTGGTGTATGTACGCTTTTATGGGGAAGAACTACAGAGTACTAAAAGGCTTGCTAATGGAACAAAAACAGGCATTAATAACCCAAAGGCTGGAAACAGAAGTCTCATGGTTTGAGCTAAGCACAGATATTTAGCAGTGTTGGAATGGCTTACTAATAGGAATGGTGGAATCTCCATTTCTCCATCTCTTGACCTTTTAGATAAAGATAAAATTCCCCAAAGATACCTTTCTGGAAAACATGCTTTGGATGCAAAATATGCCATGGTGTAGTCAGACCTGGCTATTGGGCTCAGTATAGGTACAGTAGAATGAAATTCAGTGGCCTAGGGCTGTAAATGTAGAGTAGGTGAAGCTTTCTGTCTGTTCAGACTTTACTTCTGCTGCAGGTCCTTGTTTATTCATGGCCCATTGGGTTACAGCAAGAGACTTTTTTTATTATATATGTTTTAACAAGGAGTTAGTACTTGGCTTGGTTTTTAATTAAAATTACTTGTAAAGCATCTGACATCTAGTCAGATGTTTGTGTATTTACACTTGCCTTGCAGTATTCTTGTACTCAAATAATTTGATGCTTGTTCATTATCTTCTTAGTCTTTTATTGAAGTATACAATACAGTTTTAGAGATAATTTTTGTATTGAACAATGTGATATCCAGCAATTCTCTGAAAATTCTTCTTCTTCAAGTAAGTCTGAGATATAGCTCATGAGATAAAAGCCTGCTAGTTTTCATGTTGATAAGAAGTCAGGTTAACATCTAATAGAAAAAGTGATTACACCTTGTGCTGAAGTCAAAATTCAGATTTTCTAAATCACTTAAGAAAATTAAGATGTATGTGTGTTTTTGGTTTAGAGATGATATGGATGAACTAGCATGTCACTTTTAAAATCTGATTCTTACTGACACCTTGATATATGGGAACAAATAATTTGCCTAACATTTTCCTTCTTTGCCTTTTAAGTGGGGATAACAAGTATCCCCCTCAGAAATGTGGGAGCGAATGTCTGTATGCTGCTTTAAACTTTAGCTTACTTTTTTGCCCAAAATATCTTAATTTGCTTTTCAGAATTTCTTGTTTATGTTAAAAGGTGAGATTATTTGTGTCTGGAAACAGAGTAACTGATATAAAGTACTGGGATTTTAGAAAAGTTATTAAGTGTTCAGACTATCACAGATGTGGAATATTAGTTTATCTTCCACTGAAACATCAGTTTCCTCAAAAAAAGCACATACCTGTAATATTAGTATCTTAGCACCATGGACCTCATTGTGTGGTACGTTGTTGTACTAAGTGTAAGGCAAGAATCTGATTTATTTATGGAGATACAAGCACTTAGTTATCTATTTTTTTATTTTTTAAGACTGAGAATGAAGTTAAGAACATTAAATACTTATGTCTAGCTGTGACTTGCATAAATACTATATAAACATATACATGAAAAATTTGACTTACCATTTTTTATTGTGATATGGGCATACTTGGGGTATTCTAGCTAGAATGTAATTTGAGCAGACAAGGCATATACACACAGGTTATATACCTTAAATTAGTTACATAGACAGGCTTGTTGATTACAGTATAAGTACAGTAAACACACAAGGAAGCAGTTGGAAAGTATGAATGATAGAAGCTGACTCTTTAAGAAAAGAGTTTCCCTCCTTAGGAGATATTCCTGTATTCCAGTTTTCCTAGTTGGGTGAAGAAGGCCTGTATAGCAGTGAGAGGAGACAGGGACTTAAAAGAATAAAATAAGAATAAAAAGAGTAAAGCTTAGACGAGAGGAGGGTGAATGTACTCATGCAAAATTCTGTGTGAGAGGATGAGTTCAAATTTGAACCAGAACAAGCTGGTAATTTAAGCAAGTGGAAAAATAGTGTAAGAAGAGTGGTTAAGAGGATGATTTTAGCATCAAGCTATGTACAGATTAGAGAAATGAGAGAGGAAAATTCAGTTCCTACATGAGAGAGATGAGGACATAGGCCAGTGCTTTTGCTTTAGGAAATGGAGAGGAAATTGATGGGATCTGGAGCTGTTATACAAGAAGTGGGAGGGTTTGCCAGGAGGCTTGAAAAAAGATTAGAAAAGGTTGAAGTCCTCAAGGTTAAGAGCTGAGCCTGAAAGGTGATATAGTTGTCATCTTTACAGAAAGTAAAGAAGATCCAACTTTGATAGTTAATTTGGGGAAATGTGATTCAGAAGAATCTGGGAGTCTCACTTTAGAGAAACAGAGTTGTGCTTTCATGAGCATCTGAGCCAATTTAGCATTTTACTGTTGCTGAGAAGGACCATGGAAGGGGAAGGCCCTTCTCTCTGCAGTACTCCCAGCTGCAGGTCCTGCTGGCTTTGAAGCTCATCAGATGTTCCATGAGCCACTTGAAAGTCACTCATACATCTGCTTTTTTCTTGGTGCTTCGGATGATCTTCTGTTGCATTCAAGTGTCTTACATAGAGGTCTGACAAGTACTGGAGCTGTCGTGAGGTATGTGGTGGGCCTGCACAGACTTTCAGCAACAGCTGAGTTGGCTTGCTGTGTCTTGTGGAATCATACATTAAGTGATTGCAGTTACAAGACCCGTTATGCTCTGTGAAGTAAAAATGGAAAGGAAAAATAGATCCAAAACAGGAATAAAAGAGAGAACCAAGGTTAATTTAGGTGTATTAAAAAAAGCATTTGCAATGTAATGTAAAAATGAAATGTTTAAATCCTAAAAGTTATTGAGAGAGCGTGCTTTTTGATGATGGGATATGCTACTATATTTGTTTGAAGTAAAAAAAAATAATAATAAAATATAAATATATATATATATTATATATATAAAAAAAAGTGAGTGTTAATTTCACAAAGATTCATTTGAAATGTAGTGGTGGTTCTTTTTCTTCTCCGTAAGGTCTGTTAGTCATTGTTTCCTACCTTTGGTTAATATATACTTTCTGGCCCTTTTTCTTGAATATCTGCATGAATTTGAATACATTGAGAAAATCACTAGAGGAAAAAAGGGCACAAGTTTTTTCCCTGTGGGCCATCCCACAGCTCTAATATGTGGTGTCTAATACAGCTCTAATATATGGTGTTCCATATGCTAAATCATCATGTTTCTTGCTTGAAGGTAGACTTTACTCCATAGGTCATTAGTCCAGTTGGTCATTTAAGCATATTGTAGACTATAGAAGTGACAAGCTCTACGGAAAATTGAGCATTAAGTCTATAGTGGAGATAGATGGCCCAATTTGCTTTTCCAGAAAACTTATCTTGGAAAGCAGACTTTCTACCTGTTAGGCAGGTGACTGGCTAGAGCCTGTGCAGCATTCCTGCTTTCTTGGAAAGACTACCTCCTGTCTGAAAGAAAAAATGAATTTGAAGAAACTTCTATAACCTCTCTGTTTTCTAGATGTGCTTTATTGCTGAGGCCTCATGTATCTGTTGCATTTTGTCAGGAAATGTGTGAATCTGCTGGAGAGACTCTGCAGCTAGGTGGTAGTGATTTGGATTTCCTGTGTTATCTTTTGGGGTTCTATTTAATGTCTGCTTGGTACTGTCTCAAAAAAAGTTGTCATTTGAGAGAGAGCTTTTCCCTTCTCCTTTATGCAGGATAGTAAAAACAGACTTCCACTTAAGGTAAATTTATTAGTGGCCAAGAAATAAATTTAGTTGATCCAGCCTTCCAAAACTACGTAGGTAGTAGGCTTGAAAGTAGCTTGTGTGTTTGCTCCCTGTTCTGATCTGACTGTCTTCTCACTATCACTCTGAGACTGCCTTCAGAGGGGATGAGGTGAAACATTTTAAGAAAAAAACATTTAGAGGAGGATCAGATCATAGCAAAAAATGTCTTTCATTTCCAGTACAGTGTTCAGTACTTGGATGCTGACAATAGTTAGGAGTGAATTACATAAATTATCATCTACCAAAAAGCCTGTTTAGAATCTGCACAGATGTAAGTCTTAAATCAGGTATTCAGCAAAGGACCCATTAAAGGAAGCAAGTAATTTCATTTCCTTACACAGTGTGAATATTCTGGGTGCGGCCGGGTTAGGTTCAGATAAGTTTCCTAGTAGGTATTCTGCCTGATCTGCCCTACGTGATCATCAGTTGATCGACTTTTGTCTTGGGGTAGTCACCAACTGAAGCCCCTTTTAGTGTGGGTGTGTGGGTGAGGGAGGGAGATCTGAGTTAGGCTGTTCTTTTATCAGGTAGAGGGCTTTGATGTAAGCTTAGGTGATCCTGTCCGCCTCTTCATCTTACTAAATGTATTAACCTTTTAGTAGCATTTAGGGGCTACAAGCCAAACAGTGACCTGTTATGCTGTTCAAATGATATGAAAACATTGCTTTGGAGAGTTTGCAATCTATTCTTAAGTAACTTAATTAAAATGACTAGATTGGGCAATAAGATTCTCATAGAATGATGAAATCCATCCTCATACGGTCCAACTTCCAGTGATACCATCAGCAGCTATACTGCCTTTTACCTGGCAGCAGGTTTGGAGCTGCACTACTTAGTTGGAAGATAAGTGCTGAAGTGATTATCCTTTGCTATGAGTGTTCTGAAATGAGTGCAGAAATGAATTTGGAGTTTAGGGTGGGCTTCACAGTTTGTGGTTGATTATAATATTATTCATTCAGTTTTCTAGATATTGATAATAGCTACAGACATTCTGGACCTGCAAACCACAGTGTGTGTGTCAGTTGAAATGATCAAATGACAGGCACATTTAGCAACACAGGAAAGAGATGCAATAGGTAGAAACCACAGTAGAACTTCAGTTGTTTATCCTCTTGAAATGAAATTCAAGCCTTTGTTTTTAAAACCTTTTCCTGGCATTGGTCTGTCCAAAAAGCTGAGAAATGCGACTAGTCTGTATTATCAGCAAATTCCAGACCCGTGTACCAGTGCTTATATGCCTTGTGAACTCTGGCAAGACAAAATAACTTTCTACTGTAAGCGATACAAAGCTGTCTCATTTCTCGCCTGTGTCATCGCTTAGTTTTTGGCTAGCTGCGTCCCTCCTCTTTTTTCCCTTCCTCCCGAAGGAGCTCTGGCCTCTGGAGTGCTGCCATTTGAGCACGCAGGGGCACACACACAGTGACCAGAGCCGTTCTCGTGAGGTGGCTGAGCTGCATGAGTTTCTGCTAGTGGTTAAGCAGAGCAGTGGGGTGAGATGGAGCGAACACTGAGCAGCAAGCAGACAACAAAATGGGCCTTTCTGGAAGTATTTCATTTCACTTGTTTTGTTTGCTTCAATATTCAACTCTTTGAATGTCCAGGCTTTCTGTAACAAAACTTTTTTTTATTATAAATCAGATTCTGTCAGATTTCTATTAGATGTTTTTTTAAATTTAATTTTAATAGCCATTTTCTGGTTTGAAGCTTAGTCTGTGGCTCAGTCAGTTTTGCTTCATTGCATCTTAATAAGGTTAATAGGGAATATTATCTGTTTTAGATGGAAAAATGTAGCAGTAATTAAGAGTTAAGGGGAACTCGCCCAAAGATGAAATGGGAAAACTCATTCTCAGCTGGGAGAAGAATTCAGACCCTCCCACCTGTCTTGATGTTTTAAAGATGTTAAAGTTAAATCTTGATTATAAATTCCTTTCAGAATTTTAAATTTCCTTCATGAATTTTGACTGGTTGTGAATAGGTTTTTACTGACTGCTGCAGTGCAGGCAGCCAGAGCAGTCAGCTGCAAACACACCCTAGTACACAAATGTTTACTCTTCTGTCAGTAGTGAAACAACCCTGCTTGTTTATGGTGTGGTTATTCTGAGGGTGAAAGATTGTTGAGCCTGGAAGAGATCACTAACCCCAGCTAGCTACTTAGCTATAAATAAGTTTGGTCTGCTGCGGACTAGTGAGTACCCAAGATTCTTAGGTGAGGTTATTCACTGTTTTCTAGGGTTATCACCAAAATGAGTGTTTTTAGGCCTTTTAAGGAAAGAGGCAGCCAAAATTCTCTTTTTATGTACTACGGATGCAAACCATGCAAAAGGCAACAACAGAAAAAGCACATGAATGCAAGCAATTCAGCTCTTAATCAGAAGGATAAAATAAAATAAGATAAAATAAAATAGAGTTCTAATAAAACTTTTAAGTTTAGCGTTAGTGTTCTAAAGCTCCTCTGGCTTAGTAATAGCCAAAGAAAATATTAGTCATATTTGTCTATATCGGCAAGATGGTTTGGCTGTTCTTTGTGTTAGCTGTACAGTAGCCGAGAAGGTGTCATAAATTAACTGAACATCATCTTAAAAGTGTAGTTAAATAGAATACAAAGTAACCATAATGTAAGAGTGTGATTTTTTTGACAATGTGGAGAAATAATAGGATGGTGGACAGGGAGAGGAGACTGAGGAAAGTGTTTCAGCAGAATCAGTTTTGGTATTTAATCAAAATTAAGTGCAAGAACTGTATTTAGTATTTTCTAAAGTTTTTGAAGTCCAGAAAAAAGCTGCAGTTGTGGAAATGAACATGAGAGAGGGTAATGTAGAAATGAGCTGCCCAAGTTTTTTTTGTGGCAGGGGGTGGTGGTGAGAAGGTAGAAGGTTTGGGGGAAAATGTATGTATTTCATAATATTTACTCTGATTCCTGATCTTCTGTATAGAAACCTGTTTACCGGTTTGTCTGCCTTATTTCCAAGGTAATCGATTGTGTCTGCACATTTTTGTCTTTTAAGGAACATTTGATATGAGTAGGATTAGGTAATTTTCTTGTTCTTCCAGTTAAATTTCTTATCTTGAAGGTCTGAGTAGTTTAGGGTTAATGACTTCCAGATAAACGTAGGTAACTACCGGGGGGTTGGGAGCCTCTTGCAGTGACATTGCATTTCAACTTGGGAGATCCCTGGGCTCTGATTAAGGAAGTGTTGGCTACTGGACGTGTTACGCTAATGCACTTTTGTCCTACTTATGACTGTTTAGTCTTTGTAGTAGCTGCTTGTTCAAACTTTCCACAAGAGATTTAAAGAAGAGAACATACATGACTACGCTGTGTTTTTATAGGGACATTTTGTGGAAGGTAAACTGCTGGATGGAGGACATACTGACAGCATCTGAACAGTGAGAGAAAGAAGCTGGACTGATAATGTTCTTCGCTGACTGTGGGAGACTTTTATTTTTAAATATGAAAGGTCCTTAGATACTTGTATTGTAATGGTTCACACCATCTTTTAAGTCATTAGAATAACCCTCTTGAAGGTGTTCTGAATGGTGACAGGATTTGACTTGTACAGGTAATGATTTAATATAAAAATACAAAGGAAAGAGAAATCCTTCTAGGGCACATAAAATTGAAATACTAAAGGATGGGTATTTAAAAGGAAATATATAGATCTAATCATAGCCACTGGTCTGAATGCAGAAAGTGTTGACATGGTCAAAAATTACCATACAGTAGTGAGGTGGTGACCATTTCTTTAATGGTGCTAGCCTGTCTGTGCGTCAGCACCAAAAGCACCTTTCTTGGTGGCCTTCACAGAAATTGAAATGACTGTGTAGAGTGGGGAGGAAGAGCTGGCCATTTAAGTAGTTATTCAAAGTTATGTGTTTGAACTCGGAATGCTTTTCTTCTGTATTTTGGAATCTTAAAACTACACCGTTGCATTTAATTGTCATCTGGGCAAAGGGCTGCATCATGCCATGTGTTGCTGTGTTTGGGGCTGTGAATGTATAAGGAAATTGTGCACAGCGTCAAAGGATGCTGCTGTTCTGAAGTTTAGGTGCATGTACGTATCATCCATAGCATGGATCCAAGCAGACAGTTGCCTCTTAAGAATCACAGATACTTCAATAGCCATTTTATATAATCTTACGTAAACTGAGTCTACTGATTTTAAAGTTGCCTCACACTATCACTAGTTATACTTAATATAAGCACTTTAAAGGAGTTGGTGCCAAGCAAAGCATTGTTTAGAGTATGGAGAAATAACCTGCAAGCCAAAATTAGCATGTATTCGTTTTGAGTGGTGTGTGTTTCGTCAGGGCTGCCCAGATCATGTCGTCCCTGAAGGCAGCGTATTTCAAATTTAAATGTTTAAGCTATTACCACATGGAACATACTGGTGAATGGTGCCAATAACATACGCTGAACATATGACCAGCACATGCCCCCTCTTCAGCCTAGTCCGTGAATTACTTAGTTTGTGTTCAAAGCTGATTATTTTTGAGATTTTTTTTTTTTTTTGAGCAATGAGCCTTTTGTGTTTCTTTTCTCTTACTTTCTTTTCTCCTGTTGCTATTGATTCTGTATTTCTAAAATTTTCTAGTACGGCTATTACCATCATCACCCCTATTTCGTGCTAGTTCTTTCAGGATGCAGTCCTTGGTATCTTCTGCACTAGCTGAAACTGTGGAGACCAGTCTGATTATTTTCAGCTTGAAATCAAGAGATAAAATGACCTTATATTTAATCTGTTGGGACTTGGTCTATATTCATTAGTTAGGTGTGCTACCTGCTCTCTGTGTAACTTTTTTTTTCCCATTGTGTTTAATATCTGTGAAATGGGGATTTTTTTCTTCATCCCTTGTCATCTTGATTTAGATAAATGGTGTTAAGCATATAGTCCATAGGCCTTTTCTGATCCTTAAAGTCATTTTTGTTCATAGCTCAAGTTCACAGACTATTGTGAACCTTTAGTCATGTAAACTTTGTGCTGTGGATTCTGGCACAAGAAGTCTGAGTGAGCACAGACCCAGGCTGGCAGTCTGGGGATTGCTGGGGAGCAACAATAAATAAAACCTAAATGTACATACAAATATAACGCCTCTTTGCTGTCCATTTTATAACATTTTAGGGAATATTACCTCCCTAATGGGGTCAGACCTGGCACACAATGAATTCGACTTGGTGAGCTTTTCAGAATGAATCAACTCTGATTAGTTCTGTGTGCTATAGCCAACATGTTTGATCATAATATGCTGCTTTATATAGATTATTTTCTTAAATACAGCTTTCTGCTGAGGTAATGCATTGAGCTATGGGGTATGCTGCTACAGAAAGCTTTTGTTTCTGAGGTTAAGTATGTTGGCAAAACTTATTTCTGAAGCATTTAATACATCTGCAATAATTCAAAGCATCTTTCTTATTGTTCCTGTTTTTAATATGGAGGTTTTTTTATCTTCACACAAGATTTATATTATAGTACAGGTTTATTAAAATGTGAAGAGTAGTTCCATTTCTGAGGTTTAAGCATACCTGTATGTAAGATTCAATCAGTGAAGATAAACTGTAACTAACCCTTTGGTTTTCAGGGTCAGCTAAAACCAATTAATTGGGAGTTACAGCTGAAAGAACCGTCCTGTTCTGTCCCTTGTGTTAGCTCTAGTGTTCAGACTGTGTGCTCCAGTCAGATTAGTTCACTGGTGTGCCTGAAAATCAATCCCTTGAAGGAGAGGGAGTGAGAGAGGCTCAGGATTAGTCTTCTGTCAGATCTCCAGGCAGAAGTGCACTTTTTTGGTTTACCAGATGGGAAGAAATTCATAAGGCTGATAGTGTTTTCACACTATCTTACATTGCAGTTTTATGAGCATTCGAGCCCATCTAAAGGTTCTCTGCTGTTGAAAGATGGAGGTCTTGCTCCTTCTCTTTCTAATTCCTGGTCCTGGCCCCATTGGTGCAGCCTTGCCCTGGCTCTGGCGCCCAGTGTGTGCCTTTATGAGACAGATCTCCTCACTAGCTTCAGAGCATGCTCTTTCCTTCTTAAAATTGTGTTTTGCTGGGTTTGTTGGTGCTGCATTAGTGAATTGAACCAGCTCATTGAGGGGCCTGACAAGCCCCACAGCTTAGCCAAAAAGTCCCTGGCTTCTTTCCTCCTACTCCACAGGCAAAAGAACAAGGTGTTTTTTAGACACTGCTTCTGCAAGGAGCAGAAGTCCATAGTGAAGGATCTGTTTGAAGATGACATCAAGGTACTTTAGCAGAAGAAGGAAGAGAAGTGTCCACTATGGACCCACATTCCAAGAGGAAAAGTAATGAAACTGTGCTCGTACTATTTTTAATAGTTTCCAAAATGTTGCTATGACAGAAGGTCCTCATCTTGCACTTCAACACAGAATAACTCTTTCAGTCTCTTTGCAGCAGCTCCCCCCAAAGATACATGATCATGGGTTTCTGCTGGTCTCGGTGAGGCTTTGTGCTTTGTTTCTTGAACAGTGACAAAGAGTTTGAGTTTCAGATCACATTTCAAGCTTTCTGCATCAGGTGATGGTGCCTGTCTCGTTGCCTTTACAGTTCTTAGGGAAAAGTCACTAATTCTTATGTCACTTTTTATATAAACTGACTGTTGTTTTCTCAGGAGAGAGCAAAACTGGTTGTAAGATATAATTTTGTAACTGAACTAATTAGTGCTCTAAGATCTTCAGGATGTGATTCTTGATGATGATTAGGGGAATAATAGTTTAAAAATATCCAGTGAAACTTCTTGGCTCTTTCTGAAAACCATGATGAATAAATTTGTATCTTAAAGTTAACATTTAATAGCAAACTTATAGTACATGGGGAAAAAAATGTTGATTTTTTTTTCATTTTTTGGGAAGGATTTTAAAAACGATAGTTTTATGTAGATTGTTTCTATTACCTAAGGTATCTGTTATCTTTTTAGCTTTCCTGGCTTCATACTCTATAAACTGGAGAAGTGTACAGGATAAGGCTGTGCATGTTCCCTCTACAATTGTTAAAATGTCTTTGAGATCTTCATATTTCAGCCTTTCTTCTCTTCTCCATTTTTGTTTTGATTCTTACAGAATTTAAAAATCAAAATACTTAGTCTTTTACTTGTCCAGATGTTTCTAAGATCATCTTGTGTAAATAATTTGTGATGTATGAGTTAAAAATGAGGGAAGTGGATTCAAATATATACTAGTATTTGTCACTATTTCTGTGTTTTAGATAATTTTAATTTCAAGCTGCCTGGATGCAATCCTAGGCAACGTGCTCTAGGTGACCCTGCTTGAGCAGGGGGGTTGGACTAGATGATCTCCAGAGATCCCTTCCAACCTTGGCCATTCTGTGATTCTGTAATTTAGGGCTGACCTTAAATGTTGTGGTGAATACATTTTTGCTGGCATTTCCAATACTACTATATGGATTTAAAAATATATATTTTCTGGATAAAGGTTTGTTTTTTGTCATTACTGAATGAAGTTTAATATACTGTCTTACACATATATGGAAATTGGGAAACCAGACACTTTTCTGTAGCTAGGGGTTAACATTTCAGCATTGTATATCTCTCTGAAAATCTAAATCTTTCAAACGCTAGTTAGTTTTCAAGTCTAAATGGAAATATGGTAATTTAAGTACTGTCAAAATTAGTGTTTTCAGTTCTTTTTTTAAACAGTGGTGTATGCATGGGACTTAACTTAAATATTTGCATTTTGTTCTGCTTTGAAGTAGAAGTGGATTCTGTAGTGGAGTTTTGAAGAGATCACATGACTGATGAAATTGTTCTCAAATACACAATCCTATTTTCAAATTTTCAGTTCCTATTGTGCCAGAAAGTACATGTGTTTCTAGCTATCGCTATTTATGCATGGCAGAAATTATGTAATAACAGCAAATGTCTTCCGAAGTAGGAAATGTCCAGCAGGTGGGGGGATAAAATCAGATTAAAAATTCGTATTAAATGGCAATTTGAAGGATTTTTTTACATGACAGTTCTGACAGTCCCATTCAGGGAAGCATGATGCTCAGCTGATAAGCTGGGGAAGCTTGACTGAGCAAACTTCACTTTTCTTTTGAGAGGGTGACAGTAAGATGCATTGCTCGATTGCTGCAGAAAAGCTTTGCAAATTTCTGCTCATGGAGAGAATTGTGAACTGCTCAAACAAGTTAAGCAGCGTGTTCCTCTGCATAGCTGTACAAGGGTCTCTTTGCAGTTGATTGCTTTAGCTTTCTTTTTTCAGCGTTTCAGAACATTATATAAACTTAAACAGCTATATCACTGGCTGTACAAGAGGCAGAGAAGACTGGACTTGGCATTGGTTTGCATTCTGGAAGATTTTACTATCTGCAAAGTTGGTCTGGCTCTAACATACCTCAGAGAGGAACCAGAGTTTAAAGCACAGAGATTGAAAATGGTGGGTGTCTTTGGTATTTTAGATTAAGAAATGCACGTACGTGCGTAGATGGGTGCTACCTCTTCCAGTATGCCCTGAGAGTGTTCAGGAATGAACCTTTAACTGAGGAAAACTTTCTGTGTTAGCCTTTTTGACTAGTGCGCAGAATGATTTGAGCAGCCATATTTTGAATGGTTTTGAATGGTCATATTGGCATTCATCTTCACTCCCCCCTGCCTCCCACTTTGTATACTGAAATAGTGAGTTATGCACCAGGACCTTCTCTCCCCCCTCCCCCCTCCCCTTTCTGATCTTCTGTTTTTAGGAAATTTAATGGTCTAGAAAAACTAAGTCACAGAATAAAAAAAAAAAAGTCTGGAATTTGAAGTTAAACCAAAAGAAACCACTCTTAAGACATGGTTGTTTTAATATCGGGGAACTCAGTTTGGGTTTGGCTTACATAACCAAACTACATGTTTTTTGTCATTACCCTCCCACAGAGTATTCTTTGATGTATGGGATTGATCCGATTATTGTGAACCTTGCTGCCTGTCTCTAGGAATGCAGTTTAAAGTAAAAACAGAAGTTCAATAGTGTACAGTACTACTCTCTGTTTAAATAGGACAAGAAATAAAAGAAAGTGAAGATGCCACTTTCCACATATTTCCCTCTCCTGAATAGTTCAATTATTGTAAAACAAATTAGTAGTCTGGCTTTTTCTGGTCAGTGAAAGTGTTTACATTTTAATTACACTTGGTATCGGGTGAAGCAGGAGTATGATTAGTTAAAAATAGCTGAGATAACATAGATAAGCAAAACTGAACTAAGACTTTTGATACTGCAAGCAGGTAGGACTTCCTCTGATGTTTTTCAGCATCTCCAGCTGTGTGTCACTGGGACTTTTGCAGGTTCTCCTGCACTGGGAGAAGTTCATGCACAAATGAGTAACAGTTTGAATAGCTTGACAGCTATTCATGATTTTAGGAAGAATTCTTTTGCTTATTGTTGCAGCTCATTTAAAGGAAAGCAAATGAGTCCTCTTTTTTTGCCAAGATATTTTTTCAATGCTTAGGATATAAGTTTTCAGCCTTTCTCCCCCCCTATCCTAAGCTTCAGTGATTAGGATACAAATTTTCAGCTTTCTTTTCAGCTTTATTTTTGTTTGCTTTTAAATGAATATGAATGCTGTTTGAATTTTTCTGTTTGGTAATAATAAAAAAAAATCCTGCTTCTAATAGATGCATAGGAAGAGAGGTCTGCATAACTTAACACCTTCAAGTTCTTCAGTATGTATATTTGTATAGATTTTAATTAGAATGTATGCATCTAATGTGCAGCTTTATTGTCAAGTTTTCATTCTGTAATGGTGAAGTGCTCGTGAAATGCAAATTCCTTCAGCTCTGTTTGGGAGGATGTGAAAGATTGCTTAAGATAGTTTTTGTGTGCACATTTTACTGTTTGCCATGTAGGCTTTTCAGCTACTATTTTTTTTGTTCCTAAAGCAGCTACTCCTGTGCAACAAACTCTAACCTTGTTAAAGAAATCCTCTCAATTTTACTGAAGAAGTGAGAGTGTTTCACCTGGTTCTGCCTCTCAAAGCGGTTGTAGAAGGAAGCCTAAAAGAAGGGATGATCCAGTGGTTTAAACAAAGATTGAGTGTTGGGGAAAAATATGTTCCGTTCCCAGCTCTGTTGCGTGCTTGCCAAAATGACTTGGCCGAGTCACAAATCTGTTTAATCTGTTTTTAAAAATGGGGATAATACTTCATGGGTGGGGGCAGGGGGATGATGAAATTACAGTGTTCTTTCCTAGCACTTTTTATCAAGACCTATGCCTTGCCTTTTAAAATGAATGCCTCGCGTTTTGAAATAGCTTACTTATCGCTGCAGTGAAAACACCCTGTTTTTCTCTCCTTTCCTGTTTCCCTGCCTCCCTTCTCTCTGTTTTCAAGCGCTATTGGATCTCTTTTTGCCGGTGTTCCAGGCTTTCTTACATACATTGTTCCTGTGTGAATGCTGGTGGGCCATAGGGCTGCAAAGAACACTGTATCTGATGTGTTGATTTCTGTTCAGTACTTTGGGGTTTTCTGATGAAAGATGTTGCAGAAATGCAGAGCAGTGTGTTTATTCAATTATGGGCGAGACCTTGGAAGCAGTGTACGTGGGAACGTATAAATGCATTAGTTATAGACTGAAAGATGATATATCATTATCATTATGCAGACAAGTTTTATTCCTGGTGTAGTTTCTGGTACATTTTTAGAGCAGTAGAAATATTTTTGCAGGGAATGCTTGACTTAAGTGATATTAATCCCTTCTGTTAACAGTATCTGCTGTACCCACTTTCTTGGTGGAGCTAAAAGGTTCCAAGTTAACCAAACTTAAATTCTGTTGAAAAGCATTAAGCATGCACTCTTGCTTACAAATTGAGTTCTTTACTTTTTGTGACTAGTAGCTTCTGGAGGCTTATTTTTGGTATTAGGTAGTTCAAGTTTCAACTTTTTGAAGAGAGTGGTTAGAATGGTTTTATAATAGTATGTTGTGTTTTTAGGTAGTAAGTGCAGTGCAGCTTTTAAATGAAGTTGTCATGACAGTTTTACCTTTTTAAAGAGATGCAAGTTAGACTATGAGCTGACAAAAATTCTCTAAAATACCAGAAAACTTTTACGTTTTGGCTCAGGTAGTTTTCTGCTGGGTTGGCAAATAAATCTCTTCCCTGAAGATACCAGTAGGGCCTGGTAGCAGGCACAGGGTAAATGGGTAAGTACATGGCTGGGAACAGAAGTGGTGCCAGAGGCAGGGAAGAGCTGCTCTGTTTGGCAGTGGTGAGCTGCTGCATCACTATATCCTATGAAACCATCCCCTGAGATCAAACTGCTGTTCCTAAGAGCTCCTGATTTGTAGTTGTGTTTCAGGAATCTCAGCTTACGTTTTTTCGTTCCTTTGGTAGGTGTTATTCAGAACGGGTTTCATCTTCCCTAAATGAGTGTGTATGATGTAGAAGGCTACACCTAGACTCCCTTCAAATTCAGTGAAGAATAGGCATCCGTTGACATGATTCCTCCAAGACATTTTAGACTTCACCCTTCAATGAGATTCGTACCCTTGTAGTGTCTGTTGCTTTCCATTCACTGTAAAGATAGATGACTATCACAGATTCAGGTTTATACTTGGAGAAATTAATCTCATGCTTCACATTTGCTGCGATTACCCTTTGCTTCTCTGTATTGCTGTTCTCTTATCCATACAGTGACAATAGTTAACACATATATTCTACAAAGAGTTTTGTGCTTACTGTAATTTTTTTCTAATTTCTGGACAGATTTCCATGTGTGTGACTGTCTGACTTGTTAAAGTATGTCCGTTATTTTTATTAGTTTTTATCCTTCTGTACTTTCCTGCTGCCCCCTTAAAGCATCCTATGATTTGAGAGCTTGGCATGGTCTTAGAAGGATAGCTTAGGAGTGCTTCGGGAGCTGTATTCTCCAAAGACGGTATGTTTGTTGTCGATTACTCTAATTAGCTTGTCTTTGCTTTGTAGTCTTCAGACGCTTTGTAGTCTTGAGTGGTTCTTGAGCGTGCACACGAGTGATGGAGGAATGGAAGTTGGTGTATGCTGCAAAGCAGTCTTTGAGTGTGAAGTTTCTAAGGGGTCTCTGCACCCTCACTAAAACAGTTCCAGCAATTTGCAAGTAGAGGAGACAATGAAAACTGATCTAAGCGCTCTGCAGAGTACTGTTGGTTAAAAGACTGGTCTCAAAATATAATTTAAAATCTCAAAATAACTAGCCCCGCAGTATCACCAAAGTGAAGCCAGCAGCGGACAGACTTAGGACACCCTAAATCCTTAGGTAGATGATTGTGAAATGTAATTAATGCCCAGAGCTTTTTGAGAGGAGTCTGAAAAAAGTCTGTTCTGTTCTTTGACCATGAAGGCAGATTTAAGGGGGAAATTTAACTGTGCTGTCTACTCAAAATTAGAATTGTTAGGAAGCAGGTTTTGTCATTTCTCAATGGCCTGAGTTAGTCATGGGTTTCTAGGTGAAATAAAGGACTATTTTGCTCTTGGAAGCAGAGTTCTAGCTTGAAAAGCCCATCTAAAGTAAACTTTACTTCCTTGATTCAGGAATAAAGTCTTTTCTGTGCAGCCTTGCCTCTGTGGGTAGCTGTTCTTTTGGTAACGATGGGGGAGCTTTGCCATGATTTGGCAGTGGAGCGCGGGCCTCTGATGAGCTAATACCCGCAGTCTGTTGTTGCTGAAGTAACTAACGTATGAGTCATAAGTGCTTTTTTGTCATTATGCTTGCGTCAAAACACATCATGACAGCACTTGTTCACTGTACTCCCCCCTTCTGTTTTAATTGTAAGGAATAGTAAAATGCCAAGTACCGTCTGTATTTAAATATTTAGCTTTAAGCGGTTTTGTCTGGTTTGCCGATAGCTTTTATTTAGCAATGAATAATATTACTGTTATAACCTCACCATTTCCATATGACCTTTTGCATCCCTGCGAGTACCCCACAACTGAGGGTGGGATGCCGGGCACCGTCTGTAACCGGCTAACCTGGTAATAAAGGATATAGGGGTTTTAGCTGGCCTACTTCAGTTTAGCAGTGGTTATGAATCTTATGCTTTATGAAAAGAGGCTTTGAGTGATCTTTACTGTCCTGGTGAAAGTTTGGACTTGCATATTTGGTAATAGGAAGCCATTGTTAAATGCACTTATCTGGAAGGGAGAATGAATGATTTTTTTTTATTTTTTATTTTTTTAACTTTCCTGTTGCAAGTGTTTTGTTTCTGTTTTTTCAAACAGGAAACTATTGTATTATAGAGTTATGTATGCTCTATTGGGACTTGCAATAGCCATTTGAAATTTGGCAAAGATAGAGGCCCATTACCGTTTGGACAAATTTTAGTTTGTTTTTACAGTTGAGAACAAAATTTAAGGATAGAGACCACACAACCTGACTCTGCGCGCGGCTTTTGTGTACAGAGATGCTAAATACTTGAAAATGCAGTGTTTCCATAGGCGGAGTTTCTTTTGTATTCACAGGCTGGGGAGCCTCAAATTCCAGAGGCATTACATGAGCAGTTTTAATGAATTAGTGTCTGGTTTTCCTGCAGCAGATGTGACAAGCAGCTTTATAAGCTGCTTCCCATCGATCGCTGTTTTCCAGCTCTTTTGTGTCTTTCTTTTGCTTAGAGAAAAGCAACGAAGAGCTTGGTTTCTACAGTAACTGCTGCCTACATTCTTGCCTGCAGGCCAATTTCTTTCTCAGTTCCTGCAGCCTGTGCAGGGCTACTGTATTGAATTTCTTTCTCCTCCCCCCCCCCCCCCCCGGTCTTGCTGGTTTAAATATTTTACCCTTTAAGAAAAGAGGAGAATGCAGTGGGAATTTGTGCTTTTGATATATGTATTTCTAATTAACTAGAGCACATTTGCAGGACTGTAGCAAAACTTGAATGTTTTTTGCTACTGATCAATACCAATATTTCTGGGTTGGTAGTTAAAATTAAATGTCTGACAGCTAAAGCAAGAATCTTTGAAAATTTGGCATAGCACTTTTGTTAAAGCTCATTTTGTAGCATGCTGGTGTGGGGGAGGGGGCGAGATCAGCATTAAATTGTTCATAGAATTAATTACATTTGCAGTAAAATTTGTTGTAGTTGGACAATTTAAGCACGTGTCTTTTTTGGACTTGACTTTTAAATGTCCTTTCTTAGAGAAATTGTGGTGAACATAGGGTTAAACATCCATTGCTTCTGATTATGTTACCTCTTTAAGTGGGAAAGAAGAATTAAACACCCATTTCAAACCAGAATATATGTTTATTACTCGGTTTGTATTTGATGCTTGGAGTTTGGGAGCATTCCCATCATCGTCCATAATCTAATGTCATTGGATCATTTTTTGGCACCAACAGGCTTGTTCCGGATCCTTCTGCACGGGGGTTAGCACCGTCCCTGTAACAACTACCAGCAACTCTACAGACTTCTTGTGCATCGCTAAAACTTGAGCGGGGAAATACCCACCTGAGGTTTCTTGTGGGGGAGCCATTAATGTACAGCTGGATCCTGTTTGTGGCCTTTGATTAGAATCCTGTAAAATTGTAAAGGTGACCAGCTTGAATTAACGTGGGGCTGCCGTGTATTTTATCCGGTTGGACGATGCATGGGTCTTTGCTTTGGAATCTTAAGATAGATGCGAGAGTTCCCCTTTAGGGTTGTTTTTCATAGTGGTTTATGGCATCGTGTGAACAGTCGTGGCACACCTGAAAACACACACATACTTGAGAAAAGTGCCTAGTGCACAAAAAAACCACCCAATGAAACTAACTGCTAGTTTACCTGCTAGTTTAAAAATCTGATTTTTTTTTTTTTCCTTCCCTCCTTGCACTGTTGGAGGATGAGATGGTTGCAGAGCCCTCCCCATGGCTGTTGTCTGTGGAGGATGCGCTTTGCAACTGTTGATCTTTGGCCAATATAAATCAATAGCGAGGGATACAGAGAACGAAGGGAACCATGCGTGCGGTCAGGAGTCGCTCCCCAGAGGAAATAGCTGCCGCTTTTTAAAGGGCAGTTGCTTTTTGGGTAACTTCAGAAGTGTCCTGACTAGGAATAGCCAAACTTAATTGACTGTAAACTTGTGGCAAATTAGCCAAGTCTGGACTTGGTTTAAGACCATGGAGGCAGGCAGGAGGAAGACTCCGTCCTAAGGCAGCGTGCATGTGCATGGGTACGCGCACGTGTGCGTGTAGGAAGTGATGCTGCGTTCGTGCTGGGGTAGTTTTTCGCATTGCAGCACAGGGTGTGGTCAAGTGCAAGCACAAAGGCCTTAAAAACTTCCTTTTTAAAAGGTGGTAGAGGAGTTGAGCTTTATGTTCCTCTAGTTTAAATTCTGGAAGTAAATTTATTTTGAAATTAATATTTTTTTCCCTAAGAATCGGTGGGGAAAAATGCATACTACTACCATCCATTACCAGGCATGTAGAAAGTTTTACAAATGTAATGTATAACAGTTCATAAAGCTAGAACTTCTGATAGGAGCACATGGGTATACCTCATGTAGATGAAAAAGCAGCTATATTAAGAAAGTGCCATCAAGAAAGTTCTTTGTTTAGGAAAAGAAGAAAATAATTCATGTGATTATTATTGTAATATTCTGGATCGCCTTTTTTCAGAGTATCCATTATAAAATTTCATAGCATTTTTCTTATGATTGAATTATGGATAAGTTTTGCAGAAAGGCCTTTTTTTTGTCATTCTGAGAAAAGACTTTGTAAAAGAATCTCTGAACAGTTATTTCTGTTGAAAACTCAAGGAAATGCTTACTATAAAAATCTTCATAGATCTTTTTCAAATAACCTGTATTTTATTAGTAATCATTTAATGCTGAGAGTTTACCGGGGCTACTTAATATTGTGGCTCTTTGGATGGTGTTATAAATCTACCTTCACTATTAGTATGAAACTCCAGTTTTTTAAACAGTGAGGTACTTTCAAAGATCATCTTAAAATTTTGATTCTGCTTTAAAGCAATTTAATTTAATTAATCTTTTTAATAAATTTCATTTTCGTTGATTCCATTTAGGTCTAAAGAAGATGATCCTCTTCTGGAAACATACTGCAGTATTGACTTACAGTTCAATTAAACACAGGCCAAAGTCTTAAAAATAAATTCTGGAAGTGAATAATTTAGTATGTGTGTTCTTAGTGTTGAATAATCAGAAACCTTTTGGTGTAAAGTTCAGCAGATGATAAAGTTAGACAATGCAATTATGTTTCTTGCAGCAAAGGGTAGGCTGAGTGAAGTAGCCCCTTTTGCCATGGCGAGGGAATTCCTGCTCTTCTCCAAGGTAACAGGAATTCCTGTTTTGGGGTATCTCCAAGAGGTGGGGTTGCATCTCTTCTTGCAGGTTTCGTAGTATTTTTGCATGTGTCAGTTTGGTCTGTGAGGGGAACCAGCTCCTGTTCTTTCTCCAAAGACACCCCTTTCCTCAGCCTGTAACAGCACAATATACAGATTATACAAAGACTATACAAATTTACATGTAATTGTACTTTTTATTTTTGAGTTTTTTTTCCTCTGGAGTATTTGTAACTTTTTATAAGGAGTCATCTTTTAGTCCTTGCTTATTTACAAATCTATTTGGAAATAATAGCTAGCTCTAGTTTAATTTAGAATTAATTTCCTAATAATCTGTTGTGATGAAATCAATAAGAAATGAAGCAGCAAAGAGTGAAAAAACACAGTTGTGCCCCATGTTCTTGCCTACAGAAATTCACTAATTAGCTGAGAGTCCCACAAATTGTAATTTTAAAATACCGTGTTCCCATGGATGTTAGATGCCCCCAGTTTTGACATGCTGGTCTTACAAGTCACAGTTTCAAATTCAATCTACGAACGCAGTGGAAGTGGTACCCTTGGGTAGCTTCTGACCTTGCTGAGCTGGATTCCACGCTGTTACTCAGTGGGGACCGGGGATAGGGGACAGACGGTACCTTAGCAATTTGCAGAGAACACCCAAGTCCTAAATGAGAATTAAGTAGGCAAGAGAAATTAGAAAAGGGATGAAAGCCATCCTTAAAAAATAAAAGTTTAAAAAATCTGGGTTAGTTATAGAATTCACCCTTCCATGGAAGGGAGGCAATATTTTTAAGTACAGTGATTTCTGTGATTTCTTCTAGTTCATTAATCCAAATAGGGTTGGAGAAGGAGGTATGTGAATAGTATCATCATTGTCTGCTATACTGTCAAAGAAAACCTAAGCTGGAAAACACTTGTCTAGTGGTACAGGTGTTAATTACCTCAGTTTTTATTTGAGATGAGCTACCCACGCTTGCATTTAAGATATTTGAAGTCAAAAGTTGACAAAAACAATCTCCAAAAGCCCGTCTGGCTTCTTTTTTGTGGGTGTTAGCTTTTTAATATCAAAAGCTGAAGCTTTCCCTCGCTTTCAGTAAACCAACAGGAGTTTCAAAACTGTCATCTCGCTATCCTTTTAGGTCTGCTTAAAGTATGGGGGAATCCTTGAAGCTACTGGTGTTGCAATATCCTTGTCTCTGTAAAAAGAACTGAACTACAGAGTTGTAACTACCACGACTTAGGGAGTTATCAGTATTGAACCCCTAAAACCTATTTCAATCTAAAATATGGAGGTGCTGATTCAAGAAATGTCAGAGGGCAACTTGTGTCCAATTTTCTGTCTCAGTTTCAAAAAGACGATTAAAATGGAATAATTCAAGGGGTACTGAAGCACTGGGTTTCATAGTCAGACTTGAATCAGGGGAGGGAATTGATTTCTTACTTTCAAGGTTTTGCTCCCAAGTTTGAGAGAGGACAGAATTCCTAGTTTTCAATCAGTCGATATTTTCGTTTAGTAGAATTGCAGATGTATAATTAGCTTTTTCCTGCTGTACAGACAGAACTGCTAAAGGAAAGTAAGCAAATATTAGAAATATTGATGTGACAAACGCAACTACACTTTGCACATTTTCCCACAAGACTTGTTACCTGGCTGCTAAACTCTTTAAATAGTAGTAATGCCTAGACTGGCAGGTTTCCATTGCTCTACATGCTCTAGAGGTAGTAATAGTTTTTGTTTCTTGGGAATAATTTGAAATGATTTGATGCTTTTTGTCCATTTTCTCCCCTTTCATTCTTTCCAGTAGTTAACCCAGAATGAACTTTTGTAAAAGAATAAGTAGGATCTCGAGCTGCATTTCAATTCTGTCACCTCTGCTGCGGTTTCTTAGATTGTATGCTGTTTGTCCTCCTTTTTGATGCTCTGTTGAAAGTACAGCATAAGTACTCTTCATAATAAACAGACATATACAATTATTTAAATGTGGATACTGTGAATATTTGTTTCTGAAATGCCTAAAATGATATTGGTATATCAGTTAAATAGTACTATTTGTTTTCATCACTTAGATACCTAACATAGGCACTTTTTATCATACACCTCTAAATACAGATGTTTTGTAAACCTTTCTTAGAAATCTGTTTGATCAGTCTTAGGGGATCTATTTGATATCTTATCTTGAATGGTATCTTCTTCCTATAAAGAAAAAATGGCAGTTGGTTGAGTAGATGAGGTGCAGAGTGACACATTCCGCACTTTTTTTTTGAAAAAGTGAATTGTGTGGATGCATTTCTTCTATAGCAACTGTCCTGTGGTCATGCATCATAAAACTATTGTAAGCACTTTAAGCAGTGAATAAAATCAGTTGCAGCCTGCTGTAGTCTAAAGGTGTGAGCAGGCCTCTGCTCTGTGTGCTGTGCTTTTTTTTTTAACTCATCGTATGACTACAGGTAGGTAAAGAATGTGCCAAATACAACCTGATTCTAATCAAACTCGAACATGTTCCTTAGTTTGATTTGGAAATAATGTAATATGTTTGCATTGATGCAATTTATTCAGAAGATCTGTTGGTTAGTATACGTCTCCCCCCCCCTTTTTTTTTGCTTTTGGCTGTGTTCCAACTATAAAAAAGAACTAACAATGATTCTATCAAAAGTTCTGCTTGCAAATATAAATCCATTGACAGATGCAGTCTTCTGATAACGTGGAGACTGAGGTGTTCGCGTGTTCTAACAAGACAGTGATTTGTAGGGATAATGTGCCTTCTTTAATAACACCATCCTTTCAAGCTCAGCGTGTGAAATGTTGTAAACTAACAGTATCACCTTCAGGTTTTAAATACATTTCCTGACTCTAAGTTGATTAGTCAAAGCTCCTGGCTTTTTTTGTGCTTGATCACCATTTGAGGCCAGCATCTCTGTGCTGTGCTTGTGCTGCAATCTCACCTATAAAGAAGCTTCCTGGTCCCTTTTGCAAAAGATGCCTCCAGGGGAGATAATACATTAAGATAGTGCAGTAATGTGAGAAAGGGTTTGTTTGTTTGTTTGTTTGTTTTATATACCTATATGGAAGGATATTGGTGTGATTGTGGAATATACGTTTTCTGTGTTTTTATATTTCTGGTACTTGTGTTGAAGTCATGGACCTTGCCCTCCTCCCTGCCGCGGGACACTGCCTGCTAGCCAAGAAGCAGGCTGACCAGTGAATGAGCATCTAAAGTTACGTCCGGCTGTTTCTGCGTTGCTCTTAAGTTGAAATAAGTTTTGTCTAAAAAGTATTAAGTTGAATTTGCAGGTTTGGAATAGCCTCATACAATAAGTAGGGCAGGTTGTCCTAAAACTTAAGCTTGTCTCCGTGTCAAATGAGTATTATTGTTCAGTTCCTCACAGTGATTTTTATTTACTCTTTGCGATGAAGTCTTCAGCGAAAAAGATGCCTTTGGCTCCCCTCGCCTTCGCAGGCGCTTGAGGAGCAGTGTTGTCGTTACTGTTGATTACCTGCAACGTTTTGAAGACGCTTGTTTTCTGTTAGCAAAACAGCTGAGGCCTCTCTCATTTGTTGCTAGAACAATACAGAGGAGGAATACTTTCTATGGCAAAAAGCAAAGTGAGCTGTTCCTGAAGATTAAAAACACCCAGAAATTGGTCTATCTAACTTTCTTGCTGAAGTGCACATTGCAGGGTTTTGGCATGGATTCTGTTCCTAATTTAGTGCTTTGAGCGTGTCTCAGAAATAGGTCATCTGTTCGATTCGGACGTGGTCCATACCGAGAAGTAAGACTGAGAGCAGCAAGGAAGGTCAGTCATCATTGCTGCTTTTTCTTTTTTTCTCCTCCTTGAGGGGGGGGTGTTGTAGGGGGAAAAAAAATCACCACAACATGTGTGTATGTGTGCGTAAGAAATGTAGTGCAAATCCCATGCTGTCACAGTCACATGTTAAAAAACACACTTAGATTGATTTTAAGAAGGGAAAAAACAAAACGTGTGAGAGCCTTCATGTTTTTAAGGCTACTCCATAGTTGCTTGTTCTGTCCAATTCTTACATCCCTTTCGATACCTTTTTTCAAAGCAATGATCACTTTTGTTTACCCTGGGTATCTTGCATTTGTAGCTAAATTTCTTCTTGTCCCTGTTCCAGAGTGCTGTTGTTTCCTTGCTTTATAAAACTAGATCTGTCTGAAAGAGTCACTTTTGAAAACATTTTCTAAGGTTTGTCTCTAGGTAGGGTGCCACTGGCAGCGCCCTCTTCATCAGGTGGAAGAGGTGTGTAAATATAACCGGGGGTTTAGTGCCAGTGGAGTCTAACAGCTTACTTCAGAAAGAGGAGATAGTAAAGTTGCCTGAACTGTGTTTTTGTAGATGCTTTTGTTGAGAGAAAATTAAGCTTCTTGTTTGCTCAATCTGTCTATTTACTGAGAAGTTATAAATAGCCTGTTCTGTTTAATTGGGTTAACTTCTAAATGCTTATATACAGAGATGTGAAAAGGAAAATGTTTAAAGGTGTGTTAATTATATTTTGCAAATTAAAAAAAAAACATTTGCACATTGTTAATTTACGTAATATTCAGATTATCATCAGTCTTTAGGGGGGAAGTGTAGAAACTGGTTATTTATAAAAATGGGCAATTTATTGAATGTTGACTGTTCAATTCAAATCTAAACGTAGAATATATCTGAACGTGGTACTGCAACAGCAGTATACCCTGTAAATGCTGAGAATTAGGACTGATACTTGTTTAACTAAATGAATATTTCAAGATGAAAAAAAAAAAAAAAAAAAAAAAGGAAAAATACCCTTTTAGTTAGACCAGTATGTGAAACTGCGTAGGCCTCAGATCTGCAGACATTTGTGCTCCTGGTTAATTTTGATATTACGGGTACACTAGTTCGTTTGCAAAAGCCATTCTTTGTTATCATTAAGCAGTGGCCTCATGTCTCCTTTTAGGGATAGTTGCAAGATCAGGATGAACCGCGGGAAACTTAGAGACAGTGCATAAACTACACTGGTTACAAATAAGTGTTTTTTAAATTTGGAACAGAAATATAAACAAACTTGTACTTATTTGGAGATCTTTGGTCATACCGATTTTTCTGTACAGTCTGTAAAATGCAGATTCTTACAGCTAATTACATGAGATACTATACCTTTTTGTTTTTAAAGAAGGTTAGGCGACATGTGCAAGTTATGCAGAAATTGCTACTTTCAGTAAACAAGTTGCTTATATATTTGTGTTTTATTTTTCAGCTGTACTTTCAGGTTTCCCAGCACAAACATCAAGATAACGTTCACAGCTCTGTCCAATGAAAAAAGAGAAAAACAGGAGGCCCCGGAGTCCCCAGTGAAGCCCGTGCAACCCCAGATCTCTCCCTTAACAATAAACATTCCAGACAACATGGCTCACCTGATCAGCCCTCTCCCTTCTCCCACAGGAACTATCAGGTATTTCAGCCCTGCCCCTTGGATATAGGGCAATATGTGGCTACAGAATTAATGCATTTCAAGTATTTTGCTTATATATTAAACTTTAAGTTGAAGCTCAGAGTAACCACCCTTGGAAAAAATTACTGGTCTTCTGTCTATTAAGATAGTTACTTGAACAGCCTTTAATATTCAGATTTAATTTGTTAAAAGTGTAACAGTTTGCTCAGGTTTCTGGCTCCTAGAACAGCAAAGGAATGTAAATTTTTCTTGCGTTCCAGATACTTTAGAAAGTTTGGGGGGTTTGTTTGTTTGTTTTTTACTTTTTAATGCTTACGGGAATACTTTGAATGAGATAAATCTAAATTATACCATTTTGAAGTATTTTGATATCCACTGTCTCCTTAAGTTCATCAGTAGAAAAAAATCCTATTTTTAGCAAGTATTAGTCATTACAATGGAAAACAAACTGATCTCTTTACACCAAAGAGGATTTGCTATCGATTAGTCATTGCTGGAAGTAAATGGAAGTTTTACTGAAAATTTTTAAATGTAATATGAGGAGTTTAGCATAGGGAAAACTTTTGCGGGGGAAGTTAATTTGGGTTGGTGACTTGCTATCCTGGTTAATGTTGTAATTGAAGCAGTCATCTGCCTTTGTTTTGGGGGATCAAATTCACTTAAACGTAAGCTAGCTGTCCTCACAAACTCATAAGACTGCTTCAGTTGAAATTCTTAAAAGTCATAGAAAGTTCAGGAGCAAAAATTTCATGTAAATGCACTGAAAATTATGTTTCAAAAATTACATAGAGGCTTTTGAAAGTTTTGTTCCTCTCTCTCACATCCTGTATCTTCACTTGAGTGAAGCACTGTAAAGATCATTTACTTGGCTTTTTTAAAATGTAGATTTTGTTAATGAAATTTGAATATAAGGATAATTGACTTCCTTCGTGCTTGCCAAGATCTTGATCTCAATACTGTAGTGTTTAATGAGATCTATATAAATGGTGGAAGTAGAGAGAAAAGAGATCTAGACTTGACGGTATAACAGGTTTGCTTTCTTATTAAAATTCAGGGTGAAACATATCTTGCCCAAGAAATGACAGAACATCTCATAAATATTTCAGATAATATCACGTATATCACCACAGTCTTTGCCTCACTGTGAATTTTGTAATTCTCTTCAGGGCTTTCATGCACCTGTTGAGCTATAGTTTATTACAAAAAAAAAAGACAGTTTTGAATCTATTTTGAGAGCAAAGCTTGACAGTTTCTCTTCAAATCATCCTGTTTTGTAGAAGACTTGTAAACTTGCTTTGATTATACCATATGTGTCGCTTTGTCAATATATGCTAAAGTGAGCTCAGCAGGATGTTGTCAGTTGATATGTGAAAACACAGAACAGCAGTGACCTATATTTAAAAAAAAAAAAAAAAAGTTACACATTTTTGGCTCTAATCAAGGATTCTTCCATGCAGAACTTCAGAAATCCAGTGCTCCTTGTACGGTATATAGCTAGTAACAAACCACTGGTGCAGGATTTCTGGTGATGTGAAACTTGAGTTCAAGTTTTTTATTTATTTATGTATGTACACGTATACACACACGCGCACACGCGCACACGCACACACGCACGTGTACGCACGCACACGCACACACGCACACGCACGCACACACGCACACACACACACACACGCAGGAACGCGGCAAGCTTTGTGAAGGAACATAGCAAGAAACCTTCCAGGCAAGGCAACAAACAACCTTTGGCAGGTTTACATTTCTTAAAGCTTCGTTGTATAAAGCTGAGCACCATTCTCTAGCTTTATTTTTTCCCTGCCATTTTAAACCATAGGTGCAAGCGATGGAAAGATTGTCTCTGAAGATGAGGAGCTGAGGGCACGGCAGGCTTTATTTATTTATTTGTTTTTGGAATTGCTGAAGACGGAGTCGAAGTCAGTCACATTATAAATTGCTGAGAGATGTGTGTCCTTGCAGGGAGCTGCCAAAGCTTTGGGGTGCGGGGGGCAGACGTCACCTGCTGCCTGCCCCCTTCCCGTTGACAAAATGGGAACCGTAGAAGAAAGCCATCTTTGTACAGCTCTGTGTCGTGTGGACTATGGAAGGCAGGGCGGCGACTAGTAGAAAAATATTATAGTCTGAACCTAATGTAATTTTAGCTTTGCTTTTCTGTGATGAGTAGCAAAACCCCAGGTATCATAATCCACAGCTTTCGCTTGTTTGGTAGTAACTTTTCAGTGGTGCTCTGTTGACGTACTATTGAGAATATTAGATGAATCAGTGCTAATGCATCATCTTTATAGGTACGTCTGTAATTTTTATACATATAAATGTATGTGTCTGTATACGGACACACATGCAAACACTTAAAATCATGTGGTTTTATATTTAAATAAGAAAACTTTTTTTCTCACAGCTTATAATGTTATATTTTCTCAAATGTGCAAATATACACAAGGAGAGATGATCTTTTTTGAGCAGACTGAATACAAGCATATGGCAGAAATTTCATGCAGGATCTGTTTCTTGTTTTAAATGAGTGTCTCAAAATTTGTGGTTGCTTAAGTAGTTAAAACGGACTTTCCTATTGGCAAATTCTACACAAATACAATGCGACCTAATAAATCAGTTAATCCTTTTTCCTTTGACGAGGAATGTCTGAGTCTCATTTGACAGATTTCTTCCTCTAGTGATTTTAATTCCTATGGATGAGTTAAAAACACTTGGAAAATGGGATTTATAATGGAAATACTGACAGATACTTAACTGCAGTCCAGAAGCTCTAGTAGTGGGATTTTCTGCAAAAAGAGCTTTTTGATTAGACATAATGTGGTGATATACTGTATAACAAAATAGTAGGATCTTCTTTTTATGTTCTACAGTGCTGCAAATTCCTGCCCATCTAGCCCCCGTGGTGCAGGCTCTTCAGGGTACAAAATGAGCCGTGTAATACCATCTGACCTACATTTAATGGCTGACAACTCACAGTCAGAAAATGACAAGGAAGCATCGGGTGGAGATAGCCCAAAGGTAAACGTTGTTTGAAATCAAAATCCTAAAGAAAGTCTAAAGCGAATGTAATACCTTGGAATTTTGTTTGCCAAACTATCTGCACGAAGCCATAATTTGGCATTAAAGACTTTAAAAATAATATAGAGGGTTTTGTGATTAGGTGCGGCATTTATTTTGATATTTTCCCCTTTTGGGGAGGGTCTGTATTCATTTTTAGTAATATAGTTGTTTATAGACATTTGAAAATTAACGTTCTTTAATGTTTGTTTCTGCAGATTTTATGATTATCTTACATTCTGCTAATCAGAAGAGCTAAATTTTATTAGCCACTTCTTCTGTTTCAAGATTTGGGTTGTCCAGAAGTGCCTTAAATCAAATTAATTGGGTTTTGTAACTTTAATTTAGAAAGGAGTGTGTATCTCTTTAAAGTTTATTGATGCAAACTTTTTTTTTCCCTTGTATAGGATGACTCTAAGCCACCTTACTCCTATGCACAGTTAATAGTACAAGCAATTACAATGGCACCTGATAAGCAGCTTACACTAAACGGAATTTATACGCACATAACTAAAAATTATCCGTACTACAGGACAGCAGACAAGGGCTGGCAGGTAAATTCGATATCTAGCATGCTTTTTTAGTTGTTAGTAATGCTGGCGACTATAAAGGGTCATTGACAATATATAAAACATGTAAATTTATTTTGTGTTTGAGCCTAACAGCCCCTCTTAAATATAATTTGTCATATGAGTGGGTCATTAAAATTTTTGTGTGTTGTTTTTTTCCTGATTGTAAGATCTCGAACAGAGTAGAGAATTTAAATTATTCTGTACCTGAAACATTCCTTTATTCATAAAATGGTATTCTCTAAACCTCTAGTAGGGATACAGGCAGACTTTTGTGGAAGAAAAGCACAACTAGTACTGTGGATTTGAATATATGTATACTATACAGGAACGTAGTTGTGTTCTGTAACTTACAATTGTGTGCATATGTGTATTCCTATCTTAAGATAAAATTAAGATATTAAACATTACAAGTTCAGACTCATTTGCAAATGGTCTTGACTGTGCAGTACAGAGGAAGAGCGAGCGTTTGTTACCTGTTGTTACCTTGCACTATTAAGTGCCCTTTTTCATTTGTGCAATGGTGTCCGTTTGTGAACTTGCTCATTTCCCTGCTGGGTTGGACCAGACCTTAAATTCTGTAAAAATTAATTTCTACTTTCTTTTTATTTTGAAAGAGACCAACCTCAGCATTTGCCAGGATGACTAACTGAGCATGAATCAGTCTGGCATGCTCTTTCCAGACATGCGCTAAAGGTTCAGTCCTTTGCTGCTGTTTTTAATCTCGGCAAAGGACAGGAGAGCACAATTAGCAGCCCTGGCCAGTTTGCCCTGTAGCATTCAGACTGCACTGTCGATCACGAAGTATCGGTTTCACTGGGTTGCTGCTTGGTACAGTCATGCTCCGCAGCAGAGGCATGCTCTGAAGTTATTTTCAGGGAAGTAAAATTTGGAGAGACTGGGGGAGGGGAAGAGTGAGGAAGTGTTAACACTCTGCTTGCTATAGAAGTAGAAGACTAAAGAATATAGGACTTCTCGGTAGAGGAGTAACTCTTAAATATTAATCGTGCACTTATTTGTCATAGGGCGTATATAAAAGTTGGATCACTCTTGCAAGAACTCCAAGGTTAGCTGGGAATGTCACTTTTATTAACTTTTTGCTAATGATTTAGCTAGTACAGGACTTAGCTCTTGTGTCTAGGAAGTACTTAGTAGTCTGAATCACCTCTTCCCCCTTTTGCACACAAGCAATACAGAATCCAGGCTGCAGTTGTACCAACAGATCTCTCTGATCAGTAGGACCAGGTTTTTAAAATGTCTGTGTGCTTTTTGTTTGCTATCCTGAAATATCTTGAATATCTGTGTGTATAATGCTCCTTTACATAAGCATCATGTAACCAAATATATGCATATGGTGTAATACGTAGTTCAAAAATTGGTCCTTAGATCAGCGTACGTATTTAGATGTATAGACCTAGCAAAAACAAGGTGGTAGACACAGGCACACGTTATGTTCCAGAATAATTAGCACCTATTCGTAAAAGCAATTGAAAAGCTGAAAATCCGATGCTGTTCAGTCACTAGTCATATAAAACACTGCTCTAACACTAACAGGTGTACCTCATGCCTCAATAGCTGTGCTAGCTTCTAGGCATCACGTATTAGATTACAGTCAGGGGAACTTACATGATTGATGCTTTAAATAATATTTGAAACTACATATACACATTATTCAAAGCATACAGTACATATATGTATGTAGTACCCAAATCCTGTACCTCCATAAGTAGTATTGGGGTATTTATATCCTTTATTCTATAAAAGTCTGATTTTTGTAGAGCCCTTGACTCCCCTCAGTGGACTTATTTTAGCAGGTACTTTTGGATTTACTCTTTTATTCTAGCATATGGAGAAATAAATACAACTCATAAACATGTTCTTGGCATGTTTCTAGTTCTGTTTCACTTTTTGGCAGGGAAAACCATTTCTGGTTTCATCAGTTTGCATTTAAGAAACCATACATGGTTATCATTGCTTTAAGTTTTCCAAACTTGCCATCAAGGTCATGAACTCAGACATTTAAAAAACTGGCCTTGAAAAAAGGATTTGTGTTTGATTTTGCAAATTTTGAAGACAGAAATATTAACAGAAATGTTAATGTAAAGCTTTTTCTCTGCTTCTCTTCCTCTCCCTCCTCCCCAGCTATTTCAGTACATATACTTAAACTTTCTTTCTTCTGGTTCAGTGATAATACTCAGAAAGATTTTGGATTTATACATTTGAAAAAAAGGATGTGCACAAAGCCAGGCATAGATACGGCCACTTGCTTTAGAGTGTTAGCGGTTTTCTACATCTCTATCAGAGTTTTGTGTGTTACAGCAAAGTGAGAATAAAGTAATGTGCAAGCTAGAGGATCTCACTGAAGAGCTGTATTAGGACCTGCTGCCATATACTGTTTTTCTAGACGCACTAAATCCTTGGCATCTTTGCTGAGACAGACTGGACTGTGGGTGAACTCCCAACAGTCCAGCTGCAGTTGGAACTTCTGTAATTTAACCTTTTCTTCATGTATTATGGAGCAGTAACAGAGGATTATCGTATAAGATCACAATCAGTATATGCTGTGTTTTAGTAGTCCTCTCCGAACGATCTGACATTTTCTTGGACACCTGGGGAAGGGTGGTGTATGAGGACTGCTAATTCTTCATTTTTCACACTGCTTTATGCTCAAATATGGGTAGTGTTCTAACAGATTGTTGCAATCGCCATGTTTCTCACTAGAGAATTAAATGGGATTCCTGTTATTACCTCGTTAGCATACTGTTGTTTAATTGTTGGGAAAGACTGGAAAAATGCAAGAGGCCTTTCTTCAGGTTTATGGCACTGCCTTTGTAGTGCTCAAGCCCTGTTGCATTAAGGAATTAAGAGCTGAACCCCGAGTCTCCTATGGCACAAACTGCTGCAGTAGGCCACATTCTGACTTGAAAAAGTTATATGAATTCTACATATTTTTTTATGTTCCATAGAATTCAATACGTCACAATCTCTCTCTGAATCGTTATTTCATCAAAGTACCACGTTCCCAGGAAGAACCAGGCAAAGGCTCATTCTGGAGGATAGACCCTGCCTCTGAAAGCAAATTAATAGAGCAGGCTTTTAGGAAAAGGCGGCCTAGGGGAGTACCTTGCTTTAGAACCCCTCTGGGACCACTCTCTTCTAGGTAAGGAAAAACAGATGAACACAAAGACTATGGCTGTTGTTTAATCTCCAGGCTGATACGGACTTGATAGTTTTGGATACAGTCGCAAGTTTAGTAATTTAATTTCATCCAGACTTGGTATTTGAATTCTGTATGATTTACTAGGAGGCTGCCCCATACACTAGGCTTGTTTTTATTGCTTGTGTTTTGTGTTAATGAACTGACTCAATTTGCATAAGTAATTGTCAGATTGCTAATGTAAGCAAGGCTTGCTTTGCCTTTTTTTTTCCAGAATTAATTATTTTAATTTCTAACTGCCGTCTACTGCATTTTAAAGCTGTTTGCAAAGAAAATTACCAAATATCAGCTACCTTTTTATTAAACTTAAAAGTGACAAGTATGTATTTTGTTTGATAATATTTAAGCAGTATTTGCGATGGGGAAATAATGTGGGTTTTAATTATTCACCATATAAAGTTACAGCCTTCCTGCTGGTGCAGCTTTGTTTTTGACTTGCCCTTTAGGCTGAGATTTGCTCATTGTCCTTCCCCACCAGAAGAAACGTTCATAATGTTTCACGGATTGCTTAGACAGTCTCCCCAAGAAAGCATCCAGCCACTTCCATGCCGTTAACTGTAGCTGAAGTTTGCTTTCAAACTCGGTGCTTGGCTAACAGAAATGGTATCGATGAGCACGACTGCACTTGCCAGAAGGCAGAGGTGCCCCCCTGCGGGCAGCGCGTGGCATGGGCGCTTTAGAGCTCGCTCGCTCGCTCGCTCGCTCGGCTTTCGCAGTGCGGGAGTTAAAACACATCAGCTGCTGCTTTCGTTTTTAAATACAGAAGTGCCCCAGCCTCTCCTAATCACTCTGGAGTGTTGTCCGCACACTCCAGCGGAGTCCAGACCCCCGAGAGCCTGTCCAGGGAAGGATCTCCGGTCCCCATGGAGCCTGAGCCTAGTGCTATCCAGCCAAAACTAGCAGTAATACAAGAAGCACGATTTGCACAGAGTGCCCCAGGTGAGAAGTCCTGAAAAAAGCATTCCGGGGTTGGAGGTGGGAGAGGGCTACTATGTTAAAGTTACCGAGACTTCACACGTACACCAAAACACCAGTCAGTATTTAACCTGTTAATATTTAGAGCGAAGCATTGAGAAACACATAAACATGCCCAGAAATAGTGTCTGCAGACAAACAGACTTTATTATCTACATGTTGTTCCAGAGCCCTTGATCCCTTTGTTACGAAGCAGATTGTACTTCTGTGCTGTGTGGGACCGTATGGTCTTGTAGCTGTCACTTCCTTTGGAAACATACTCTTTCTGGTTTAGAAGAAAATAAATTAACATTAGGGCATGGGTTACAGTAGTAAGCAAATGTCTTCTTTAACAGTAGTATGTATTTGTGGTCATTTCATCCTTTCAAAGCTGGGGATGGAAAGAATTGAAAGGCTAAAGGGGGAAAGAATAAATCTGTATGGTAAGAATTTTCCTAAAATGGGGGAGAGAGGATAATGGGAAAGGGAATTCTTTGTTCAATTACTTTAGTTGATGTATGTTTTTCCATCCGTTTTCTTGGTGATAATCCCCAAAAAGTTGCAGTGACCACCTTAATATTTCCAGAATTTTCTGTGGCAAAGATAAACAGGGTCAGCAGCGGTGACCGGGCTTTCCCGGCCTAGGAAGCCGTGAGGTGTGCCATTGCAGAAGTGCTCCACAGAACACCTGAGGCACATACTAGTTTTCATCCGTGGAAAGTAGTTTTACTAAACAAATATTAAACATAGCTTTGGCAGTAGAGCTGCGCTTGCAGTAGGGGGGGAATGGCATACAGGTGTTACTGTGCTAATACAGCATTTATTGTAAAAAATGTGGCTGAGAATAGCCGCATGTCATCATCTTTATTGTCCAGTTTTATCTTTTGGATCATTGAGGTGTTAGTCAAGGAGGTTGTTAATCCTCTGAGGCTTTAGTGTTAAGTTTAAAAGGATGACTGTCTCAACAGAAATCATTCAAATTGGCAGTCTAATTTTTATCGTTTTCTTGATAGGATCACCTCTATCTAGCCAACCAGTTTTAATTACTGTACAACGGCAGCTACCACAAACTATTAAACCCGTCACCTACACTGTTGCAACTCCTGTGACAACAACAACATCCCAGCAGCCTGTAGTTCAGACAGTTCATGTTGTTCACCAGATACCAGCTGTGTCTGTCACAAACGTGACTGGATTAGCACCAGCAAACACTTACACTGTAGCTGGACAGGCGGTAGTCACGCAAGCTGCGATGGTAACCCAGCCCAAGGTAGAACCTCAAGAGAATGGAGACCACAAGGAAGTAAAAGGTGAGAGCGTGTGGGGTTAGCTGTTTCGGTAGCTCTTTATACGGAAGGATTAGCGTTTGAAATGTACTTCAGGACGAACAGTTGAAATGCTTGACTAAACTGAAGATTTTGCATAGTTTCTCAGGTTTTTGCATCATAACTTCTCAGATACGTTGAGGCTAGTAATAAAGCGGAATACATTTTTCGTTGAAGATCTGATTTGATAAAATCAAGTGATTTTGGTTTTTAACACTTTCTTGTTTTAACAGTGTTTTATCTTCTGTTTTTCAGTTAAAGTGGAGCCTATACCTGCTATTAGTCATGCTACAATAGGAGCTGCTAGTCGTATCATTCAGACATCTCAGCCCACACCCTTACAGACAGTTACTATAGTGCAACAGGCACCTCTAGGTCAACACCAGCTACCAATAAAAACTGTAACACAGAATGGAACGCACATAGTACCTATCACCACTGCGATACAAGGACAAGGCAACACTGGTGCGTATCGTATCAAAGCAGTCTCTTGCTTTATAAGTGTTAAAACTTCTCCAGGTGGCCAGTGCTGAATGTTTTTGAATTCTATTCTCATGTCTTTTACAGTTATACTGAAAACTATCTAAATTGTACAAAAAAAATTAGATTACAACCTTGTAAGAGATTGTTGCCTCCCTCTTGGTAAGAACTTATGTTTCTTTTCATTGATGATTACCTGAACAGTTATTTATTCTCTTTGGGGTCATTATAGGGATGCGCTTAGTGATGACAACCCATCCTCCCTTCTCAGTAAACCCAGAATAAAAACAAGTTTTAAAAGAAGTTCATGTAAAACTGCAATTAAAATGGTAACTGCTCCCCAGATGATTTGGTCAAGAACCAGCCAAAAGGAAAGCAAGACAAAGCTTGGCTTGTGGGCTGGCTATTTGGACTGTTGTTTTATTTCCACTGTTTTTATTGAAACTGTAGAAAAGCAAGATACTAAAATTGACAAGCGTTCTTTAAGATTTTGAGATCGTTCTTGTCTGTCTGAATACCGTCTTTCCCTTCTCAGACTCAGCGGTCTGAGTGGGTAGCAGTACAGATTTCATCACAACATGCACGGTTACGTTTAGTTTTGGTTTGTAGGTGAATATAATTTGTTTCAACAGTTTCACTTTGAGATAATATTATCTGATACTGCAGTAACTTCTTTGTCATAAAAGAGGCTCACGGGAATAGTTTTAGGCTATTAAGTCAATTTATTACATATATTTCTGCTCTAAAGTCTTACTGATGGAGCAAATGATTTGTTTTGTTCCCTTTTTTGCTGTTTTTCCATCTGTAACATTGCTTTTCCTACTCAAGTTTGGTACTTATAGGTCAGTGTTCTGCTTCCACTTCATTTCCAGATTCAGTAAAACAAAATCAGTCGGCATCAGATTTCACACATGCTTTTTTTGTCAGAAGGTGGTGTGTGAATTGAGCTGAGTCATGTGAAATACACTGAAAATTATATTTTAAAAGTAATTTTTGTCTTTGTCGTCGACTCTGAAAACTGAACGGACGTCGATGCGTTTTCCTCATTAAGAACGCCTAATGGCTGTTAGGCATTTTTAAGAAATTGGACTCTGTGTAGAAATACAATTATCCTGCTTCTGACTATTTCGGCATGTGTGCTGGGGGCACTTGCAGTCGTGCAGGTTTTCACTATGAGATTCCTGGGCTTAAATACCATGTGAGATGTTCACATCTTGGGTGTGTTCCCATTCCTGGTCTCTCTGTCACAGTAATTCCTAAAACAGCAAGAAAGCAGGTAATTCCTAGGCAAAACATTTAAAGTGGGAACTAGGCCTACAAAAATACACTGATTTGTTTGTATGTGTGCACACGTAGATCTGTATTCACACACACACACGCACACGTTTTGTACATGTGTGTATATCTGTGTTAGGGGAAAGAAGCTTTGTGCAATCTGAAAGCTAAGAAATCCAAACTACTGCTCTTGTAACATTTTCTGTTTGTAGTTAGAAGGTGCTTTCAGATCTTACCCTCAGCAACACAGTTTGGCAGTGCTTTTTCCTATCTATCAGTCTACTTGAAAGCAGTGAAACCCAGAATAAATTCAGATCTCCTATTGCAGAATAAAATTATGTAACCAGATACGCTTTAGTCTGGCTTTCAGTGTAGATTTCAAACATCATTGTTCTTTTATTATTTGCTCTAGCACTTCCATGTATCAGTTGGGGCGGCAGCCAGCAAGGCTCCTTCTGCTAAATAGACCCCACAGTGCATAATGCAGCAGTGGTCTTAATGCATGTTTGAAGACGAAGGGTTAACCTACCCATAGAATATGCTGTTTTGCATGAGGATAACTAATGTAGAAATCTAATGTAAAAATAAAGCAGCAACAAGTAGATGGTGAAAATGGCTGTGTAGTGGATTAATAGGCCACTTGTGGAACCCTAAACTCAGTATTACGTGTTCTTTTAAACATGTTTTTATTTAAGCAACAATAAATCTGCAGTAGCATATTTTATTCAGAAGTAACTATCTCCATGACTATCTCCTTTCTAATAGAAGGTGAATGACTGTGTTGACATAGAAGAGCAAATTAGTTTACAGTTGCAGCGAAGCTTTCTGTTTTGGCTAAATATTTTCTGATGTATTTGTCCTGTTAGTAAATATTGGGTACAACAGAGTTTGGTTACAGGCAGTGATGATGTTCCAGGCATTCTCTCCGATAGCTTACCAAGAACAAATACAGCAGGATTAGCAAATAAGACTTCCTTGGGCATCTCATGTTTAAGCTCCACTAGCGGGGGATGCTACAATCATCTCAGCAAAGCTGTGATGCTGAAGAGAGGGAGCTTATATGTAAAAGAGCGACTGGTTTCATGTTTAGATAAAACTTCATGAAATGCAACAAATATATAATTATATTTCCCATTATTTGCTAAAACATTTGGATAGTTTGCTTAATAAAGTTAGGGCCAGTATTGAGAAACAGACTACCACGAAGAGGGAAAGAACCTTTGGATGTCTCAGAAGGCTTAAAGGACTGTACTCTCCCGTTAATGTTGACTGCTGTAATACCTTACGTCTTACATGTGATGAGATTAAAATCTTGTATAGCATGTGTGTGAGCTATATACGCTTCCGTTGATCTAATGTAGTTTGGTTTTGCATTTGAAGCGGATTAAATAGGTAATTTCTTAATAGTTCTTGTTAAAGCACTGCCTTTTCCTTAGGTTGTGCTACATGCATCATCTCTAAGATAAATTGATACTTGAGTTGTCTTCATCTCATGGCTGTGTGAATTGCATAGCTTTTATTTATTTTATTTTATTTATTTTATTTTATTTATGGCCATGGATGAATAGCATGACTTGGTGCCTTCCTGCCAGGCCAAATGATGTATTTTACAGTAATCCATACACATGGCCAGATCCTACTCAACAGGACTCTGAATTCACTTCCCAATTCTGTCAGAAATTACTGTGTAGATTGGCTTTAAGTCATGTAATCCTTCTCTGTCTCAGCTCCCCATTGACAAAATGGAGGTATTTTTCCTTTCTTATCTTTGTCCTTATCTGTACGAATGTTGAGTGATTTGGGACAAGGTCTTTCAGGTTTGTACAAAGATTAAACAATCGGACCTGAATCTCAACTGGAGTTGCTAATACCCCACCGCAGTACAAATAAAGGAGTTCATCATTTTAACAGCAATGCAAGTTTGCCTTCGGTATCACCTGTTCTGACAAGGATTAGGGGGCTGAAATTTTTTTCCTCTTTTTACAGCTGCTGCAAGTCCTTTGCATATGTTAGCAACCCATGCATCTGCATCGGCATCTCTTCCAACAAAGCGCCAGAACGGAGACCAATCAGAACAGCAGGAACTCAAACGTATCAAAACAGAAGATGGAGAAAGCATAGTCATAGCTGTTAACGTGGACACCCCGTCTGTGGCAGTGAGTGATAAAGGCAGCCAGAACTAGAAACTTAGAGGAGTTTTCTTTTCTTTTCTTTTTTTTTAATAAACTCCGTGGTGCCAAAAGGAGACACTTAAATATAACACCTAAAATGTTGGAACATGTTCTCACGCAGTGGGGAAAGGGGCCCTGTGATCAGACTTCAACTTTCAGCACTGAAAAAAAAACCAACACAGGTGGCCTTAAAACTTGGTAATTTAAAGTCAAACTGCAAACCATCTTGTTCCAGAGGCTGTGACCCCCGCTCCTCCCTGCCCCCTACTGAACTGTGTACACTGAGAAATACAGTGTTGGGGAGGGCTGCAGCTTTAAAAAAATCTTTATCAGATTATTTTAAGGACTGAGTATCTCAGTGTAACGGCAGCATGATAAGCGCTTAGTGTGAACTGGTTTCAAACGATTGTATATTCCTTAAAGGGAACAGAGGCAAGGAGCCATTTCCTACATCTTGGCAGCTAGCCTTTCATAATGACCTACCCGATGCAGTTGTTGGTAGATATGCAGTATTTTGTTGTTCACATGTGGAATTAGAAATTTTTGAGGTGTATTTTCATTTCTTTGCAAAATAATGGGGTCTTTGACATTTCAAATCACTCCATTTCTACTCCGGAAACTTTGGAATCACACAATACTTTTCATGTGAAATTTTGTTTGGTAAAAAACTGAATGTAGGGTTTTTTTTAACCGATGGAATGATTTACTTTTGTCTGTCCTGTTAAAGTTCAGATAAAGCTACTTTATTACATCTGCAAATTTTCATATTTTAGCAGTTGCCTGATAAATTTAATCAAATTTTATTACCATGTGTAGTGATCAAATGCTTCTTCGGGCTTGCATGTAACTGATTAGAAATTACAATGTAAATGAGCCGTTAACTGACGTAAAGAACTGCTATGAATTTGACCAGAGCTGCACTTATCTGTTTCTCTTTCTGCTACCTTTTGCTGTTTGTTACTTTGTGTTGACTTTGACTGTCCCTGGCATATTTTTCCAGTCTAAAGTAAAACAAGAGTCTCGCTTAATATTGTGTATGTTTAAGATAACAGACTGTTCTTCATTTAGAAAAGATAAAATTCTTTATCACAAGTCCTTTTAAAAAGAGAGTAAAATTATCTTGTCAGAGGTATATTCGATATTTTTAAGCTTAAGCACCCATCAGTAGAAATTAATCTGACCAGTTTCTCCGTAACACTTTTGATGTCATACACAGACCTTTTGGGGTCTCCATTAAGGGTAGCTGTTGTGGTTTTCTAACAGTGGCTACCATATTATTATAATAAAAAAAGTTTTTTTAAGTGTGTGTTCTGCAGTTGAACATTTTAAAATGTATTGGTAATTTCTCACTTTAAATGTGGTAATAGATTCCACTTTACATTTCAAAATTAAATTTAAACATAAGGCTGCTGTTCAGTCTTTAATTCACGTAACGTCTTATTTCTTCATGCAGTAAGGTGAGTGAAAGCTAGATAGTTGGCTTAATTTTGAATTCTGATTTTTGTCATTTTCTGTAATAATGATGCATTATTTATATTTCCTTTTCCACTACAAAAGGAAAAACTGTATTTTTCATGATGGACTGAACAGTTTGGAGTGGTTTATTTAGGCAGCTTTTGGGAACTATTTACCTAAAGACCAAATACAAGAAATCTGTATTAAGTTTTGTGTTAATCCACAAAATGGAGCTGTTACAATGTCTCTGCAGATAATACATATTAAAAAATTATGAAAAAACTCTACACAAGCTGAATTTATAACAGGCATTTAAAAAATTATAACCTGAAAAGAAACATTTCTGTAAAACTGCAAGATTTTCTTTAGAGGTTTTAAAAATAAAAAAGTAAAGTTTTAACATACTTTTTTTAAGAAACAAAATCCAGTACTAGTAATTTAATTTGGTGTTGAATGAGTTGACTAGAATGTGGTTTATTTTCAGAAGTGAGAATCTGTTCACAACTAGGGCTAGGTGAATAATAGTGTATAAGATTTTTTTAAATAAAATTAAATTTTATTCAGCAAATTAACTAAGTTGAAATTACTCAACAAGCGTGTTTGAAATACTTATGTGTATTTTGGGGTGATTAATTCCATTTATGTTGGCGGTGCCAAAGGAGCTGATACCAGACCAAAACAACCCAGTTGATCCTGACTATCAGTTAATGGCAGGCGAGCTGTAAATTGCAGCCTCCCGGGCAGAGGGAGAGAGAACATGGTCCAGGTTCTGATTCGGTAACGTGCTGGTTTACACCTTTTGGTGTGTGTGGAATTTGGCACAAGAATGCGCCTTCATTCAGATGGATTTGAAAAAGCTGTGGAATATGAGAAAAGAGTACTTGCATTCTTATATAAAAATAACATATGCTTATATATGCTTTTGGGTGGTACTGAAGAATGCTCGAATGTAATCATCTCTAGTCTTTTTGACTAACGCAGCGTAGGACTTCCCCGTCTTACATGTCAAGCCTCACTGAGTTGCTGGGCTGTTCAAACAAACTGCTCTGTGGTTTGTTAATATATTTATGTGCTTCCCACTACTAATACAGGGGTGATTACTACATAGTATCAAAGGCTGAATGAGATTTCTGTCACACGCTGCTTCCAATGTGATGCCCGTAACCTTTGTAAATTGGTTTTAAGTTCTGATCCTCTTGGACAGCCAACACAGTCTTTCGCAAATGTAAAATTTTAATCTAATGATTCATATACATAGATATTTGACCTCTCTTTAGGACTGATATAACTCGACCAGTTGCCTTTCGTCTCTTGTGATACATGGTATTCCTTTTGTGCTCCTTCCAGGCTGACTTTATGTTATTTCTGTTAAAGTCAGCTTTTGTGTAGTCTTTGAAAATGACTTTGGAAGTAAGCAAACAACATACAGTGTTCTAATCGGGATTTAAGGACCCCATCCTAAAATCTACCCCAGCTACTTTTCTTAAGAGTTGGTCTGATTTTCATTGCTTCAGGTTGGGTTTTCTTTAAGAGACTCAGGAAGTTGGTCTTTCATTGCTTCAGTTGATGGGGGGGGGTTTTGTTTGGTTGGTTTTTATATGTTTAAAAGACTGGCGATTCTAAGAATGGAAGATCTCGGTACGCGCTTACTTCTAGTAATAGAAGAGTTTATCTCCTCCTGCGTGTCCTGCCCACGCATGAGATGACTCTCCCTGTCCTTGCGCTAGCTGTGTGGCAGCTCCGTGTGGCAGCGCCCCAGGGCCCAGCTGGGACAAACTCCTGGTTTGGGAAGGGCCATGGGATCTTCTTGCCTTTGAACGAGCCAGCTCTGTAATGTATCACATGATGCAGCAAAGCGACACCAAGTTCCTAAAACGCTGAGGGAACTGCAGATGGAGCGGAACAAGAGACTCGTTCTTTCTCATAGATGGAGTTGTCTCAATTCTGAGCCCCCACACAGCTTGTTGCATCGTGTTTGCCATAATGGGAGCAGCTCTTCATTATGCAGTTTTTGATTTTGCTGATTTAGGTAAAATACCTATACCACGCTAATCCCAAAGATACCTGCAAAAGCACTTTGGCTGAGTAAGCCACTTCACAGTACAGATTACTGTGCAGGAGACAAAACTGGGAAGATTCTGCCTTTATTTTCGTGGTGGTAATAGTACAGATTGATTTTTAAACTGTTGGGTTTTATAATTACTTTAAATCAAAAAGCAGAACTTAATGATCTGTATTCAGACTTGTTTCATAGCTTTACTTAATTTCCTCAAAAGGTTAATTTTGACTGGTGTTTAATCATTAATACACGTTGAGTTGTGATTGTATATATATAGCATTTACACTAAATTGAGTTTTTCTCTCTGCTAACCTGAATGACCCCTTTCTATACACTTGCCTTAACTACAGTAGTTTAACATTCTTAATTAGAATCTTACATTTTATAGTACTTAATGATGAGGCCTTCATTTACTAAAACTTTTGCTGGATTTGTTTAGCTGTGTACCTTAAATGTGCTGATACTTATAAAAAAAAAAAAACAACAAGAAAAAAAACCACATACCTTTCTTCTAAGTCTGACACAAAATAAATTGTTAAAGGCAGTGTCTAAAGTTAGTAAGTGCATGGGTTGCTTGTGGTCATCTGGTTCTTCTTGAACCTTACTTCTCTTTGTAGATTGGCAGATAGAAACAAGCTTTCCTCCTGCTTCTGCTCCTCTCTGTTTTCTTTCCCAACTGTTAATCAAGCGAGACTTTGAATTAAGAAGTACTTTTTACATGTGTCAAAGAGCTTCGTTCTCCCAAAAGTTGTGTTCGCATTTGAGGCAGATCACAAGTATATAGCCAGGGATTTGCATTAGCTCAGCAATTTGACTTAAAAAAAAAAAAAAAAAAAAAAAAGCCCCAAATGTACTGATTTAAGTAGAGACTGCCATAATTACAAATAGAATTATTTTTTTAAAGTGTTTTAATCAGATGTGTACTTTCTAGAACAGATTTCTGTTCATGTTGGTTTGGTCTCTGATCCCCTCTTTAAACATGACTTGAATTCTTTTTGCCTCTCATCAGAATTGGGGAAATGCTTTTGTGTAAAGTACTAGAACAACCTACAAGGATGCTGTGTCTAGTTTTCATGTCAATACTTTTAAGAAAGTTTTGGAAATGTTTGGGAAGAAATCAAAGCAAGGACACAAAACTATTGCAAAGGGCTAGAATATTTGAAGCTGAAAGAGTATAACCTATTCCTTTGACAAAAGGAAGGGACTGTTGTGTGAAATTCTGTAGAATCTCTTATAAATGAGAACAAACAGAATCATTGGCTTGTTTAAACAAATAGAACCTCTGGGAGAGAGGAAAAAATCATCACAGTAAAACTGGAGCATTGGAATGGCTTCATAAGAAAGTGGTAGATGATTGACTAGCGTGTCATTCTGTAACAAGACTGTCTTTCTAAAACACACTTTATTCTATAGCAACATGCTTTATTCTGTAGCCTTTGTACGCAGGTCAGCTGTGACCACCAAAGTTCGTTCAGCTTATATATATAAGAACTAGTCTTGTGTCCAGCATTCTCTAACTTTACCAATTAATCTATTTTCTACTTCAGTGTGAATATCTAGAGGTTTCAAAAGAAATACTCTGTTCTGTGACTCTTGCTGCCTGCTGGCAAATACCTGGAATTACAATTGAATTTATTGCACTGGCTAGTCTTTCAATTTTACTTCCAGGATTTTGAACAGTGGCACAGGTATTATGCAAAGAGATAGCAATATAGGGGGAAAGGAAGTGTTTGGTTATTGTAAGTACCAAAAGAAAGTTGTTAATCCCTAGACTTAAAAGTAAATAGCTGGTGCTGGTGAAAGTACATTGTTCTTCATAAATAGTCATAATTTTAGATTTACTATGCAAAATCTAACTTTCTCATGGTTGCAAGACTAACACAGTCTGCACCCCTGACATGTTTCCCTTCCAGTTAGTGGGGCTCTTAATTGAGAAGGGTTGTCTCCCAAAGCCACGTGTTCCTAGCTAGGACAACTGTACTTAAAGGACTAAGTACTATTGCACCTCTGGTCTATGATACTCATCCTAAGCTAACAACTTCACATTTTAAAATCTATTTAATCCTCTTCTGTCACATAAAGTAGACTTCTAATAGCCTGCCTTGCTCCTGTTTTACTCTCCAGCTTTATACAGAGCATAGATAAGTTTGAAAGGCAACTGGTTGGTTATTCTGGCTTATTTTAAGACTTGCCTTCTGTTAAGTAATTAATCCCTTCCCCTGGAGGAAAGTGACTCTCTAACTTCCTGTTGAGGAGAAGTGTGTGTTTGTATACAGCCCAAAAGGTGGGTGACTATTACTGTTGTATATCACACGAGCAGGTGAATATACTGTTGCCCATCTTAGTTCTGAGCTTCACAGTGTAACTGGAAACTTGAAGCATGTAGTATCATAAATAAATCAACACTGTGGATACATTGATTAACTACTACTACTACTTAAAGTATTGTGTATTTTTCTCAAAAGTGACTAATTAAAGTACTGTTACATTTGGTTGTAGAGCTATGTTTATCCAATATCCTACTTAATGCAAATTTTGGTTAACATTACCTGCATGATGCAGTACAGCAGAGTGACTCGAAGAGGAAGTACTGGCAGAGCAGCCTGGAGCCTACAGCAGGTGGGAAGATTCATTCTTTCAACTACTTTTCAACCTGTTTCCTGTAAAATAGCTTATATACTTAATGACTTGCAACTAGTACAACAAGAAGAAATTTGAGATAAATATATTTAGGTGTGTGTTAAGGATGTGGCAATCCTTTATTAGTATAGCAAATACTTGGGTGTGTGGTTAGTGTACTTTCATACTTATCGTCACGCTAGGACAGGTGTTCAGGGGAAGCTTTGTAAATTCAGAATAGCGTTTCTCAAGTAAGAAATATGTTCAAACTCTCTGATAAACTATACAGTAGCTTTAATGGAAGCAGATGGGGCTGGTGCTGCAGCAGATTAAGAAATGTAAAACCTCCAAAGCAATGTGCAGAAGGTTTGATGTTTTAGTTAAAGCAGTTGCTTTGCTATTTAAAGTGAGTGCAGCTGACTGGATCATAAACAGCTTGCAATTCTGCACCAGATTTTCTTGCAGCAGAGGAAAAGGATTATAAATCATTCTTAGAGAGTGGTTTCTGACACCTTCCTGCATACATGCTTCTACTGTGAGATTGCAGTTTCCAGTTGGTTGTTTTCTTCCTAATACAGCTGTTCTGAAAACAACAGCTGCTATCGTGAATAGTACAGTAAACAGTGCTGAACTACAGTTGGATACTCAGGACAAATGCAGTATGCAGAAGTTTGGCTGAAATAGTCTCTTTTTGGTACAAATATCTGTGTTCCAAGTAGTAATTTGTTCACTTCATGTTCTATGTTAACATGCCATTAACATGCCACTGTCAGCAGGAATCTGTTTCCTTCCTTCAATGGCCACCACTATTTACTCAGTGATGTAGCTAAAAACCTATGAACCTAAAACCTATGAAAGTAGGAATTTTGTTTGTGATCCTGTGATTAAGCTACTGCTTAAGTGAATACAGCAAAATTAGTCACTTTTATTTAAAAGAAATAACATATTACAAATAAGTGTGCAAAACAATTTCTGTGATTAAGTACACATAAAAGCAACATGCAAACTTGACATCAAAATCTGCGTAGAAGTTAGTCCTTAGTATGTTATGTGACACTAAAAGAAACTTGTCAAATTTAGAGAGTTTGCAGCTAAACCATCTTGGAGTGAACTGGGATGTCAGATTTGAAGCATCTGTGAAATTAAGTTTCCAAAGAGCAAGACTTCCCTCCCCCAGGTCTTTAGTGCGATTAACGGAGAGCTTGTGTCTATTTCAGTTTCTAGTTTAGTATCTTGTGCCTTAGTTCAGCAGTAAATACTAATTGCCATAAAACAATTTTGAGAAAGAAAGTTTACAAGTCAGTCAGTTGAACCTAACCTAACTGCTCCTAGACCAACAATACTTAGTATGCAACGCTTCAAAGAAAAAAGTTTGCGAGTTTAAAGCCAGTGCAGAAGAGTATACACTTCCTGCCACCTAGCTCACTTATTGTGCTGGATGGGTAAGTGGCCTGTCAAGTCTTCCAGTTGAAGCACAGCAATTTTTGAAGCAGTTGCTACAGTTGTCACACTAGTACCGAGGGTGGCTTTTAAACCTGGAATGGCTGTTTCATTACAGAAGAAATCACACCTCTTTTCAAATACAGAAGTTCCATTTGCTAAAGTATCCTGTGTGCTTACTTCGTACACTGAGTAGTGGTTAGTTAGGTCTGCAAGTGCCTAAATGTGCCTTCATCTACTATATACAGTTTGGCACCTTTGACAATTAGTGTTGATCATTCAGCTTAACCTGATCATTCAACTTAACCAACATCAGTGTGTGTGTATATGAGCAGCAGTCTGCAGCCACAGGGCTACCGCCACTGAACCCTACACACCAGATCAGAGGACAAGCATGGCTCAAGCTACAGTTCTCTATGGCTATATGCTTGTCATCTCTTCTCCTCTGTTACACCAGGATGTGTTCAGGGGGAAAAGCAGTACTCCTGTTCCTAGCCAGGCTGCTGGATTTAGCTGATTATGATTTGTATATTCCTCTCTCTCCCAGCAGCTCAGTGGAAGTAAAACAATGCCTAAAGTCTTCTGTTCTCATATCCCTTTTTCTAAGGCTAGTCCTGACATATGTACAGCCCCCTGCAGATCTTTTAGTGTGGCAGGCACTCATGTTTAACCTAAAGTCATTTCACAGTTTAGATTAAGAGAAACCCAATAGGCACAAGCTTGTTGAAAGCCATGTCTTGAAAACGTGAGTTGATGACAGTAACCCAAAGAGATTTTAATGATGAATGCTTGCAGAAATGAGAATAAACATATGTAGTCCACTACTTCAGAGCTTGTTCTGATCATGTTGGGCCAGGCTTCTCAGTGAGGTCTGCTAAACTTCTTGATCAGTATTGGACATTCATATACTGTCCTTCCAAAGATGCAGAATAGCCAAGGCAGTACTGTGACCCATGCACTCCCTCAACTCAGTCAAAGCTTGTCATCAGTCATTTCTAGAAACTGAGCATAGACATCCCTTGAGCATTCCCCTTTTTGGTTGAATAAGAACTTGTAGTAGCTGCCATCTGCACATATTGCTGAAACAAAAACAAAATCCTTTTAAGTTCAGCTGTTTAAGAGGTACTGTTCTCTCTGTTACTACAGCTATAACTTAAACTGACCGTTCAAGCCAATAAGACATACACAGATGTGTTCTGGAAGAATTGGGAACGTCTGAGCTAAAAATCAGTCTTCTTGCATTGTCTGCTAGTTAAGACAGACAGCAGCAATCAGCGAGGCTAGTGCTGCATGCAGGCTTGCTTACTTCCCACCTCAGCATGGACTAATCTTATTCCCTTGCACTGTTCAGCAGTGATAGCTCGTGTTCATGGCTGACACAGGTATGCGACCTTGTCTTATCTGAGCATTCCTCCAGCTCAAAGCAAGTGTAGTTCAAAACCTGCTTTTCCAGACAGAACCTGGGAAAGCCTCCATTACTTACCTATGACAGCATTTGGCTCTGTTCCAAAGGCACAAATGCACGGAGAGCCTGAGGGAACCTGAAATTTGGAAAAACTCCATTTGGAGCTGAAGTATTTGGGTAGAAAGCTGGCAGAGGCCAAACTGAAAGGGAAAAAAAAAAGTATAACAGCTTAGTAAGATACTGACTAAGTTAATTTAGAACTGCTGGCAAGTTTGAACAAGTCACAGGGTTCACACTAACTGCTACTATTGAGTAGCTTTTTATTTTCTTGAGCTGAGTATCAATAATACCCACAATTCTAGGGGAGGGAGATCATACAACTGCCATTCTAGCTTCCTGTATTTTTAAGGGACTACAAAACTACAAAAAGGATCAATTGTTAGTAGATTGCTATATGTAAATTGGCCACAAGTATGCTCATGCTGACAACACCGACCTCAGGCATCAGGGTGGGGATCGCTAACCTTCTGCTGGAAAAATCCCATAACTCCAGAAGGTTGAACAGAAACTTGACAGCTGCTAAAGTCTTAAATCTGCACTACTTATTCAAGCAGCAGAGCAGATTACTTTTATCAGTTCAGGCAGTTTAGGTATTAGTTGCTGCTATTGCTCAAAGAGCCAGTGAGTGACAAGACTAATGCTTTAAAATGTTGCATGGGTAAGGAACAGTATCTATCTTCCCCATACAGGCTTCAGAATGGCCCAAACCCTACCTTGACTGTTTATTTCTTTTGGGGTCTTCTGCAGCAAAAATATGTACTGTGCCGTGGTCACTGGATACACAGATTAGGGAAGCATCCTGATTGAAGTTAATGCTGTAGAGAATACAGACAGTTGTAGTATTTCTGCTGAAACATAGCAGTTTCCCCGTGCAGCTTACAATTCCGCTTCTGCAAGTGCCTAGAACAGCTGTCACCTTGGCAGGTAAGGTGTTAATAGCTCATTCCCTGCCCAGTTGAGATATAGCTCCCCCAATTCAGTGTTTGTTGACAGGGATTAACACCCCCCTGCAAAGGTGAGCGCGCACATTCAGAACGTAGAAGACCTGATTTATCAGAAGGGCCCTAAGAGCCAAGCAACAGGCTGTCCTGGGATGGACACTATTTGTGTGTCCATCCTACCATTTTTGCAGAAGGAAAATGTATGATCTCTGCTCAAAGGTGTAGACAGGTATTAGATAAAATGCACAACGCTCCTACCCCAAAGGATGGTGCTACATAGAAGAATGCAAGTCTCCCCACTCCTGGAAGACTGCTACAAGCAGTGGATTACAGTCATACTTCTGCCTTTGGATCTAACATGTAGAGCAGCACTGTGTTAAAATAAAGCTCTACTTTCACGATCTTCTTGCCCCAGGCACTCATCCTAGTTTCTCTGGGCAGTGCCGAGAGAATTGCATCATTGCCTTCCCATATTTCAGTCTGAAGTCCAAGTATCCACCCATCAAAAGCTTATCCTATGAAGGGAGGAAATAGCCCTATGAAAACTTGTATTTTGTCCCAGCCCCTGGATAACCTGTTTCATATAGCCATCAGCTACTGCTTTCGCCCTTCACCACCACTGAAGAAGGATGATCCCTGCGCCCAGTGTAGGAACTCCAACTGCCAGGAGAGTTCTGCTTTGTGCCTGTGGCAGCCTAACACTCCTTTGCTTTTTGAAGGGGATGCTTGGGTGTTGTTTAAAAAACAAAGGTCATCTAAGCACAACAATACTAAATCCATAAGACAAGCAATTAAACATACCAGTATATATTGGCTGCCTGTGATCCTCTTCGTAGCTCCTGGATTAAATGCCCTGATGAAGTATCAAATATTCTTATGAGGGTCCCCTTAAGAAGGAATCAAGCATTACATTAGGAAAGAGAAGACTGTTTGGACAGCTGTGTTTACATCTGTGAACACCATCCCAAAAACCTCTTACCTAACTAGCACAGCCCTAGATAAAAACTAAATCCAATATATTGTGTATCTCTGTAGATTTGAGAGAACCGCCTCTTAATTGTGGGGAAGAATATCGATTTTTTTTTTCTTGCTCATATCACCACAGTGTTACAGTGCTTTGGTATACAACTTTGGTACATAACTACTCAACTACCGTAAGAAGTTTTATCCAAGTTGCATTCTAAAGCATCAGTGCAGCCCTGGTATTAGTTTGCATTAAAGTAGACTGTCCTCTTATTTCAATTTGCAAATTGTGTTTGAATGTATTCTCTAGGCAAATAAAAGGAGTCCCTCCTAATACAAATTCAGCACCATCCAGAGGGTTGTTATTCTATTTTGCAAAAAGAGTTTGCAGTTTTAAGAGCTTTGTTTCAAACTACAGTAATTGAGCCAAGTAATTGAGAGACTATGACTGCTTTTCCTTTTTCAAGATTTTTGATCTATTGGATTTGCAGTAGAAACTACTCTAAAGAGACACTGGTTGGATTCATTTAGCTTGTCTTTGGAAAAAAAAAGACCAAACAACTCATTTCAGTTGAGTGAAAGAAGGTAGAAAGTACTCAGATAACCTCATACCCATCTACTTGACCATCCTTTGGAAGATGAAGCTCACTAGCAGACTTCACTAAAGTTCATATGGAGAAGGCAGGTTTACTACTTGCTTTGCATTCTTTCTACAACTTTCTGCATCAGTCTAGTCCAAAGTGATCTGTACTATGCAGCAACTTCAGTTTTTTGTCTGTACGTAGCCCCGTGTAACTTAAGATCATATGAAGTTTGGTAAATAGTCCAAGAATCTTTTAACTGCTTACACTCTGTGCAGATACCTGCGACGTACATATGAGAAAAAGGGAGGCAGTACACACGCACATACCCCTCCCCAGGCTGTAACAGAAATTAGAGGCAGAGCAAAACTCACGTCCTTTAGTATGACAGACCTATTTGGAGGAATTTTTTTTAACCAGTGATTTTAAAGTTAGTTTAAGCATAAACTGTAATAAAGGTGAAAGAACAGAGCATAGGTATTTATTTATTGAAAGACTATAATAAGAGGCAATTAAGAATTGCTACTTGTAGTGAATAAACCCTGTTCTTGATTCAAGACAGGCAGAAACCATGAGGCAGCAAGTCAGCTATATGAAATACGTGAACTCCTTAGGCCAGATGTCATTCACATGTCACTGAAGAGTCACAGCCAAAATCAGCTAAAACATACACCCTGCCCTACCTCCTCAGGGACTGCATTTGCACTGCTGTTTGGGTATCCTAAAGAAGCAGTAAAGATGAAGAAAGGCAGCATGCATGTGTCAACAACAGGTTTTCCAGTTAATCAGTTCTGTGGTGTCCCTACAAAAGGGATGTGGCTCCCTATTTTAAAAGTAGCTATTACACTAGAATACATAGTGGACCAGAGGTAAGAGGATATTATGCTTACTTTTTCTGATGCTGTTGCAATTCTTGTTCCCTGCAGGTTTAAAGCTATACAGCTCAAGACGCCTTCATGAGCTGGTATGTCTACAGGAGGCTTTTCTGTATTAGCCAGATCCACTATCTGCACATGCCCCGTATGTGTTCCAGGAAATGCAAGGAGAGAATTATTACTATTTGGACAAAGGACGCAGAGACCTAAAATAAATAAGATGAGAATAAGAACAACTGTGTAATTAGTTTCCATAAACTAATAAAATTCTCAAGCATAGATTTCTAAAATATCTTTCAATTATTTCAAAACAAATAAAAATACATGTTAATCAGAATTAATTTTAAATAGTTGTTTCAGTATCCCAAAGTGTGATCCATCCATAAATAAAATAAATAAAAATAATTAAAAAAAGCTCCTCAGCCACTCCAAAAGGGCGAAGAGTTTATAGTAAGTGACATCTTGGTTTCCTGTTTGTAAAACTTAGTTCATGTTTGAACCTGGTTTTTGTGGCACTTGCATTTTGTTTCTTTTTCCGCTAGACTTTTTTCTTCTCAACTTTTTCAAACTATTTTATGTGAATCACCACATCTCTTCCAAATGTTCTGCTGATGCTGAGTGAATTCCTGCAACCCCTGTCCACAGCTTGCAGAACAACGTGTGGCTGTCACAAGAAAGAACTGACAAATTTCTGCTTTACTTTAGCATCTGGCTACCAGCCTGTAAGTCAGTGTGCTGAATCAGCATCTAGGCTGTACCGCACACAGTGCAGCCAGCAATTCCAGGTTTGCTTCCCTTCTTCCTCCCCAACAGGCACCAACTCTACTATAGTTTAAATCATGTTTCTGGAGTAAGTGAAAGCTCATCTGAATTTGAGGTGTTAAGTATGTGAAGGGTTAGATTTTGTTTTAGCTTCTGGGGGCTTTTCATAGTCACAGAAGTGTTGGTTGGAAGGTTATTTAGTCCTGCTGCCAGCACTGTATCTGAGCAGCCATGGTTTAACAGTCTTGAAAACCTTCAAAGATGGCAATTCCAGGCCCAAGTAACCTGGTCCAGCACTGCACTAACCTCCTAGTGGAAAAAACATCTTCCTGATGTCCAAGCTGACCCTCCCAAGATACCATGCATGGCCAATACCCCTTGTCATACTGTCTGGTACTACCAAAAAAAGAGTTTGGCTCCATCATTTTTGTAACTGTCCTTCAAGTAGCTGTAGGCTGCTAGCTAACAGCCCTTCAAGTCTCCTCTTTGCATGACTAAGCACACCCAGCTCCCTCAACTTCCCCTTGTAGCCACATGCTTTGAGACCCGACTGTCTTGGTAACAGGGCCTCAGATGTGCCCGGATGCAGATACTCACACAGTCACCGTTACACCCCTCTAGTTTTAGACCTTCACTTACTTACACAACTAGTCTTAAGAGCACAGCTGACCTGGGATTGTGCTCACCTCTCCATTCTCAAGGATCTTCTGCCAGAAAGCGCCTCTCTTTCAACAAGCCAGTCTTGCAATCAGCTGTTTCCTCAGGTCAAAGCCAAGCCCAAACCCTACCCCTCCCACGCCCACCCTGTCGCTGGCATCACTGGACTGGACAGTATTTAGGCTCTGGCACTAGTGCTCAGCTTCATTCAGGGTATGCTATCTTTAGTTACCTTTGATATTTCAGGTTATGCTCGTTTCAACAAAAGACAAAGCCATACCTTACTATTTAAAAAGAACAATACCTGTTTGCTGATTAGGCTCTTTTCGACATGGTAGAGACTAGTTCTCTAAACAATACTATCAGAATAGAAAAAGGGAGGAATGAGGCACTTTAATAGGGTTTGCCTTGATAATTAAGCTTTCAACACAAAATACACTAGGTTTACAGGCTCTTTACAGAAGAGTGTGTATAATTTCTTTTAATTTCTGTATAATTTCTTTTAATTTAATTTTCTTATAGAAATTAAACCTATAATATAATAGAGTACATGCAAAAAGCTTTTCTGGGTCAAGTATGAATACATTTTAATAACCATTTTATAAACACAGAAGCATCTCCAAAGAGCATGGCTATAATGCTGTAAGTAAACTGTTTTAATGACTTACTAAACAAAACAGATTCAGGAATCTGAAGATAAATAGCATGACAAAAGCAGAGTAAAAATGTTTCCATGCCCTCCCACCCATACAACTAACCTTTAGGGTTGTAGCAGGTTTCAAAGACATGCAACTGGTGGGGATTGTGTGTGAATGTGAAAACTTTAATCATTGAGTCCAGAACTACCACAATTCTGAAATACACAAAGAGAAGTTCCTATGACTTTGCAGTCAGGAGTGGGGTAAAATAGGGACATATGTATTAACTCAGCTCTACAAAGGCTTTCAACAGATTTTCTGGCTATATTCTTTTTTTTGCTCTACAGGCTTTGCAAAAAACCCAACCAAACAAAAAAAAAAAACAGACAACTTTGAGCCTGCAAAACACTTTTATCCAAAGCTATGACAGCAGAACCACCCCCCGGCCACACACGCACTCCAGCTGCTATCAGATGCAGACACACGTTCTTACTCCAGAGATCCACTTGAATTCCCTCCACACTCCATACATAGAAAAACACCGTCAACAATAGCCAGGTGAGAACATTTCCCCTCATTAGGCAGTCATAAAATGCCTTAAAGGCTTTTCATCAAGGTTTCAGATACCGTTAACAGATCACAGCTCAAGTGTATACCACTTAACACTTACCCCAAAAGCCTGTTTTAGATAAAGAACATCAGCAATTAAATCTAAGTGTTCAAACAGTCTTTTTCTTCTGCAGATAGCTGGAAGCGTGTAAGAACAGTGCACACGGCAAACAAAGTCACGCGTTTGGAACAACTTTGTTGTACCTACCTATCTCTCCGCAGTTTAACTGCTTTGACTTCTGTAGAAAATTCTATCTCAATGACAGTCTTCTTTTTCAGGTCATCCCAGATCATTACTAGAACAGCACAGAGATTGCATTACATCATCAAGGCATATCTACAAGGCAGATCTACAGTATCTCCATTATAACAATTTCTAGGTTCTGGGAAGACCAATTAAGAGGTGCATCCGATAGCTAAACAATTATACATTGCTATTCTACTAACCAGAAGCCACTATATAACATATCATATCATATATATTTAGCTACTATATATCAACCCATTCTTTCTTGCTACAACTCTTGCAGGCAGGAGCTGGTAAACTCTAAACAGAAAATATGATTATATAAAAATATATATTTATACAGACAATTAGCTTTTTTTGTTGTTCTAAGGGTTGGCTATTGAAGAAATAAAGCAGCAGCCAGAAAAAGAGTAACAAATTTTCCTAAAAAGCTTGCCCACCAGGGACCTTTTTTTCCCCTTCGAGCTGCTGAGCCATAGACTCTGTAAAGCTGACTGCGAAAAGTACAGATTTCACTGGTGACGGTTTTGGTCTGAGAGACTGGTCGTTGCAGATGACTGCCTGTTAATACTGCGATAGCAGTAATGCAACTTGTTTCACCACATTTACACATTTACTTAGACCTGCTGCGACATCCCTCCATCCAACTTCAGAATACCAGGCCCCAGCTCAAGGCATTTGGTTTGGAAGTTCTTTTGGCAGTTTGACAAAAAACAGTAAGACACCCACTTACAAGATCTATTCCTTGAGATTCAAGACAGTACCTTTGTTGGGTGGGTACTTCGGCTTTTTTCCTCCACCTACTAATGCCAAGTAGTTGCAACGAAACAACATTTCAACATGGCCAACACCACCTTCTAGAAATTCTGGAAGACAAATGTGTTTATTTAAAATAAATTCACAAACTGTTAAGGTGCCTTTGAATTTTTTTAATCGAGTGTTAACAAAAGAAGTTTGAGTATGTCCAGGACATCTCTCAGGTACCCAAGAATAATGAAGACAGACCCCTTTTCTACACTGGCTGACCTCAAAACAGAGTATCCTCTTAAGAGCTGGGGGGACAGACCAGGGAAATCTGTGTTGCACCAAAACCACACGACTAAAAAGATGTTTTTGTTTTTTTTAAGATCAGGATTCTCAACAAAGTTGCTTTGTTCTTCTTAGCAATGAAGATGGCTGCTTTTGTGGCAAAGATAGGAGAGGCCTTACTTATATACACATGAAAATATGTAGCAAAAAGACACTGCAAGATTTTCAAGACATATTGCAGACAAAGAAGTCAGCCAATATCATCACGGTAGCTTGTTCATTTCTATTATGCAGTGGTTTTATAAATACATTTAGAAAGACTGACAGGTTAATTCAAATTCTTTCCCCAACTAATTCCCCTCAAACACACATTTTGGAAGTCCTGTGTTGCTCTATAATGTTAATGCTATGCAACTGGAAAAACACCAATGTTATTCATTAGTCATGAGCTTTTTTCTTTTCTTTGCAAGGGGATTTGTCTTTGTAGACTTAGTACATTTGACAGAAGAAGGCAAAACGCACAGGAATTTGTCTTTATGGACGTGGAATTTGACAAAAGAAGGCAAAATGCACATATGCGTAACAGAATCTCTAGTTCTATTCTCTGGAGAATACCCGTAGCTGCTAGAATAAGAGAGGTATGGTCCAGCTCCAGAGAGTATCCACTCAAGCTTTACATAATGCAGGGAACGCAGTGAAAGCAAACAGCCCAGCTGGTGCAGAAAGTTTCTCAATTACAGTGCAAGGTAAAGGGTTGCGTTTCTTCTGTTTTGTTTTGTTTGGCTGAAGAATTTCAGCTGCAGAGGGAGTAAGATAAGATGTTAGGCTGCGGTGCAAATGGAAGGACAAAGTATCAACCAGGGGATTTTACAATGAAAGAATTCTTCTATTCGATGACATCTGGCTGGGGGTTCTGGTTTTGTTTACATAACTTAGAGGGAAGCTTGGCATTCCGCTCAGGAGAGGGAACTGAAGCAGGAGGATGAGAGGCCACAACCGTGGCCTTCAGGATACATGATCTGGGTAAAAGACAATCTCTCCTTCAAGAAATTGTTCAATATCGCCACACGCTGGCAGGTTCCAGCAAGAAAGAGGAAACTAGGAAACTATTTCAAAGCTAGAAGGAAGGTTGAAATCTCATAAGGAAACAAAAGAGACCTACTGCCAGGAATAGGAATGGGAAAGAATAGCAAAAATGTTTGAGGAGGTGAGGAGTACTACTACAAAGGAAAGATTTAGACATATGCATCAAGGATAAGAGGAAGAGAGATTTAGTTAGACATTAAGCACTACAGTCTTTCTGGATAAGGAATCTATGTTTGGACTTGACCATACAATGCTGAAGATAAATGACCGGAAAGATGTTCATGTTGGAGGAGTAGAGCCTTGGGTTTCCTACAAGTCTGTGTGGTTTCTTCAACACCACTTTTGACTGCTGAGTTCCATTCCTGAACAACTGTATTTGGCCACTATCCCTTTCTCTACCAGATCCCCCCCCCTCAACTCCATTTCTTTTCCAATACTTACAAGAAATTCTCTCACTCAAAAAAGAGGAAGACTGTAGAGGTAAGGATTCTTTATGGAAGGTACGCACTTAAGCATACTTAAAATAGAATGGTATCTATGATGGTTTCTCATCTATAAGTGTATCATCATAGACATCAATCTGGTACAGAAAGCACGCATGTTTGCAGTTTTTAGCACAAACACTAGCCCAGAGGATTTGACAACAGCTACTCATGTGCGATTAAATCAGAGGCTACTAAGCCTTAAATAATTTTGTCGGCTTTTAATTCTAATTTAGATTTTATAATCTTAAGTATTCCAGAGATGCAAGTACGCTCTCCCCCTTTTTTGGCAAGGCCCACTTGCCCACATTCTCAAGTCTAACTTTATTTTAAAACAAAACAAAACGTAATACATTTCATTATGAAGAGGTATTATCACCAAGATAAAAAGGCTTAAAGCATGTAAGATGGATAACCTGAGACTTGAAGAACATGCAATATATTGTGAATCTATATTAGAATAAACACCTTACTCATTATTTTAGCAGTTCTGACTCTGGAGATGCTTGGATGGGAGACTTCATGAGAATCTTGGGTATAAGAGATACAAGCCAGGGTATAACAATTAAGACTCAGTTCAATGCCAAATTACAGAAGTCAAACAAATAGACAAGATCCATCTGTGACTGTCTCTGCTGAGCTGATAGGCAGGTTTAAATATACACGAAAGAGACAAAACTTCCCTGTGCACTTACACATCCTGCATAGTCTGACTGTTCAGAACCCAAAGGGGAAAGGGAATCCGACTCACAAGAAACTTCATTATTCGCTGTTGTAGCGTTCTAGAGCCCCGGAAACACATCCAGAGCCATTGTAAGGAAGAGGTGTGACAATGACTTCAACAGGATTAGAGTTCGGGTATGATGTCCTTTTAGCAGACTGTCACAGATTATAGTTCCAAGACTTGCTGCTCATAGAAAGATTTACTATTAAGAGCAGAAAATGATTTGTCAAACTGACCCCCTGAATGGTGACTGAAATCTCTTACAGCACTAGAAAGTGAGAGCACATCTGCCTTCATAGGAGTTGCTATTTTAAATAGCTTTTGCCTCTTGTAAGTCTTCTTTCTAGTTCATCACCGCAGGTTATATTGCTAAAGGCAGGCTGAAAGCGCTGGGAAACTTGTTTAGCATGGCAGCCTTCCTCCTGTATTTAGGATTAGAGCCACACGACAAGATTTCATTTTTCCTTATTTTGACTCAGTTCTGCTTGCTTTCTGATTAAAAAACAAAACAAAACAAAACCCTACTTTACCTGTTAACATAGCTCTCACCTAGTCATCTCTCTCAAGAAATAATAGTAGGTTTACAACCTTGAGAGCCTCCCAAATTCTGTAAGCATATCACAAAGGATATGTAGTTTAGACTATAAGTGGTCTGAACTCTCAGTGCTCTTGCAAGCAATACTCTGAGCAAGTACAAGAAACATATGTTCAGATCTCCATGAAGAACGCACAAGTATTACTGTACTAGATCCTCCAGATTACTGCACAAGAACAGTACAACTTCTCTTGATGGCAGATCATATTGCTGCAGCAAGTAATTCCTCTCCCATCTGTGAATAACCAGACAACTTTATCTCTTACTCAGGACTATGAACATTTCTGTAGCAACAGCTAATGCAATTCAGTCTCCACAAAAAGGTTTGACATCTTCATAATCTGCCACCTTTATGCAAATTAATAGCATCTGAACACCTGATGGGGGTATTAACATAAATGATACTCCTTTTAGGACCAGCAGAGACTTCCATAACTGGAAAGCTTTGAAAAAAGGTTCAAAAAAAAGCAAAAGGTAAAGCTAAGCAAGAATCTTACAGAAGAAATGAGGAGACTGAGCTTCCAACACAGAATTAGCCTGGAATAATAAAAAAAAAGCATTTTACCTTGTTTCTCTTTTTCTTTGAGTGGATCTGCATTATAAACTCGGAATCCATTTTCCATTCCACATGCAAAGCAACCTGCAGTAAAAGACATAAGTACATATATATATATATATATGTATGTAAAAACATATATACAGTAATTGTAAGAAACAGTCAAGAACTAAGACAGAGGGTTAAGAGAGCATTACTCAGTAGCTCCATTGTTAAATTTAATCTGAGGAACACTTGCAGGCTTTGTCTGCTAGCGAAAACCATTTAGGGAAGTTGTCCTCTGTGCTCACCTCCATTTCAAGCTGAAAGTTCCTAGTATTCTTTTCAGACAGGTGAGGAAACAATGGAAGGAAAAGAGGACGATTCACAACCCATCTGTACTCTGTCACCCAATATTAGGGAGAAGGAAACCTGCATTTCAGCTTTCATGGTCCAACGATCTCTACGAAGCAAAAGCCCTCCTTTCTTGATATACCAGAATTTACATTCTGATTATGACTATAAAGTATGAACCATTATTAACTTTTCCACAGAAGAGGGCTTCTTAAAGGTAGGTTTTAAGAAGGCTGTAATGAGAGCCTGCTAGCATCAGAGGCCACTAATTAGATGCCTATAGTTTAAGTCCAGAACAGGGAGTGATTAAAAGTGTCTTTAGAAGTATAATTTTAGCTATATCTGTGGACAGAAGAACACACATGCCTTTTTAGTGGAATCCATCAAACTACCAGTATCCCATCCTTTTGCTGTTTTACTCACTAATTACTGAATACAGTTAGTAACACAAAGAAATGCCAATGTGAAGCGAGAACAATTACTAGTCAGAAGCAGCTGCTGTTGCTAGAGACCTACAACAGAACGCTAGCTCCTCCACAATTTATATGCAGCATATCAAAAATCCAGTCTAAGTTCTTTGAGATACAGGAACACAAAGTTATTCAAATGAGTCCGGTGTTATTCTTGCGCACTGCAATGACCGCAACCATTTAAAAAGCCCAAATAAAACCTGAGGAGCTGTGTCTAAACGCATCCTTTTCACAAACTTGATATCCAGATATCATGGGCTGGGGGAGCGAAGGAAGTCTTCACTCTGGACGCAAGGTGTTCAAACCATTTGCTCAGAGCTACGTGACCCATGATCGTTCCTACAGATGAGACTGGTTTACTGTGGAGCTGCGGCTCTCAACCTGACAAGAAAGCTTGAACCACAAGAGTTTGACACCTATTTGTGTTCGGCCTGTAAATCTTTAACAGCAAGCATATCAGAAAGATGTTAGTGAATCTCAGAACGCTGGTAGCTAAGCATTTCTGTGTGGTTTGCATCCTATCAGTTTAATAAAAGCACAATTTAAAAAAAATTGTACGCACTCACTAAAGAGGAAGTGAACAACATTCACCACTTATCTCCACTGCTCATATCTTGATGCAATTTAAGATGTCAGAAGAAACAATAATACGATTGGTGACATCTTTCTCCTCACAAATCACAGTAGTAGCTGTTATACAGGAAAACCCCTACACACCGCGGAATCCCTGTTCTGACCTAATAACAGAAAAACATGTACTACACTAGATGTTGACACAGACCAACAACGATATTAATTTGGATTATTAAAAACTCCACAGTCTCAAAGGGGAAGAAGAGAGGGCTAAAAATAACACAGCCACTTTGAGATTCTTTTTTAATACTTCAAGAAAGTGTTTTTTGAAGTAGGACCACTTAACAACTAATTGCACCACATACGCGCTCTGCTTTACCGAACAGTATCTTACAAGCGTGGGGTGCATGTCTGGAAGTATCCTTAGGGTTCCTGTTCACTGACCTTACCTGCACAAAGGAAAAATTACTACAAGACCTATGCCCATGCCCACACCCTTCAGTGTTAACAGGAAGCAAAACAAAGCCTCTTATTTCATACACGCTCATTAACAGAAGACTCGCACACAATAAAATGGATACATCCATGCCTGCTTTCAGCACAACAGTTAAGCCAAACAGTGTGCAAGAGGTGAGGGGGGGGGGGTGGAATTCACAGGCACAACTGCATCCCTTCCAATATTCTGTAGCAAATTAAGAGCATGTAAATTATTTTTCAAGTGCTAGTTTGACAACAGAAAAATGCACTTCCGGGAGAGAGGAACACATACCAAAACTGTGCTATACTAAAAAAGTGCTATAAAATTTTACTTGTGTCAATACCAGCAGCTTATGACAAATCTGAGCAGAGTGCTTCCGTAAGGCACTAAAATGCAGACATTTCCTGGAGCACCACTAGAGCTTTTCTGCAGGGCTAACCTCCTGACTAAGATGCAGACTGCTTTTAATTTCTTGGGAAAATTCTACATTTTTAAGTGAAGACAATACACCAGAACTGAGGAAATTAGAGTAATGGTGATATTCCACATTACAGTCCATCACTGTTGACAGAGATACCAAGCTCTTAGTTGTGGCAACTTTTGAGCCGAACGAGAGGAAAAACGTGCAGAAAGATTACTGCTACACTTTCAATTCTAGGTTATGGAAAGAGTTTTGGAGCACACTGTTTTCCAAGGGACTGATCCCAGCCTTTACCAGTGGGATCACAAGTTTGCCAGTTCAGCTGTAGAAGCAAGACTTGTAAGCTCTAATGTAGAGCTGGAAATGGGCTGTCATAAAAGAGTATGGGAATTGATACGCTTCCTTCAAAAGTATTCAGACCTTAAAAGTTCACATCTCATTTTATGAGGTGACAGACATGTTGTCAAAAAGCCACTGACAGACAGGAGAACTCAAGTATCTTTTAAAATTTTCCATTTAAGTGCTAGGTACAACTGAATTTCCAAATAATTATTACCCTAACTGCAGTTGTGCTTGTTCCTACACTAAAAAATTACTATTTGCCAACCCAGTCCCAGTGAAGCCAAAGTGGTTTTGTTTTTTTTCTGAAGAAAAAAAAAAGGGGGGGGGGAGGGGGGAACACTAAATTAATGACTATCCTAGAATATGCCACAAGCTGAAGGGCCCATGCTTGACATGAAGGAGGTTTTCAGGCTTTGCTTTAGGGCCTAAAGATCCAGAAACGGCAACACTGATGTCCAAGGCAGTTACCATAGCTGGAGCAGTCCCTAGCATGCTCAGCTATCTTACAACAGCAGATTTTGTCTAAAACCATATGAAGGAACCCAGAGTCCTACTAACACCCTGATCTGTGGGGCCCTGTATCTAAGCATTTCAGTCCATTAAATGAGATCAAGCGGATAAGCAAAGCGCCTCAACACCAAAACACGTCTACATCTCAGTTCTCAAACCAGCTACAGAGTACAGCAATGCCAAAAGAGAAACTTCTTAATGATTTACACATACATGTTCTGGCATGATAATTTATCATGATGTTTTGTCTATTCATTTCTGTACAGCACCTTCTGCTTTAAGGTCCCTCTGAAAGCATCAGAAGAATGTCTGAAATCAGGAGCACATCAGTTTGAAATTAAGAAGTTCAAACCAGAGTATTCTGTTTTAAAATAATTGAGAACATTTTGCAATATGGGCCACTATATATATATATATATTTTTTTTTTACAGAAGTGACAAGGGCACCCAGCATAAAAATGTAATATTACTCAAACCAGAATAAGGGAAGTACGTTCCAGAAAAACTGCAGATGCTAGCTTTATCACTTGCCAGTCATGGAAGTTAAGACTGAAAAGACCTATTAGATCATTCCTCCCATCGCCCTATCATCATGGGATTGGCTAGCCTTAAATTACTGAGAAATTAGGTTATTGTGACAATATAGGCAGACACCCACACTACTAGGCTTCAGCACTCAAGCGACTCATATGTCTATTTTGGTAGTAGCAACAGGGAAGAAGTGAGCTTTTCCTCCTGTCTACTCTTCTTTGAGCAACTAAACAATTACCTTTTCTCGAATGCTTTAAAAAGGCCCAAATCCATATTAGGGTAATCTACTAACTACAGGCCAAAATTCATCACTCCTAAACAGGAAAAGCTCCAGGGGCTTGCAGACAAAAACCAAACATGCTTTTTGTTCAAGGTTTTTGTTGTTATTCAGTTGGCTTGTCAGGCTACTTAGGACAGGACTTTAATACTTTTAGAAGTAAGCTCCTCAGGTCAGAGTGTGTACAGATTCCCAAGAAATAAATTCCTTAACGTACTTTGGATGCAACACTTCAATAAAAGCATTGAATTTACGTTTTCTGCTACGGAAGTGAAGGATCCCTTTGCAACAAACAGCAAGTTTTACAGGCTAAAACGAGGTTCTTAAGGCAGTTTGCAGGAGAACAAAATCCTACATTCTTACGAAGTTCCCTTTACAACCCAGCCCTATCACAGGGCTGGGATCAAATACTACAGCTTCATTATGGACACTTGAAGATTTGGAACAAAGCATACTCTTGCAAATCTGTTTGTCATCTCTGTTGCAAACAAAAGATGAAAACAAGTGCAAATAGAGTTGCTGAAGGAAACAGTCAATTATACTGTTTTCAAGTCAATGGGATAGCTTGAGCAGAGCTAGCAAGAAGCCCACTTCATTAACAGTTTGATTTACTGCTGACAAAACACCATTAGAGATGCTAGATCAGAATCGCAGAATAATTCACTTTTACACACAACTTTAAGATTATCCTGGTTTGCCAGCAACAGGTAAACGAACCACAATCTACAGGGACAGAATTTGCGAGACAGTCTTAGGCAAGAGTATTATTTGGCAAGACAAAAGGGCGTTACAAAATCATGGCCTTCTATGGCTATTTCACAAAATGACACTTATTCATAAGACTAGTACTATTTTTATATTGCAAAAGTAAGATGAGGCATGTGCAACCCCTCTCTCACAAAGAAAAAAAAAAATCAAGAACACAATTTCAAAGTTTTTCAATTGTCCAGGGACTAGTATTGCGTACTTGTCTGCCAGTGGGATTAGTAGTCTTAACCATCATTGAAGAATGCAAATCAGCCAAAAAAAAATGTTACACCACTAGTTTCAAATGCAAAGTACCTAGTGAGAAAGCGACGTTTTGCAAGTTACTTTTTTCAGTAATGAAGTTGCAAAAGACCGTCCCTGTCAGCATAGGTTTTAAGGCTCCCTCACTCAGCTGCACAAGGCTGGCCAATTTTAAGCAGCTCAACTTTTGGCAAGTGCTGCGGCACCGCATATTCAAGGGTGCCCGTTAAAATCACTGTTCCCCTTCTCCGCTCCGCGGCTCCCCGAAGCGCCGGGGCGCGCTCCGCGCCTCGCGGCCGGGAAGAGTCGGGCGCCAAGCAGCGCCTCCGCGGCGGCCCCCGCGGCGAGCAGACCCCCCGCGCCCCCTCAGCGGCGGCGGGCTGGCCACGGCAGCGGGGAGGCGAGAGGCGCCGCCGGGGCCCGGGCGCGGCCCCCGCCCCACCTGGCCCCGCAGCAGAGGCCGCAGCGGGCCCGGGCCCCTCCGCCGCCGCTCCGCCCCGCCCCGCCGCCGCGGCCCGGCCCAGTCCGGCCCAGCTCGGTCCGGGGGAACCGAGCCGAGCCGAGCCCCGGCGCGGGCCGTTAGGGCGGCGCTCCCCGCCCAGCCGCCCCGCCGGCGCTGCCCGGCCCGGCCCGGCCACCTCACCGTGGTCCTGGTTGAAGCCGGCGTAGAGCAGCCCGTTGCCGTGCGGGTTAGCCGGGAGCAGGTTCATGGCTCCTGCCCGCTCGTGTCTGCCGCGGCCCTTTAAACCATGGCGGCGCCCGCCCGACTCAGCCCCGCCGCGGCAGCCCGCCCGAGCCGAGTCGAGCCGAGCCGAGCCGAACCGCGGCGCGCAGGCCGGCCGCTGCTTCCGACCCAGCCAGGCCGCGCCGCCGAGCACAGACGCCATCCACCCGCCAGGCCGAGGAGCGCCGATCGATCGATCGAGCCGCGCCGCGCCGCGGGCACGCCCTGCGCCGGCGGCGGCTGGGGCTGGGGCGGCCACCTCGGCCTGTGGCCTCGCCACGGCGGCTCTGCCCCCGGTAGCTGCGTCTCGGGGAGGAGGGCCCGCCCTGGGGCGGAGGGGTCTGCCACCGAGGTTGGGGGGTGTAAATGCACCCAGCGGGGCCGGGGCCTGGCCCTGGCCCGTCGCCTCAGCTGAGCCCACCCCTAGAAGAGGGCATGAGAGCTCTCACACACACTTGGCGTAAGCTGCGACAGGGTGGTCCAACCTGGCCAACCCCCCCCACCCACCCGTGGCCAAGCATTGAAATAGCCCCAAAACATTATGGAATAACCTTGGAGGTATTCAAGGCCCAAAGCCTGAATCTAAATTCAGTGTTAAGCCTACTTTGAGCAAGACGTTGGATGAGAGGGCCTGCACTGGTCCCTTCAGACCTGAATTGTTTCATGAGTTTATGGAACCTGCACTTTTGTGTGGTCTCAAGCAGCACTATTTTGGGTCAGAAAGGAGCCAGCTGCTCTTCATGCTCAGTACCTTCCCCATCAGTGGCTCGAAGTTTTATTTTCAGATTTGTGATCTACTTTTCTCCTCTGTTTGGACCTATTCAACATCCTCCAGCTGGAGATGACTGAAGCACTCCAGTTTACAAGGGCTGAGCCCAGGCCCAAGGCTAGAGCAGGTGCTGGGCTACAGTGACCAGGGGGTTCATTATTTTTTATGCACTCTTACAAAATCACACTACCCCTCCACAAGATTTTGTCTCCTCAAGCACTCAGGATAGTTAGTGAGAGAGCAGCCATTTTTTGATTTTTTTGTTCGTCTCCCTCGGGCTTTACTTACTGCATTTGGGATTGCTGCAGTCATTACCACAACCGAGGAGTGCTGTTCCAGCCCCTCCTTACCTTGTCTTTATACTGGCTGGCAGGAAGAACATAGAATCCGACCCCGAGCACACAAAAAGGGGTCTCACATCCATATTAACAGCCTCTCCCTGTAAGCCTCTTACTACAGGCCACGTGTGTGTGCAAAGGAGAAGACAGCATACAAGAAGGGAAACAAACTAATGACCTGGTGAGTGAAGAAGCCAAGATTATAATTTAGAAAAAGCTTAATCCAGACAAGATGCTGATGCACATGGCTTCATCCCACACACAGACAGTAGTCAAACATAATCAGAACACTTCCCCAGTATGGACATCTCATTCAGCTTTAACCTTTTGTAGAGGTAGGCTGCTATGAACAATTTCTACAGTATACGCAACTCAGACCAGCAGGTGGAGCCTGCTAGTCACCAAAGCAGTGTGAGCAACAGAAATCCTCCACCTTAACAACTACCAGCTAGAAATAGCATGGTCAGACTAATAAGGTATGGAAGCCTTGATTTTTGAAGTATCAGATCAACAGAGTTGTTTCTGTCTCTGCAGATAAACGGGTTACACTTGAGTGTTCCACCTGTAAACTTGGAATTTCTGAATACTTGTGGCTTTTACTGCAAATGATGAAAAATCATTTGAAATGAAAAAAATACCCTCTATGCAATACATTTCTTATGCATCATTATGCAGTGAAAACTGATTTTAGATTTAATGATAATTTTCACATACCAAGTCTCAATTCATCTAGCTTCACCCTTTATCTGCAACATGAAGATTATGTAGCTAAGCATCTTACATGTAACATTACAAAGTTAGTCAAAAGATTTTCTATGTAGTCAGTAGCAATACTGAAAGCCACTTCTCTCTCCTTATTGCAAAAGCATCAGCTTAAACAAAAGCCACGTGCATTTTAGCACTTCTGTGCAACAAAATCTTAGAGCAATAGTAGTAGTCTATAAGTATCTAAACTACCTTCATAACAAGTTGAAATACACAGTTTAAAATGGAGTAAGTCCAAATTGCTTATGTGCTGTAATTAGAAGCTACCAAAAAGGATAATTGTGATCTATTACCAGTCCAAATAGAGGATATACAGAACTGACTAGGCACGATCAAAAAAATTCCTTCCATTGCACTTTGTTTAGCCATTCAGTCTTAAAATAATGAGAAAACTTGTTCTGAATCACTTTTTTTTGTGCTGCACTTTTTGGTAAAATGAACTTTGGCATTTTACTGGCCTAGGATTTTTCCTACCAGCATACAGATGCTATGGAGATCTGTGCTGATCCAGGAGGAATAATATAGAAATGTAACTTGACGGTCTCTCACGACAGTAAAGACACCTAGAAAAAGTTGGGATCAAGTGATGCAGTCACTTGTTGTTTCTCAGGAGAATAAGTCTCACCATTCTTTTATAAACAGAAGGAGGACTTGACGTGTATTATTCTTCAGTATTTCAGTTAACAACATTGAAGACAGATGTTGTAACCAAAGAATTAGGTGATTTAAGTATGATGGCTTCATGTTCTTGATGTCGACTTCAGATGTACTGTTCTTCAAAATTCTTCTAAAGGAAGATAAAGACAATCTTCCCAATTAAAGAAAGAATAATAGGATTTCTTTTCCAGAAACATTTATTTATTTTTTTTAAATAGTGTTCTTTCTTATAAAGCAGCTCTTTGAGTCACATTCCTTTTACCACAGTGTCTTTGGCATTTTCTTCCTAGAACTTTCTTGTAGAGTGGTATAAAAATGTAGATTTTTACAGAAAAATAAGTATATAAACCACAAATTAATCCCCCAAAGTATTAAATAACATACCAAAAGCGTTATCAAATCTATTTCATACACTAATGGGACAAAACCTTGTTGTGTTTGTGCATAACAATTATATACACATTTTTAGCTTAGTTAAGTTAGTGCTTCGAGGTTATCAAGGAAGCTTTACAAAAAGTCCAAATGCACAATTGCAATATTACTAGAATTTGTCACACTATTTGTGGAATTTACAATGTATACAATACATTGCATTTAAGAACCTCTGCCTGAATATGCAAACCGACCACTCTTTTAAATATTTTTGAATAAAATTTGCAAATACACACATTTTTATATATACAATAAGTCACTTCCCAGATTTTATGCAATTAAGAACTCAAAATAATTATAATTATTCCCTATATAAAAACACATCTACTAGTAAAAACAATGGCATCATGCACATCAAAAACTAAAATACAGTATGAAAATTCAACAGCAAAACATAACATCCTTTCAGTTGCACTTAACTTGTCATTCATTCCAAAGCAGCATTACTTTAGTGAGCAAGCTCTAAAATAAGATTTTTCTTATTTTTATCTATGCAATGTGATACACACATAGAATATGCTCAACTATTAAACAAAGAGTCCTTGTGTTCAACACTCCACGTGAGGGGATTCCATCCAAGTTCCTTTTCCCACAGAGGGTTCAGGAAATTTTACAGCTGTTTCTTGTACATTTTTTTGGTGGGCTCTGTGGTGGACGGATAATTTTAGCTTTCTTTAAGCTGTTCCTTTTACTGATGTTGTTGGATGTGAGGGAGTAGGAGCGTCCATGCATCATCCTGGCATTAAGGCCATTGGCCATGGAGAAAGATTTGAGATGGCTTCTTAAGGCAACAGGGAGCGGGAGCTTGTCAACAAGATGCACAGGGGTACAGGAAACTATGGCACGGCAACAAAGGTCTTGCAGACTCAGTACTTAAAAACAGACATAAAACTTGCATTATAATAGCATGCTTTTGTCAGCCACGTGGTGGTAGCATACCCAGTATTCTGCATGCACTTTGTTCTTCTAGGAAGAATTCTCATTTCTCCTCCCGCACCCTTTCCCACATTATATATTATCCAAAAAATCTGTGCTTCAGTTTCCTATTGTGTCAGAATACTTACATGAGTCAGAATTCAGCTTTAGGAAAGTGGTTTTTTGTTTGTTTCGTTTTTTTATTCCCTACACGCAGGGATAAAACTGTTCCTGCTTTTGTATATTTTCTGTTTAGAAAGCAAGTTGTACACAAGTCTCAGTTCCTTTTTTTCCCCCCACGTTTTTGCATCAAAATCAGCCAAGTAATAAAAGTTCTGGAAATGATTTTATATTCGTGAAACATAAGCCTTGGCTAGGACTAAATTTAAACATTTTCAGTGTTGTATGATATCCTTAGACTATCATGGTCATAATAAGTGAAACAAAATTTTTTATTTTTATTTTATTATATATTTTTAAAAGGCCCACACAGACATATAGCTATCTAATCTTTTCTCCATGCTGCTAAAATCTTGGCCTCAGCCATACCTGGCAATGAATTCCCCAAGATATTTTATCCTATGTGGAAAAATTTTCTTTTGGTTTTGAATTTGCTTTCAGTTTCATTGAACCTGTGCTTCTATCCATCTTGTCTCACAATCCTAGAAAGCAGTTTTCAATCACCTTCTCTACACCATTTTGTATGCTATACTGTTGCCGTGTTTCCTAAAAGCTAAAGCAAACCGTAGTCTTTTCAAGTTCTTTTCACCTCAAAAAACTAACAGCAAACCATTTAACCACAGACTAAGCTGTTAAGGTTATCAGACACCTTTGTCTTATATTTTAAAATCAGTACTAGCAGATAGTAGCATAGGTAATTGTGTACTGTACTTTGCTTACCCTTGTTTGGTCTCCAGAGCCTGTCCATTCCATGTCTCATCAATACTATTCTTGCAAGCTCAGTGAAGGACTCTGTAATATTGAAATTACAAAGTGGGCTGACTTCAAAAAAAGTCATGCCCAGCCTCTCAGCATAGGCTTGTGCTTGTTCAGTAGAAACCTGGCGCTTGAAGGCTAGGTGAAGGCGATTTCCAACCAGGATTTTTGGTACACCGGGAGCATGCTGAGCAAAAAGAAGCAACAACAGCAAGAAAAAAAATTAACAATCTGGCTCCCACTTCCCTCAATTAAAACAAACAAAAGCTTTTTCAAGATTTAAAGATTGAGTGGGAGGTTGGACCAGATGATGTCTAGAGGTCCCTTCCAGATTAAATTATTCAATGATTCTCTGATTTAAAACCATCCCTTCCTCACAGTAAAGCGACTTAACAGATGATGTAGCAGATCTATACCAAGAGTGGGACTGCAACTTGAAATTTTTGCCCTCCATATGCTTTCTGTTAACACCTTTAGAAACCAGACACTTCAGCTGGTACGTTTCCAACTTTCTAAAAGTATAAACATAGAAACAAAATTGTAAGCTTGGCATCTTGGATAACTCTGTAGTAAGCACTGCCTGAAAATGCCAGGAGAAACAGTAGAAAATACCATAAGCAGTCAGTCTTAGTCATCTGGTATGGACTAGTGATGCTCTGGGATTGTATCTTACCTCATCTATTTCTTTTATCCATCGATCGATTCCATCAAATGACCAACGATTTGTAATATCATACACTAGTATTACACCCTGTATTTAAAAAAAAGCGAGTTTAACAGAGGCATAACACAGAGAATAATACCTGTAATTTCTCCAATTCCAAAATAATCCTGTAAAATACTGAGCAACTTCTCAATGGAGCAGAAACTCAACATCCTGTCAAACCAAGCCCCGTCTCCCAGTATAGATTACAGAATGGGTAAGAGGCAGAAACCCCAATTTCATTTTGGGGCCTAATACATTGATAAATATTTGTTTTTACAGTTGGCAGGTTTGGCTGACCGTACACACATCAAAAGTCATAGCAAATAAAAATTTTTGATAACATTCAGGAGCTCTGTGCAATCTTGGGACATAACAGGAGCAACTCATCAAAACCAATGCACGTCATGAGTTACAAAAAGTCACTAAAGTATTGTTATATGTCTTTTTTTTTTTTTTTTTTTAAAGTCCGTCTCACTACAAGTCATTGCACTTTGTTAAATTTAGGCTAGATATTTTTCCTATTAGTCTTGACAGCATTATGTTGTCAATCTATCTTACTGGGCAGACAAGATTTTAAAAAGCAGAATTAGCATATTCTTCATTTTCATGACCAAAGAAAGATAACAGACTTAAGTTATTGAGGTAACCAACAAGAAGGCATAAGAATATATATCATTGTATTTCACCATAGTTTAACTTCAGTCTCATTAATTCCCTCTCCCCCCAAAAGAGAATCCTCCCCCTCGTTATTTACCATTTTGCATATGTTATCTTCAGAACATTATAGAATCTGCATGCAAACTACAAGACAGCAAACTATAGAAGCCATCATGATATTTTGCTGTTTTCATTCCTCCAACAACCATTACTCAATTACTCATCGTTGAGAAAGCTGTACTTTGCTTACCTGAGCACCTCTTGAATATGACCGAAATATGGTGCAGAATCTCCCTTGCCCTGATGTATCCCTAAATGAAATAAATTATATATATTTTTTTAAAGAAGTAGGTGTCCACTTATGTTAAGAGTTCAGCTTGATCAACCCATCTCTATTGATCTATATCACTTCTTCCCTTAGCCACACAGTCGCCGCCACTAAGGCATAAGAGCTCTTCTTGCTCTCAGCAGTTCCCTCCCCCCACACTGGCATTCTGCTCTTCCCTCCACATTTCTCAGATTTCTCATAAGAGAACAAGAACTTCAAACTCTATTCTTGTGATTGCCCTTGGAAAATAAAGGCTGTTAGTCAAGTAGATAGATGCCACTATACTTTGCATTTAGTTCAGCTCAAAGAAAGATTCTGTTTGCACAGCAGAAAAGTGGAAGGAAACAACAGCTGTCACCAAGGAAGCTAATGGAAAAACAATAAATTCTTGATTACAGCAATAAGAGTTTATCATGAGTCTAGTATGATGAAGCCATCCTTACAGAGGCATAGACAGCACAGATTTTTAGAAAACAGTGCACAAAAAAAAAAAAAAAATCACTGCATACAACGTTTAGAAACAAATTTATAATGAAGAATACAAGAAGAAGCAAAGTTCCATAGACTATTTGAGGTGGATGACAGATCTTCAAATGCAAGGCACATATTTCCATATATGGTCAACTGCAGAAACATTTCCGATCTGTTATTCTAAGGAGTTCAAAAAACATCCTCTCCCTTCACAAAAAGCATTAAAACATCTCCTTCCTGGCTGCTTCTCAGATAAGCTTTATGTGGTATTTTTATTAAGCTATATAAAGCAGAAGACAGAAGAAGAAAAAAAGCTGAACAAAATATCAAGTAATCAAGATACCATATGGCAAAGTACTATTATCCATCATTGCATTTTAACTTTTGAACCAATATTTTGAACATCATAAAAGCAAAAGCAATCAATGAAGAATAAATTAAAAATAAATTAGCTTTGGCAACACACAGGCACTTAACTCCAAGACTTAAATATGTTTCAATCAGCAATGAACATGAGAATGAATGTTAAAGTCAAAGACTGAAATAGACAGTCCACTACCATTTTTAGGAGCGGAAAAAAAGGTATAATCCCAATAACAATTCATGCTCATCTCCAATTCTCCACCCTATCTGAACACTGTTTGTTCCTCGAACCTGCCCCTCTGACTCATCTGGATTATGGTTCCTCAAATCACATTCCCCCTCCTTCCTTACTTCTCCCTCTTTTGTGCCATGAGTTTACGCAAGATGAAAAACAACCTATTTAAGAGGCATTGCATGTTATTGCACCTTTCAAGTTATATCACTTTGTTGCAAAATGCTTAATTGTTCTCCACACTTTTGTGCTAGGATCAAATCAGATTGAATATCAGTGAAATTATACAAATTTAAACCATCATGAGTAACAACGCTGCTTTTTTGAGTTTAGTTTTTAACACTGTGGCACTTCAGTCAGCCTGACCACCATTACTAATAAATTGAGAGCTTTTGCTGTACAATCACTGTATGTTTTTTAAGGTACTTTTTTGCTCATTGTTACCAGTACAGCTAAGTAACTTGTAATCTTTTGTGCCTTCATTCTGCATTTATTACGCACCTCATTTAAAGAAACTCTAGGGTCCCCTATTTTACATGAAATGGATGCCAAAAGGAGGTAAAGGGAAAGCAAGTGACTTGCATAAAGTGCTAGCTACCTGGATCATTCTTCCTCATTTGGTTAAATATTTCTGAAGAACAAGGGAGAATTCCTGCCCTGAAGAGTTGCATTCTTTGCATCTCTGAAATATAAATTATGAGGAAAGATGAAACAAGCACTTACCAGAGCTGCAGCTTGATTCGTCGGCCATCCAGAAGTATAGTTGTAGTCTTATAATCAATACCTGGGGGAAAGACAATCGCACAAATCTTAGATCCGTTTCAAGGTGTACAGCATATGTACAGACAGTTATAGATTTCAAAGAAGCTGACCATTAAAAAAAATTATTCTTTTTTCCATCAGTAGTCTGTCAGATGCATAGAGATAAGTATAGCTTGTTCATGTAAAATTACAAAGACACCTTCCATATTTCTGAAGAGTGATCCATTCAGTAACAGATTTCTCAGGTCCCCTTCAGCTTAATAGATGATCTCTTTTTAAGCATGTACGTAGGCACGTTCATGAATAAGAGTTTTATCTCTTTTCAGCAAGGGAAGGTAGAAGTATGTTTTCCCCTTTCTTCTCACACATGGGCTGCAAACTAAATGCCATTCTTTTCCTCTATTCCCCAGTTATATTGCCTCTCTTATTTCTTCCTAACCTAGCAGCTCTGACCCATAAGCAGCTCTTACATCAGATACATTTGTCCCCCTCTAACACAAAAGCAACAGATGGCACAAGAAGTAGCTGGCCTTTCGTTTTCTAGCTTTTCCCATTCCCATTGATAAGTCTTCTCTGCCCAGAAGATCTCTTCAGTTAGCAACCCACAAAACACAGGCAAAAGATTCTGCTTACTCCTCCCTGTAACAAGCTCAAGACTCGTGGCTGAGCTACAGCACTTCTTTTCGATGAACTGAAAGAATACTGCATCATTTAATGGATACATGTATTTGTGTTTATACATGTATATATATACACACATTAAAAGATAAATATATATTTATCTTTTGTTTATCCTGTTAATATGTGAACAACATAGCATGCTAATATATTTTGCTGAGCTCACATCTTTATTGTATGTCACCAATACCATTTTATACTCTTCGCAAATAATCATCCATGCTGATATTAGCTTTTTTCACTACTGACCTGACATGCCTCAGGAAGAAATTTAACTATGTAAAAATAAGCTCAAGTGTAGCTTTAGTGTTTTCTTGGGCAAAGTGGGTGGGTTAGCCTAAGTAAAACTAATTAAAAGCCGTTAGGCAGCTGCAATTGACCCCTGAAAACGTTTACCACTATGCTAGGGTCAATGGCTGGAAACACTGGGCTTCAGTACTGTATCCACAAAGTTCATAATTAATCAAATAAAAGCCTCTCTTTTAATGTTTTTAAATGTTACTGAAAAGTATGCATTACTCTGCAGCCAAGCAACACAGTTTTACTGGTAAATGTGTTTTTCCACGTTTTCTTGGCTTTGTCATAGTTAGAATCATTTCCTGAATTGAACATTTATTCATACAGCCCTCCAAACGCAGGTTAAAAAACATGGAAACTAGCTCTGAGAACATACTGAAACGTAGCTAGACTCATACCTTGAAAAACAGAGACGTGTTTTATTCTCTGAGTATAAGCAAGACAAAAGGGTGGAAAAAAAATACATTGACACAGAAAAACAAATGCGTGAGGAAGAGTGCCTTAGTCACTACTTAAGGATTTGCTGAAGTCTTGTCAAAGGAAGAGGAATGACAGTGGTGAAGATGATCCCGTTAACTGTTTGCTCCTAAACTGCAGACAGCTATAAATCACTGTGGGGGAGTAGAGAGACAACACATGGCACATAAGTATCAGTGCGTGGAAAGGTTGGAACAAACTGACAAACCAGTGGAAACACCAGGACTCGAAAAGGAACAAAACATCTCTACTGCCTAGCACATTATGAGCCTGCTACCTTGCTCCAGCCTGGCCAACTTTTAGGCGTAAGATGGAGAGCACAAGCTCTCCTGCCTGGCTCCAAATGCCCTGACGCTTCTACGTCCAAATACGGAGAGCCACATAGCTCAGTCCATCCACAGGTTTCCCCAGCCTGTTTCCTAACATTGCCACAACAAACCCCGACCAGCATCGTGTCTCCACCCTGTTGAGTGCCTAGAGATGCTCTGTGGTTGTCTTTTAGGACAGTCTTCCTATCAAGTGTCTGTTCTTCAAGGGGAGAGAAACTGTGACCAACTTATGGAGCAAGGCCAGCCCTCGAGTAGTTCAGCCTCCGTCCTCTCTAACACCAGCCATGTTTCAACGCTAGCTAAACATCAGTGCACATGTCAAATGCTTGCCAGTAAGAAAAAAGATTGCTATATTTGAGGGGTAAAAAGAAGTATCAAAGCGTAAAAGAGTCACATCAATTAGAAACGGATTGTAGTCACAGCTCATGTCACTCTCTCATAGAGAAAGATTACGGCACAGTGCTGCACGTGAGCGGTGAACGAAAAGCCCTCCGGTGTCGTGCTTGCAGTCAGGAAAGACCTCTACCTGCTGGGAAGTTTGTTGTTTGCCTGAAAGCATGCTTTGTCATCAAGTTAATATTAAGTCACAGTTTTCCTTTTATCCCTAAAATAAAATACACTAAAATATTAAAATCATATAAAACACAATCATCAGATATAGGCAATTCTATAATCTTTCATATTATATCATTTTATTTTTTAAAATTTCCACAGCATTTGATATATTTATTTTCCAACCTGCACAACTGACAACTGCAGATGAACTAGCCCACCCCAAATGGGCTTCCTGTTGCTCCTTCAAGTATAGCACTGCTGGACACTGCAAGCAGCCTCAAAAAGGTCCCTGAAACAGTCACCGTGTGTCTGTTACCCCTATCTTTGTCAACAAAATAAAGGTTTAAAACCCTCTTGCATGATATGCAGAGGCACAGAAATGAAGCCTTATGTGTGTCTTTTTCCAAAAGGAAAGGAGTTTGGAAGAGTAGGTCTGGAATAAATAGGCATCTAATTACTAAACAGAAGTTAGTGCGAGATAACAGTTATCAGCTAAGTCAGCTTTCCCTGTAGAGACAGGCAAAGAAAAAAGTTGCTTCTTTTGGCATGTGTTGCTCCTAAAATTTGCACCATGCTGAACTGCTCAAATGCAGTTTGTCTAGTGAACTTGAAAAAGATTATCTGAGGCAAACAAGATTTGCATTTGTTTTTATAAAGGCAACCAAACTCTTGAATTCACTAATCACAAGACACTGCTCTTTGAAACAAGGTATGGGTGCCCTATGCCTGGAAGAGCTTCCCTAGGTACAAGTCAGAGTAATTTCTTGCCCAGAGATCAGTATGCCGGTACTCAAGACAGCTTCCCCAGAACTTCAGGCTCAAGGCAACTCATTCTCCCTCAAAACAGAAAAAAAAAAGACGGCCTGGGAGACTCTAAATGCTATTTACTATATAGAACACTAGCAATAATTTATTTTTGAAGGATACATATTCTACCATTGATATCAAAGCATACAGTGAACCAACTTCTTTCTTTGCTATAAATAACCCCACTTCACTAACTTTCTTGCTTCTTGTATGTTAAAGTTTACATTTTATAGATTAAGTAGCTCATAGGTATTCTGCATTCAAAAACTTTCACAGCGATATTAATGAGATGGTTTTATTTCTATACTGCATTTGCTGATATTACTAGAGTAAAAGTACCTTTTAGCTTTATAAGGTCAAAGATTTAAAGAACAAATTTGGAAGGATAGTTGCACAATAGTATTATTAATATATATTAATATCCATTAATTGATTTGACTTGTTTTATAATTTATGTAATTTCTAGCAGCATTAGCCACTGCCAAACATCTGCCCAATCTGAAAGCCAAAAACAGAGGAGTTTTCAGTCATCTTGCAGAAGCTCTAAAGAAACAAGTGCAGACAGTTCAAGAGTGAAGGGCATTTATTAAGAATGAGAGGTCAGGAGGAATTGCCTCTGTTACCAAGGTTCTGGTAAGGAAGAGGTTAGCAATAACCCGAGTAATGGTAGAAAGCGAGCTCAGAGAAGCAGTCCTGCTGTCATGCAAAAAGTAGATGAGTGAGCAGGAAGACAGAGGCACTGACATAGATAATAGGTCGCACGCTATTAGGAAACTCATTTCAAAGGTGCCACTTCATTTCTACTGCCTGCCCTCAGGATACTTCAGTTGATTCCCATTAGCCTACAGGTTCACTACTCCCAGCTTTACAAGCTGAAGAATACGTCCTACTATCAAGTAGTAGCGTATTAGAGAAAAACAAGCAAACGAAAAACCCCAACACCTCATGACAACTCCTTCAAGCCTGGCAGCGGAGAGAGGGAACTGAGTTCTTTCCATCGTTCCAGCTCGAATTGGAGGTTGGTTCGATGCCATGCCAGCTCCACGGCTCCCACAGCAGCGCCGAGCTGAAAGGCCGGCTACAGCAAACATGGGCATTTCAAGCTTTTAGCTCACTGCAGAAGCGTGTGAATTGAGATGTTTCCCACCCATAATTCAAGCTCTTATCATTTGTACATTTGGAAAGTTAAAAAAAAAAGAAAAAAGAAAAAAAGAAAAAAGTTACCACTGTTTTTGGAAGACATTTTCATTTCTTGGCTAAAGAAGTGTACCAGTCCTCCAGCAGAATTAGGAAATAGTCAAATCTACGAACTACAAGTGGGGAAGGAAAAACAAAAACACCCCCTCCCCCCCAAACTTGCAAACAGAGCCTCAGGACACCAAACAGGCTAGGACATCAAAAATTGTGTGTGTGCTGAAAGAACAAGTTCCATCATTTCAGAAATTCCTGAAGACATAAAACATGCAGAACAAACACAGCATAACACTATACGACTCATTCCAGCACCCTTGTGCTACTACTGATATTTCCCGCAGGGTGAAATACCTCCACTAGCTTATCTAAAGTTAATGAAGAGGCACAACCATGTTTAGCAAACACTGACACATCCCACACAGTGAACTGACATCCATCATTCTGTTTAAAGACATACCAAGCATAGAAAATTAGTATGGCACAGCTAGAGGATACACAGCTGAGTAAACCAGGCACAGTGGTCTGTGCCATGGACCATAAACTACCACAAGACTCTCACATTTAGCCACACATAATGCAAAATAATACATCTTTTTCCTCAGGTGACATGCATAAGGCAAGCCTGAAAATAATATACTATTGTTCAGGAGAGCACCTTATGGGTTTCTCAAAAGATTTTTGAAAAAGAAATGGATTCAGAAACTTTCTTGTTCTTCAGCTGTTACACAGATAGAAGCAGTTGATAACTGAAGCAGAACATCTCTGCAATTAGCATTTGCCACTGATCAGAAATCAAAATAAAAAGGGTTTTGCCATGAATCATCAGGAACAGCATGAAACCATAACAATGAGACCAACAGATGTGGATTGTGCTGTTGTAGAAATCAAATGTCCTTCCAGAACATTATTCACTCATTTAGTAAGACAAAATAGCTTTGTTTGGATACACAACTGCAATGCATTTCTATGGAGGAAAGAGAAGAAAGAGGCTGCTAACTCCAAAATTTCAGCTGATATCAAGACAATTATTTTGTTCTTTCAGCTTCCTATTACACAACAGTAATAGAAGAACTCTGGATAATACTTTCTACAGAATCAGTCATATTTATCATGACATGGGAAAATAAGTCTTTTAAATTGCAACACCACTTCTGCAGCGCTTCTGGAGGTTTTGTTTATTTGCCTGCTCTAGGGGTAGGAGGAGGGTTAAACCCACAAACTTGTAGAATTGTTATGGCTCTGGGTCCATTTCTGAAAATATTTTAACACTATGTTGCAACTTTTATTATCCTGTATTGGGAAACTCAAGACTTGTGCATAAAATATGAAAAGGTTTTAGTAAAGGAAAGGAGTGAATTGAAGGTGGATTTCACGGAGGGACCTAGTTTTAAACCCATGATCTTTTCAGACTGGAAACTAGATTAGCTTCTCTGCTATGACTTTTTAAAAATAAATTTTATGTTTAATCTTTGTGTGGAACATTCTTGAGCAGATTCTGGATTTTAACAACTATTAAATACAGCTATTTTCCCATTACCTAATGAATAATTTTCAAGCAAGCATGTAGTAAGATTCCAAAGGAAGGATTCAGCTGTTTGATACCAACTGCAGTAAGCAGGAAGGCATCTTCTCTGCATGGATGCTTTGCAGCCATTACCATACTATTGCTTATGCTTCACTGACCACACCACATTCATGTCAACACCAATTATTTTAAGGTTTCCTGTGAATTTATGTTTTCGCTTGAAGCTTACAGTGGTGTATCATAGTTGTCTTTCTAGGATGGGTCTCTCTAGGGCAGAAGGCTTCAATCAATTAGCCGTTTTCAGATTTAATTAAAACGGAATCAAACAACCTCAAAAAGTTAAGAACCTCCCCCCAAACAAAAACAACCCCCATCCCCCAGGGGGCACATCCCTGTCCCCACGGCCTGACCAGCTGCCAGAGATTTCAGTGGGTTAAGCACCTTCTCCAGCAATTCACTCCAGTGGTTTGTCCATATTAATCATTTAGTAATAGTTATCTCAGAAAGGTACTAATGTCTCCTTCCCACTATGTGTTTCTTAGACAATAATTAGATATTAAATGTCTCTAAATAATATACACATGCACATTTTTTTTTCCCAATGGGATTGTGGGCCTGTGTTTGGCAAAGTCCACCAAAAACATCCTTCAGGTTTAAAGACTGTTGGCCGCAGTTGAAAAACATTGTTCTAGATGTTTCAGAAAGCGTTTAAAACTGTTTTCTCATAGGCATGATGAGAATTCAGTGGTCACATAACTTCCCATTGCAAGCTTCTTAAGATAGCTGGGTTTTCATACGCACATTAATATTACGGTCTAACATTTCTCTTAAGAGCACCTTTGCAACTGTTTCAAATATATTTGACAAGTGACACAGTTCCCAACTCCGTTAATTTATCATCCCAAGAAAATGGACCCACATCATGCTTTTGATTCAAAATGCAATTAAACTTTAAAAACTAAGCCTAATGTTTCAGAGCATCATTCTGCAGAGATGTGAACTCTTTGCAATAACATTGGACTATATCTTTTGGTTTACCGGCACAAAGGTCAGGTTACGTGTCAGTCATATTTGCCTGCTGCTTGCCATTTCAGAGTAATCATTTTCCAAATTCCAATCTTTTCCACCACACTTAATTACTGCAGTAAAAGCCATCTGTTTGAAACGCACAGATTGCCTATTCAGATTGAAACAGAGACATTCTAAAATTTTAGATCTAGACTGTAGTCTTCAACTCATTAACCAAGTCATAAACTAAAATTAAAAAGTCTTATGCATAATTCACTCATTTCAAGGATGTGACAATTTTCCCATTTATGAAAAGAAAAGATTTATATCAGAAAGCAGAACTTATTTAGCTTTGTTTATGGTCATAGGCACATGCCAATGTCACAATCTATCCTTCAGCAGGCCTCTTTTCCTTTAACTGTTTAATTTACAACACATCTACCATTAAAAAAATTAAAGTACTTTAGGTACACAGAAGCTTTCCATAGTTACAATTTTTTAGTGAATCAGGTTAGAACCTGAAGATTTCAGAGCACTTTCAGTTAGCTTTAATCCAAACTGTTCTCTGCAGAACTAAATCAAACGGTACGGGAAGCAAGAAGTGAGCTGCAACCCTGTGGTATACCTCCAATGTTATTTTGAAAACAAAATTAACAACTGAACCACTCCAAACCCTATTTAAGCCAAAAAAAACTAATTAGACTGTTAATTTACAGAACCAATACCTGTGCATGTTTTTGTTCACTGTGCTCTTGCTATCAGCATTAGTAATTAAACAAGCCAGTACTCTGCATGGTAAATCCACACCCTCGCAAAAAGGAACATGCAAATAATCTGTTTGAAGTACATGACTTTTTTTTTTTTAAGTCATGCCCTAGTTTGCAGTATTGCTGCTAAGATAGATAAACAAAAACTAAGCACAGAAGAAAAACAGCTGTTCAGAAAGAATAAAACACTATCTGACATCGGCTAATAAATCAACTTTTAACCAAAACAAATGCACGATTTATTTCTATTCACTTCAAGAAGGAAGGAAGTAAAGGTCCTGAGGTCATATTCATTCTTTTCTGTCTTAATATTTCCTAGTCAATAATGAAATAGCCTTTTTAAAAATCTATAAGACCTCAGAAATGTATTTTACAAGAAGAAAGAGAAGGGTCCCCATTCCTCAGTTCAGAACTCAACTCCAAGCTTCAGTTCTTCATTTCCTTTCCTCCACTCCTCCAAAAGAAGAGGATATTGAAGGCATACTGTAAACTTGTTAACTAAAATGTTTACTACCAATTGCAGCTAACATCCTCACATGAAAGCTACTATATATAAACATGTTATTGTATATAAATAGTAGCACTGCAGGAAAAGAGAATGTTATTATTAGCATTACCAGGAAAAAAAGTTCTTCCTTTATTTCAGCACATTGAAAGAAGTGGGAAGAGATTAATGTATGAATCCCAGAAAGCTCATAAGCGAGTTTCCTCCCCGCCCTTCTTTTTTCCACAGATGCAAAGGAATAAACAAACAGGGAGCCTGCAGTGCTCAGGATCACAGAATGCCTCTAGCGCCTGAAAGATCTGTATTCTCCTGCACCTTGATCCAACCGCTTATTGAAGACACTGCAACTCACTTCTGGCTAGAAAATTCACCTGAAAAGACAAGGCCTCCAAAACTACAGAATAGACTGGGAATGGCTGTTACTAGCTAGACAGAGGAATTAAAATCGACAGAGCAGTCGGAGACCTGACAAAGCAGCAAGTACGAAGTCAGAACTAGAACAGGGACAAGACACCAAAGGAGAGAGACTGAACTAGGGGACCCCAAGAGAAATACCAGAACAAGGAATGTGGAGGGATGGTGAAGAGACAGAGGGCACAGAACCAGGTAGCGACCAAGGAAAGGGACGGAGGCCTTGACAAGGACACAGCTTGCGGGAGGTGAAGAGAGAAGAACAGGTTAAGAGTCAGATTTAAGAAAAGAGGGCATGCCTTCCTTTCAAGACAAGGAGACACTGGCAGGGCAACACTGAAATTTGGATTGACACATATTTAGTGCTGGCCCACATGCTGAAGCCGTCACACTGATGCTATCACTCCAGCCAGTCAAGCCCCATCTTCCACTTAGCTCAAACTGTTACAAGTTAGAACAATATTAAATATTTGGTAAGGGAAAAACCGAAGTGGAAACAGATTATTTGAAGACATTCAGTTATAGGAATGCAACTAGCAGCTATTGATAATGGTTTTAAATACAGGAGGTTCTAAAGCACTCATGCCTTTCTGTGAATAAGAACCATCTAACCAAATATATACAGTCTGTCAGATACACAGGCTACTAAACTTATTCCTGTCCAAAAGGAACAGAATATAGAGGAATCTCTACAGAAAAAGGTTAAATAAGGCAAAGACTGCAAATACACTTGGAAGAAGGTAAGCATTACAGCATCACTACGAATTCAATGTAGCAGAAAGGAATAGATGCATCTAATACGTTTTATCCTATTTTGCTACTCTTTTGTTATAAAACAATTTTTTTCTAGGCCAAGTTAAAATAGCCAAACTGAACACAGGAACAGATTTCAGGCTCTTTGTCTCTAAATTACCTGTCAGCCATGTCAGACCATCAATCAGAATACAAAAATTTCATAATGTCATGCCCCAACAATCCCCAAAATATGATCTGAGGACCATGGCTCAACATAACTTTTACTAAACAACTGGATTAGTCCGCTAGACATTTCTGGAGATGGATCTAAGATAAGATCATTACTGACTGGTAGCCAAAGTTCTTTATTTTCCTCATGTAAAGCTGAAAACTTCACCCTACAACTTGCAGATCATTCACTTCCCTATCTTGGGATAAGAAATACACTCTTGGCAGAAGTCAATGAGCATGAACACTTTTAGCTTTATGATTTCCCCTCTTCTCTCTCCAAATTCTTTGCAACAGTAGTAACTCAGCACAAAAAAACCCAAAAAACCCAAAACAAACACACCCAGGAAGTTCCCAGTTACAGTCATTGTTACTTATAAAATAGCAATGGTATTTTAAAATAACTCTTTTCTAATTAAGATTTGCATTTTATAACAAAATCACCCTCAACATTTAGTCCATTTAATATCAAAGTAAAGATGACCATAACCTAGCCCCGGTAAGTTTGGTTTAGAAATTAACCTGTATTATTAATGAAAACAAACAAATCAACCCCTCCACTAGACCATCTTCTCACTGCTACCATTTAGCAGTTCTTATAGGCAAGAGCTGCTTATGACACCAGAGAAGCGTCCCCCGGCATAGGTCAAGCACATTGCTAACTAGTACCTTATCTTCCTGCAGTTAAATACAGCCTCAAACACTACACAGGACTTTGTTTCACCTGTGTGATAGACTCCCGCATTCCCACACAAATGTCAATTCAAGCAACAGCATATGATGAGGTGCTCTGCACACCTAGGGAAAACACAGTGCAGGGATGCTTGGGCAGGCTCAGATAACCGACCACCAGAAGAAAAAGTGGAGTAACTTTTATATATATATATATGAGTGTCCAAAATTCCCAGTGCTCATGGATATCTTTTTCTGGTGTAATAATTGTTTTTGATAAAGTTTAAAAGTTAGGGCCAATTGTTCTGGTGCGTGAGGAAGAGACCAGGAGGCAGGATACATACCTTTTACAAATTCTACAAAGCAAGAAAGGAGTGGGAAGCAGCCACACAGAGCTTGCCTTTACTTACATCTTAAATACTAGGTTTGAAATATGGCCAGAATCTAGAAGGAAGAAGTGTCAAAAGTACCATAAAATATTAAAAACAAATGCAATATTTCACATTTTACAACATAATCCAAAAGAGAACAATGACCTTTTACATCTTGACACTTCATTAGCAGTAATCCAGTTCAAAAATACTTGGCATGAGAAGAATTACAAGAACATCAAGCTACCATTATTCTGAGTTATTGGCCTAACTAATAGCTCACCGAGAACCATTGCAAACCTCTCCAGTAACTTCACCAGGCTTTGAATCAAGTCTCAAATAAAAGCTTTTAAAGGCTAACAAAACATTATCTGTTAAGCAGATCAATATATCACTATGATTAGGAAAAAAAAAATCAATATTCTGTTTCATAAGCATATTCCTATATGTTAAGAAATTCTAAATAATACTTAGGATATGGAACAAGATATAACCAAGGTTCCCCCTTCTCTCCCCACCCCCAAATCTACCCCAGGATGCCATCAGCACTCCCAGAGGTCACAGCAGTATTTGCCACCAAGCAGTAAGTTTCAACAGAAAAAGAGAAGATCCAAAGTACAGAAGGGCAGGTAATTCCCCACTCTCAGTGCAAAGAAGCACTGAATGTTCAAAGAGATTACTTAAAAAAAATAATTAAGCCAAACAAGTAACAAAATTCTGTCATTATGATAAATTGAAGATTAAAGTTAGAATTCACAACAAGCAGGTGCAATCATTTTGCTTTACAGGTACCAGACAGCAAAATTCATACCCTTGTTGAAAAATTACTGTGATAAGCCTCCATTTCCAATAAAACAGGTTTGTTACAACTATATAATCTATAAATGTCAATTCCAAACAAAGTTGGGGATCTGCACTGAATCTAAACTGAAATCAATGCCCAGCCTGCAAGTCTTCGCCTGTGGCTTAAAAGCTACCAGCCTGAGAACAGGCAGCTACCGTCCCCAACGCACTGACACCCGTCTCGCTAGCTCTTGCAAGACTGCCACCAGAACGTAAAGCATAACTGATGTCTCAGAAAACGGAGACAAAGTTGCGAGAACGCAGCAGTGAGTACTGCAGGCAGTGCAGCCAGCAAGCCTAAGCCCAAATTAAAATGCAAAAAGTCACAAGCACTTGACTGATAATGAATAAACTCAAAGAGGTTAGGCTATTTGCCCAAGGAAGAAGAAATCAACATCACACTCCATGAATCCAGGCAGGAAAGCCACGCGGTTAGGCAACCTTTGAAAGCAGTGGGCAGCCAAGCAGACAGCTGTGCTTGTCAGCCTGAGAAAGCAGCTGCAGGTGGATAATGGTAGAGCACAAAAAGGTACCAGTCTTCCCTCAGACACAACACGGGTAGAAACGACATACACAGAAAGCACCACACTGTAGGGAACGGCTATACAAACAGCAATAGGAACTAGTGGGAGCAATACAATCTTCCAGTCTTCCTCATGACACATAACAAGTATATTAAACTAAAACGTTCGAAAGTCAGCAGAGTCTGAGAGTGTTTAGTGCACTCATTGCAGTGATTTGCCTGCAAGGTTACAGTCCGCAGCCTGAACAGGATATACGGTAAAGAGATACATTTTAAACAAAGCCAAATATCTTGTATTTACCTACACACCACACTATGCCTACATACTAAACCCTACAGCTATATCCTTTCTAAACTGTGTGTCGACAGCACTGGTACTGCTTTTCTAATTTGGAAAGAAACATTGATGTCATCCAAACGGCTCTGATTACAGTTCGAGTTCATTCCTTTAGAGAACAGCAAGCAGAGATCATTGATAAGCAAAAAGCAAGAGAGATTTCCAAGCAGCAAAATAGTAGAATCTACCTTCTCTAGGGAGGAGCAGCAACAGTCATAAACAGCAGAGCAAAAACTGTGAATTTAAAACCAAAAAATAACAATAAATTATGCTGAAATTACTTAAAAGCCTCTAAGCTACATTTCTACCAAAAACCTTTAGAAATTAGAAGGAAAAAAACTACATATGGTTATCATTGTACTACCTTTGACTTCTAAAGTAATTTGAGAAAGCCAGTCTATTTTAACACCCTAAATATCATCCATGACATCCTCAAGTATATATCCACACCATGGACTTTGGTGAAAAACAATTACTCTGTAAGAGACAGATCCCACTTTGGAAAGTATGAACTGAAATGTAATGGAGTAGCAGAAAGCCTAGTGTTTCCTTATTACTGACATGTATTAACAGATTCTGTGAGCAGGAATTCAACATTAGCAGATTACTGTATAGTGCTAGAATGAGAGAGGAAATCTACTTCAGTTATCTTCCAGGCTTTCATGTGCTGCCAGCCTTTTTCTGTATTTTTATATATATCTTTTTAACCAGAAGAAATAACTAAATAGCAACATCTACTATCAGATCCACAGAGAGCAAAGAGGGCCCAGTCTGAGGAAAACAGCACAAACGTTTCTTCTGCCATCTGTATTGCCCTTAAAGGATCAAAAACTTCGCACTATAACAAATAAGAAAAACACTTCTCTTCTAGATTTAAAGGGGAAAGACAGACTATACATTAGTGATAGAAAGTTCTTGTCCCATTCATCATTTAGCCTTCAGTTTTCTATGCAAGTAAAAAAAAAAATTATTTCAGTTGAATAGGATCATAGGAAAATACAGGCTGGAGGGACCTGAGGAGGTCATCTAGTCCAACCTCCTGCTCAAAGCAGAATCAGCTATGAGGTCAGATGAGGTTACTCAGGGCTTTATCCAGTCTGGTCTTGAAAACCTGCATGGATGGAGACTGCACATCCTCTCTGGGCAACCTGTTCCACGGCAGTCCTCATGGCATGGTAAAAAAACGTTTTTCCTTATATCCATTCTGAACCTTTCTCATTTCAATCTTTGCCTGTTGCCGCTCATCCTCCCACAACACACGCTGTGAATAGCCTGGCTCTGTCCTTTGATGAGCTCCTCATAGGTATTGGAAGGCTGCTGTTAGGTACCACCCCCAAAGCTTTCTCTTCTCCAGCGAGGTGACTTGTTACTATGCGACCAAATTTCATTTAAGTTGTTAGAATTGCGGTCTTTTCTTCACTCAAACTATGTAATTACTTTCCATGTAGTCTTCTGCACTGACCTAGTCTGCCTTGCAGATGCTGAAGACAAATGCAATGTAGATTGAAATAGGAGAGTCAGTCTGTAAAACTATACTTCTCAAACACTACTAGATTAAACTCCTGTTTGGAGACAAAGGCTAAAGTTTATAAGGAAAATATTGTTATACCACATGTGTTCTTGGGCTCTAGAATCTTCTTGCTGCAAGACTAACATCATCCTAAAAGGAACTGTGTTTCTGTTCTGAACTGAAAAGGAAATCAATTTAAAAGTTTATAGGTTATGAATTAAAAAAAAAAAAAAGAAAGCTTTTTCCCCCCCTTAAATGTGCATTCAATTAAACCACAAACCACCAATTCAGAAGTGATTTGAAAAGTCAAGGTAATGCTGTCTGCAGACTTCACTTGGCATATCTACTGAAGCAAACATACAAAAAGATTAGGAGAACAGAGTCCTGACTAACTAAGATCATGTGCTGTGCATAGGGGTAGCACTTTCTTCCTAAAAGAACTAGAAAAGAAAAGGTATGTATCCAGATATCCATGCAAAGATCTTAATTCACAAGGCTCTCCTTATACTCAATTATTCCACTGAACGTATCAGCTACATGAGCCTCTTTTCCTCAGCCTAGTCTTAAGAGAGTATTAAAAAGGCTGCCAGACCTGCTGGGTCTCTTCTGGGTTTTCCAGCTGGCAGTTTCATATTTCAAGTACTTAAACATCCCATTTTAAGGCACTGCATAACATGAACTTGCAAACAAAGTATAAAGGCACAGGAGTTACATTAACATATTGTTCCTAAAATGTTTCAGGCATGCGAGTTATTTTCATTTGAAATTTGTTGACTAGAATACACTCTTTGTGGTTTATTCTAACAGTTTCTTTTTCATCTAAACATCTATAATGGTTCAATTTCTATTAAAAAAAAAAAAAAGGCAAATCCAAACCTATAATCCTCAAATACACTTTTGACTGCTCTTTCAATATATTCTTTCAGAGTATACATTTGATTTGAGTTTTGCTGATGTGCGATTCCTAGGAAACATTTTTGGTAAGGTGGAGGTAGGGCTCTTTGCATGCAGTCTTAACCCAGAGAAAAAATGAGAGCAATGGCAGGAGCATAACAGTGAGTTGCTAACTGCCAAGCAGTGCTGAATATATGTAATATAAAAACAGGAAAATAAAGAGGTAAAATCTGAATCACAAGCCTGGAACACATCACATGGTAAACAAATTATGGTAAATAAGTACAAGTGATCAGACTGCATTTGAAAGTGTGAAAGATAGCTGCAACACATCTGAGGCAAATGTATCACTTCTGGACTGCAGCTCACTTTTAAACATTGTCATGTGTTCAACCTCCTTTACATCTCCAAACACGTGGGACAGTTTAACTAGCCACACATTAAGAATAAATGGGACTCTTTAAACATATTATCTTCTTCTGACCCACAGTAAAGGATGTTTATAAAATGCATTTCCCTCCACGCAGTTTTGTGTTACTGAAGCACACTTGAAGAATATGGACTTTTTTTTAAACAAACTCAGTTAAAACAGGTATTTATGGCACTGGAGTTTATGTTATATGAACATGGAGCTGAGACACAAAAATAATTTACTGGGGAGAAACTTTAGATATTTTGATTTTGATTCAACATCTCATCTTACAGCTACATTGTTTTTTGTGTTCATGACAGTCCAGAAATGGTCTTACGCTAATCAGTATTGAATGTTTCAAAGGAAGTCACGGAATCCCACTTATTCTAACATATGATAAAACTGTTTTTTCTTTATAACTTTTTATGGCTTTTTCCTGACTGAAATAACTATAATTTTTAACTGAACACCCCACCCAGACTACCCATTTTCATAAATGAAATAATTGCAAAGAACTCTAAATTCCATTAAAAAAAGTTCTCTATAAACATAAGAAAAAGATTTTCTTCCTTCCCTAAATATTGGCTTAGGAAAATAGGAAGACACATGAGGCGAATGGACTTCAGAGAGCAGCCAGGCTTGCATGTTCTTCCTAACAACAGTAATGAAGATGCTATGTAACAGAATGCTAGGCTAAATGGACTCAAGAGAGCACTTTGTATGCTCTTAACTTAAAATAAACTACCTTTTAAAGCGTATGCAGTTATCTATCCCAGAAATTCTCATCACACTTATTCCACCACTGCATATTAATCTATCAGTTCCTGCTTGGAAATCCAATATTCCACACAATATTTTGAAGTTCAAGATAACTTTGGAATAAGAGCCCTTCTGTAAACAGCTATTTATATGCCTATACAGCAGTCACAAACGTCTGACTTGGCAAAAAGGTTTTTGTATGTACATAAGGGTGTTTTCACTGCTAAATCCTACCCATCCTTCCTCAGTTGGAGTAGCGTTACTTTTCTTGTCCTGCACTGGATTCTCACCTTGCCTTGGGCACGTTTCAGAGGTTTGGTTCAGTCTATATGAGCATTATATGCACTGGAAAGTGTTCCACTTCCCTGGAGATTAATATCCTTTAAGGTCTGAAAAACGCACCTCCTGTAAAGAACTGCCAATAAGATCCAGCAAGTCTCAACTGAACACAGCACATGCATTCCTCTTACCAATATGCAATCAGATTAACAGTCTCCTTAACGTATCAAACAAGAATGTAATCATATCAAGAGCAGGTATGCACTACATTAAAGCCTTAAAGCAGCTGTTCCTCAACACACTTCGTCATGGCTTGTTATTGATGATACTTTCTCTTTTCTTCTTATCCCACCCAGCTGAAATAGGATATTCTCTTAGCTGCCACAAGCTACTGTAAAGATATGAGCAATGCTAGTTTCTGGACTTTTAAACTCCCTCCATTCCTGGGCAGAAACGAGATCCTAAGTTCCTGGTAAATAGCTTTCTAATTTTCCATTGATTTGAGTGACAATTCAGATACTGAAGCAGCTATTGCAAACATCAGTATTTTTCTTGGCTTTGCCCTGAGTAGGTACTAGGTTATATTCAAAACCATCAGATTATTTTATTTTACCTTTGAAGAAAGCTGAACATTAAATATATGCTATATGTCAGTAAATCAATGTTTGATCTCTCTCATTACATGCAGAATATACAATCATGTCTAAGGATTATCTGAAAGAAAAGCAGTAACGCTAACAGAACAGGCAACAGCTTCACTAACCTGATGAAACTGCAGCTCTGACTGGAGTATTTGACAACTTAAATCAACTTGCCCAGTTTATACTTCCATATTACAACAGATGAAGATTTAAAAGAAAGGAACAGTTATTTATATAGATACGTTCCACTGTATCAACAGATTTAGATACTGATGAAAAACAGCATAGAAAGCTCAAAGCAAACTTGTTTGGTGCATTACATTTGTGATGATCCTTAAATAAAACTAGCATGACACACACCAGCCCATGTTAAGTATTTTGTGTAAATATTGCATTAGTTTTGCATAATTTTCAGTCTCACATTAAGCAAAAAACAGAACAGCTGAATAAAATGGGACACAAATAGATTTTTTTTTAAATCAGACAAATTTTAATCTCATTTTCCATTCTCATTTAGCTCTCAGAACAAAATGAATTTACATCAATATGCAAATGTAATTTAACCAACATATTGGATAAAACTTAATCCCAGGACAGGAAAACACAACTTTGGTTAGGTGAAAACAGTTTAAAAGGACTCAATTCTCCTGCAGTCCAACCACTTTTCAAAATAACCTGGGCTTTTTCTTTCATGTTGCACACCTGCCTGGGAACCTCGTGGTAATTTTGTTTTAACAGTAACTTTCCCACTCTCTCACATCTGTGAAAAAGTGTGTGTGGGGGGGGGGAGAATAGCCCAAGGGAAACAGAGACAGGCAGCATATAGAGCTATTGAATGTGCATGAGAGGGACAAAAAGAGTAAACTCTTGCTGTAGTCTCTTTGGCCACAATAACGTAGAGTGTTACTTGTAGCAATAGCAAATATCAAATTCAGACAAGTGTGTGCAGGTTGGTTTTAGGCAGGAGTATGAAGAACATTTGCATGGTGTTAGATTTTAAGGCTTCTTCCTTCCGAGACTCTACAACGCAGTAACGTGCTTGACCAATAATCAGGGGGGTTGTTTGGTCACTTGTTTTTAAATAGGCCTTGCCAAGAAACACGAAGGCCAGCTACTGATAAAGAACAAGTTAGACAAATACCTGGTCTGTCTGTGTTCGAGTGTTCAGTTTAGAGTTTTTTCCCCCCCAGAATCCCCCAAAATGGTGGGGTGTGGAAAGAGCTAGGAAGAAAGCTAATTTAAGCCTAGTGATTAATTAGGTTTCCAAGCTTCACTGTAAAATGATCTAGCTTCTGAACATCATCATGAAGTTATAAGACAGTAGCATCCACGTTATGGATTAAAAAAAAAAAGTGCCACAACACCTGAGTTGAGTAATATTAAGCCAAAGAAAGCTGGCTAAGCAGAAGGTAAAGGTGTGTCAAGTATGTTGCCATGTATCAGGGAAGAAAACTTGATGCACCGGTCTCATGAGGTGGGCAGTTCTCAGCATGACAGATTAACAGAAGAGTTACCACAAGCCTCCAAACTTCAAAATGCGATGGGGGGCAGGGAAGGATGGGGGCACACGAATGAAACTAAAGAACACAACCAATCTGAATTAGATTACAAGCATGCTTATTTTTAAGACTGGGAAGTATCTACGACAATTAAGGCAAGAACAAGGGAATCTGTTCAGGTTGGGATTCCCTTAGGGCCGCACAAGCTGCAGGTTTCTCAGTTAACAGGCACCTCTCATAGTTGACTGCTTATGAAGGGGAATCACTGTCCTCCAGTGCTATCAGCCAGAGGAGACAAAAAAGCTGTTACAGGTGGTGGAAAGGGAGACATTCTTTCCACTTTTCTCAAAAACAGTGAAAGGGAAAGAGCAAACACTGAGCAGGTGGCAAGTTCTGTTTACTGAACTTGCTTCACACTGTGTAATTTTAAATTAATAAAGTCTTTCAGCTGTAAGCACAGCTCCAGTGAGATAACACACTGAAGGGGTAATCATAACTAACATACTCAGGGCAGGATCCATTACTGCTTTACAGTCTCATCCAAAAATAGGTTATGTGCTCTATTTGAGGTGCTTGTTTCTCTCCACCAATGCCATGAAAGCTTACAGTGACGAGATTAGACGCTAGATGTCTTTTACAGGCTTAAACTTGGCATATGAAATCAAACCTTATCTGCCCTTCCTTATACAAGAAAGCAGTTTAAATCCTTTTAAACCGAGGTCAATGGGCATACAATTGGATTTTAATAAAATTTAAGGGGGAAAAAATTCCCTGCCCATTCAACATTTTAGGAAAAGTTACTTCATGACAGCTAACAGTGATCAATTTTTGCTTTCCTTGTGCTGCGAGATAAAGCCTAGTCTACCTTATAGGTAAGTATAATTAACCTCAAAAGTTGTTTTAGATACCCACCTGCACTGACGCTCACCAACTTTAAATGACTCTTCTGCTACAAAATGGTCTAAAAGTTGTCCTGAAAGGTGGTAATACGTGCAAAGAAATACAGAAACACAATGGTGTTGCCATCAGTTTCTCTTTCAATCTTTAGATCATGCTGTGTTTACAAAAATGTAAAGGATTCAAAGTAAGCCAGGGATAAGCAAGCCATCATACCCATTATTATACTGGTAGAAAATAAAATTTTATTTCCCCTTCCTTTCAGTCAAGGAACATTTTCAAAAATACAGTTTTGTGAAGACAGATCAGAGAAACATTAAAGCAAATTTGGGAGGGAAGACTTCTTTCTGTATTAGTCTTGTCTTGGTGGGGGGAAGCGGGGAAGGAATCCATGGCTCAGCTCACAAATCTGAGTCTCTTAATTTTTGATATTAATAATATTGCCTTTTGATTCCCTATTTCAGCTAGAGCCCTTTCCTTCCTCCAAGACCAGCTTTACACTACAAAATGGCTTTCGCCTACATATTACAGATTTGCAAGTGATTGGTGAGAGCCAACACAAACTACAGCCTCAGACCAGTCTGTCTGCTGAAATGCAAACAGTGGACAACTATCCCAGTTTAAATGCTCCCTACGTATAAGAATAATCTGGCTCTCCCCATTAAGGCCTTTTTGAGGTTGGGTCACCCAGGCTCAAGGTCCATGCTTTAACTGCTTAGTGATCAAGTCAATGGTTTATTAAGGCCAACAACTTACACACCAGGATCTATTCAAATATTCAGATGAGACAGCTCATACTCCAAGAAGTTCTCAATCTAAGGACAGATAGAAGTTATGGAAGACAAACAACTGTGATATGAATTTAAGGGGGGGGGAAAGCCAAGTGAGAAAGGATGAAAGACATTTTGTCAGTTTAAAACCTGATGTTCCTGCAAGGAAAGGAGTAGGAGTACCTAGGTTTGAGTAATCATTCCTTTGAGTCCCTGCATTAGGCAGTCACACTACAAGCACAATTTTCTCTATTTCAGTATGAAAGCAATAGTGAAATATAGGTGAATAAAAAAATCTACTAATACAAAACATCAAAATATTTGTCTACCCAGTGACAGCACATCTGAAGTTTTATGTTCTAGTCTAGAAGCAATAACTTCCTCTGAATTTATTCAGACAAGATAATTTAACAATGCTTAAAAGCAAAGTTCCTCTTGCTCTCTGTAAGATCGGCTTTGTGCAGTAGTTCTTACTGGATGAGACCAAGTTTGTCTCACTTATTGCAGTTCCAGTTTTAAGGAAGACGTACGAAACCTATAAAGGCAGGTTACCCAGGCAACTAACCTTATTACCTACTTGTCCATCTCCAGGATAAACACTTCCTAAATTATCTCTATGGATCACACTCACCAATGGATCTTCCATGTCAGTCCTCACCTTATAGCTTTATTAAAGCTTCTTCCTCTCTTCTCTCAACCCAGAGCCCTTTGGTCATTAAGAAGATTCAGAGACCAAGAGATTGTACTGTTCCTTAAGAGCTGAGTTATACTAAATGCTTTCACACCATGACTTGTGGTAGCTTGCTGGGACTCAACTGATCCCATGATGCTGGCTTTCCTTCCTGCCTCCAGATTCTATATCATTTTTGTGTACTGATTAAAAAAAAAAGAAAAAAAAGTAAGACACATGACTGCAGTAGTTTCCCAGGAATGAGAGAGATGGTAAATTGATTTCTGATTAGTTAAAAAAGTGCCTGTGAAAAATTTATGATGCATACAACTTTAATTTGAGTCTATATACTTGAGATGAGACAGTAATACTGCTACACACAAGGCCTTCAGATGGCTTTTTTTTTTTTTTCTTTTTAAAAACCTCTTCTAGTCAACTTCAGGTTTTACTTTATGTTCATCCTCTTTGTCTTCTCAGCTATCTTTGACCCTGCTGAAGACAACAAACAAACAAACAAACAAACAAAAGCCCTTGATACTTATTTGCCGATGAGTCTATCCTCAGCCTTTCTTCTGCCTCTCTTCATATTCTGTGGGATTTGTTTAGATTCTCCTTCTCAAAGGAGTCAAATACTGTTCAATACCTCGACCTTTCCTATACTTCCTCTACAACACTCTGTCCCTCTACTTTTTAGAGCACTGACAGAGCGTCCTCCTGCTACCTCCTGTTGTTTAGCACAAGAAAGAATGGTAACACCACCAAAGCTGAATTCTAATTTTTCTTCCCCAACTCTAATGACATTGTTGCCCTTCCTGAAACCCAGCCCTGTAACTTTAGGATCACCTTTCCGTTCTATCCACAGAATTGGGATCAATAATCTCTTCTCTCCGAACATCTACAGTCCTTATCAAAGACCTCATCTTTCCTTCATTATGACCACCCCTTGCAGCACATTCTTTCCAACCTTCTCACCATTCATATTCCCACCTTCAATCTACTCAATGCCAGCAGCTAGAATAGCCTCTTTCCTGTTGGTCAAATTCTGTCTCTCTTGCACATACAAATTTAAACAAATAACTGCCTGAATTCCCTTGCTTCACCATCTTAACTTGTTTGTTCTCATTTTCAAGGCTCTTCAGAACTCTGACTCTCTCTTCTCAAATGCTCTTGTCTCTTACCCTATCACGTCCCCTCTTTCATTGCATTCACAAAGACATCCCCACTCATCAAGCTCTAAAACAAAGTTTTGTCACTTCAAAGCTCATACATGTGGCACATTTTGACTGGATCTATCAGACCACTATCCTTTCCAATTCAGAGACCTAGTTGGCATTATGAAAGTGGCAGAAGTTAGCCAGTTAACTAAGGACTTGAAGAGGGTCAAAAAAAAAAAAGTCAGTGTCTATCAAGCTGTTCAATCAAATTAAATTAGAAAGTGAGTCAGAACACCAACAGGATGTTTAGTTCTATCCCTCTCCCTGCACCTCCTTATTTTCACACAAGCTTGCACAGATTCCCCACAGCTGCACCCTATGCAGCCACACTCAAATGATGTAGAAGAGGCTGAGAAGATATAGGCAGAGAAGGGGTGTCAGACACAGCCTGTCAAGGAAGCTCAGCAGTGCACATGCAAGCAGTTAATTGCAAGATCAAGGCTTTGTAGCTTGAGGTCTTCAGGGCTGCCCTTCTCTTTTAACTCATTTCTTTGTATCCCTCTCTTCGAACATGCTCATCTTCCCATGGTTAAGAATTTCCTTCACTCTCTGTGAAACAATGACCTTTGCATGGCACAGTTTACTTACTACCCCATATTTTTTACTACTACACTGTATATTTTAAAAGTTACTGATAGTGAAAAAGAATTTCTAAGCTGTATGTTAAGTACTTGCAAAAGAAGTTCCAAAAGAATATTTCTACTTCTTTGCTGTCAAGAAATCTATTAACAGAGACACAGTGTTAGCCACACAATTTAAATAATGCTTAAGAGCAATACACAAGCACCACAAGGTTTACATGCAAGTGTCTGAAGTAAGACTGATGAGCCTGGGAGCTGCTCAAACATTCTCCCTCAGTTACGTCAAGAGACATCGGAGACTAAAGTGTTCTTTTGGCATACGAATTTATAAACCACATTGTGCACGCAGAACAGAGCCAGACTAGGCACACTCTCCCCAAGCCTCCCTTCCCTTTTCTCCCACCACTTCATGATGGCCCAGCAGGAAGAGTGAACGGACTGCTACATTCCAAGGAGTAATTCAGCAAAACTATTAAGCAAACATCCTAAAAAACACATCAATACCTTCACGATACAATCTGACTCATAAGCAACCATACAAAGAATGCTCCCCCCACCAGTTTTTTGCCTGGAATCAGTACTCTGAGCTCAACATAATAGCAGAACCTAAGCCACTGTAAAGCCTTCCAGTGAATTAACTAGATACTTTTACTGGCAATAATTTAAAGCAATGGGTAATTTTACAGGGTAGCTTACCTTTTAATATGCTGCATTATAAATCTGCATGAAATAAAATGTGAAACTAGGGTTGTGTTCTAGGAAAACAAGGGAGTGAAAAGATGAGGAAGGGGGAGGAAGATTATAGAAATCCCCTTTTCCTCAAGCTGCTAGCTGAGTTTTAAGTCAGCCTGCAATGTTCACAACTCTGTATCTTGCAGACAGAATGTATCTGCCATGGATGTGGCTCTTCAGTCTTGCCCTTTAAAACGCGTACGTGAAAGAACAAACTGCAAACATGAACCTTGGTCTTAAAGGGCTACTCTTCTGATATGAAAAATATGAGAACTTAAAAAAAAAAAAGAGAGAGAGAGAGGGAGAGAGAAAAATATTCTTCTTTTCTACTCTTTCAGTGAAAGCCATTTCACAGCAAATACCTTTACTGTTTAACAAAGATCCTTTAATAGAAAAAAAGATTCTCTATTAGTATTTCTCTTTAGTTATTGATGACAGCAGCTAAATGCCTGCTTAGTAAGATAATAATTCCTTAATCAACACACTTCATACATGAAGACATTTCTCTTAAAAAGAGTCTCACAGATGACACCACCTGCACAGGACTTTAAACCCAAACAGACAGCAACTCCCCTCGAAACGAGGTGCAGCAGAACATCACCCAGCGTTTCTCTGCCCTTTTCACTCCTTCGGTTCCTGGGGGCGCCGCGAAGGAGGGGAAAACTGCAGCAGCAGCTGTTGCCGCGCAGATCGCTTCGCCGCGCGGACTTCCAGCCCGAGGAGCTGCTGTGCGGGCAGCGGCCTCGGTCCGGGCCCCCGAGGGGCGCAGCTTACCCATGTGGTAGCCGTAGGGCGACTCGGCGGCGCCGTCCTGCAGGCTGGCCAGGATCTCGCCCTTGCCCACGTCGCTGTCGCCCACCAGCAGGAATTTCAGCAGGAAATTGTAGGCTTTCACCGGGCTTCCCAGGTGGCTCATCCTCCCCGCGGGCTCAGCTCCCGCCGCCCATGCCGGGGCCCGGCGGGGGCAGGCAGCGGCATGCCCGGCGGCGCGGCTCACGGCGGCGGGGGCAGCGCCGGCCGCGCCATCGCTGGGGGCGGGCGGCTGGCGGGGCGCGGGCGGCGGGAGCCCGCGGTGTCAGCGGCGAGGGGCGGCAGCGCGCGTCATGCCGCCGCACAGCGAGCGGCTCCCCCGGCCGAGGGCCCGACCCCCGCCCCGAGGGCGGCTCGGCGCAGTCCGGCGAGGCGGAAGAGCGGCGGGGCTCCGTGCGGCCGCGGGGGCTCCGTCCTCCTGCCGCCCCGCTCCCCCCACCGCCGGGGTCAGTCAGCACCGCGCGTCACCGCCGCCTCGCGCTGCCCCTCAGCCGAGCGAGGGGCGCGGAGCCGGCCTCCGGCCACGGCGCTGTGACAAGCGCTGAGCCCCGCCCCCCGCCCTGCTATTGGCCGGTTTGCTACCGTTCCCGCCCTCTTCAGCATTCATTGGTGCTCCGAGACACTATCTCCGCCCCCTCCCGCTTCCGAGGGGGGCTGCTCTCCCACCGCTTTCACTTATTGGTGTACCAAAAGGCACTAGCCCCGCCCTCCTCGGCTCCCATTGGAGGGAGGCAGACCTCGACCGCCCCCCTCCTCGTGTTCCCAGCGGGACACAGCGGCTCAGTTGCTAGGTGGCTCTAAGGTCGCCATTGGTTCTCTCGCTCATCAATCACACTTAGTCCCGCCTCCCCGCTGGAACGCAGCTGTTTACCCTGCAGCAGAATCGCGGCGTGTTTACGAGTCAGCCGCACGGGCAGCGCTGGGGCCCGTGACGGAGCCGTGAAGCCGCCGGTTCGAGGCCCAGCCCCTCCAGCGGAGACGGGCGGTAACTGCGGGGGTACCGCCGCGGTAAGGCTGGCCACTCTCCCAGGGGTTTGCAGTAACTACCGAGTGTGCATGCAGATAAATACACCACCGCTGTACTTGAGTCTAGGGGCAATGGTGGTGGAAGGCTCTGTGAAGTAGTGGCAGTTTATGGACAAGGGTCATTTCTTGCTTTGCACTAGCACCCACCCCAAGCAAGGTACCACACACTGCCCTGCAGCAAGGCCTTGAAAGTCATTCATTCTGTGGACTTTAGTCTTGCTTTTATGATATTTCGAGCCTGAAGAGACATGTACTTTTGCCCTCAGATCCACAGCAGTGTTAGCTGGCCTTGCCCTCTCCCTATCCTCACACAAATATTACCGTAGAGTCACAAAAAAATCCATGAGGATGAGACTGGAATGGGTTTTCAGCCAGCCTGAGCTTTCCTCCGAGTCCTGTAATCCAGCCTGGTGATAATATGCACATGAGAACAAAAGCCCATTTGCCTTCCTTGACAATACTGCAAAGCATGTATTAAAAGCAGTACACAGGGAGCTGAGGGAGAGGGGTCATCTATGGAGTAAGTGCTCACCCTTCACATGCCATTAACATTAAAATAAATGCAGCAGGTTTCTAGAATGAGCAGCATCAGTGCATCATATCCAGCCTCAGGTGTTAGGCCAGTAGAAAAACAAAACTGCAAGCAACTGAACAAAAGCTTACAGAAAAAAATCATTTTTTAAACCTTACCATAATGCATATCTTTACTGCCTAAACTCTGCGCTAAGCCCTTTACAACCTTCTTGTCATTTGCTTGTGGCATATTTCTCAGCAAACATAATTTAAAAATTTTCTTGGATTAAATCTTGTTAACCCTCAGTAAATCCCAAATAGTGTCAAATTGACACAAAATAAGTTTTTAAAAAGACAGACAGAAAGAAACAACCAAAATAGAGCTGTATGCACAAAGTATCAGTACACGTAAAATTACAACTTCATGAAAGGTCTTTACGCCATCGTTTTACTGGAAAAGAAATCCACCCCACTTTGCCAAAGCACATCAGTCAGAAGAATCATCATATACACAGGGCTTACTCTGGATAATCTGCAGCCAAATGTAAGCCCTAAATTGAAAGAGAATCTACATCTATGTGTTACATTTCTACTCAAAATAAAAGAAAAACAAGTCCTTGACTAATAAAATCTATTTGTATGGGTATGATGCAATACTGGTCTACCGATCTCTCTCTCTCTCTCTCAAAAAAAAAAGTCTTAACACGCCTATTTCAGGATTGCAAATAAAGCAGTAAGCTCATGAATACTGCTATATCATTCCTCGGTATTTTTAACACAGTGCAACCTGAAGAGTATGTACAAAGTGTCCTGTAGTGTTCCCCTATGGACACCAAAACACCACACTCCCAGTTTCAGACAGGCAATTTTCTTTCTAACATACTCACGCATCCAAATAGTTACACCTCTTTATAATCCAGTCACTACTTTATGGAACCAAAGTCCTCCTCTTGGAGGTGGAGAAGATAAATTTGCAACAATAAACTACAGTTTCACGGGCTCCAGTGTTTTCCTGTAGAAGTTAGCATGCAACAGAATACTGCTTGAACTGCAACATACAGCTAGACGGAGAAGCATGCTTTTCTTCCAGATGCTCCATCTGTCAGAGCTTGTATTTCAGTTTCGAATTGGAGATAGACCATGCAGTCATTTGTACTTCTACTGTGGAAGCAACATTCTAGACAGCTGGAGTGCAGCCCTGGGCATCAGGAAACTAGCACTCTAACCCCAATTCCAACACAGACTTCCCCTAGAAATTTGGACAACTTACTCAAATTCTTTATACCTCAGCTTTCCAATCCTATCAAAGCTATTTGCTATAAACTATCTAATGCAAAAGTGTCTCATGGGATTTAAACCACAAATTTCAGTGGAGTGCTTTGAGATGTCACAAGAAAAATGTTAAAATACAAACTAACCATATCTTGCTTTACTGAAATTGTATTTATTTGATTTTTCCAATAGTTCACAAAGGAAGAGTGGGAAAAAAAACAAGCATTTTCATAACAACAAATTTTGCAATTAGAAGTAATTTTTTTTGTTAATCTGAAGAGTTACTTGCTTGTCAATTGTTAAAAAAAAAGTAGAAATAATGCTTTTCAAATGTCTGTTTTGAGTACTGGAACTCTGGAATGTTTCCACTTTCCTGAATATTTCCACTTATCTGACAATTACGTGTAATCATGTTTAAAACACAAATCTGTGCCAAGCCCCAGTTTATTTTGAGGGCAGTTCATGGTTATACTTTATACAGGAACTAGTGAGCTAGAATATGCCCACAAATCTTTAATCCATCACCTGTCTGAATAATACAAAAGAAAATGCATTTGCATCCACTTTCAAGCATTAAGATATCCCTGTGAGAGGCAGGCTGAAAGTACTTGTTTTTTAAAGAATAAGAAATAATGATATACATATTACTCTTTTACTGTACCAAACAGAACTAGGCTAAACATAAGTCAGAGTTGTAAAATAAATAAATAAATACATAAATAATAACAACAACTTCTTGATCAGGATTTAAAAAAAAAAAAGGACTCTCAAACTTTTGTATCTGAAGTGGCAGCTATATTTACTGGAAAAACACTTTTTTTACCCTCACAAAGAGCATATTTTCTTCTCATTATTAAAATCAACCAAAAATGAGCATCCTCCCAAAGCTTTATGCTGAAGAGACCCAGTGGTAATATGGCATACTTTATATCCAAAAGAGAGGCAGACAAAGCCCAAACATTAAACTCTGAGGACAAAAAACTTCTCTGATTTCTTTCTCTGCACCAAATTAGGTAGAACAGGTCCTCTGGCTTCGGTCTCAGTTTCATTCAGATTCTGCCCCAAATTATGCCCTTGGAATCACTATGATTACAGTGAAAAATTAATTGATGAAGGCATAAACTCTGCAAGTAAACAGACATCAATGACATTGATTCCAATGTCTTTACATTATCAGACAAATGGCTAAACTCTGCTCTTAAGGCCTCAGTTTGTTATTTTGATGATGGAACTTTTCATTCCATTCACATTTATCTGCTCATACAGCTGATCTGAGGAATTTTTTAAAAACACACTTCTCTCTCTTAGGGCGAGTTATATTTAAGAGAAAAACAAGCAGTAACAACAAATCTCCATGACTGTCTTATAAATCATCTCCTTCTGTAATGGAAATTCCTACATCTTTCCTGAACCACCCTCTCAGGCTCTCCAAGGATATAGTGGAACGGAGGGAGGGGAAGAGTCCACAGCACATTTGTCATACGTTCACACAAATAGAGGCTTGGAGCCTGAAAAGCCCTAATGCATATTTTCCATTTATATATATATATATACCAACCCCTAAAAGGCTGCACATACCAATTACCTTTTCTTTTCTTGTACATACTGTCAAGCAGTAAACAGAAATTAGCAGCTGCAGTGCTTTTTTATTCAGGAGGTGTGTATCAACTGATGACTCACCAAATATTTTGCAGCCCAGCATGCCAGTTGTCTTCTCCTCCACAGAAAGAAACACTATTTTAAACAAGAAGTTAACCACTGTGGATATTGCAGGCAAGCCAACATGTTTGGTGAACCCCAACAGCACAGAGGGAAGGGAACGGTCCCAAAAGCATATTGCAAACGCTTTTTAAAATACTCAACTAGGAACAAATGATACATGGGGGAAAAGAATGGAGGTGGGGAAGAAAGGATTATTGCAAAGTCAACCCACTCTGCCACGTGGCCTTCTGTGGTACACACTGCCTTCATCTCAGCAGGCAAGACCTGCACTGCATGAACAACTTCAGTATATGGCTATGCTTTTTTTCATAGTCCTCTGGAAGTGCATTTGGGGCATGACTCAATAGTTTATTTCAAATGGGGGGCAGTAATTTACGGCAGAGAGGCCAAAGATGGCAAGCAGCAGCTTACTAAGGGCTTGGAGCTGGGACTCACAGCAGACTGAAAAGAAAATCTGTTAGGCAGCAGCTCCCAAATCCTGGTTCTCACTGAGTTCCAACACGCGCAGGATTTGGGAGTCAGTGCCTCCTGCAAACAAATGCCCTGTAGCATCTTTAGGAATGCAATGTCTTGTCGGTCCTGCTGAGTTTCCTCCAGAACAATTAACCTCTAATTTACAAAGCAAGCTGCCAGCTCCTCCTTCAGATTATGTCCACCACGTAATTAATGAGCTTGACATTACAGTTTTAGCCAAACTTCTGTTACATCCTAGCTGATTGGATGCAATCAGCACGAAGTACAATCCAATTAAATTCTAGGGAATTAAGGGCAATTGCTCTCTACTCCCAGAGCACTCGCTAGGCTGTTCTCTAGTACAGCCTGACAAACAACTTCTTTACTGACAGTATAGAATATTCTATTACAGCTTTGTATTTGAAGACCAAACCATGCATTTCACTCTATTTTAACTCCACTAAATCCATTCTAATTTAAGTTCCGATTGGCTTCCAATTGCTTTGTTGAAAGCAGAAAAAAAAAAAAAAAACACAACAGGAATTTTCAGAGAAGTATGAAAGTGTCATTTAATAAAAAAAATTGGGATTTGAATCTTTCCTAAACTCATAGGTCTTTAAAAACTACAGAATGAGAAAGCGAGTCCTGTTGATCTCAGAAGGGATGTTACTCCTTTACTCTCTGAGTAAGAGGGAATATTCAAAGATAATTCACAGCATCATTTTCCACAGCATCTGCTGCTGATTCCTAGGCTCCAGTAGAAGAATCAAGATTCTCTCAGCATAATCACAATCATTCCTCATCAATCACTGCAGACTGCTGAATCCAACTTTTGCAGAAGACTGGTTTAAGGGTAATTTTACAAGAAGAGGCAGGAGGGCTAGTATGTGGCAGAAAACAGATTCCAGCATACAAAAAATTTCTGATTTCTGCTCCCATGCTCTTGGGCTACTAATTTATCCCTGGTTCTGATTAAGCCACAGCTTCCTGGGCTTTCAGCTATCACTGACACATCCACAATGGTAACTCGTTCTACAGCCAGCATTCAAGGTTCACTTAAGTGAACCTGCTCTGCTACACAAAAAACATGCAAAATAATATATACCATCCAAACAACCTTCCACAAGAAAGATTTAATATGCTTACGACATACATGTAGTGGCTAGAAAGCCCAACCTGCAGCTATCATATATCAGTCCAGGATTTTTTAGAGCGAAAAATCAATGTGTGCTTCTAAAAAGCACTAGTTCTGTTACATACCTTCTGTGCAAATAGTCTGGGTACATGCAATAAATCTGGCATTTTTGAGATGTCAGATTTCTTGTGCACAACATGTGCAGTTCATTACTCCTGACAGTATGTTCATTCATCAAGTGTTTTCTAATAAAGTAAATATAGTGCATACAAACACAATGATGGTGCAGCACATCTCAGAAGTCTAAGTTTTGGATTTGGTGCAAACACAATACATGGATGATTGGTGCAGGCACTGCAGAAATAGCCAAAACCATAGAATCCTAGCAAAAATATTCATGATAGATTTATCCGGGCTACTGTATATCCAGAATTCCTACCAAAAGCAAAAGATTAATTTCTACCCGGGCAAAATTTCTGGATTAAAAAAAAAAAAAAAAGAGTTCAGAGACTTTTGGGAATAAAAACCTTCCATCCTTTCACCACTTGCTATTTTGCTACTGAACAGGAACCATCAGAGGACTCTGAGATGTAATCCTACTGCACTAAACCTGAAAAAATAAAATTTCCAAAACCAAATCCAGTTTAAAAATTGAAAATACACATGAATAACTCAAAAATAATCTTAACTGCTCTTTGTCTAAACTACAATACAGCAACATGCATATTCATAGGTGTCTGAATTGCTCAGGAAAAAGAGAAAAATTCTTTAAAAAAAAACAAACAAAACACATCAGTGTAGTGAATAGGAATATAATCAAGAATAATGAAATACTTTTTCTAAAAAAGTAAAAATTGCCAGAAACCAAGATGAATTTGGTGATTGTAACCAGTGAGAAAATGATCACCACAGACATTTAAGGAGATACTAAAAATGAATAAAAAATCAGAAGGAACTCTTCCAGCTTTTACACTTGGAAAATTGTATTTTAAGTATTACAGCTAACAATAAACGAGTTACTTGCTAAATAAAAAAAGGAGTTTTAATGGGAAGAGGACATAGTAATTTACTTCAGAGCGATCCTGGCCATTGTTCAGTAATAGCAACCCGTTCTCATGATTGTTGAGGAACAGAATGAATTCGAGCATGTACCTTCATTATAGCCATAAAGCCCCCTAAATCGGAATATCTTAAAATTACTACCTGTTGTTACATATATTGCCCTACCGCAACATTTTTTCCTTGACATGTGCATCCTCTGCATTTATAGTAGGAAAGAATCCACCACACACCCCAGGGAAATGAATTAAAAAAAAACATATTTACAGTCTCTCTATAGACCAAATCATGCTCCAAGAAAAACACGGCTTTTGCAGGCAATATTTAGCCTCCTGCCCAGCCCCAGGGGGCTCCCCAGGGGCAGCCGCCCGCGCCAGCCCCCCCAGCGGCGGGCGGGGAGGCCCCCGCGCCTCCGCCCGGGCCACGGCGGCGCCGCGCCCGCCCCCCCGAGGCGGCGCCGCCGCGGCCTCCCCGCGCCCCGCTCTGCGTCTCCGAGGAGAAATTTCGCGCTTCCCGCTCGCCCAGGAGGAGAGCGGCGACTCCTCCCGCGCCTCCCGGCCACACAACCGAGCCCTCGCCCTCGGCCGCTGCCTGCCGCCAGCTCTCCCCGCGGCAGGTCCCTGATCCTAGCTAACCTCGCCCTCTCCGCCTCAGCCGCCATTTCGCCGGCCTCGCGCGCCGCGCAGGCGCACTGCCGCCCGCAGGCGCGGTGCCAACCTCCCTCCCGCGCAGGCGCAGTGCCCACCCTCCGCGCAAGGTCCCTCCCCCGCGCAGGCGCAGGCGCAGTGCCCCCCCCCTCCGCGCAAGGCCCTCCCGCGCAGGCGCAGGCGCAGTGCCCCCCCTCCGCGCAAGGCCCTCCCGCGCATTGCGCAGGCGCAGGCGCAGGCGCAGGCGCAGGGCCCGTGGCAGCGTCGCGCTGTCCCCCGCAGGCGGCATGGAGGAGGAGCTGAAGCGGGAGCTGGGCACCGCGGTGCTCCGGCCCACGGGGCACTCGGGAGGCGGCTGCATCAGCCAGGGCCAGAGCTACGACACGGACCGCGGCCGGGTGTACGTGAAGAGCAACTCCAGGCCGGAGGTGGGGGCCGGCGCCGGGGGGCGAGCGGGCGGCGGGCGGGCGGCGGTGGGGCGCCGCGCTGAGGAGCCGGGCGGCGGCGAGGTGCCGGCCTCGGCCCACGGAGGTTCGCCGGCCCCCCTGGGGCGCTAAAGTAGCGGCTGCCGCCGGGCTGAGAGGTGGCATCGCTGGGCGGCCTCTGCCCGGGAGGGGGTGGCGGCCGCTGCTGTGGGCCCGGGTCTGGCCGCCGGCACGTGCCTCCGTCGCGGGCTGGGAAGCGGCGGTTCTGGGGCCTGGCTGTGCCGCTGGCAGCGCTGGTGATCCCGGGCGAGCCCTGCAGCGGCCCGCCGGTGTCAGACCTGGCTGCGGTAGTGGCGGTGTCGCTGCGGTGCGTACGTTGGGGAAGCGTCTGGAGCGAGCGAGGAGATGCAAGCTTATCTATTGATGAGCTGTATCTTTCCTCGTTGTAACAAAATTGGTAATTTCTTGCACATAAGTAGCTTTTCTCAATGAATGGTATTTTCCGTAATTGCCATTTAAGATTTTCTGCCTTGTTCTTTCAGTATGGGGTACCAGCTACTGTAGAAGGCAGATAACTGCAGTTGATAGAGATAAGTAAAATACAAAATACCTGTATGGCATCCCTATTAGCAAAAGGAGAGATCAGGTGGAATTTACTCTGAAGGCACTTAACACTTGTGTCTGTCAAGGGAATGGTATCACTGGAAGAACAAAAGGCAGAACTTATATATATCTTTAATAGCAAAGGAATGTTTTTGAAAGGATGTGTGCAACTATATTTGTTCCAAATTTGTTCCCCCTTTCTGGTCATATAAGGGAGCTGGATGGAAAAGCAAGCACTGAGGTGATAACACAAGAAAATCCTGAAAGGTTGTTCTGCTTCACATTAGACAGAAAATAGTTTAAATTGGTAGCAACATAACAATTCCACTTAAACCTTTTTAAAATGTATATTTAGGTATACAATCCAGCTAGTACAAGGTAGAACTTAGGAAAAAAATCTGGATAGATCTTCTATTCAGCAGTCATTTCATTTTCTATGCTTTTGGCTGTGTCTGTGGATTCTGAATGATGATTAAAGCAAACTTTGCCAAACTGTATTGTAATACTGTGCTGTGTGTGCAGCAGTGGATATATATCAGCATTTTCTTTAGAAAACACTGTGGTTTTTACTCTATTAAAGTTAACACTTCAATCTAGTATGATGCTTTAGCTAGCGATACAGTATTTCCTGATTTCCTCTGAACAAAGGTATCGCACATCTCAGTAATTCAGCAGTTATTCTTGATCTCCTATAGACGCTAGAATTTTTAATCAATGTCTATTGCAAATAGTCCTTTGACTGTATTAGTACTAAAGTAGTAGTATTTTATTTCTATTTTGGTCATTGTATTTCCTTGCTTTTGCTTTTAGCAGATATTGTAGATTTCCCACGTGCCCTCTTCTGCCACCTCTGTCTCAGTCTTCTTGAGTAGCATTTCTTCACGTGCCTTGTGCCACTGAGGTTTATGGAGCAACTCGGAGAACAGATTTTACTCAATATGAATAACAGTTGCCGAAATAGATCCTAAGTTCAGCATGTCCTCAGAGTGAATGGCTTTGGTAGTAGCTTGGGTTCTAAAGGCTTCTGTGTGCGAGCGCAGTAAGGGGCTTTTGGCTACTATCATTGATATTCTTTTCCTCACATGAGGCAAAGGAAGCAGGCCAGGGAATATCATTCTGTGGACTGCAGATCGGACTGTCTTGAAGACTGGCATCAGTTATTTTTGCTGTGTTACTGAGCAGTCTGCGTGAGGAAAGACATGAAGAACACTAAGACCAGCACCATTCTTCTAGCTCGATATACATTGTTGCACTTATCTTCCTAGTCATTTGCAGCATAATCTGTTAATAAAGTTATTGCCTACATTTTATATACATGCAGTTTGCACACTTTCTGTTGTAAGCAGACTCCGAGTTACTTTTGTGATTATAGAGAATGTTAGAAACTAAGTCATTTCTATGTAGTAGGTTTATGAAGTGAGACTCCTGTAATTCAGAAATGACTGTCAAGTCTGGAGGTGTAGATCTACCTACCTCTCTTCCATGGTATAGCTCACTTGCCCCTAATTTTTTGTTTAAACTTTACAGCCTTGATTGGCTCTGTAAAAGAGCTTTGTTTCACTGTGACTACTGTTCATAGAGACTGATGCTTTCCTTTAATATTTGGCAGGCTAGAAGAATGTTTGAGGGAGAAATGGCAAGTTTGGAAGCCATCTCGAAAACGCAGACAATAAAAGTGCCTAAACCCATCAAAGTTATAGACCTCTCTGGAGGCACTACTCTGTTTGTGATGGAGCATTTGGAAATGAGAGGCTTAAGCAGGTAAAACACAGTATTATCTTGCTTATTTCAGCAAGAAAGTTTGACTGTTAGGGCAATTAAATCACTTACTTTCAAAGTGGAAATCAATTTTAATGTATTCTTTTAAGCAAGTCAAGATTTGGAAAGTTACACAGCAGAGAACTGTATAAAATACATCCCAATACTTCACCTAGCAGTGAAGTCTTACATTGAGGAGTGATTTTTTTTTTTTAAGTAACTAGTGATTTTCACAGTAAGGTTCTTGAGAACTGGGACTGGAAAATGACCTGCTTGATCACCTGTTTTGTGTACTTTTGTTTGGTGCAAGAACCATTTTTTAATATTTCTTGTCATAAGCATGCAAAGGCACCTCCCAAAGTGAATACATCCTGATTTTAATATTTTTAATAATTCTTATGTTGATTTTGATTGTTTAAAATCTTTGGCATATTCTTCCCTTCTCTGTGCAAATTCTTGGGGAAATTAAATATGATGAAGACATCTCTCCAATTCCATTAGGAAGGTGGGCATGTCCAATTTTTCATCCCAATCTCAGGACTTTCGCAGCTGTCTTAAAGATTTATTCCTCACCCTGCCCACTTGCAGAGTCTGTGATGAAGAGCCCTCAGTGAAGTCCAGGAGAAAAAGCAGAAATCCTGTTGTGTTTGTGCTGATTGAAAGGAAAAGTGTGCAAATGCAACCCTTGACATACAAATTTCAGGGGATGGCTACAGTCTATGTTAACAGAAACAAAATGAAGAAATAACTTTGCCTTAAATGACAGTGCCTTTAGGGCAGAGAAAGATGTGAGAGGTCAGAGACAGGAAAAGGAGCATATGGGAAGCTGCTGGCCACGAGAGTTGCTTGTAATTACTGCAAGATTTTTCTGAACTGTATAGAAGGTAAGCTTTTGTTATAAACAGATAAATGAGGGCCATCTGAACAAGTGATTAAGAGAAGAGCTGGACATGAGATCAGCGACAAGAAATGAGTTCATAAGCTCTTAAAATGCAAGGAGGTAATTTTCAACTGTCTTTGGAGATAGCTGCTGAAGAAGTAACAGGAACTTTGTTACTTTGTTCTGGCAGAGAATGCATTTTCTCTTCCATCTTCTAGGCGCCAGACATTTAGAGAGGGGAGGTGGTAGAAAGCCAGAAACTGAGGTAGCTGAAAGGTTAATGGAGGTTTCACTGAAGAGAGGGAGAAGGGGAGAAGAGGGAGACAAAGAAAAGGATGAATCCTACTTGTCTCTGTCTCACCAAGTCAGTTTGTCAAGAAAAATGCGTCATGTACTGTGCATTCTTTTCTTACTTGCTGAAAGCTAATACAGAATGAATATTACACAGAAATTAGAATCACTAGTGTCTTGTTGCTATGGAATTTAGGATCGCTGTTCACTTTCACTTTGAATTAGTGTTCTCAGAAATAACCGTGTAAGTACATTTTGTTCTCTGCTAATACGTAATCTTCACAGGAAGAAGAGGTGTCTCTGACCCTAATAGCTTGAAAATTTACTTTGCTGTAGATGTGGAACTTCTTTCATGTGCTTGATAAATGTGTCCAAGTAATTCCTTGTATATCAAGAACTGGATTCATTCACGTATCAGTGTTGCTAAGCATACTTTTGTTTCTTAGACATTCAGCAAAGCTTGGAACACAACTGGCTGATCTCCACCTTCATAACCAGCAGCTTGGAGAGAAGCTGAAGAAAGAGGAGAGCACAGTTGGTACAGTACACAGCTGTTTGCAAATTTAACCTAGTTAATAATAACCTGCAAAACAGTCAGTTCAAATAGCTTTTGTTATTTCAGGATAAGTTTGTCTTCTTCCAGTAGAGATGTCATGAAAATAGATTTGGAAGAAAGACCTAGGCAGGGGGTCTTCTTGTTTGCTTTTGTTTGCTCAGTTTGGATCCCTGTATGTATAACATTTGTTTGATTTGGGACCCTTGGGATCCTGAGCTAATGTTTCTGCAAGGACCTGGTAACAGAGGAGATATACTACCTCAAAATGTGGTGATGAAAATTATAATGTAACTTTACATCAAGTTTAAAAATCACAAAACAACAGCAACAAGTATTGTAATAAAAAGGGCATCGAGGTGCAGTTTTTTTATTCTCAGTAAAAAAAGTTATACCCTTCCATAGTTTTAAAGGTCCAGTTGCACTGTAGATATGTAGAATCTTGTTATTAGTATTGAATTTTTGTCTTTGATTTGAAAGGTAAAGGTCAAGGGCAAATGGAAGTCCAGTTTGTGGATCAATTTGGTTTTCATACAGTTACCTGCTGTGGCTATCTTCCACAGGTAGGTTGTACTTCATCAGACTGATAAAATTTTAGGATTATGTTATTTTGCTTTGAGTGACACAAATGGCCAAAATAATCCATAATGCAAATTCATTTATTTATATGGAGTTATAACAACAAAAACCATTGTTCAGCCTGCTAAGGACAGCACTTCAGCTGTGCTGGATATCTGTATATTTCTTCTTTCCTGTTTTTATTACTGAGAAAACTACTTTTTCCCTAACTTAATTTTTTAAGGTACCTTTCCATTAAAAAATAGTAACATTTACTGTCCTGGATACTATCAACAGGAAGGCTGTATTATTCTCCTAAGTTTTATTTGAAAAAGAAGAAAATCTTTCTTTTGTGTGGTGTAGAACTAATATCTGCTCTGCGATCCTGTTCCTTCAGGTGAACGACTGGCAGAATGACTGGGTGACTTTCTTTGCCAGACAAAGAATCCAGCCCCAGATGGACATGATTGAAAAGAATTCGGGAGACAGGGAGGCAAGAGAACTTTGGGCAAAGCTTCAGGTAGAAGAATTTCACTCACTTCTCATTATAGTGATACTAGGTATCAGTTGTTTAGCATTTCTTTTGTTAAAGCAGAATTTCTGTCTTTTTGTTGGTGTGCTCCAGGTTCTGTTGGTAAGAGACTCCAGCTTTTAGGGATTAAAATGCCCTTTATTCTAAGGTGTACCAGCTTCTGCCACACCACCTATGCTAATATCCCAAAGTGAATGAGTGCCAAATAGCACTTTGCTTTACTACATGGGAAATACTGGATCAAGTTCACGTTTCTCATTCCCTAGAACGTGTGCATGATGAGAAATACTTATTAGGAATAGTGTCCTACTTATTAGGAATAGAAGTCCTTCACATCATCTGTTCATGCAATATTTGCATCTAACTAAGCGACTGCAGCGTTAGCTGTTTGGTTACTACTTCATAGGAATCCCTTCAAGATTGATAAAAGGTTCCCAGTTTTTATTATTTTTATTTTTAAAGCTGATTAATATTGCAGCACTGAATGCATTTTTATATTTTCAATTTTTTTAATGCCAAAGAGCAACTGAGCTTACTGCTTTTGAGAAAAAATACAAAATGTAGTTGGTTAATACAAGGTGGAATCTCTAATAGCATAATTTCCGCACACTAGGCTTGGCAGTGGGATATGTGACTGGATGACTAGTCTTCAACTGCCAGCATCTATGTTAAAGTAGAAATCCAGTCGATCATCTCAGCAGCTCTATTGATCAGGTCCTATGCTGTTTCAAATTGCATTTTTTTGTTAACTGGCTTTTAAGAAGTTTGAATTAATGCTCTGTAACCTTTGCATGTATGTGGATAAAACCCTATAGTCACTCACCTTAAAATGTGTTACTGGTACATCTTGGTTTTTTTTCCCCTGCAGCTGAAGATAGCCAGCTTGTTCTGTGACACAGAAATTGTTCCTGCTCTCCTGCATGGGGATCTCTGGGGAGGAAATGTGGCTGAGGATGATTCTGGTCCAATTATCTTCGATCCGGCTTCTTTCTACGGCCATTCAGAGTATGAACTTGCAATAGCTGGGATGTTTGGTGGCTTTAGTAGTTCCTTTTACTCTGCTTATCACAGTAAAATTCCCAAAGCTCCAGGGTTTGAAAAACGCCTAAAGCTTTATCAGCTCTTTCACTACATGAATCACTGGAACCATTTTGGTACAGGATATAGAGGATCTTCCCTAAACATTATGAGAAACCTGATAAAATGACTTTCTGCTCAAGCAGAATACTTCCCATGTTACTTGGAAAACCCTGTGCTTGGTGATGCAACTACAGGCATGTAATGTTAAAATAGCTACTAGACCCTTGACCTTGTTGCACAGCTAAAGATCTAGAATCAATGAGTCCTGCTGAATATGAAGCATGGCATATTCATCCCTTTTTAGTGCAGTTGGGGATAATTTTTAAGAGGGAAATATCCAGGAAGGGGTTTATTCAGTTGCATAAAACCTCCGTTGGTGTCAAGGAGGCATTGTACACTTGAGATTAGGCAAGTTAATTCAAATCAAGTCAAGGGTAAATAATTTGGAAGAAGCTCTCTGTTAGGGACCAATTGTGCTTCAGAGTAGAGAAATACTAGCTAAGGATTTGCATTCACACCCTAATGGAAAACATCAACGGAGAAGCGCTTGTGAAATGGAAGATTGTTTTTCTCAGTTATTGAGGAGATGGCTAAAAAAGTTGCTCATAGTTTTTTGCTGTTTTTTCCCCTCTCTTCTGGATAGATTGCTCAGAATCTTTCAGGTCTCTTCATTTGCAGTTATGTGCATGAAAACAACGTTAACAAAATATTTTGAAAGTCAGCAAGAAAATTTTGTAAGTGGATTCATAAAAAGTGATTTGGACTTTCTGTTCATTTTGGTAATGCGGTTTTATGAGATGGAGACTGCTCCCTGTTCTGTTACAAAGCAGTGTGAGAATTCTTGTAAATTGTTCTGGGCATGTGCGTTTTGGTGCTTCATGGCATTCTTGTAGGCTGTTCTGTGTTTGCTGATCAGCTGGCTGCCATCAGGAGCAATTTTGTTTTCACCAGAGCTAGCTCCGTTTTCTTTTCTGGGTTATGTTTTTGTCCAATAGGGTGCAGTCTTAAAGCAGACTTTCAGGTAAGACACTCTGCGTGCATACAGCCTGTGAAGATGTTCTTACTCACTAATACGAACAATCGACTGCCATCACTGCCCACAGGATAATGCCATCAGCTCATGGTATGGGCTTCACATAAATTTTCTGTAATTTAGAATACAGGTGCTATAAGCTGACTTATTTTTCTTAGATCCCCACGAAGTGCGCTTTCTAGCTCTTGGGATAAGAAACATGAAACCAAAGGAGATTAAAAGGTAACTCACAGAACAGCTACTCTCCACCACTGTCATAGAAATACTTTAAAGATTTCAAGCACAAAGTTGCAGAATAACTATTTCTTGTACTTGCAAGACAATAACACTAAAACTGTAACTCTGCTGTTTTTGGTGTAGACTGGTAATGATATTTCAGTGCAAGTGTGCCAGGTAGGTGAGAGAGATGCATGATTCCTAACATGATTTTTAAATGTTTGGGAATGGCTTTAATTAAAAAATGTTTTTTCACAGGATATTGGCGTATAACTGATTTTTTTTTTAATTGCTGGTTTTGCAGTTATTTGGAAGAATTGATAACAGGTCTAGAGAAGACTATCACTTGATAAAACTTTCTACCCTTAATTCTACTAGTCTTTTCGCTGGCTGTTTAACTTTGGCTACAAAAAGTTCTAAAGCTTTGCTCCACAGAATAGCTTTTACTTGTTGCTTAAATAAAATAAAGTTTCCCAGTTGATTATTGTTGTCTGTGTTTTCTGAATTAAAACCTTACAGCTTGCTTTCATTTATGGGAAGCTACTTGCCTTAGCTTGTTAAAAGTACCTAGTTTGTTAGACGGTCATGGTTAGCAAAGGTGTTGGTGGGAACTTGGTCGTGGTTTTTAATCTGAAGCAGTGTCACTGAAAAAAATATACAACGTGCTGTTCAGTTACAATAGCATTTGAGGTTATATATGTTCCTTCAAACTTTATGTATGATACCAGCTATTAGGATATTGTAGATGAGACATTATGTCCTTGTCCATATCCTATCACATTCACCCGAACTTAACATTGCTTAGTGTAACTGATTGAAGAAATGCTGTGGTCAGCAGTCAATCTGGATAGTTCCTCAACTGTTCATATCCATATGCCCTTATAATAAAGTTAAGTTATTTAATAAAGTTATTTCATTTACAAATCTTCAATAAATCAATATCTTTAGTATACTAAAATACCTTTTATTATCAGAAGGTGAAAAGTTAAATGAAGGTGGATTCTCTGTCAATTGTAGCACTGAGTGATAAATGGTAAGTCCTCAGAGTTCACCTTTATCCAACAGACCAGAATCAAAATACTTTTGTGATTGCATTGTTTGCAGGTTATGAAAGTAGAAACAGCTATATTTAGGGCTTTAATTTTAGGGATATTAGGCTCGTCGTTTTAAGCAATGTTGTGCTACAATTAAAAACGGAAGGGGAGTAAAGAAGAATACAAATGGAATGTAATAGCTGGCTCTACTGTACCATGGATCCTTTGGTTTTGAGTTCTCATAAACAACGATTGAATCAGACAATGGAGAAGAGGATGAGATCTTTTCTGAGGACAGGCTGCTGGTTGACCCTTACGAAGAAGTTGCTGCAGTTCTGTAAGGTAATGTTTTCTTCCATAACATCTAATTCTGTACCACTCTCGTGATTCTTTTTGTTAACCCCTTTGTTGCATTCTGTGCTCTGGGCATGCCTTATATATTCAAAGTAATGAGATGGGACAACAGATGGATACAGACAACTAAGGAGGGAGATACCAAACTCTCACATGCCTGTCATTTTGATAGATATTTTTTACTGCTTTAATGCCAATTGTTGTCTACTTTCTGTATGTATGCTTAGTGTAGAAAAAAACCCAAAACACAGCTGTTATCAACATAATTGATTATCCCTGTTTGAACACAGTTAATCAAAACAAACAAGTGTTATCAAAACTTGCCAAGTCTGACCAGCACCATTTTTTTAGGCCTCCAGAATTTATACTTCTACTGTTAAAGGCTTTTATTTTAATAAGCAAATGAAAAGTGAAATGATGCAATGTGCAGAACATGACTCTGGGAGGAGAATTTTATAATATCTATTTATATATATGTATGTTAAAAATACACTTGAAGATTTTGTATATCAGATTGAGACACCACGTCAGTGTCTTCACATGTCTGCAATGTGAAGTCTTTTAATGACTTGGCCAAACTTCTATGGGAAGTGAAAACAAAAATAAAAGTCCTATGGTATAGATAGTTTTGTAGTATTTTTAAGTGATATTTTACCATTTTTGTTTAAAGGTGGAATTTTAAAACAGCATTAGCTTTGTACTATGCCTGCTGAAAACAGAAGTATAGCTAAGTCAGTGCTATGCACATTTGAAAAACTTCAGCCAAAAAAATAGAAATGTCATTCCTTCAGCTCTGCATGGAGCCCACATTTCTACTGAAATAGTATGTACTTTTAGTTCATGTATACCCCTATGCATCAGTGTGATTTTGTTGTTGTTATTTTAATTCTTGTAGACTGCTACCCTCTTTGCAACTGCAATAACTGCCTGAAGATATGAATGTTAATGTCTAGTGTTGTTTTCTTCCTGTTTTTCATCTTCACTGTTTTTCCTAAACAGATGTGGTGATTTTAACTGGTACTGGCCTTTATAGCGGAAATAAAAAAGAGTGGGAAGTGGTAACTTAATTAGTTTGTCTTGTAGGTGCCATTTGTGACAAAAGACTTTAGGAGAAAGTATATTTCTGGTAATTAAACCACACCAGAATCAGAATACCTTTTTTTTTTTTTCTTTGCAAGATAATATTCTAACAGATGATAGAAGCAGTTGTGAGCAGAACAAGAAAAAGGAGCCAGGAAATTAAATGGCTAAAAAGTCCACTACAAGCATAATCATGAAGCTGGGTCTCAGTCCAAGAGCCCGACAGTACTCACATAAACAGTCTTTTATAATTCCTTGCCATTAAGCAATTAATATTTTTATTTGTGATCTGGCCATGGTGCTGAATTGTTTGTGTTGCGAGATTTCATTTAGGTACTAGTGAGCTTTTTTTAAGCACTTCTGTTACTTAAAGCTCATTTGGGACACTTCTGAATTGTATTTCCAGTGTTTGAAAACAAGATGTTTGAAACTGATTGACTGAAAGCAACAAGAAGCAAAATGTTGTTAGGAAATTAGGCCTTTCACCTGTAGTTAGCTGGTTCAATATTGATCGAAAATGGAAGCGAATTGAAGTCTTTTGCTATCTCTTGGCTAATCTATAAGTGACGCAAGATACTTGAATTAACACAGTCCTGTTTCTGATTTAACCAAAAACAAAATGCCAGGATGCTCAAAGAAATGTCAGAGTTGGTAACTATTGGCATCCTCACTGGAAATCCTAGAAGTCCATGGCTTACTGGACTGCAGAAATTTCCAGTTCAGTAGTAAAATTGTGGATGAAGGTCCACTCTCCTTGTGTCTTTGTCCTTTGCAAGTAAACAGAAGAATGAATTATGATACCTTTCATTAGGCAGAATTAAGGGCCCTTACTGTCTGTTTTATTGCCACAACTGCATTCCTTTTCCCAGGTGCTTAGCTGCAGCCTGTATTTGTATGGTCCCCTCCCTTCGGCAGTTGGAGACTATTGATACAACGGCAGTGCTCTTTAGGGCGCCTCCCAAAACTCAAATTGCTTGGCATTTTCACTAACTGTAAATCAGAGTCGTGTGATCTGAATGCCCCAAACAGTCCAAGATCCACAGTTGTGATCAAGTTGTTTTGAGTGCATGTGCACTGGTTTACCATACTTCAACCTGCATGCTGAGCTCTTATGCTTTTGAGCTTTCTTTGATATGGGTATTGTCATTTTCTTTGGCAGCTATGGCCCTCTTCCTAGGCACAGATGCTCCATGACAGTGTATGGACTAGCTACTTAAGGCTCCTATGATAAGTGTTGACTCTTCATCTCCACCTTTCCCTAACACCACTTTCTGTGGCTTTATTTTGTGAATAATGTATTTCACACTTAGTATGTCAGTGACATGGGATTTTATGATAATTACAGCTGGTCTTCGTAGAAGGATTGTAAAAACAGTCACTGGTTACTTTACACACACCAACCAAGATAAAGAACCTTAAATGTGGCTTCTTGCTATTCTTGTGTATTCGTCAGTGTTTGAATCAGTGTTTCTGATTCCAGGTCATGTTTGTTGAACTGCACTTTTCCAGCTTGTACTCTCACTCTGTAAGCAGTGTCCTGCTCTGATATATCTGGATGTTAGAAAGGTTCCTCCTTAGGGGGACTTGTCCCTTTGAGGTCAGCCATATTCCAGTTCCTCTGTGTACTCTAAGAAGCTGTCTATGTTTTGAGAAATTACGTGTTTGAGAAATCACTTGTACTATACCAATTTATTCCACTCCTTTTAGGACTAGAACCATTTGGGAATGTAGTGAGAAGCTTACCTAAATGAAGCCAGTATTTGTAATCATTCCTTCCTTTGATTCATGTAAGCTGCTTGGTTTTGGCATTGTAAACTAATGGTATTGGAAAGAGAGAGAAATGGATGAAAGCACAAGTGAAGCAATGGCACAGAATCCAGAAAGTCACTGGAGAGAGGGATGGCATTGCTGCTCCAAGGGGGAACAAGATCTGCTGTCTTTTGCACAGGTTGTGACATGCTAGGACCCAGCCTTATTCATGGAACCAAATATGTTATCTTTATACAGACAGTATTTAAATAAAACTTGTAGGATCAGGGTTATGATAACGTGTTGCATTTTATACCTGAGAGTGTTGGTGCACTTTGCAAGTACAAAGTGATTAAATCCAGCAGTATCCAAGGGACCCTTTTTCTGTGTGAGAGAGAAAAAGGTGAAAGGACTTCCTAAAGATCATGTGTTAAACCAGGAGAAGCACGCAGGAATAGAATCCTAGATTGACTTATCACCTTCCTGATTTTTTTACCATAAATTTTCACTTAATAATGCCCAGCCATGAATACCTTACTGTCTCACTGACTTGAGGGCACTTTCAGGTAATAAAAACCTTTTTACTGATCTGCTAGCGGCAGGATTGCGTCCTGAGGCAGAAAGAGTTCTAAAGAGCTCATTGATGACGATAGGTCTACACAAAACAGTTATGAGCAGGGGGAAAAATAGTACTTTCCCCCTATTTCTGTTGGCTGATAAGCGGTCAGCGGCATGATTAAACTGCATCCTGTGGACTGCAACGTTGTATTTTTCATATCTCGCTAATGACAATAATGCAACAAACGTGCACAATTTGTATTGTTGCCTTTAGACTCCCTCTAGTGGCTTTGTTTAAAAATTACCTCTTCTACCAATGTGAACACTGAGCTTAAAATAGAAAAACGGGTCCAAACTACAAATACCAGCAGCTCTCAGCACAGTTGAGAAAGGACCCCAGGACACACCTCTCAATTTTATTCTAGCAAATATTTCTAAAGATTTTTATTTTTTATCTAAAACTATAAAAGCCCATGGAAAACCAAAGCATTTCTAAACATTATCTCTGGATTTGCTTTTTGTTTTAGCTGCTATTTTTTGATTTGGTGGGTGGCCCTTTCTACCTCATAGCAGAGTGACAGTGAGGGAAGGACCCAGACCTTTAATCTTGTTTTGCAGTGGATTTAGCAGGAAACAGCTGCAACAGCCTGGAAATTACCATGGAAAAGATACTGAAAACAGAATTGAAAACTTCCATTCTGAAGGCATTTGGAAGCTCGGGAGGAGGATACATCAGCCAAGGCCAAGGCTATGAAACAGACAGTGGACGAATATTTGTTAAGATCAACCACAAGTCTCAGGTTAATGCTAACAGATATTTAACTACTAATATTATTGCATATAGAGAGCAATATATGTTTTTTAAAGTTAGCAGTTGCTTGTAAATGATGGAGAGCTGTGCATTTTCAAGCTTTGGATTATTCAAGCTTTTCTTTCAATTTTCTTTTGAAAGCTGTAGTGTATATTACATCAGGTATTAATGCAGTGGGTTTGGTTAATGCTGCATGTGGTGTAATGCAGTATGATAGCCCTCAACAACAGGACCTGGCATTGCTGTATGGAGGAAAAAAAGGCCAAGTGAACAGTTGCTTTTGTCGTACTTACAATTTGGAAAAGCCTAAAGCTGAATTCGCATTCACTGCATTCCTCTTCATATTTCAGCTGGGAGGATAGAATAGTGGGAGGGAAAGAGAGAGGGAGGGAGAAAACAAAGGGTGCCAATGCTGAAACTCATGCATTTCTTGAAAGCTACAGATTTCTCAAGCTTCTCCATTATTTTCTGGGTTTCTAGCAGTAAGATTATCGCAGTTTTTGGGGCTGAGCTCTTGACTTTACTATATAAATGTGGTACTAAATTGTCTTTTGTAACCCAGTGCATCAGAAATTTGCTTATCAATATCTAAAACATCCCAAAATTGCTGTGAAGAACAGCATCTTTACCTTACAAGTACAGAGTATAGGTTTAATGTTTGTGCTGTCAACTCCATCTGGTGGCCATTGACCTGCATGGAAAGAAAGAACCAGTTTAAGGATGCAATCTTTTACTTCATTTAGCAGTGATCATCTGTGGTTTTGAAGGAAGAAGTCTTGGGTATTTTCCTCAGAGACAACAGTTACATCTCAGTAGTTTGATATCGCCATAAGTAACTGGGAATTCAAGGTGAAATATTTTCTATCCTACTACCCTGAGATGAATTTAGGGAAAAGAAAGAGATTAAAATCCCACTGAGGTAATCAAACGAATCTCCCTATGTGTACTGAAACCTCACTGCAGCTACATTCTGTTATCAAGAGGAGTTAACTATTACGTTTGAAAACAAGGCTATTTTTCAAAGAATTTGTTGCAGGCATCCATAGTTTAGCCCAAGGATGTTCTTATTCCTTGACAGGCTAGAAAGATGTTTGAAGGGGAAATGGCAAGTTTGGAAGCTATTCAGAAAACCAATACTGTGCGAGTGCCTCAGCCTATTAAAGTGATTGACCTTCCTGGAGGAGGAGCAATGTTTGTCATGGAGTACCTAAAGATGAAGCATCTCAACAAGTATGTCTGCACTTCTCTCTCTTTTTCTTTCTACTGCATTTTTTTCAGAGTATTTTCTTATATCTGTGCTCAGTCAGAGAGATTCCTGAAAAGAACATCTCTGTTCTCTTACAGATACAGCTTAAATCTGTCAAGATCCATGTTAAAATGTGTGTGCATATATATATGTACACTCCCTCCCCATATTTAGCTTTTCTCTGACCTTCTGCCTGCAACAGTAATGGCACACTATGGCTAGTCTAGAGCTGTGTGTGATTGCTGGCAGACCGGTCCACATGTGCTGATCAGTTGGATGTTACTAAAGTGAATAGGAAAATGGCTCACTTTTGCCCATCTTTCCCCCATGAGATTATTAATTTGAGCTTCTTTTCCCAGCCTATCAGTTTTCATTAAACTTACAGGCTCCTTATGTCTTTGAGACCTCTGGTCCCGTATCAATACAGTCGAAGCCAACCAACAAGCTCAAAGGCACTAGGGCAGAGAAGAAATAAACAGGTAGACAACGTGACTGTATAAGCCTTGTTTCCTTAGTAAACCAAGCTGAAAATGGAATTAGGCCTTCAAGAGTCATTGCCGTCATTCCCCTGCTCTAAGAGAATGTAGTGATGCCTATGTGTCTTCTGGCAGTTGTTTGCCAACTTATTCTTATTGGGAGAATAATGGTGATTCCACAGCCTCCCCTAACAGTCCATGACAATTGTTTACTATTCCTAATATTAGGAAAGGTTTTCTAATGTCTAACCTGAATCATCTTTGTTGCAATTTTAAACCCATGATTTCTTTTCTACCCATTCTAGACATGGAGAAGAGATTGTTTGCTTTCTTGCAGCTGCTGTTAAGTATCTATGCACAGAAACTAACTGTTTCTCTTTAGTCTCTTTTTTAGGTTAAGCAACCTCAGTTAATTCAATTTTTTGCTCATGGCTTCTTTTTAGACTTATCATTCTTATTTCCGTCCAACTGATCTTGAAGTGTGAGGCCCAAAACTAGATACCATGTTTTGTTCTCTGCTTATTAAAGTGGAGTTGACCAGGAAGATTACTTAATGGCTTTCACGCTGTGCTCCTATTTATACAACCTTGTGTTATGTTTGCTCTTTTTGCAAGAGCATATTATTGACTAATGTTCATTTTATTATCTGTTATAAACCCTTTCTACAGAGTTGCTGTCTAGCCATTTGCTCCTTATTACGTATTTGTGCAGCTGAATTTTCCTGGCAAATATAGAACCCTGTACTTGTTCATATTGAATTAAGATTTTTTTCCTGTAGTGTTTCATAATGTTTCATTCATTTGTCTTGTTTCAATTTTTTTTTTTTTTTTTGGAAACTATAGATATTCTTCAAAGCTTGGAGAGCAGATAGCAGATCTTCATCTTTATAACCAGAGGCTTGGAGAGAAACTGAGAAAGGAGGAACACACAGTTGGTAGGGTATAGATACCATGTACTAAAACCAAAATGAAATAATTCATTTGCCTGTGACAGTGTTGCATTATAATTTTAATGATGATTTTAATGATGTCTCATAAGACATGTCCTGTCCCTATGCCAAACTTCTCAAAAGTACATAATATACAGAGTAACTATAATTACTCTTATATACATTAAACAAATTTTATCCTTTTAAACTTTACAATACTCAGTGAATATATTTTTAATTCTTAATTTTGTACATGCTTTGTTATATAAAAATATGTTGATACTGGAATTTAGTAAGAAATAATGCTAATAAGTGATATTTATAGCTTTCAACTTTTCTTAAACCAAACTAAAGATTTGGGCTAGATGTCCCTTTCAGTATTAGGTAAAACTTTCAGCCTATCAATCTCTTGATCTTACAGACATTCTCTTTTTTTATTTTTTTCCCCTGTCAGTTCAACCAATTAACTTACTACAGAATATGTACCATTTAGTAAACACGCAATGAAATTCCCCTTTAAATATATTGGGGATTTTTGAATTAAAATATATAATCTAATCTATAACAATTGTTGCTTCTTGAAAGCAATTATAATTCAGCATTGTAAGGTCATGATCCATTTTCCACTGACATCAGTGAAAGTACCTTCCATCGTTCTTTGGAAAGTGGATTAAGACAAAAATGAACAAAATGAGAAACCATACAAGGAATTCTACTTCTTTTAGCATGATTAGTATTAAAATCTGATGCCCAATTTTGTTTCTGCATGTTTCCCATGACTTCAGGAATGGACAGAGTTTGACCTGTAGTGGTATACCTATTACATTCCATTATTTTTGAGAGAAAGTCAGATTACTGGCAAGTCGCAAATAATTCATGAATCAAAAATAAGCCATGTTTAGTGGCAACATGTTCCAGTGTCAGCTTACAAATCAGAGATCTAGGTTCTGTTCCTGAATGTGTAACTCAGTTATCCAAATAAGTCACTAATTGTGCCTCTGTGTCCATTCAATATATTTGAGGTTAAGATATATTTTTTTTATCTTTAGAGGAGACTGTGACCATGAAATAAGTGCAACTTATAAGTGTCCATACTTAAAATTATTTGTTTTGCCTATTGTCTGAAATTTAATTCTGTATTTGCAGACTTTTCTGTGTAATGATCTTTAAACTTGTTATATTTATTTTATTTCTTAGGTAAAGGTGCAGGTCGCTCTGAGTCTCAGTATGTGGATAAGTTTGGATTCCATACAGCCACTTGCTGTGGCTATATACCACAGGTATGTTCCATGTCTGTGAAGTTAGTATGTACTCGTACAGTTTTGCAAACTCCCTACACAAAAGCTTGTTTTATTGCATTCAGCTTTATGATCACAGCTTTGCTTTCAGTGTTTCATTTTGATCTGATGGTGAAATGAATGTGATGGCTATTCAGTGGCATGCAGCAGCAAGCAAGTGCAGCGGTTTGGACAAGAAGTTAAAATTTATGTAGTGGTTTTTCAGCTTCGTGACACTTAACAAAATAAATATCCCTTCATAAGCCATATCTTTGTTTTTATTTTTTCTAAGCCCCTACTACATAGATCTCAAATGGCAAAATCCACTGCTTTTTAGAGCATATAAAACCTCATGTAAAACATTGGAACAGGCTCTCAGAGATAAATCAGCCATTTCTGACTCTGCATATGGCAGAATTTCATTCAACTATTTAACTGAATGAACTTTCTATGTCTGAAACTCTTTGCTGAGTACAGCTTTTTACCAAATTAGGAATTCATTACCTAATAAAAATGAACTGTCCTCTTAAATTTCCAGAATGATTTTAGAATATAATATGGAAAAACTGAAATAGGCTTACTAGAGAGTCTCCCTCTAAAATATATGATTAAGAAAACAGAATGACTGAAAATAGCCAGAACCTTAACTTATATCTCATGTTAAAGACAGCCCCACCTAAGCATGGAAGAAAGTACCACTCCCAACTGAACAATCAACCAAATGTCTAGTAACATTGTTTAGGCCATATTAACGTTGTTTAGACTGTTGTTCCAGCAGCGAACATTTTAACTTGATTTCTATGTATTATTAATACTTACTATGCATATGTTAAAATTGTTTGTTATAAACTTCTGTATCGTATTTTTAAGGTGAATGAATGGCAGAGTGATTGGCCTTCTTTCTTTGTACGTCACCGACTCCAAGCTCAATTGGATTTGATTGAAAAAGATTATGGAGACAGAGAAGCAAGAGAACTTTGGTCACAGCTAAAAGTACGAACCATGTCTTAAATCTGTTATTTGTGAAGTTAGAAAATATGTACCAGTGGAATTCTAAATGTTTTATAGCAAATTTACATGGCTTTTAGTGAACAGGAATAACTTCACAGCTGGTCTAACGCCAGTTAGTTGAAAAGAATTCATGTTGCTCTTTCATTTTTTTAATGGATATTAAAAATAAACCTCTAAGTCAGCACTGAAATTTATTTCTTAGAATATAGCTAATAATAAAATAGGAAATTGCATCTAAGAATTAAGTTCCATAAAAACTGAATGTCCCCATGTTAACAGCTCAGGGAGGACCACAGGGTGTTGCAATCTTCTTTGCCACTTAAACCATTTATTTTAAATGAAACTTATTTTATATTTCTTGTGACAGCCCAGAGTGTCAATGTATGAAACAATACATTAATAGTAGACATTGATACTAGGGTGTGAAATAAATGATTTGTTAAGCACTGTCAGGAATAAGTAAGAACATTCATTACCGACTTGTAGTTTAAGTTTACGCTTGTAGCCATCACTTCAAAAGTGCTCCATGAGGGCTGAAAACAGGCAGTATTTGATCGGTTTTCTTTTATACTCTATAGTGTTCTGCTTATTCAATATTTTTTCAAAGCTCCTGAACTGTTACGTGTTTGTTCATGCTCTTTCAGCTAAAGATTCCTGAAATGTTCTGTGACATAGAAATTGTTCCTGCTCTCCTGCATGGGGACCTGTGGGCAGGGAATGTGGCTGAGGACGACTCTGGGCCAGTTATCTTTGACCCTGCTTCCTTTTATGGCCATTCAGAATTTGAACTGGCGATTGCTGGAATGTTCGGTGGGTTTAGCAGCTCTTTTTTCTCTGCGTATCACAGTAAAATACCTAAAGCTCCAGGATTTGAGAAACGAAACAAATTGTATCAGCTCTTTAATTACATAAACCACTGGAACCATTTTGGGACAGGGTATAGGGGCTCTACCCTAAATGTAATGAGAAAGCTTTTAAAGTAAACAAAAACATTTGAGAAATTCTGACATAGTCCCTGCTTATCAGAAGTAACGCAACCTAGACGTTAATGTTGATGATAAAACACATGACAGATGTAAAAGGCTTAGTACACTTTAGAGCCTCACTAAATGTTAGAAGCGATTCTGTTATTTTTACTGTATATTCTAGTTTACTACCACAGATTCATACCACGCTGAAGACAGACCACATCGTTTGTGAAAAGTTCAGTAGGCTGGAAAAGCAGCGTGACAGTCAGGCTAACCTTGCTGTTTGTAGACTGTCCTGCTTGCCGCATTGCCATGCTCTTTTGCATCTTACCACTTCTGCCGTTCTATCAGCAGTTTGTTATTGAGAGCTACTGTTCTGGGTTTGTGGTGCTGGAAGTAATCACTGGTTTCTTACCTCTCCCCTTTTTTGTTGGCTTTTCCTTTTCTCTTCTGTGTCTGTTTCCATCCCTTTCCTCATTTATGTTTCTGTGTTTTCTTTCCTTCCCCTTGTAAGAGTTCTGATCCAAAATTTAATTCAGATTCTATGAATCTGGAAACTAAAACCTTCTCTTTATCTGAAGAAGAGTAGATTGGGCCCTTTGGACTGCACTTTGCAAGCATATATAACAGCATTTCTTATATTTTTTGTACTTAATTTAACAATTTTCTTAATAGTAATGTGTCTTAGCTATAGTAAGATATGTTAGTAGGTTATGGTATGATAGTAATGTATATTTAAATAACTGTACAAGCATATCAGAGGAGGGAGGCTTAGCTGGTTGATGACAAGAAAGCATCTATTATTGCTGCAGTGCTGACTTGCACTTGATTTTTTTCAGTTCTAGAAAATAATGTATGCTAGGCAAAACTAGTCTGTTCTATCACTGCTGGTTTATTGAAGGAACAATGTAAAAATGGATGGTTTAAAAATATTTTTTAGTATTCCTATTTGCTTTATTTTTACAGAAAAAATAGGCAATGAGAATTTTGGGAGGAAAAACATGTAACAAACATGCTGGCATACAATGTGAGGAAGAGTACATTAACAAGTCAATCTGTTTTTTAATGGAAGAAAGTAGGGGTAAAGAAAGTAAATATACGTGCAATCCTACAAAGGCTTAGGCGAGTTGGAAAATCTGAATTAGACTGACTAAACCTATGTCTTTATGCTTTGGATGGTTGTAATGCCTGATACTTAAAAAGTTATATTCAAAATGTTCAAATATGTTTAGACCTTTTTTCAGCTTTACATGGTATTGCTATGATGAATAACATTATTCCAATTAAGGAGAATATAGCAGCCACTGAAACAATTTTTTTCCTTATGTTTGCTACTTTGTAAAAGATTTCTTTTAAAGTTTAAAGTTAGATTTTATAAATTATAACATTTAAGTAATTTGAATTTAATTCTGTGTGAACATAATACAAATAGTTTAAAATTTTTACTTTGAATTTGGGCTACAATGAGGTGAATTTGTCACATTGTGTTTCTAACACTTGATACAATTATAATAGTGGAAAAGTGGAATAATGGTGCTAGAATCCAGCTACAATTCCAGCTGGAAGCTAGAAGATCCAGGTCTGAGAAAACAGCAAAGTGCATGAGAACTAGTGTTTATTAATGTTAAGAAAAATACATGTGAACTTAAGATCTCTCCTTGTCAAATAAAATACTTGCCTTGCAAAAACTAGATACTGGGTGTCCCTGCATCTTATGATTGTGGTTTGCGTTAAAGAACTTGAGCCTAAAGATGGACATTCGGGTATGGATGGAGTTGCTGGATACTACCTGTCCTAACTTGAGCCTCTCCCTGAACTTCCTTTATAATCAATGGAGGGAAACCAGCAGCTCTTAAGGTGACTTGCCTCACCGCAAACCACTGCTGCAGTTTGTCAGTTGGACCGATCCTTTGGGTATATTTTCCTTAAGTAAAAAGCTGGGGTGACTACTCAGTTTCTACTTCAGACTCCAATTTTAGTTTTATAGTACTGGCAGTACAGGAAGAGAGAAGTGGGGAATTAATGCTGGTAGGGTGCAAGCGTGTGGGGAGAAGAAGAAGGGATGGAGATGAGCTATCAGCTTTGGGGTGACCTATGACCACTGAGCTCCTGCGCTGAGACTCCCCTATCCGCACCAAAGCGCTGCGTTACACGGGTAAGAAGGGCGAGGTCGCGGGTAAGGAGCTGCGCTCCAGGGGCCTTCCACCACGCGGGTCGCAGCCTCGCACGATGCCGGTGCTGCTCCCGCTCCGGGGGGGCCCGGGCAGGCCCTGGGGCGGGGGGCGGCGGCGGCGGCAGCTAACGGCCGCCGGCGCCATGGCGGAGAGCGAGGAGGGCGTCTCCGCTCACTGAGGAGAAGCCACCACCGCGCTCCCGGCAGACGCATCGCAGGGGCCGCACGAGACGCCGGCAACTGAAGAAGGGGCCTGGCGCGTGAGGGCGCCGCGGCGGCCGCCCGCCCGCCCGCAGGGGCGCTGCCGGGGCCGGGCTTCCCCTCAGCCTCCCGCCCGCCGCGCTGCAGGGGCGGGGCCGCGCGCGGGCGCGGAGCCGGCTCCGCATCCTTTCGGCCTGTGCGGCGCCCCGTAGAGGGCGGCTCCGCCCGGGCCGGCGCGCGGGGCAGGCGGTGGGAGCGCAGCGGCCGTTGCCAGGGTAATGCGCGCGGGAGCTGGCGGCGCGGGGGGGCCGGGCTCGCGGTCCCCGGTGCTGGCACCGGCGTCGTCGCCCCCTTTCCTCCCTCCCACCCCCCGGGAGCCACGGGCCGTGCTGGGGGGCTGGGGAGGGCCGGGCCGCGCTTCCCGCTGCTGCGGGAGCCGGGCGCGGCGGGCCGCATGGCGGCGGCGGCGGGCGGGTGGGGCCGGGCGGCGGCGGGGGGCGGCGGCGGTGGCGGCGCCTGAGGGGCGCGCGGCCGTGACGGGGTGGGGGGCGGTGGCCCGGCCTCGCCCGCCCGCTCCGCGCCCGGGGGCTCCTGTGACCGCCGCGCCGCGTTCGTGCCCTGCTGCTGCCAGGGAGCGCTGACGGGCGGCCTGGGGCATGGCGCTGAGCGAGAGGGACGGCGATGGCTCCGAGCAAGAGGAGAGCAAGAGCCTGGAGCCGGATGTCATCGCCCGCGGAAACATTCTGGAGAGCTTCACGGAGAGCCAGGAGGTTAGAGGGCTCATCGGTAACCTCAGAGCAGTGTTTGGGGACCTGGTGACTCGAGAAATGACGACTGAAAAATTCATAGGTAAGCACAGCATCCAAAGGGGCTGCGTTCTTATACTGCTTAATACAAAAAAGCACTAATTTCAGAATAGAAACAATAGGAACAATGTTTGGACTTTACTAACAAATAGTTTGGCCATATTTTTTTCTAACTCATTTTGTTTTCCAGGTATATGTTCTGTTCTGACCCAGTAGTTAAAACTCAGGTCTTGGATTTAAGAAATCTGAATTTTGAACCTTGCTTAGCCACCTGTTTCCTATGCAAATACAGACAGTAATTCAGTTAAAGTTTTCAGGAGTGTGTGCAAATTGCAGGCAAATGGTTTGACATGCAGAAGGCCTGCTGTATGATTTTCAAGAAGTTTATTATCTGCAGCTTGCATAGATTTTGATGATAAATATAGCCATACAGTATTTCTGAGAACCAAGCAGTTATTTGTTCAGCGATCTGATAGCCAGATTTAGAAGCTCTCACAGAGGCAGGGGCTGCCTTTAATGGTTACTGGAACTTAACTGACAAATTTATCAGCTGCCAAAAGTTACAGTTGTGAGAAAGTTCACAAAGGTGAGAAACACATGCAGCTCAGTAAAAATAGTAAAAAAGGGCATATGGCATATGGCATATGTTAAAATGGTGCGAATAGAGAGGAAAAAAGGTAGAGTTTGTTTATTATTGATCATAAGTTTGTATATCTTTATCAAAAGTCAATATCTAGCTACTTGCTAGAAATACATATATTTTGTATTTTAAGATTGTAATTTCATATTATGAGTTTTATGTTTCATAGAAAATATAAAAAGTGGATTAACACAAGTGAAAAGGACAGCTGACCCCATACAGACTGCCTAGTTGTTTCTGAATGGAGGCATCTCAGATCTGACTTAGTAGCCCTGGTTCTGTGCCGTATAATGAAAGCTATGCAAGCACTAGACCTCAGTTGAATAACGGGTGGTGTTACCATGTTCATGTAACAGTGTCCTAGGTAATTAGCCTGTTAGACTGCTCACCTGTGGAATGGATACAATATCTTGGCCAGATAGTTTGCAAAAGCTAATTCAGAGTTTCGTGTATTTACAAAACAAATTATTTTGAATTGATTAGCATTTTGCAAATACTTTTGCAAAAATTGTGAAATTACAAAAACTTGCTAACAAAAAAAAATATTGCTACAGTGTCTGTTTTCGCCAGGTAGGCAAACAATAAACCAAAATGTCCCACATTTAGATATCTGGCCTTGCTGAAGTTATTCAGTAGAATTATAAATTACAGCAGGAAACGGACTCTGAAGTTCAGTTGGCTAAAGATGTAAAACAATTCATGGACAGACTGTACTGGAATAAGGAAGCCTGTATGAAAAGTTGTTTCATCTGCTGCCTGTGTTCCAGTGTTGAGGCACATCTATTCCTCCTGCTGTTTCCAAGAAAAAAAGACACAAAAGATATAATCATGAGCACCGTTAGGTTCTAAATTACTTGTAGGTATGAGGAAAAGAGGCAGCCAGCACTGTAAATATTGTAATAGAAGCATCTGATCTGTATATTGTGGCAGTCGTGACAGCTCCCTCTCTATCACTTTTCTGTCCATGGTTTTGGAGTTGTGTTGCTGATTATTCAGTACTGTGCTCCACTAATTTGTGATTATTAGTCTCTCCTGCATCCTTGATTGATTTAACGGATCATGAGTCATCTGAGGAAGTTAATGGTGAACATGTAACTGCTCAGAAAGAAGTAGCAAGAACACTCATATTTATGTTGATTGTTCAGTGTCATAGGTGAAAAGGCAGAATTTGATGGGATAGCAAAGCATGTTCTGAAAAATCTCAGTCTCTGAAAAGCCATCCTCTGCTTCTGGAGCTGATGGTCCTGCTGTGCCTTGCTGTCCTTCACGTCAATATATACTGTCTCCTTGTATTTATGTTGTCTGTATTTCTGACCTACCTGCATGCATCTCTCCTCTGTCACACTGATGAGAAAAATTGCTTGGCTATCCACTGAAACACTAACTTTTGCACTTCCTGGGCACACGTCCTTTGAAAATTGGGGGGTATGGCTGTATAATCCTGATCAGAAGAGCATGTCATTGCCTAGTGTGTGCACGCACGTGTGTGTGTGTATATACATACACAAATATATATACATATATATATATACACACACTTAACTTTGATAGGCACTGTGCATATTGTTCAGTATCTGGTTTATAAGATTTAGTGTCATAAGGCGTCATTTGACGCTTCATGGGCAAAAGAGGAATGTCCCAAATATGCTAACAGATTAAGTGAGTATATGGATATAATGTTGAAGGTTAGGGAGTAGCTTAATCTGTGTGCAGGATTATTCAGTAATGACCATTTGCAGAGGATTTTAACACAGATCTTAGAAGCATTCACAAAAATCTGTGGTGTTCAACTTTTTAATCTACTAGTATAATTTTGTAGGAAAATTTAGGAAGATCTTTTTCTGAAATAATAACATTACAAAAGCTTTTATTTAGTTCGTTCTCCTCAATCAACGTTTTCATTTGGGGTCTTATTTTAGATTGCTAGACTGTGATATGGGAAACCAAATTAGCAGGATAAGGAATTGCAGTTAAATTCCATTTCTGATTGAAAGCTATTGCTGTGAGTGTTGGTGCCTCTTCTTGCATTTGCTAGTTCCATTGTTTGTGTGCGGTTTAAGATATCATTAATTTAAATGAGAAGTTAGTGTTGATTAGGATCTGAGGCTCATCTCCTTGTAGTAAACAATACTTTGGTATTCCAACAGAATTGTAGAAGTTAGTGCAAGGATACTGTTGGACTGGCTGATGTCTTGAAAGTAGTTGTGCTGTGTCATCCCGTGGTCAAACATAGCTCTGTTGAACTTGTGTTATGTTTTAAATCCAGCTGTTGCTATGACCAAGAGGAGAAGGGTAAAAGGATTAGAGAACAAAATTGTTGGGAGAAACAAATGCAGGAAAAGGAAAGGTTAAGAAGGTATTTTAGTTTTAAGTAAAAAAGCCATTTTCTGACCAAATATCTAAAAGGATCCAGGTAATCATCAGTGCAATATTAGATAGTTTTCAGGAGAGATTATAAAACAAACTTTCATTTCTGTAGCTGCTTTGCATTGATTTCAGGTTTAAATGGAAATACTTCTGTTTCTACAAACTGTGGCAACTTGTTCTTAGTATTTTCAATATTAAAATACATATGACAGACCGTTTTGCCTAAGGAAAGAAAATGTATTGCTGACAGCAAGATGAAGCAAGAAATGTGAAAATTTTTGAGGAGCACAGGATTAGGGGTTAGTAATAGCTACAGTTTGTATTTTTCCAGGTGGTTAATGACAAGGCTGTTTAATCATGTCAAGAACTTTTATTCTTCGCTGAATAATTTCCTTTGTTCTATTTCAAAATAAAAAATTCTAGCACTGAAAATTGAGATGAGCACCTTCCAATGCAAAGTGATGCTGTATTTTTTTCCTATGCCCAGGAAGCTTAAAACAGAGAGAAAAAGATTTCACAACTCCTATATCTTGTTTCAGTGCAGATTCTTAAATACGTTCTAAGCACGGGAAGGAAGATATAAGATATCCTTGTGATGGAACCCTGTGTGTCCAGGGAGAATTTTCCTCTGGCTGTATTAGCCCCAGGGTTGAAAAAGTCTTCATACTACTGCACTTCTTGATGTTTAGGTATCGTTGTGTGTGTATTTTTAAAAAGAGTTAGTTACTTGACCTGGTAACAAGTAGAATAGTGTGTAGAAGTAAGTGGAATTTGGGATGTTTGGGGAGAAGATGTGAACAGCAGTGCAGGAAGGTGTAAAGCAGCATTCTGAGGCTGGTTGGGCAGGAGTGCAGTGTAAACCTGCTTTACGCGCAGCAGCTACAGTCTGTACTGGTTTAACGTTGTCCTCTGCTTGCAGAGTTCCATCAGAAATGGTGTGCTGGGAAGTTGCTCTTAGGAAAGGAGAACTACAAAGAGTTCTGCAGGGAAGGACAGCAACAAGCTGAGTGACTGCTTGTTTTATCTAGCCATGAGATTTGTCCACAGCAGTGTGAGAGACTCCTGGAAGGGAGTTTATGATTCAGTATAGGTAAATGTTTGTGCTTCAGAAGTGGACAGACTGTATGGTTACAGTACCTTCTCTGTAGTCTTCCTACTTTTTGACCTCATTTACAGGTGGTGGCAGCACTTACTTAGCTTTAGGATATTGAAATCTTACTCTAAAGCTGTCTAGAATCAGAGGTGTATCTCACAATTAATACTGTTAATGGCCTCTAATTTGAATAGCTTTTCACAAATATCTTTTCCTTTTCAGTTATAATGGACAAGTACCAGGAGCAACCTCACTTGCTGGATCAACACTTAGGTAGAAATGTCATCTTTAAATTTTTTTGTGTGTGTATGTACTTGAAAATCTATTAAGCTGGAAAATCCGTACTTGCATTGCAAATTTGCTGTAGTTGGTACTATATATATGACTATTACCTCCCTCTTTATTAAAAATATGAGAAATTCAGAGCTACTATATGTAGATTCACTTTTTTCTTCTCTCCTTTCATTAGAGTGGATGATGAATTCATTGTTGGATATAGTACGGGACAGTGAATCTCCTCCCCTGCTAGTTCACCTGGCTTTTAAATTTCTTTACATCATTACAAAGGTAAAAAAAAAGAAATTTAACATTCTCTTATTGAAAGTGTGTGAGTTTCCTATATTTTCTTTGTTGTTTAAATAATTTAAGCAACATTTTCCTTTTTTAAAATAGTAAAAAAAAATATTGCCTGAGTAGTGTGGTGAAACATTTAAAATATAGTTAAAAGTTTGTTTGTTTGTTTGTTTGTTTGTTTTTTTAAACTGTGTTCACCCATGTCTTCAGAGAATCAACACTTTTCTGGAATCATGAGAATGTCTTTCAGCCATCTGCAGTTCCATAAATCTTTTTCGGCTGTTACAGCCGTTAACTACATTGGGAAGAATTTTGGGGTAGTTAAATGTGATAAATACCTAGTCTCTTTTGAAAAAGGATGCACTGTTTCTTTTGCTTTTCCTTTTATCAGTTCTTCTTATATGATTCCATTCTGATTCTCTTTTAATGATGTAATCTTGCTATTGCTTTCTTCTGCTTTTTCTTCCAACAGCTCCTTGGATGTGTTTCAGTTTGTGTTAGAATTTTGCTTTTGCTCCTTCTATTACTTAGCTGAGCTCAGGGAAGCAGAGAAGTTTGTTGATGAGACCTGCGGAGACACTGTTGAACAGTGTTGTTGAGCAGGAGGAATATCTTGTAGAAAGGTATCCGGGTTCTTCTTCCCAGATATGTCCTCTTGTACCAACGATACCCTTTCATGGTTGGGCACCCTTGTTAAAAGGAAGGTGACTAGCGTATTGTTGAATTTTAAAATTGGTTTTAGAGCAGACTGAATTTTGAAAAGGCATTCTACAAGACCTGCTGTCCAATGCTTTCAAAGAAAATAAGCTTCTGTGATATTAAAGAAGTTTGTTTTAAACTGGCTAAAAGGCAGGAAAACAGACAGCTGTCAGTGGACTCCCACAGCTATCTTTGCTGGGAACTGTGTTATTTGATTGTATTTCTAAGTGACCTGTAAAAAGGGGAGGACAGAGTGATACAATTAGCTGATGATATTTAATAGTCCAGAGTAGTAAAGAGCAAGGTCTGAAAACAAAAAATTGCAGACACTGGGTTACTGAGTGATAAAATGACAGTCATAATATTAAAAAAAAGAAAAAAAAGAAAGTATCGTGAAAATTTAGATGGACTGTACCATTACATAGTAGTTCAGTGAAGGTTTTCAGCAGTCTGTGTGCCAAAAGTAAATGTAAATATGCATTGAGCAGGAGCTGATCATCTCTTAAGCCAGTTCTTAGGTGTTTGTTTTAGAGTTAAAGACTTATCCTTCCTTTCATTCTTAGTAAGCATGTAAAAACTCAAAAACCTTGAAGTATTTAGGAAATGAATTCATATTCTTATCGTTCTTAGTACGTGGGGATCATATACAAGAAGCTCCTCAAAGGCTCTTTTCTTTTTCTTCACTACTTGAAGATGACAGATGGCTTACTAAATTGTGAAACTGCTTCTTTTGTAGGTGAGAGGGTACAAACTTTTCCTCCCACTGTTTCCTCATGAAGTGGGTGATCTACAGCCTGTTTTGGATATGCTTGGAGACCAGAATCTGAAAGACTGCGAGGTGAGAACTCGCCATGCTTTCTGTTTAACTCTTATTTTTCCTACGGAATTCTGTAAAATTCTTCAAAAAGAAATGTTAACTGAATAGTTGGATTTCGAGGCCTTGTTGTGTTTTTCCTTTGTTGGAAGTGTTCTACAGATTTAGAAACAGAGAGGTTGAGGTGTGAGTAAAATTTTTAACCACTCCTGTGAGGGAAGAAATTAGTATAAACAACAGTAAAAGGAAAGACAGTGAAAGACAATGAACTTCTAAAAGGCGTAACTGAAAAATTATCTTCCTGCTATAGATATCGTTAATTGGTCATGTTAATTTAGCTTGAAGATGTGAATGTAAAATCACAGGAAATGAAGTAGTTTAGTTTTGAGGTCTTTATTCCTGTTTCTTAATATCAGCAGGACAAGTTTTTAAAACCATTGGGTTTTCAAATTTGGTATGAGGTCTCCTGTTTTGAGGAGTAAATGTGTGTAGGAAATGAAGAAAATTTGTTTTCTTTGTTCAGTTTCATAATTTGTTCCCTCCGCCCCCATATCTATCTTCAGATATATGAGGGGCATTTTTTTTCTTCTGTTTTGAAAGGAGGGAGGTGAAGGTTGGGGAAAATTGAATAGTTTTGACATGGATTTTTGCCTTCTGCAACATATTCTTGGGTGTGGAGAAATAACATAGAATTTCAAATTTTCTGCTGCCTGTTTGTAATTTCAAAAACCATGCAGCACCATTTCATTAGCTACCCTGATGATTTAAGTTTTATTTGGCTGAGAACGTTCTGAGCAAGAATTATGATTGGAAAAAATATTTAAGCAAAATATTTTTAGGCATGGATTGAAATATCATATTTCATACTCTTATATTAGGAAAAATAAAAATTCCCATAGGCTTATTGAGATTGATGAATTTTAAGGGAGATGATCATCTATTATGAGGAGCAAAATTAAAGTATTTAAAAATCTCAGAAATAAATTCTCTACTTTGAATCAATTTTTAATACTCTTTGTTGCTTCTGAGCACTTTGCTGTTGTTGTTGATGTAGTTGTACAGCTTTTGTTTCTTAAGGAGCAATTTCCACAAAACTAAGGTCATCTTTTTTTCTTATAACTATTCACGGAATAAATATTCTTTCTATGCACTCAAAGCATTGATTTAAGATGTATTAGCTTTTATGGTGAAATCTTACCTTAGAAGCTCTGTAAAAGTTTCTTCCTGTCTGTCTGTCTCTCTCTAAACAGTTGTTTCGGTAAGCCCATGAAAACAATAAGTGAGAAATTAGAAAGTACAACATATTTCTAAGTCTTCTTCTGTTGTCATGCTTTGCCTGGGAATATAAATGTTCTTTCTCTTCCTCTCCTTTTCCTATCTCCAGATAGGGAGTCACTTTTCCTATTAATTTAGGGTTGGTTTTTGTTTGTTTGGGATGCTGGTGCTGAGGATGCTGAGGGAAGGAGGAAACACGAGAATGGCCACATGCAGCTTTGCTTTTGGAAGGAAATAAACATCTCTAGATTACAAGTTCGGAGGGGAGGGTCCTTTAACTTTGTTACAGTTTGCATGTTTGGGATCTCTTGTACTTCCATCTGCATTGGTGTTTCAGAACATTCCGGTTTAGAGTTTTCTCTTTGTCTTCTTGGTTTAAAAGCTTCTTGGAGCTAGTGGCTAGTCTGTGCTCCAGGCCGTTTTGCTGGAATATGTTCTAGGACATGGAGTGCATATTTTATTTTACCATTCTTTTCCAGACTTGGGAGACTCGTTATATGCTTTTATTATGGCTCTCCATGATATGCTTGATTCCTTTTGATCTGGCCCGTTTTGATGGAAATATTCTTTCTGAAGAAGGGCAAGCTCGAATGCCAACAATGGATCGCATACTTAAAATAGCAAAAGTAGGTATAATACATCCTGTAATACATTCAAACCTGTGATTATTTTTTTTTTAGGCTTAATCTTTCAATATATAATGAATTGTGATCTTTTCAAATATTATTTAAGGCAAAATTTTCTGTATCTAATCTGTAAAGAACTTCTCCATAATTTTAGAATCTTTAATATGTTCTTTGATTCTTTAATGTCAGGTGAGACTGTTCCTTTTTTTCCTAAGGTAATAAACTATTTTATCTTATGACTATCTGGTATGAATGTATGCTTTTTACTATATAAGCTTCTAAAATTTGAAAATACAAGGTAGTTTTCCTGAAAGCCAAGTTTGATGATTTATAGAGGAAATTACCATTTGATCAGGATGAGTACCATATCTCTGAGAAGCTATGACTGCATGAAAATTTTTCAGTGAAGATACTAAACTTTCAGTGAGCATAAACAGAAATGGCTAACTTGTAATCCCTTTAAGATAAAAATAAACAACAACCCACAGCGCACACATACCTGAACAGCTTCTGCTTCTGACAGTAGCAGCTCTTAAGTGACATCACTGGTAGACATGTGGTAACACAAGTACAACTGTAACTTAAGGTTTCAGTAAATGTAAACATGCTTTGAAAGACACTAGAAGGAACACTGTTGTCTGGGATATGGTTTGTTAAATAGAATATTTAATTTCTTACTGTTTTAGGCTCAGTATAATGTTTGTAAGCACTTCATGTACAGAGTTGTTATGTAGTTGCATTATTAAATCTACATGTGTGAACTCTCAGTTTTTTGTTTTGTTTTGTTTTTTTTAACTTTTAGTGTTACTTGGTTGTCAGTGATAAGGCTCGAGATGCAGCTGCTGTACTGGTTTCAAAGTAAGTCTCTTTTGTGCTTCTTGGCAAGAAAGGAGAAAAGCCATCTCCCTTCTCTCCTGCCATTTTTCAGTCTGACAGTATTACTAATAATAGTGTTGGGAGGACTGAAAGTTCGGCAATTGTATATGAGATGCTAAACTTGCAGATAGCCTACTTATTATTGGAAATGTTGTGTTTTCTTCTGTTTACCAACGAAATGTGTACCTATCACAAGTGATACTTGTAGTTCTTTACTGCTGACAGAATACTGTTCAGAGAGCTTTCTCTGGTTTCTAGGGACTTAGAAAGAATCACAGAATTGATGCATGGTTGAGGTTGGAAGGGACCTCTGGAGATCATCTAGTCCAACCCTCTTGCTCAGGCAGGGTCACCTAGAACAGGCTGCCCAGGACTGTGTCCAGATGGCTTTTGAATATCTTCAAGGATGGAGATGTCACAACCTCTCTAAAATTATTCAGTTACGTGTTCAGACACCAAGCAATTTCCCTGTGACAGAGGTGCAGTTGTTCTGAGTTTTTTGCATCACTTCAGTAATTATGTTGCTAGGGTTGTTATAAATTTGAAACAATCAGCTTCTATATCTCTTCTCCAATCTTCTAACGTTTTAGTGGAGTTTGGAATTAATGTGTTTTAGAAAATATGGGATTATGTTAATCACTTTCATAGGAATATATGACATATAAAATATTACCATGACAATTTGTTAGCTTGTGCCTTTTGCATAAATGACAAAATGAATTGTAAAGCAGTGGAGGACCAGGCCTTGCATCTCATAGTGATCATGGACTATGACTTAGTACAATATATAAATGTTCTAAGGGATTTATTTTTGCATTTGTGATGCATATGAAAGTAAATGATAAAGGACCTAAAGTGTGGTAGTGTACATATCTTATTCCAGCATAATCTGTCAGAAAAGAACTTTAATAAGCTCAGTTTGTGATTTCCTTTTTTTTTTTTTTTTTAAACAAACAACCCCCCCAAATCTTTACGCTAGCATATCCCGTATCTATACTAGCATATACTGTATCTACACTAGGGGGCTCTGCCAGCATAGTTTTGCCAACGTAGCTATAGGAGCAGAGGCTCTGTAGGGTGAAAAAAAGATTAAATGCTGAGAGTGGATGTAGGTAGCTAGTCTGAATAATAAAACTGGTGTTAACGTTCTTCTTTAAGTTGAAAGAGGCACAAAATTACAGGCTTAATTGTATCAAAATTGTTGTCAGATACAACTTTTTTTAGTAGAGAAGATCCTGACTGTCTTTTTGGGAAATAACTGCCTGTGTACTTATTTTAAATTTACTTTGAACTTCTGTCACAGGACCCAAAATGCTTTAGAAATTTGTATTTATTGAGTATAATGCTAAAGCTGTGAACCTGATGACAAGACAAAAACTTGTTTTTGGAATGACAATGTCATGTGGAAAATCAATGAAAGGGTTGGGAATAGAATCCAGAGTATCAGCACTGGTTACCTGCCTTGTATTGTGTATCAGCATTGGTGACCTGCCTTATCACAGGGTGACAGAAGCATAGGATTTCAGGAGAAAGTGTTACATAGCGAGTCATTCTTGGGCAAACAGATGTGCCTGAATGTGCCCTTTTTCTTCTTTGCTTCCCCCAAATCACAAAACATACCAAACATCTTGAAGGAATTTACTGTATTTGAGTTAATTTACTGTATTTGAGTTACTGTCATCCTTATTTGAGAAGAATTTGGGGAAGTCACCAAAAAGATTCTTTCACCACTTCAGACTGGTTGAATTTGTACTTCATTTACACTCCAAGATATCTGTAAAATAGGTTACTTATGGAAGCAGGTATATAGTAATGTGATTGATTACAGCATTCAGCAAAATTTTGTGTTTATGCAATGTTCAAAACTGGATTTGAGGAGGATTTCATAAGTGCCTTGCATCCCCATGTAGGGTACTATGCAGACTTGTTATTGGCAGTTGTCTTGTGTTCCCTTCTCCACTTTATTGACTAAATTAATTTTTTATTAAAAATATATACTCATAACAAGGTGATCGGATGCATTAAGCAATATTAAGAATATCTTTTGGTACTGGCTGGATCAAGGTGTTTAAGACTGTAATAGGAGCAAAACAGCTATTTAGTTTAGATATAGTTATTTAGTTATTATGAAAACACCATTTTCAAAGTAGCCTAATGCTTAAAACACTTCCCCAGGAAATAGAAGACCCAGGCCCTAGGCCTTTGGCCTGAGTGCACCTGAATTCAGTGCTCTTGTATCCCGGAAAGATTCTCTGATGAGCAGGGTATAGAGTTGGTATAGAGATGAGATCTCTCTTCATTCATCCTCTCGAAGTGAGACTGGTAGGTAGGCAGGAATGCCAAAGTCCTAGTCCCTGTAGAGAGCAAATGCAGGATTCTAACTGTAGCCTGTTGAGTAGGAAACTCCTTAGGGAGAGAGAGAAAGAGAAGACGAAGGGAAAGTCTAGGTTCTGGTTCCTGCTCTAAGGAGTCTATGAATTTGGGGGTAAAATTCAGAAACACCAAGATCCAAGATTTTCCTTTTTCCAAGTCATTCCCATTTCATAAGGCAAAGGAGCTGCACTTGGTTCCATGAATTCTCTCTTCTGGTTGCTCAGTGACCCGGCTGCAGTAGGATTTGGTTAGGCTTGTCCCTATGTTACTTCTAGTCTGCAGGTTTTTCCCTCCTCTGGGAAATGAAGATTTAAACTCCTTCAGGCTGAGAAGGGGTCTGGGAACCAGCTCGCCTACGTTACAGGTTAATTCTGTTACTACCGGGTTATTATGCAAAAGAAGGCTTTGTACTTGCTGCTCTCTTAAAGGAAAAAACAAAGCAAAATTAAAAAAAACAAAAAACCTTAACCAGTCCCTCCTCCCTCGTTGTTCTGTTGCTGAACAGAAGTAGTCATGGGCTTTGAACAAAGTGATCGCATGTCTATTCAATGTTTCCTGCTTTCTCTGTATTTCATATTCCCTGTTAGTTAGCTCTTAGTGTAGTTCCCTGTTCAATCAGTAGGTGTATAGACTAACCAGATATAGGCTCTCTGCATATCCTACTTTTAAGTGCTATGAATTGTATTTCGTGGGCTTTGCCATATACCTTCTTGTTTCCTTTGACTGTATTGAGAACAAAGTTTTTTAATTTAGTCTGAATCCCTCTGCTGGACCACAAACCTAATTTTTAGCTGCTGCAAAGAATCAATTAGATGCCTGAAGTAGGTGTCCTAACTATGGCTTGGCTGGCACTGGTGAGGACTGAATTTATATGTTTAGGCAGATAGTGTAACCATCACGAACCTCTTTGATCCTCTGTAAAGTGGATAAAAATGCATCTCCTGACCCATCCTGTGTGATAAACAATAAGTGTTTGACCTTATCAAAAATCTGAAAAAAAAAAAAATCTGCCATGGATGATTGCTTTTTACGGCCTCGGAAACAGATCTGTCTGATACATGTGGAGTATGGATCCATTGCTGATTTGAGCGGATTTTGAGATTTGCAGAATAGCTGTTCTTGTTGAGAATTATTGTATTCATTTCAGCTTTTCACTAATTCTAATGAAAGTAATTTTATATAGGAACTTTGTAAAGTTTGTTGCTTTACAAATACAGTGAGAAATCTTTAGAATTCTAGTTAACAGGTTGGTATATTTATAAGTCAAATTTTGGGTCAGAGCCTTGCTCACGAACAGAAGGGCTAAACAGCTTATGTTTGGGATGATCCCACCCTCAGTGGTTTAGGAAAATGTCCCCTGGAGAATTGCCTTTGGGAGCTGCAACCAGTTTGGATACCAGGAAAAATTAGGTTTTCACTGAGAGTCATAAAGTTGGTAACTGCAGTGTTTTGTTTTGTTTTTTGTGACAGATTTATTGCCCGCCCTGATGTCAGGCAAAAAAGGATGGCAGATTTCCTGGACTGGACACTTTCAATGTTATCTAAATCCTCCTTTCAGACCATGGAGGGGACTGTTGTTGTGAATGGCATGCTCCAGGCCCTGGTAAATACTGTTTTTCCTTTAAAAGATAGATGACTGTATTTATGGTAATTTTTTCCATATGATATTGCTATGGTAGACCTTCAATAGCAAAAGCACCGAGAGGTTCCTTGTTATTAAAAAAGAATAAGGTAATATTAAGCTTGAATTCCCTCTAAAACACTTGTGAAGATGTAACCTCCATGTATCTGTTTTGTCTCTAAGCACACTTGTCATCAACAGATGAAAGTGAAGTTGTCAGTACAGATACCGATAAATAACTCTCAAAATATGCTTTCAATATCTAGTTATATATATAGTAGTCATTTCATAATTCATTTTCTTTCTGGCTTTGTACAAAACCTTTGAAAATTTAATTGGCACTGTACAAATAGAGGAGGCTGGGCTTTTGACTGGTCTCTAGACTTTTCAGATTGGATAGTCAAAATGCAAGTGATTCATGAAAGTTTTGGCCATTACTTTCCAACTAAAATATTTGTTCTCAGACATACTAAACTTACTAGACAGTGTCTTTGAGTAGGCTGAAAAAATTCGCTATTTCCTGTATTTTTCCTTGCTAATCTGAACAAGTGCTTTGTTCAGTGCTGTTTGCTGTGTGTAATTATAAAAGTTCATGACTCAAGAGCTGAATCCTTAGTTTGTGTTTTAAAATTATTATACTATGCATAGGAAAAAATCTTTAATACATGAACTACATGATCATATAGTAATATGATCACACTCTTACATTCTAAAAATATATTTTTATAAAACCTTAGTCTGTGTTTGTAGTTTGACGCCCTTAAAAAAAGGTTCTGTGTGTGTTTTGATATACTTGAATAACAATTCTGGCATCTGTTCTGATTTTGTTGTCCGAATATTTTTGGGCAGAGTAATGGGGGGGGGGAGGAGAGGAGTTGTTTCTTGTTGTTGTTTTTGACCAAAGTCAAGGTAGTGCAAGTGCTGTCAGACAGCATGCTGTTGTACAGCCTTACAGGTTTAAGGTTTTGCTGGCGTTTGTATGAGTTTCTGTAATTTGCATAAATTTGCAGCTCTTTTTAACTAATTGCTATGAGGACTTCTGTGCAGCATGTTACTAAACATCAAAGCAAAGTTCTGGAATAAAAGCGTGTGTGTGAGTGTGTGTGTGTGTGAGTGTATTTTTGTTTAGCAGCTCTTCCAAATCAGAAGATATGAGAAATGATCTATATTTAGAATAACTTAGAACTTGCTGTTTAAGCAAGAGGAAGCATTATTTGTATGCATTGCAGTATGTTTCAAAAGACAGAATGATGTTTCATCATTTTATTGTCAGATCTGGAAAGGAGACTGATTGTTTGCCATTCTAGGTGCATGATGAGACTTGTAGGATGTATAATACATTAGTGTTTTGTCATAATTCCTTTGACTTTGGCTTTGGCTCTATCCACCTGTTCATTAGTGCATACTAAGCGAAACAGGTGAATACTTAACAAGTAGAATCGAAACTAGAATGTGATACAATATACCTGGAAGCAGAAGCCTGCCTTCTTGCGTTTATATGATTTTTTTTCTTCCCCCCGTCAGATAGAAGTTATTATCAAACCAGTTTCAGTTGTGTCCTAGTGCTCGTACCTCCTGTTCCAGTTGGTAGGTATGAGTAGGCTGAGTTTTTAAAGCCTTTTCTTGCATTCAGTCTTGAATTTTTAATTTTAGCTAGTACAATGCAAGCACAAATTACATCATTAGGGAATAGAGGTTTCTGGAAAGATATGTGTGCAGGTATTTGTGTACATAGCCATGCTTAAGTGGAGTAGGAAATACTTATTTCAAGAGTTTAATATTAAGAATTTTATAAAATGCTTTTAACAATAGCATGTTATTAAACCAAAAATATTAGCCAACAATAAAAGCAACATTTAAAATAAGGAAACCTTTTCCCTTAAACATACAAGATTCTAACAGTCCGTAGAGAAACAAAGTAAATCATTGCTAACTGTATAAAGCAGAATACATCCTCGTGAGGGACAACTAAACCTTGCGTCAACAAGCTTTAAAGTTCTTAGCTCTAATTCCTCCAGCAGTTCTTCATTTTAAGAGTAAAACTGTAGTCCTGCCTGGGCATTTCCCTCTGAATGGGGGGGCACACACCATTTTTTAGTTCCTGGTCAGTAGAGCAGGGCAGGTTTGGGGGGATGTAATATTGTTCTGACCGGGGTGGAGGGAAAAAAGTCTTTCCCTCTCATCATCGGATCAGTTTGGGGCTGCCCCTGATAGAGTGGGTTTCAGCAGGATTATGGTATTATGGTATTTGTAGTCTGCATGTAGGAAACAGCTTGCAGTGAGGTTGGAATGGCAAAACTGTTTTAAAATGGCATGAAACTCTTGCATTTCAATGAACTGAAACTGCAAGTTAGGTACGCAGTGAGTAGTTCTACACTGCTGCACTTTGATCTGCCTCTTCGTGGCCTTAAGTCTCGGTGATTAGGTATGCTACTGTTTAATCTACCTCAGCATTATGTGTAGGACAAGTACTACTGTTTCATGAGTCTTGTTGAAACATGCAATCTACATTACACATTTTAATTCCACTGATGCTTTTTTCTTTTTTTTTCTTTACACCTGTCGTCAGTAATATATCATTTCACAACAGGTGTGCCCTAGCAGGAACCCTCGCTTGCAGTGTTTCAAATTCACTTTTTCAAACTGCTTTTTCTTTTTTTGAAACTGAAATTGTGGCGTTGAATTAGATTTACTTACGCGCTTGGATAGTTTGTTTGGAGAGCTAATTAAAAGGCTATAAATGCTGGATTACTAAGAAATTGCTAACTTTTTTATAACATTTGTTTACTGGAAGGAAACATCTAGCCTGTTTCAAGAATCTGCATTTTAAATTCTCTTGGTCTGGAGGTTTGCTTTTAAACCTGCCATTATATCAAACAGCTTTTTAGTTATTGCTGCAGGGTGTAGCACTCCCAGTTCTTGCGTGACAGAGATGTCATCATGTTGAGGTAGCCTGGGGCATTGAAACTTATTAAACCTTATTTGTTTTATAAGTGATTCAGTATAGAAGTGTGAGTAATAATTAAAAAAAATAAAACGCCCTGCACAGTGATCTGATGAAACTCGAGAGCCTTAAGAACAGGGCATTTCCCTGAGCTGTCTCTAATGCAGAGGTTATTTAGCAATAGCTGCATGCTTATGTAAATTTGGCTCCAGGGAAGAAAGAACTCTCCGACTCTGTTCTTTCAGACCCAGAGGCACAGAAATAGAACATTTCCAAAGAGAATGTTTCCCAAGTCTCTGTATTTTTGGCATTCTCAAAGAATTAGTGATACTGGGATTGTTCATTGGCATTATTTTTTAAAAAGATGCTATCGCTTAATGGTTTGGTGATAAAGGTTGTACAAAAAGCAGGGCAGATGTAAGGAGAAGAAAGAAATTTTTTCTCTTACCCCCGAAGACAGCCGGGGCACTGACTTCTTTCTGGCCACACTGTATCTTCTCTCTTCCTGAACGAGTAACCCAACTTTGCGTTTTCACATACTTACAAGTTTTTTCCCTTCTCACCAAAAAGTCCTGTGGTTATTTCAAGGTTCAGATCTTCAGTTATCATTAGCCTGTTTCTTTCTTTTGCTGGAGTGTAGCACTGTCTCAGGCTGCTAATTTTTTTTCTTTGAAGCATTTCAGATCTGTGTATTTCAGCAGTCCTCTTGTTAAGATGGGCAAGAACTATTCTGTTAGCTCTCTGTGTGTTAGTCTAAGCTTTTCGGGATTTCAATTGATAAATAACGAAGATCATACGAAAGTTTAACTTTTTCTGCCACCCATTTAACTGTGCAGTGTATTGAAGTTTGTCAGCTTAATTACCACGTTGATAGTCACGTTATCAATACCTTGACAAATATGTCCGATCTTTAGAAGGAGTACAATTTGTGTCGAATACTTAATAAGAACAAGGGGCCTTAACTCATCTCTTTCACCAGTACTTGCGCATACAGCGCATTCAATAGCCCTTGCTGCTTTCAAGCGAGTTTGTTGTCCCGCCTGCATGTCCTCCCTCACCTTGTTTACATCCCCACATCTAGCCTGGAGGCGGCAATGGTTGATAGCTTTCCCTGGGCCTGGATGTTTTTGTGACTACTAGGGGGTGCTCCAGAGTAATGAAAGGTACCGTTTTCTTCTCTTCCCATAGAGGCTGGAATTTCCTCCCCTCGCCTTGACTTGGTTGGTTACAACCAGAGGGTAGGTTCAGACTTGTGTCTCCTGCTCGGCAGGAAGATAGACTTGCTACCAAACAGTCAGGCCGCCCTTAATGGTGATTTGTATAGCTTGGGGAATATGTCCCAAAGATGATCCTGATTGATACAGCTCATAAAGGTCGGGCTTAAAGTGGGTTATGTAGACAATTGGAAGGTGTGGTGTGTTTCTTCTATGATTACTAAGAAACTAGGTTTTGTTTTCCTTGCACCATGCTATTTCTAAAGCAAAACCAGACTTGACAGTCATCATTGCTTGCACACCACTGATTTTCTCTAATTTGTAGGTGGCTTAATTATTTATAAGAGAGGGAGTTACATACTTTTCAACAGGTTGGGTAGGTTGGTGTATGCTGTATGTCCTCATTAAAGTGGAGAGACCATGGCGTAACTTGATCGCCTGGATACTCCAATAGACAGGCTCCTTACTTTCAATCTTATTAGCTGCTGACACTAAAATGTCTATACGGGTGGCAAACCAAGCTTATTAATTATTTTGTTTGTATCAGATTTTTCTGAAATGGCGTACCTCGGATGTTTTTCTTCCTTCAAGGCAGGAAGTTTAAACTGAATTATCTAATTCTGATTTGTCCTTTTTTTCCTTTTGTTTTTTGTTTTCTCTTAATTTGTAGTGATGCATACATGCACGTTGCTTTTTAGAATGACTTCTGTGTGCTGTAGGATTGCAGGTTTTTTCTGAGACAGTAACTTTACCTTACATGCATGAGTGTTAGTAGCACATGCCAGGAGAAAATACATGACTTGTTTTTAGAGGCCAACATCAGTTAAAGTGCTCCCCTGGAAAATACATTTAGTAAGCTCAAAAGCTTGAAGTTAGGGATGGTGAACATTTTTGCATGCTTCTTTGACTTGCAGTGAAGTCATGAAAGCTTGACATTTCTGCACTAAAAAAGCAGGAGTTCATGAAAGCTGGTTTTCTTGCTTTGTTGAATAACTAAAGAGTAGTTTTCAGTTTGGCTATTACCCATTTACTTTTATAAGTATTGTTTTTTGGTAATAGTGGCTATTAAACTTTTATCTGATACAAAGAAATAACTAATGTGTCACTTATTGAGATACTGATAAACTGGTAGATTATGTTTGACCTGCCATGTACTTTAGTGGTTGCGAACAGAACATTTTTTTCTTTCAGATGTTCTGCATTTTCAGCTGTGTTTATTCCAAAATCAGTAGGTAGCAGATATTTTATTGAACAAAAACATGTAAATATTAGCTCCCAATCTTTTAAGTTTAGCTATTAATTTATAACACATTTGCTACAGTGTTCTTCAGTTGATTTGTACTTCCCTTAAAAACTTGCATTGTTAGAATAAAATCCCTTAATCCATGTTCAGGAGTAAGGGACTACATCTGAATCATGTACTAAACTTGTCAAATAAGGGAGTGAATTACTGTAATTTGTAGAGCTGTAACTTTTGGATATTTGAAACATTCATATATTTTATGCTTTTTATATGGAGAAAGGTTTATATAGACAGATACAGAAAGTATATTCTTAATTAAATTTAATATTATATCTGTCTTGAGCTCTCAAGTTATATAATGTTCTTACTAGAGGTTGTCTTATGTAGACCTTCAAAGTTGTCTTCTAAAAATTGTCAGTGTTTTTGGAATCTGTTAATCTCTTCTTACTGAACAACCGAATTATATCGGTAGGTATAGGCTTACGGTTTGGAGCGATCTTTTCTAGCCCGATTTGTTTTCTGAGAAAATAAGCAACTCAGATTTTTTGTCAATGTTAATCTTAATTGTTTTACAACAGTTGCTATGATGACTTTAACATCTGAAAGTATATTATAAATACTTGTTCTATTTTGATTGAGTGGTTGTTCTTTATGGAAAATCAGATGTGAAGATAGTTTATGTAGTGAAACTCCTGTAGGGAAACAATGTATGTTCACTTTTTTTGCTCAGAAAATATGATACAGAGAAACATGTGAAAGGGAATCTGCCAGCTTCACTCTTCCAAATTGACTAGTGGGCGAGGGAGTCTGCTTTCTTATTTCTCTTTAGAAAAGCATTTTTAAAATGTCTTCTAAAAACATTAAAGACCTTTTTTTTTTTCTTTTTTTTTTTTTTTCCTGCTTGTGTGTTGGTTAATGTCTTCCCACATCTTGTTTAGGAGGTGATACCTCCTAGTTATGCTTTCCCTGAGGAGTCAGAACTAAATTCAAAGTTGGCCTTGAGGATGTGAAAACTAAAGGCAAATGGAGAAACTTGTAGGAAGGTGCCAGAACTGAGGAGCTACAAAACACAGAATAAATGCTTAGATCTTCTGAGGATTGTATTCCTTCTGTGCAGGTGTTCCCAGACAGTCTGCTGAGAAGATAAATGTGGGGGTAGACCCCCAAATGCATTACTCAAGGGGTGCTTCCAGAGCTGTATTAAAAAGCTGCTTCTCTGTCTTATGAACGCTTCCGGAATTATGCTGTGTTTTGTTTGACTATGCTTGAACATAATCCTAACAATTCTGAGGCAGACTGTGCATGCCTTCAGACTGATATTTGCTCTTACCTGCGTTGTTACACAGAGAGGAGGAGTACTTGTGAGGACAAGGTGCTGCTGAAGTGCTGTAGGATCTCTCGGCATCCGCTGCAAGCTTCCTAACCTTGTGAAGAAGCCATCTGATAGGTTTTTAAAGCAGAACGCAGCAACAAAGTGATAAAGAAATGAACTCTTGCACATTTCAGCTAGAAAAATTTAGAGGCACTCTAGATTTGTCGATTATGCCAAACATTTGCAGATTTTTAGTCTTGCTTTTCTTCGTTCTTTGGGCTATTTTAGTACAAGCAGAGTTTTCCTTTGTATTACGGGGAGTGGGGGGGAATTTGGGGATACTGATATGGTATCTTGATAAACGCTATGGTATATTTATACTAGTTGTGTTGGTAGTTATTTCTATTAGCTGTTTTTATAGGCCTGAAGTAGTTCTGTAGCATTTCTGCTTTGTAAGTGTATATTTTTAAAGTCTGCCCTACAATTGCCTAGTTGTTGATGGAAAATGTTAAAAATCTTAAGTAATTCAATATTTATTACCAAATTCCACTATACAGCTTGTAGTATAGCTAATCAGAAGTGCTAATTTAGCATCCTAAAATGCAATTTAGTAACAAAATAAAATAGGTACATAGCCTAAAGGTGTTTTTATTGCCTTTGTTGCTTTTAACCACACCTGCAGTATGGGAGGCATATGTGTAGTTGGTATTTGTGAGAAAGAACATGTTTTTGAGGTAAGTTGCAGTTCTCGTTTAAATCCTAGGCAAGCTTACAGAGGAAGATTTTCTTCTGGTGAATGACAAGTTAAAGGAAAAATAAGTAACTGAACACAGTAGTTCTGATGCATACTGAGAGAAGTGAGGCGACTTTAACTGTGTAACATGTTTTTGTCTGGTGTTAATAGTCCATTCATCTTGCTGTAGTACTGAGGCTTCCTCTTACTGGGATTTTTAACTGTAATTATAAAAATTATTACAAGCCCTGTGCAGGATTAAATGCTTGAAGTCTTCTTTAAATGCTTGAAGTCTTCTTTAAATCCCTTGGCACAGGAATTAAAATATGCCTGATGGAGGGATGTTTGTAGTGGGCTTGCAGTACTTGGGGAACTCTGTAGCTTGTGCTGAATAATGTAACTTGAAATGTCTCTAGACTTCAGTCACTGCTGTCACCGCAGGTATATGTAGCTATATTTAACACTGTTTTGCTACTCTTAGTACCCAAGTAGGCTAGTTTTGTCCACTTTAACATGGAATTCTCGAAAGCTGTTAGAAAAACAGGGTAAAATACTTGGCCATGTAGCCTTTACTAAGTCCTGTGTTGCAAGTTTGATTACTACTACTAACTAAGCTCGCTCATGTGTGTCCATCTGTCCTGCTTCTCAGCAGCGAGCGTTGATGTGTTCTGCATGCATCTGTCTAAATTATGAGGAAGGCCGACTGAGTTTCTAGAGCCATTCAGCATCGCAAGATCCCAAACAGGATATAGAGTTTCCCTAGTTCATCTGTCTTTATTCATGTTCCACAAATTCTCCTTCACTTTTTAGAGGTTCAAAGCAACAGGAACTGTTTGAGATAATAGCTGCTGTGGTTACACCTGCATTGAACTTGTGTGACCAAGCACTGAGCTGGATGGTTCAGGGAGCTGAGCTGGCTGAAAACTAATGGCTTTTTTTTTTTCTTTCTTTCTCTTGAGTGTTTGGTTTTTGGTTAACTCAGCTCCCTGAGTTGACTGCCTGCGTGACTGCATGGGGGAGAGGGAAGGGCTGGGCTAAGCAGCCTTGACTTGTATCAACTTATAAAGAAGCAGCGCTACACCCTGACACTGTCTTCCTTTTATGCTATATAAATTAGTGAATGTTACATATTGTTGCAAGAACATAAAAAGCTATTTTAGAATCATATTCTTGGTGCATATTGTGCTTTAGAATTTATACAGTCTCACGTTTCTTTTCCCTCTTTTGTTTGTAGGCACAGTTATTTAAACATGGGAAAAGAGAAGATTGTTTACCCTATGGTAAGTCTCTGATATCCTGATTTTTGTTTTTTAAAGCCATTCTAATAAAAATAGGAGGATAAAGATATACTAATAAAGAGAGATGACGTAAAGAGTGAAATTGATAGGAAAGTTATAAAGCATGCAAAATAAGGAAAAAAAAAAAAAGAAGAGATGACAAAGTTAAGGGAGCAGAAGGTGCAGCTGAGGAATATTGTATTGGAACAGCTCATCAAACTTTTAAAGATTTGGCAGGTTGGCCACTACCATAATACAATGGTTGAACACAACATAAAAACTATAAGATGTGACAAATATTATAAAGAAATTCAGGATAACATATTCTGGTGTTACACCTACTACTGCTGTTTGCAAAGTGTTTGCAAAAAATCTTCAAGTTTTAACATAAGCACAGGAGTTAGGAAATCCCAAGTTTAAAGAACCTGCTGTGTACAGGACCCAGCTGGAATGATACAGTGGTACTCTTGGAATGAGAAAAAACTTATAGTGGAAAAAGATTATGATGCATACAATTGGGATAGACTGGCACCCAAAAAGAGGACATACAGGTTTCTGAAAAGTGCGGTGGAATTATATTCATCCCATGATGACTCCTAGAATATGACTGGGAATGCAAAATACCATTTTGTTTTTTATAGCCTTTGCTAGCCATAAAGAGAGGCAGGGAAAGATGATGGTCAGTAACAGAACAATACAAAAGACGGTGCCAGTTTTTAGTCTGGTCTGGTGCCAAAACACCAGAAATGTGGTTTGTGTTATTTATAGGAATCAAGCAATGGTATAAACTCACTTTAGAATGATCATGGATTGACTTATGAAAAAAACACCTGAAGGAGGTGGTTAGGGTTTTGATTTAAGAGAAGAAACTTTGTAGATCTAGAGTTGAAAAGAGTGTAATTCCCCCAGTTACTGAGTATGACATGCTGATGCTGTCTTACAAAATGCCTGAGATTCGGGTGAAGGTGGAGATAAGATAGTGAAGACAAACAGAAAAGAGTGACGGGCTGATCACGAGCAAATAGAAGATATTGAGAAATGTCGTTGCATAGGTGTAGCAGGCAGCAGCGTGGAAGCTTAAAGAGTAGTAACAATATGGCAAATAAACAGAATTATAAACAGGCTAGATAAAATATAGCGAAACACAAAATTATATAATTTAAAAGGATGCATCTGTACAACAAAATATTGTCATAATTGATAGAAGAAGCAGAAATTTTGGCTAATGACGTTAACCCTGTTGGTAAAACTGGATGTCTTGGTCTGTGGCATCTACAAAGACTATTAAGTAGTTACAAATCTGGTAACATGAGGAAAGTCACAGGCATATTGTGAACGAGTTTATTACAGGAAAGGCAGAATCCTCACCACTTAGAAGCAAATATTAAAATGGAAACTGATGGGAAAGAGAAAATGTTAGAGACAAAAAAAATTATCAAAGATGGTTAATTATTACAAGTTTATAATAGTTCTGAGGATCAAATGGGGAAAAAATAGAAGAATGACAAAAGAAGATACCGTTTGAAAAGCCACCTTTTGCATTATAGAACTAGAGGAAAAAATAAGCACTAGTCCTGAAACCATTTGCATGGGCCTATACATGTTCTAGTGATTCAGGAGCTGGCAGGACTTGGAAGAGTTTTTATATTTAAATATTCTTAAAATTTTTCTATCTGTGAATATTGTTGTTTCTGCAGTTTCTTCCTCTTAAAGGATTAGTCTCTAGCAGGATTAGTCTCTAGCATTAACAATTGCAAAAAAAAAAATCCAAGTACTGTAAGATACTGAAATAATCATTACTGTCTTTACTTTTTTGTCTGTTTATGTTTATTTTATTCAACATGTCAGGTCTAATCATAAGTTTTTCTTTTTTTTTTTTCTTTAATTTGGGAAAATTTTAAAGTCACATGCCCTATTATTTCTCAGACTTCAAAATGACTGTTAAATCCTTCATGTCATAGTATATTTGAAAGCCCTGATAAGAGACAAGAATAAGAGGTTGTGAAACTTTTTTGCCATTATAATCCCGTATTTGCAGTGCTTATAGTGAGAATGATAGCTCTTTCAGAGCCTGAGCTGCTCGTCCATATTAACTGCTGATCAGCCTTAGGCTCATTCTTTGAAATAGTCAGTAATTGCTTCAGGCTGCAAATATAAACAGGCTATTTTATTTGTGGCAGGAATGTGTTCCTTGTGAAACTTTTAAATTCTGCAATTTTGTACTCATTAATCCAAGCCTCTCCATTAGTCCATGTTTTCTACTTTGCTGAAAAATAATTTTGTTACCTTTGATGTGTTCAAACAAAAGGTTTTCTTGCTGATTGTTTACACGTACACAGTATTTCTCACTTTAAATGTTTATGGACATTCATCCTCACAAAACTTTGTGGGCAGAGGAGTTATATTGGGGCTGTCTGACAATTATAAATGAGGGAAATGGGCACTTGCTCAGTATACAGAGAGCGGCTGCAGAGTAACTGAATTAGATTTTCTGACTCCTCGTTCTGTTAGGTTACCAGTGATAGCACATTTATTTTCTTTTACAGCTGCTACTGTACTTGAGTGTCTCGATAACTGCAAGCTGTCAGAAAGTAATCAGATGGTTCTTCGCAAGCTAGGGATGAAGCTTGTTCAACGACTTGGACTGACATTTGTGAAACCGAAGGTAGCAAAATGGAGGTTAGTTTAAAGCTGAAACAGAATTAAAAACCAGGGGGAAAAAACCCAAAAGAAAAAATAATCCAAAGCACTCAAAAAACTTAGAAAACCCTAGCTCCATCCCTTTGACTACCAGCCCCCTGGCCCCTCCTTAAAAAAAGACCCCCTCCCCCCAACATGTTATTTGAGAATAAAGACAACCTTCATTTGAATTCTTTGGAAAGAGGAGAGTTCTGCTGCTGTATTTAGTTTCCTGTATTTTCTTTTAAATTTTGGTATGGTAAACCAACGATGTGACAAGCCAAGTCTCTTGACATTTCGTGTTGCACATTGTACAAGCAGAAGCCTGTTCCTATATAATGTATAACTTTAAAGATGAGAAGATGGTGACCTTTGTTACTGAAGTTGATTTAGTTCAATTCTGTAAGAGTGAGCATAACTTTCCCATTACATTGTTCTACCCTGATTCAATAGAAAGTTCACAGGGGAAAAGTGGTTTGCAATCCCACTTTAGTTTTGCATATTAGTCAGGTTCTGGTGTCTGGTTTTACTTATTGCCACAGGGCAAACTCTTTTTCAGATTTCTCGCACTGATATTTTAAAATTGCAGGCTCCATTGGTGACTATTTTTTATTGTACTTCTTTTTCCAACTTTTGAGAACGTCCTTAGGCATAGCAAATTCTTTTTAGGTGGAGAGTGCACCTTGCCCATTGGCAAAAATCAGTTTAGCATGTAAAGTATATCTTTTGTAAGAATGTATCTACACTGCAGGCTAAATATCTGAGTACAGCTTGTGTAGAAAGTACTGAGCTAGCTTTAACATTTTTAAAACAAAATTATTATTATTTTTTTCATTTTTGGAGGGATTTTTAGGGGGTGAGAATTTTGCCTGTCTTTTATTGTCAGCAGTGGAAAGTAGGTTATATTGAAACAGGAAGGGGAGAGAGATGAGGGAAGGTATGAAACAGTTTTGCACAGGAACCACTTTGGTCTCCTGGAAAAGAGACAACTGGGTCAGGAGGAAGGAGAATGGGATACTTTCCTAGACAATAATTACTAAGTAACTAGGAAGGTGTACATTGTAGGTGTAGTAGGTTGTCAAAAAGGCTTTATGGCAGTGTGCACCTATTTCAGATGGAACTTAAATCAGAAAAATAAATTAACTGTGTCTGTTTCTTGTGCAGATACCAGCGTGGCTGTCGGTCTCTGGCTGCCAATCTGCAAGCTCAGGGTTCAGTTGCGCAGAATCAAAAGATAACTGTTGCTGCTATTGAAGCTGATGATGAAGAGGAATATGATATTCCAGGAGAGATTGAAAATGTTGTAGGTGTGTTAAAACTAGACAGAAATTATAGTGATGTTTACTAAGTAAATATACATTGGAAAACAACCTGCTTAGCGTTCAGAAAATTATAACTATCTGCACTAGTGTGAAGAATTAGAAAGACTAGAATTGAAATGTGTGCAACTGGTTAAAATACTAGTTACTGTATTTTGTGAAATGTCTTGCATTTCAGCATGTTAAGAAAAAATGCAATGCTCCATAGCATTTTGGGGGGGGTTGGAAGATGGAGTTATTGAAATACATGTGATCAATTTTGTCCAGTAATAGGAAAGAGATCTCTTGAGCCTTCGGCATATGGAAAGATGAATTGGAAGTAATAATGAAAAATGAAATAAATTGTGTTACATGAAAGCTAAAGCATTACAGTTGAAAATTTTAAGCTGTGGTAATATCAAAGGAACAGCATTTTCTACTAGTATGCAGTCGTACAGCAGGTCCTCTGCTAGCTTGCTGGTGGATATGCTGTAAATAAATAGATACAAATTACATCAGAAAACTTTTATAACTGAGTAATCTAATGAACCACTGAAAAAATCACCATTCTCTGTGTTGAATCTGCCACAGTACTTAAAATTTCAAACGAATGCCTCTTTTAGAAAACAATTTTGATGTCTCTATTGGTTCTTTGATTTCAAAACATACTTGTGTTACAAATATAAGAAATCTGAATACGAGTGTTGTTTAAACTAGGAGGCACTTATGTTAAGAGGGAAGTGAATTTTGAACATTTTAAGAAATCTTTATGTTGTTATAGAAATGAGAGTAATCTGTTTTGTTTAAATAAAATTATCTGCAGAGCAATTGTTGGTTGGACTGAAAGACAAAGACACTATTGTCAGGTGGTCTGCAGCAAAAGGGTAGGTTTTTTGTGGTTACTCTAAAACTAATAAGCTAAAGCAAATAAGTTACAATAACAGTCTGATGTATCCCATGATTGATAAATTATGTGTCTTTTCAATATTCAATAGTTATTTCAAATGACTTCAGCACAGCTGATGGTATGGAGCCATGATTGCTACTATTCCTGGGTGTATATGAAAGTGGGGTAGTCTTCAGGAAAATTTCAGTTAGGTTTGGGAATAGACATTCTGGATAAGACTTGAATTGAAGGGTGTCAAGTAGCATTTCTTTGAAACGTTTTGTCTCTTCCACTTTAAAAATTTTATTTCTATGTTAAATTTGCTACTGTGTAGCTTTTGCTCCAAGCTTGGGATTGGTGTTTTAGGGTAATGGTGTTAGGGTAGTTCATTGTCATCTTGAATTCAGTCATCTTATCGTAGATTTCTGGTAACTAAATTTTTTTGTTTGACTTATTCATCAAATACAGTACTAATCACTGTGTGTTTTTATTTATGTTTTTAACTTTTGTAGAATTGGTAGAATAACTGGAAGACTTCCAAAAGAATTAGCAGATGATGTGGTCGGGTCTCTGTTGGACTGTTTTAGGTAAAAATCTTACTTCACATTTTACATGCGTCTGAAGCGTTTGCTTCTGGAATAGGAGGATAGCAGTTAGGAAGGCAGGTCTAAAATTCTGTAAATTTTTGAAAAAAATCTTTGAAAATGTTTTTTCTTCTGCCAGATTTCAAAATCTTCTAAGACTTGAGTTGCTAAGGGTGTTCAGTGAAGAAACTGTTCCTAATCCTTCATCTTGGCCCTATTCTAAAATAATGCAGAAAGACTGAGGCTGAATCTTGCAAAAAAACGTACTCATCAACTTGCTGCTTTAAAAACTCCTGGTGTGCTTATGTCTTGAATGTTGCGTGCAGTTCTGGTCCCTTCATCTTCAAAAGCATAGTAGAACTGGAAATGATGTTCAAAAGGGTGCTGAGGATCATCAAAGATAAGAAACAGTCCTTATGTGAGGGGAGGCTAAAACAGCTAGGAAGAGTGATGAATCAAAGGGGTGTAACAGAAGTTTGTGAAATCATGAATGGCATGGAGATTGTTGCTGTCTGGATTTATGTTATAAGAAACAAACTAAAGTAGGAGGTGGTAGGTTCAGAACGAACAAAAGGAGTAGGTTATTCACACAACACATGGTTAAACTATAAGAAGTCCTTGCCACAGGATGTTATGGATGCTAAGAGTATGTGTGTGTTCAAAAATGGTTTATTTTCTGTGAATTTGTCCACAAATTACTGGAGATTGAAAGTGTTTTGGAGAGTGTTGCTGCATACTTGCCTTGTTCTTACACTATACTGTAGGCATCTACTGTTGGCCTGTGTCAGAGAGAGGTTTTTGGGCTAGCTGAATCCTTGGTCTAGTCAGGTATAGCTGTTAGGATGTTCTTTTGGCATGCTTTATTGTTGAATGTCTTTTTCTGCATCCATGTAGAGCATGTAAAGGAGTAAAGTATTAAACAAGTACAGTATGCTTATTTTACATCAAGTTAGTCATCAAGTCCTCATTAAGGACTTGAGCTTTAAGATCTAAACCATCCCTAGCTTGCAAAGAACCCTCTGATTTTTGATTAAGCTAATAACCAAAGGTATAATTTCTTAATTTGCAAAAAATATTGACAGTATTCAGTTTGCCACTCAAATGTACTTCAGTTTTCAAAAATGTTCTCATGTGGTTGAAAGTACAAACTAAAAATATCAACTTAAAGGATAAGACATTAAAAAAAGAAGCTGTGAAGTCTTAAAAACTTGCCATGAAAGTATACTTAGCCATGATACTTCCACTGTGCTACTGTGAGTAATTTTAGAGGTGCTGCTGATCTCAATTATCCCTGGAGCTTCAAAGGCCTGTACTCACTGTGTTTTCTTTCCTTGTTTTTCAAGTCATGGGGATGAGTAATCCAACTAGTAATTTAGTGACCTGCTTTCTTCAGAAACACCTGGGAACAAATGTAGACAAGGACAGAGGGAATCCCTCCTGTATTTTTTTCACTAAATATCTAGTGAACAAAATAAAAATAAGTCAGTCACTCATGATTTTTAATAAGTAGATAAACTAGAAGGAAACAGGGAATGAATAAGTGATCATTTTTTGTTGTGCAGAGAGGTTATCGACATGGTCCCACAGAGATGTGTATGAACCCTGTGCTGTTTGAGATGGTCATAAATGATCCAGGAAAAAAGGTGAACATGGGGTGATGAAATCAGTTGATCTTAGGTTAGCTAATACAGTGAAAACTAAGGGTGACTGAAAAGAGAACATCATATAAGTCTTAAGTTAAGTAGGCAGGCGATAAGTGATATAAGAAGTAAAATGTCTAGTGCATGCAAAGTAAAGCAGTTAGAGAAAAACACAGCTAACTATAAAGCAGGTATTGCTGCTCAGGAAAGAGATCTTGAAGTCACTGTTGATAGTTCTGTGAAAATGTCAATCCAGTTCTCAGCAGCTGTCAGAAGAAAAGCAGGCAAATAGAACATTAGATATTATTAGGGAAAGAGTCTGTAACGAAACTGAAATGCTCCTTGTGTTAATGTATAATTCTCAGATGTTCTCATGTGAATGCTGTGAGCAGTCGAGCTACTTCATTGCAGAAAAGATGCATTAAAACTGGTAAAAGTACAAAGGTGTGACGGGATGAAGATAAGCACTGAGTAACTTTGATAAGAACAGTGATTTAACTGATGAGGATTCTTCCATTTGGAACGAAAAAATTGAGCAGATATAATGGAGATGCGTAAAATAATATATATGAAAGAAAGAGGGAAAGCGAATAATTGTTTTCTATTCGCTCTTACACTATGAGAAGTAGGAAGCATCAGGAGGTATATTTTCACACAATTATAATTAAATTGTGGAAGTCATTGCCACAGGATGTTAGGGAAGCCAAAAGCATAAAGGGAGTTCAAAAAGGGATTATACGAGTTAATGGAAGAGAGTGCTGTCAGTGGTTATTAAACATGACACTCTGCCTGTAACCTCTGGCTTGGGAAGTCCCTAAACTGCTGATGGCGGAAGCTGGGAGGAGGCTGCTGCGGGAACCATCCTTTATGCTTCGTCTTTGCTAAGCGTCTGCTATTGGTCCCTGTTGGAGACGGGATACTGGGAAAGAGGAACCTTTGGGGTGACCTAGTTTGGCCGTTTGATGTTTTATTCTTAGATTCCTCTTGCTAGTTTAATACAAAATGAACTTTTTGCGTCTTTAGTGACGTAATATACAAGCTTTCCCCTTTTCACTCTTTCATCTGCCAGTCCTCCAAAAATGTGTATCATTTCTGGGTTTTTTTTTTGCTGTGCTCACAACAACTCACTCTTGTTTCCTGTTTTTTTTAAAAGGCATACAAACACCACGACTAATTTGAAATGCACGAACTTATATAATTTTCTTACTGTAAACTATCACTTGAACCTCTTTTACTAATTCAGGACTGTGTTTGGTATTAAATTCATTAGTTATTTGGGAGTGTTCTGTAAATCTGCATCTTTTGCCAGTGCACTAGAAGGTTGTTTTCTTTTTCTGGATGAGTTTCTTGTATTGCCCTCTTCTGTAATGAGTTTATGTTTATATTGATAATTTTTTGTTTGTTTGTTTGGGGGATTTTATTGGATCATTGCTTATTTGATCATTTTTATAGCAATATTAACGTTGCCCAAAATGGGAAAGAAAACATGTTCAACCAGTCATTCCTATATTTTAAAAGTGATAAACACATGCTGATTTGGATTATGTGTCTTTCAAAATGTTAGGAATTCACCATGAAAAATGAAATCCGCAAAGGGAAAGCTAAACTTGTCTTTGTTCTAAAATTAGTTTCCAGGAAACAGACAATGCATGGCATGGCGGATGCCTGGCTCTGGCTGAATTAGGCAGAAGAGGATTGTTACTCCCTTCCCGAATTTCAGATGGTGAGTTGTTGTTGCTGAATGTTAGTAAGTTTATGAATTAACGTTTTAGAATATTAGAGGTTTAATATGTGGCAACAGACTGGAATTTGCTGATGTGAAAGGGCTGAATAGTGACTGTAGTATTGAATTCTAGAGTAAAAAATATTCCTATGGGGATATTTAAGATACTTCTGTCAAAAGCATTGTCTTGGGTGTGCCTTTTTTATACTTAATAAATTTTGCTTTCCAAAATGAAATTAGTTTCTTGGGCTTTTCTTTTTTCCTCCGACTTCCCTTGTTTCTTTGTGCAGTTGTATAAAAGTTCTATATGTTGCTATATTGCATCAGCATCATTATTTACATAGAGTATATTAAATAACTGATGACTAACTTTCACTTTAAACCTGGTAGTTTATGCTGTTTGTTTCTGATTAAATTTTAGAGGCTAGTTTGAAGTACTTTATATAGTGAACTGTAAGATTTTCATAGGTTTGTGAAATATCAGGATGGAAGGAAATTAATAACAGGACAGAAGGGCTTGTTTCTTTGTGTGTTCTGTATGCATCAACCTATGTTGACGTATGGAGGTACTAACGTGCAAATAGTGGTTCTCTCTTGTGATTTTGGTCAACTTATTACAGAACTGAAATGACAGAAGCAGAATGTAATAGTACACATCCACTACTGGGAGCTTTCAAGGCAGAATCTTGGGCTATGTGGTTCTTTTGATATTGTCTGCTATTCTTGTGTTCTTGTATGAGCTGAGAGACTGAACACAAATTTTCAAAACTGGCATTTTGTATTAGTAAATTAGGTTGCTGCATCTTTTCTATTTTGAAGATCTGTTGACTTGTTCCAAAAGAACTGTAAAATATAATATCTAATGCAGCTTATTAGTCAGCATCCATGAAAAGGTCCAAATAGTATCTGTTTTGAATGTGATAATTTTTGCGCAGAAAGCTTTCAGTTGGTTTCCCTTTTCTAATTATTTTTGCCTCTCTATTGTAAAGATAAGATGGTTGGAAAACTTTAAGAGCAGGTAATCATTCAAAGGTAAGCCTTTATTTTAGTTTTAACAGAACTGAAACAGTAGACCTCTATCAAGGAAACAGAATAGCCTAATGTAATAGGTTCAACATTAAAAAAGTCTAAAGGGCTCATGCAAGTTTGGAATTTTGTAGGACTGCAAAAAGAGACGTGATTGAATCCTAGCTCTGCCAGTGATTTGATCTGTGCTTTGAAGCCGTATCTTCTTGTTTCTTAGGTTTAGTATTTGCATATGTAGACTGGGGATTATAGTTGTATCCTTTACCTCCTCCTTTTTCTGCAGAGGTGCTGTAAAAATGTACTGTTGCCTGTGAATGTGATTTTAGTATACATAAGTATATATATGTATTTTTAATTTGTCAAATTGCTTAAGGATTAGCCTTCTGTGACGATGGTGCAAGAATATAAAGCTGAGATAGCGGAGGGAAGGAGGAAACAGGGTCATGGCAGCAAAGTGTTTCTGGGAAAGAAATAGGCGTAAAGGTATGAGGAAAAAAGTTCAGGTGAGTTGGAAGTTTCTTAATAAAACAGTGCTAAGGGTTCAAACTATCCTCGTGTGAAAGGATGGGTAAGAGACGTATTCAGAGACTATCTTGGCTAAACTGCAACTCCTTCTGTGACCTGAGAATCAAGAAGGAATTTTACAGAAGGCAGAAATTAATTAGATTATGAAGGATAAATAAAAGAGAAAAGTCTGTGTTTGTCGGGATAAAAACTGGAAAGACTTGGAAGAAGTGAAGAATATAGCTGGTAATAAGAAAATATGCTACACCTACATCTCAGTCAAACCTTTATTACTGGTCAGCAGATCTGGTCTGCAGAATAACCACAGCACACTTAAAATAGTGCCTTCTCCTTTTTTTTCCCTTTTGCTTTAGTGGACCTTATTTTCCATTAAAATTCATTTGAAAAAATAAGTATACTAAATACAGTATATTCTAGTTTAATTTACAAGTCTGCATTATTCAGTTTTGCTTTATGTAAGTTATGCAGTCCGCTGTTGTTGCAGAAATTCAAAGTTGATTATAGTAATTTGGAGAAAGACAAAGAAAGGGGTTCTGATACTTGGAAGAGAAGCTAACACAGTGACGTTAAGATGGACTGTGTTGTACTTTGTAAGACAGGCTTATGTTCAAATTGTCCTTACAAAATCATCTATGAAATTAGGACGATGCTAAGTACTGTTCCTAGTTGGGAGCAAGTGACTGCACAATTCAAGATATGGGGAGTGACTGTCTAAGCAGCAGTTAGGTAGGAAAGGATTTAAGAGTTCATGTGGGTCACCCACATCAATGAATCAATTTCATTTATCTCAGTAGGACACGATGGTGAAAAAGAAGGCATAAACAGAGTGTGGTAATCCTTCCATCCTACTTGATACTAAAATTATGACTCATGGTACTCCGTTTTAGTCAACAGACTGAAAGAACTAAGGTTTTGTGGTTGAAAGAAGAGAAAGCTGACAGTTTATTCTCTTCCCTTAGGGGAAAGCTTTTCCTTACAACAATTGTTTTCTGTTACCAGAACAAGACTACAGGTAATGGGTATAAGAGGCAGCAAGAGAGTAGTTAGATAGGTGTTACAGGACAGAATTTTTTATTCTAAAGAAAGTGAAGCTCTGGAGTAATTTGTTTATGGACATGGAGTTAGCTGCCTGTCAGGAATGACAGAAATGGAGCTATTTATAGATATGGAAGGTGGCTTAAATAGTTGACTTTTAAGGTTCCCTTCTGCCCAGTTTTTAACAATTTTGAGGCATGTTGATGAGTTAGACTTCACCTTTGGAGCATATTATATGAACAGGATTTGTATAGAGAAAGTGAAAAATAAATTCTGTAATTGTATGGAAAACTACCAGTGCTCAAGTTTATTCTTTCTTGTTGACTTAAATTCAAATTAACAGGAAAAGAGATATATGGGATTTTTAAAATTATGGATAAGAGGAACTGTGAAACTTTCTGCTTCAGGAGATTAGTGAGACAAATAGCTTAATGTGGTTAAAAACAACAGCAACACTGGACTCTGTAATTTCATGTTCAGAAACTGTGAATTCAGTAACATTTGTCCTTAAGCTGAAAGCCTTAAAGTTGACCTAGATAGATAGATGTTCCTTTCATTTCAGACTGATGTACAACTTGATACCTCATACTTTCTTGCTGCCCTGCTGAAATATCTGTAATTGGAGATAAGTTACCATGTTCCCTCTGTTCTATCTCAGATTGATATTTTTGTCTTCTGACAATCTATGAAAAGCTTTTCTCTGTGAAAGATTAAATTGAAGATCAATATTGTTACTCTTGTTTCCGAAACAACTCAGAAACTTAATCCCTGTAATTTACTGTTTAATGTTAAACTTCTCAGAATGGTGCCTGGGTGAGCTGTTGTTCCAAAAGACCACAGCACAAAAAATGAGACAATAAATTCCTGGGGAGTCTGCATTGTATTGAAGGAAGCTCTGCTTCCTCACACAGGTTCACAGCCACTAGTAATGTTAAGGCACTTGAGGATCTCTCTTATCTGAATAATGAATTAATGAGAAAGGTATACCCATAGTTTTAAGTGAATACTACTTACTCTGGGTTTGATTTACTTAGACTAATAGTGCACACTGTGCAAGTTTAAGCAAGACGTTTAGGCAACGTAACAGTTTTATTTTAGTTAAATATTTTATGAAATTTGCCTGGATAGGAGTCTTATGGCAGAGGGCATTCCTGAGGTTTCTCATATGGATCTCATGTACAGATGAATTAGTCTGCTTAATGAACTTCCTTCATTGAAGAAAGCTTCTTCTTTAGAGTTGATTGGTACGCCGTTCCAAATTCTACTTCTGAACTGAGAATTTAGCTAGCAATTTCTTTGCTATTTTCTTCTTCAAAATATGCATGACAGATAGGGTAGTGAATGTATTTGCGTTCATTAATGACTTTCCATATATTTTAAGTACAGGTCACAGATTTATTTGAAAAATTACAAGTTTATATACACAGTTGTAGAAGCAGAAAATAGTTTTAGGACATATATAGAAGTACACTGAAACTGATAATTAGTGATACATGCTTACAGGAATAAAACCTTCACCAGGAGAGTTTTCTTCAGCTGAAATAAATTATTATATAAATATCCTTTTAGGCTTGGAGTTTCAAGGCTGCCCAGTGTCTAGCTTCAGAGGATTAGGCACCTAAATCATTTAGATCTTGAAATTTTCAATATTGTTTTCATAGTGGTTCAGGTAAAGGTAAACATAAACTGGGTTTTTTAAATTGGTGCAGATTGACACGGCTAGTTCCACTTCAGTTTGGGAGGCTTACTTTGGTTTAAATTGAATCTTGTTCTTAGCCAACATAAGAAAAACTTGCTTTTACAAGGTTTTGTTCAGTTTATTTAAACTGGTGTCTGCCTCTGCATGGCAAAATTTGGTCTGTTTTGCATTATGGCATAATGGCAAAGTGCATTCATATGCAAAACAGTTTTTACAATAAATTCTAAATAGCTAGGTTTAATTTTAAGCTTATTTAAACTACTGCACAGTGAAATAAAAATAGTTTTTCAAGGAAAATAAACTATTAAATGAAATTAAGCCTGAAAAATACTATGACAGTATGTTATTGAACAACGTTGTTTCTAGAGCTTAAACATCGTGTAAGAAAAGAACGCATAAAAGTTATTTTACAATAATACAATTGCAAAAAACCTTAAAGATTCATCTCATGTACTTTGGTTTTAGTAATGAATGCAAAAATTCACTCATCAAAATCTGAGCTTATACAAGGGAAGTTCAATTACTTAAAAATATTAATATAAAATTATGAACATTTTCTATTTACATGGTAGTGGTTGAATATATCTTCTCATGGACCAAACCTAATAAGAGATGGAATGTGGAAATTTTCTGATGTAGTTGGTAACTAACTTTGTGACTGGAAACTCACTGGAAAGTGAACTATTATGACACTCTTGTTCTCTTTCTTAAAGTGAAGACTCTGCTACAGTCATTTGGCCTTACTCTTTTAGTGCCTTGCTGTGATTTTGTTGATTCTTTTTGATTTGTCCTTTTTTGTCCTTTTACTTTTTGATTGCTTTGAGTATCCTGAGTATCAGAAGAATTAAGAGTAGCTTCTGTACGTGAAGCATTACAGTCCTGAGGACTCTGCCCTTCGTTGCCCATTCTGGCTTTGCTAGGGCTGTATGCAGCTAGCTGGCAGAGAGCTACTGCTGCTGTTTGCTTCTGTTCATCACAACTGTCAATTATTCTCAAGTCTTGAGCTTCATTACGGTGAGCTGTGAAGGAAGATTTGTCACTGGCACTGTTAATAGGGTTCTTGGGGTTACATGTGTCTGCTGCAGCATTTTCATTTTCGGGTTTTGGAGAAGTAGCAGCACCATTTTCATGAGCTGGACTGTGGAATGCAGTTTTCAGGCTTCCTGTGTTACAGGAGTCTTTTACTGAGAGATTCAGTGGCATGTCTTGCAATTCTAGAAAGTTTTGGCTTTCTGCTTTGGAAGTGTTTTTATATGCATGTTCGTGAACAGGTCCTGTGTTTGTGTCAGGCTTCTTTGAAAGATTAAGGGGAGCTACCCCTATGTCGTCTTCGGTGTTGGACAGTGAACCCTCATTGTTATGGCATTCGTTTGGTACATAGGAATCTTCATCGGTGACATTAATGCTGAAAGAAATGGGGAGAAAACAGAATTTACTATCAGGTGCTCTTATAAATTGGGGCTGAGGAAATAGACAGAAGGAAATAAAAAATTCTGGCTAGAATTCTGATAATGTTGTTTCTCCCTCCCTCCCCCAAGTCCCTTTCACCATGCATATCACTCTGATACAGGTATTCTCCTGAAGTATGCAGATACATGCATAGTAATGATGTTAGAGATACCTGACACTCTTAAGGAGAATGAGTGGTCCACTATGGTGATTGAGTAGTACTGTATTTTAATAGACATATCATGTATAATAACTTTTCTCAATGCTGTAAATTTAAATATATTTTAGAGCCGTTACATGAAATGTACATATGTTATCTTTATGTTTCCTTAGTAAATCTGACAAGAATTTGTGAAGCAATTTTATTATTATTTTACCTGGTGGGTGAATCTGCTCTATCTTGCTGGGTCTGTGCACTTTGAAGTAGAGTTGGTTGATCAGTGCTTTTTCGCACAGGTCTGAAAGCTGTGAAATTTTCTTCTGGTTGATCATACTTGCCAAGCAATGTGGAAGATGACTTGTTAGAGAGGTCAAATAAACCTTCGCAAGCGTGGCTTGTCTGAGTGAAGTTGGTTGGGCTAGGTCTACCAGGGGAGCCTGTTGCCGCACTTCCTGCAAGAGGGCTCATTTTCGCATTCTCTCTTTCGTTTTGGTCATCTTTGGAATGATTTTTGGCATGCAACAATGTCATTTCTTTTTCATAATCTGTTTGCTTTTTATGTGAGCTTAGAGGATATTGTTGGGATGGACTTAAAGAAGCAGGATACAGCAAGCTAGTTTCTTCCATTAGATGAGAACTTTGATCTCTGTTGATACCAGCTACCTGTGAAAATCTGTAAAATGGAGGATCTGTTGGCCTACAAAATCCATATGGTAGTGGAGGAGTGGAGTGATATTGTTGGAACAATCGATAGTGTTCATATGCTGATGTATTTATCGGTTTAGAAAGTGGCCCAGGGTGGGGAAGAAAGTGTCTTTGATCTTGTGTGCCATAGACAGAGAGAGCAGAGCTTTCACACTCTGAATTACCTGGAAGCAAATAAGGTGCATAGATAGCCAGCCTATGCTCATAAAAATGGGGTGAGTACTCTGGAATCATTGGTTGCATATAAGGTGAAATGGAACCAAAACCTTTTGTAGGAGCAACTTTATGTGGAAACTCTGGGAGAAAAGGAGAACCTGCTTTCCATGGGTGATTTGGTGCATGAAATGCAGATTTAGCGTGAAAAGGTGAACTTTTGTTAGGGAGGGATATAATTTCGGATACTTCATTTGCTTCTGGGCCTTTACCATCTCTGTGTTCTCCTACAGGAACAAAAGCTGAGGGCCTTACAATACTGTCCAAAAGGGGCTGCATGCTGATGGCACTTTCTGTTGTAGTACTGGCAGGAGTTAATTCCTTCTGAACCGCAGGTTTTTGTCCTTGAATTGATGCGTGTGTTGCCTGGTTTTGTAATTCAACATTTTCCTTGGCATCTTCTTTTGCAAAAGGATATTGAGGCTTTGAATCAAGATTCGACAGTCCATTTGTGATAGATTTAGAAGAAGTTGGTTTGACTGTAGATTCTAGCTGATTGATCTGTTTGGGCTCCAAGGAACTGGTCTTTGGACACTTGATAATGCGATCCTGCTCTGATACTAAAGTAATTGAGTTTTTGCAGAGACCGTACTTCATATGGTTAAAAAGATGGGATTTCTCATTGCAAGTAAAGGGACACTGAAAGCACTTGTATTTAAATGGCTTTCCTGGCGGTCTTGGGATGTAATGAGGTTTCTTTGGCTTACGTTCTTTGAGGAGACTCATTTTTTTTCTGCTTTAAATGATTAAATATAATGATTCTTTATAAAAACTTTCTTGCGGTTAGCTTTCCTCAGTTTTAGCCTTTTGAAGTTTCCAGTTTTTCAGGTTTCTAGAATCCTTTTTCCCAGGTGAAAAGAGGACGCCAACTCCTGTGGTGTCTCAGGGGAGTAGGGGGTGCCGGAAAACAACACTTTTGCAACTGGTAGCACAGGAACTGTAACAAAAAGGTTAAAATTAGCTGTACTGGGTCACTGGAACTAAGTAAAAACTACTACAGTCTTTCAGCTGTATTCCCCCTCATGTTATATATGGTGAGGTGTTTTTTTTTTTTAAAGAACAGAAACGCTAGATGCCGGATTTGAGATAGACATGCATTTAACTTCATCAGCTTTCAGCGCCTAAATATATTCACAGAAGTGGCCTAATACTCAATAGTGCCAGTCACCTGCAAATAAGATGGGGCTTCAAGGAGTTTTCTTTGAAAACCGAGGGAATGACATTCAGAAGATGAAAGTAGAAATCTAGGTGGAGCTGTTGAGGGAGAAGTGGAGGTGGGTAAGATGAGAGGAGGCAGGTCCTGGCAGCAGCTGGATATGGGGCAAGCCTGTCCGGCCGGTTGGGGAAAGAGAGGAGGGAATTTCCTGCTTGGTGAAATGAGGGTGGAGTGGATTGGTTGCACTAGGGGAGCTGACTTGGCTCTTTCAGAGACTGACCAACCCCCTCTTTTAACCGGCATGGTATTTCCTAAGAGCCTAATCTCAATGGATACCTCAAAAGTGGCCAATCTCTCGAAGGATAAAACCACACCAATTTTCTTCCTCTTCCTAATTCAATTAAGAGAAATGAGTCCTGCAATATCTGACTAATACAGTCTTCTGCTTGATAAACACATTTAGCATTCTTCTGCTGTGCAGCACCTTGCACGCTGCATGTAGTTAGCACCTACACGCAAGTGTATTAATTCAGGTAAAAAGTGTTTGACAACAATTGATTTATAGGGGAATGATCTATCTGTCTTTCTTCAGAAAAACTGAGGTTGTGGATACTTTATACAGCCTAATGATTTGCTCAGTAGATAAGTCAGGAGGGCTTGTATCAGCTTGTTCCATTATGTTCGCTGATTCTGAAGGCGTGAGAAACTCTCAGAGTCAAGTTCTCATGATTTTATAGGATGTGTTATGGCAGAGATCTAAAAACTGATGATTTCATCATGAACTATAAGCATCATTATCAAAATGATGACTGTTGCAAAACCACGTACTGTATCTATTGTGTTACCCGAAACTACAGGAATACTAATTGTACGAGTGACTAGTATAGCTTGCTTTCTTTTTAAAATGCTTTTTACATAGAAGTTTGAATTGGGAGTATTAAAACATTAAGTTTATGAAAAGAATTGCTGGTAATTACATGCTGTGAGATTTTAGTTAAAGTAGAGATGTTTTGCATTTCTTAAATCAGAGATTTTTATTTAATAGAAAATGACACGCAACACATTATGAAAGCTGAAGGCAAAGCTACAGAATTGCTGCTTGTTTTATCAGGTACAGTAATTCTACCAAAATGTATTACATATTGTTTCTGATGTCATAGAAATACTAATTTTGTTAAAATAGTAATCGTGAAGACATCTTGAAAAATGCAAAGCTCCTCTATGAATAGAAAAGACTGTCAGGCTTTTTCTTAAAATTAATGAATGATTAAGCATGCAACAGCCTAAACAACTAGAAACATTGTGTAGAGGAGTAGCTTTGTATTTCTCACCTTTTAGCAAAGCTTTTTTTAAATTATTATTATTATTAGAGTTGGAAACTGATACTGTAACAGTGAAATAAAATAATTACTTAAAATATACAAAAGCATGTTAAATTCTTGTCATTGATAGTTAAAATTATGGTTCAGTAAATAAAAAATATTAAAAAATGATAGCCAGAATTCCTGTGAAAGAATAAGAATAATGTTTTTGCATAAAAAGAAATGAGGAAGAATATTTGAGGCGTAGGAGGGGACGTCCAGATAGATCCTTGTTTTTGCCTTAAGTAAGTTTGCTGCATTTATTTTGACTAATGATGTATAACTAACATGGACAGTTTGTAATGGACTTGGTCAAGTCAGTTTGTTCCTGTTGTTCTTTGTATCTTCTTGGAAGTACTTGTACTAATTATTCTTGAAAAAAGATATTGTTGTCAAAACTCCATTGCATTCTTAGTTTAGTCTTTTACGATAACAGTCTGAATTTGCATTCAGGTGCAGCACTTTTTATAATAAAGAGATGTTAATTAGATTTTCTTGTTCTGCTAGCTTTCCTTTGCTTAATAATGCAAATTCCTGTGTGTCCTGTCCCCCCCCCCCCGCCGACTTTGTACTTGGTATTTCACTTTGATTCAAGTTATTCCTGTTTCTCAATAAGATAAAATGCTTTGTTGCAGTTTTAATGTTAGAAATCTAGAGCATTGGCAGCTTCTTTGCAATGTGTATGACAGGAGAGAATTACAAGAGTGTGTGTGTGTGTGTTGTTGTTTTTTTTCTTTTCTTTTAATTTGTTTTGGTGGTGTGCTCAGCCTGTAGACAGCGGTGCTCCCAGAAGCTGCTGTTCTTACTTGCTAGAAGGAGCCCGAGCGGCTTGTTTTGAAGGGTGTTTACCCCGTAGTAAACTTAGACTAGTGTCAGCCAGCCGAACGGTCTATTTCCCTCTTTTATTATTTAATCCCTTTTTTTTATGGCTTAAAAACGCCGATATAAAAATATTTTTCAACTCAGCCAAGAAGGATAATTTCCTTTCTCATCTCTAAGTAAAGTGCTGGAGTATCTGGCAGGGATGCATATTTCATAATTAAAGAAAATTAAAACTATTTGATTGCACATACAGCATAAACATTAATGGTTTAAAATAAGTGCAGTCTCTTAAAACTGTCTCTATAGAAAAGTCAGTTACCTATAGTTATACAATGTGTATTTTGTACTAAAGAAATTAAAATTTAATATTACAAAGAAAAAGTCAAAATAAGCATTGCTTTTTCTTTAAACTTGAATACAATAACTTGTGATATCTTTTTAAAAAGGGAAAAAAAATCTTCAGTAGCAGGACCATAATTTTCAGGTAATTAAAAAAAAAAAAGCAAAACAAAACTGAAAATTATTTCCTGGATACCTGATTTTAGAAGTTCAGGTAGTTATATACTATTCTAAATTTGTCTTGCTAATTTTGAACTGGACTAGCTTGTTTATTTATATTTTTTACTGAAAACAGGTTGTTCAGATAATATTGGTTAAACTTGAGGTACTTGGTTGTGTATGTTTCTTGTCAATAGTATACCTCCTTATAGCTGTCTCGACTGCAGCCCATTCCAGCTTGAGATTCAGCTAGCTGCAGGTTTTCTTCATTCTGTTTTTAAAAGTACACGTTAATGCTAGCTCCTTGCTTTTATTATATGTTAAGTCCAGAAAATAAGAATATTGTTTAATGTTGTGTCTGTGTATATATATAAACAAAAGTGTGTGTGTGTATACACACACACACGCGTGCATGCACACACACATATATATATATACACACATATATATATATATGCGTGTTGTTTCTTCGTTTTTAAGTAGTCTGAATTGTTTAAGGTGTCCAGTTGATCAAAGGGGAAATTTTAAAATGTCTTTTATTAAGAGCAGGAACAGTAATTATATTTCTTTTTAGGACACTGCTGCAGCAGCCTACGTAACAGTTTGTCATGCACACTTCATTATTATTGCAGGGTCCTTTTGGTGATGTTGATCTCTCCGACCAGGAGTACTCACTGGGGTGGAACATTTTGAAGGACATGCTATAATTAAAATATTGTGATGTGGCATTATTGCATAACTCAAGGACATGCCATTGTCACCTACCTAGTGTGTTGCAAGAACAAGATTTGTGAGTTTTATTCTAGCTGAGATTTTCCCGTGATTAACTACCACTCCCTTCTAAACTTCCAGTTCCTTTAAGCTGAAAGATAGATTTTTAACACAACTGTTTGCTAATTAGGAGGAAACCAGGGTGCGAGCGGTGGGTTGGCGACGATGGCAAGGCAGCGTGCGTGTGTCGAAGGTGCAGAGCAAAGAGGAGAGTGCGTGCCGGGCCGTGAGCGCGGGTGCGGGCGAGAGGAAGTACAGCAACGCCGATTAAATGAGTTAGGCAGAGCGAGTAAGAAATGAAAATCCTTGTAAATATTAAGTTAAGAACTCCAAATCATATTATGTTTGGATTGACTAGAGGGAGGAAAAAAAAAAACAATCCAGTTTTCTATACTGTTTTCCCAGAAGTTGGAAAACTAATAAATCAAAACTGCAGTTGAATGCCTTATTTTCATACAAGCTTTTAGATTAACCTGATACTATTATATAAAGAATAGTTGGCAGAGAAAACATAGCAATTTTAAGCAACATCTAATGTATTACAGTTTTTGCCATATTTCTATATAATACGTTACATTTCTGCATGAAAAGAGGTGCTTAAATGCTTTTCACCAACAAGAGTTAATTACTGTAAAAAGTTGTACGAGTCACTTTTTTCTCACAGACTAAAATACCTCCTTCCCTTGTCGAAACTTTCTGCTGAAGCCTTAAGCTGTGCCCTGAGTGCACCTGCCAGGAGTAGCCGGGGCTCCGGAGGCAGCCACGAAACGAGCACCTCCGACTGCCTTTTCCCGTGGTAACGTGAGCACGTCTCATTCGAGCATTTCCTTTCGAAAAACAAAACCAAACCAAAAAGGTACTCACAGATACATAGATGTTGGAAAGCGCCAAGGTGATCGGCGGCGGTGAGCTGTAGCTGTCACTGCAGGGAGAGAAGTACCTGTTGTGTGCCGGCTCGCTAAGTGAAACTGCAGGAGGCTCTGGCAGGGGGAGGGACTTAAGAAGTGTAGGAGTTGAGCCCGCGGGGTGTAGAGATGCACCTGATATTACTCCAGCCTGAAGCTACGATTCATTTGTTTGCGTCCACTGCTTTCCTTCGTCGTTACCTCAGCATCTGAGCTATTGAAGGGAGCGCTTGTCGCTTTTGTGCCCTCCAACAACCAAGTTTGGCTCTGCACGGCCGTGCCTGTCCCTCTGAATAGTCATCTGCACGGTGGGGTCAAGAATGGCTCGGGTGATACACTGAGCTCTTCACATATTTCACTGCAGTAGAAATGACCTGGGAACAGCAGAACCAACTGTATGCAGGGGTAGCAAAGCTTAAAAATAACAATTTGACTTTTTTTAATAGCCATTTTTTGCTTGAATGCCTTTGTACCTTTAATATCCTTGCTCTCTCCCCCCCCCTCCCCCCCATTTTTATTTAAATCTTCTTGTCCTTCACGAGTCTCCGCTCTGAAGGCGGGACTGAACTAACTCCAAGCTTGCTTGCCACAGGAACCTGCCAAAGCTTGCCTATAATCAACAGTCAAATGTACAGATCCTGTAAATGGGAAGGAGTCACCTCAGTAAGGAATTGATTATTTTGTCTATATGTTTGCTCGGGAGTTGTAAAACTGCGTGGTGAAAGGAGAAAGTTGAGTGATCATCCATTGATTAGTACTAGCACTTGCTCTTAGTTGGATTTTAAAGTTTATAAATGACAAATATATTGGTGTACTTACCAGTTATTTAATGACGTTGCAAAGCTGTTAAGTGAAATAATAGCCTCTTGCATACTGGTGCTTTAAAAGGAAAATCTTTTGATGGTTCTAGCTGTTTCTAAAATTCCTGATACTGTATTTAAAAACTAAGTCTTTTTTTTAGCTACTATTTCTAATGTTATTGAGACATTAAAAGTTCTGTTTAAAGCTGTTAAATTCAGCCTGTTGAACAGGATAATCCTCCCTTGCCTCTCCCACTCCTCTGTTACAGTTGGAGGTTGTTGAAACTTTCACATACAGAAGTATGATGAATTTTATACTTTGAAAAGTACAATCTCTTGAATGAAAATTATTAAGGAAATTTGACATTATAAAACCTGTTTAGGCAGTGGGTAAAAGTTCTTTCAAAATTGGTCTCTAAAGCGGTGTCTTAAAAATCATTTTAAAGGTGTGGCCTTTGTCTTGGTGCAGTGACTTGTGGACATCTACTTTCCTATCTGCGTATGCAGATTACCATCCTTTCCTTTGCTACACCAGTGTATCTTTCTCTCAATTTATTCTTAATACAAACAATTATTCTTAATACAAGCAATTGCTAACTTTAAGGTAAAAAGGTGGGTCTTATTTTGTTTTCCTTTTCCTGTAATGCAGCTTAGCAGTGTAAAAAGATGTCATGTTACTGTCTAGTTGTTTGTAAGTGCTTTGGCTTTAGATGTAATAACAAGGGTATTTGTAGTCCCTTATTCTTCCATTTAGTTATACAAAGTTTTGAAGGAAAATCAAGTAGTGTATATTAGGAAGATTAGAACTGCAGAGAAAGTTGTTGTAATGTCTGTCTGAAAAGACCTGAGGGGAGAAGTCCTTTGCTTTATCAGCTAAGGATGTTATTCAGTCGGCCTCACCTGCTAGCAAAGAGCTTTTCTTTCATGCTAACAGGTTGGTTTGTATGCCGTATCAGTCTGCATAACTGTCCTCATTTTTCTTCTACAAGTGTGGATCATTTTGTGTTTTCTGTAGCACAGGGAAAGTACTGTCAGGTTTCTTTTTCTGTCTGCAATGGGTCTGTTAACTTTTGAGAAGCAGGGGTAGGTTTCCTTGAATAGGGTCAGATCACATATTTTGTTTTGCAAAAGCATTCCAATTTCTGGCACCAATGGGAAGCTCTTGAAGGACGATTTTAATATAGGTGACTGAACTGGGGTAAGAGGCAGTCAATATTCAAAAGTTTTGATCCCCCCCCCTCCCCTCCCATCACTTGGTGTGTGAAGGAGATAAGGGATGTCCGGTTGCTGCCTCGATCCACGTAAAATGTGGAGCCTACTTTAAGTTGAGCCACTCCCTGGAAATTGCTATTGTTAGGCAGGTCAGCTGAAATCAGCTGTTGAACAAAGTAAAACTGCAAAAAGAGAACAGCTAATGTAAATGGTGGGTTTATCAGCACTTGGATAGTACTGAAAAGCCAAATCTGGGAGACAAGATTCCTCAGTGGACCCCGGAAAAGGAACGTGATAGTTCCTGTTTGTGTGTGTGCTCCTAGAAGTAATAAATCCCGATTGCAGTGATGTTGTTTCATCACTTACTTTTGTTAACTCATTATGCTTGCGTCTTGCATGAGTATTAGATAAACTGAACCCAGTCGGCTGTTGGTAACACCCATTTTAGCTTACTTGAGTGCAACAGTCAGATTAATTGAGGTGAGCAGCAGGATTGTCATAGTAACACTTGTGTTATTGATATTTTCTCCCCAAGTTCCTTTTGTATTGTGATTATTTTATATCTCTGGATGGCTGTAGCTGTAGTTTTATAGCTTCTTCTAGTGGTATAGAATATACTGCTTTCTTCTAAACTCTATTTAAAATTCAGTCTCCCAATAGTATCAAGTAAGTGTTACTTAAATGTAGTTGAATTTCATAGATTTTATTACTGTAGCATAAAACTGCCATTCTTTAAATGCTATTAAACTCCCTCTTCATATTTTTATATGAATTTTTTGGCTCATCTTGGGTTTTAAACAGAAAACAAAATGTCGGTAGCAGAAACCATACATATGAACAGAAAGAACTTAACCTGTTCTTGATAAACTGCTTTATCTGATTTTTATTTTCATCTTGCACTTCACAATTCAGTTCCCAAGATGTGTGAAGCAGTGCCTAGCATTGCTCTGGCCAGTTATCCACCCCTCCATTCATCAGATGATTTTTAACTTTCTAATCCAAAGCCAAGTATGGTCCGGGTGGCTGATTTGTTCTGCTATTTTGACCTTCCCTCATCTCAGTCAGAACTGTGATACTGGCTTTCAGAGGGCGTCCATTGATTGTTAGTCAGTGTTTCCAGGTCTTTCTAGAGATGTCTTACAAATTTGTGAACTAGTTATTACAGAAAAGAGGTATGATCAGAGATAAATGTGATTAAACTTATGGAGCTGGACACTGGCAGACATGCAGGTAGTGGAGCTTAGAGCTTGCAATATAAAAGAAATGTCTTAAAACTGCATGACTGGCAATGTCCGCTTCTGTCTTTGTCACCTTGGTTCCGTATCTAGATGCATGGCTTTGAGCTAACAGTTCAAGGAAGTCCTCTTTTCTTTCTTCTCTGATAACTTGAACTGAAGTTGTTGACAAATTTTACTCTGTGTTACCATGTTTGGACTAGGCTGTTCTATACCAGTTGCAGAAGGGGGCAGATGATTTGAATGCAATTGGTATAACTCATGCTGTGCCCCAAAACGTTACATGATTCTTGTACAATATTCTCATAACTATTTTCTTCTATCCCATATGAATAGTTATTAGTCTTAATGCTTTTCAAATAACGCCTTTGAAAGTGCCTTTGTTTTTCATAATGATTCCAGTCCCTGACTTTGGAGATATGTCTGGGCAGATTACCTTGCTGGTGTTTGTGAGCCACTTGTTCATGATTACTAGAGCAAATTATTTGTTTGGGAAAAGAATAAAAGCTCAGCAGTTAATAGCAGCTGCAGATTGTATTTTTAGATATTTATTGTGGCCTGCGTTGTTAGTGTTTGGCCTGGAACTAGGAATGATCTTCTGGTTCCCATCCTCTCCCTAGGGCAGTGAAACATCTTGGGGGAAGTAGGTAACATCAGAAATTGAGACTGTAGGCAAAACTATAAACTGCTTATAAGAAGGGTTTTTTAATAATTGTTCTTTTCCTTACCAGTCATTCTAACAGATGTAAAATATGCCTTTATTGAATTTCTACTTGATGTTCAGGTTATAATTCACTTTAAAAATTTATTTTATTATTTTTAAAATGATTTTCATGAAGTGTGTGTTCCTTTTTACTTTGGTTTCAAAACTTATGCCAGAGATTGAGACAGTTCTTTCACCTATGTCATACAAAGCTTTTCTTATATAATCCAGTAGTATGGATCTGAATTATGCCATGTCCAGTTCTAATATATGTAAAAACAGTCCCTCACATTTTTCCTTGAGTTATCAGTGGCTAGGTGCTGCTGTGATGCCAGTGTCATGAAGAAGAGAACAGTCAGGCTCATAATGAATATTCCTTGACTCAAGATATGATTTTAGCTTTCAGTTATTCTTTGAAACACATCAAATTTATTTTGTAAAGATTTATATGATCAATATATGTTGTCTACTATTTAAATAAATTTTTGAAAACAAGGAATGTAAGGCAGCAAGTGAAATCTGATATTTTATTCTGTTCCTGAAAAAAGACTTCTAATCCTGAAGTTCTTGAACCAAGTTACATGTTACCATGTAGCTGTAAAGTTTTGATTGTTTTTAATATGAATCATGCTGCTAAAATTACATGTAGGGAAAACATTCTGTTAAGCAAAATGTATAGAAGTCATTTAAAATCTTACGATCAGAGGAATTACTGTTGAAGTATTTCTGTGAATTTCTATGTTCAGAATAGCAGCACTCTTAAATGAAACATTTCTTACTGTACAGCATGCGTCAGGGCCAAAAACTTGTATTTTAGTGTGGTTTCAGTATGATTTCACATCTTTTGTCTTGTGCTATATTCGTGGTTTTGTAGGCTTCAGACTATTATTTATAGGGTTTTTTTCTTTAATTGGGTGGGGATAAATACTAAACAAACAAGAGAATCCTAGTTTACTTGAATTTCTGGTTTGCTTGTGAAAGGACATTATTAAAATTTCTCTTGATGACAGCACAGTATAAACTTTCTAGCTAATAAGGTGTGTCATATGTAGGAACATGAAACTTCCTAGGCGTTCGTAGCCTGTCAGTGGTAATATAGTATTCTCATATTAAGCTCTCTCAACAGCCTGTTGACCACTGACTGTAGTCACAACTATATCTGTATCTGTACTACTAAATAAATAAATAAATACGCACACACACACACACACACACACACACACTATATAGTCACTACTATATCTGTAGCTAGGGGCCTAAACTTTCTCTTCTTAAAGTCAATGATAGTTTCTTAAATGAAATCAGTGGTAGAACTATTAGTGTTTCATGGTCAAAGATAACTTTTTTTTTTTGGTTGTTGTGCATAATGTGGTTGGTCCTGCTTTTGCTATAAAAATATGTGTTTAAAGTAAGGTTGGAAGCATTTGCGTCTCTAGAGTAAGAAGAGGAAGGAAAGCAGTTTGGAAGAACTGCCTGGTTAAACTTTCAATGGGTTGGTGCTTTCTTTGGTAGGATTCGCTATTCATTTTATTCATTTATTCGTTAGGAAGACACTATTCTTGATCTGCTTACGTGCTTAAATTCCCTTACTCATTCACAGTGAATGCATTGAAGCAATCCCCCTCCCCTTAGTTGACTGTGCCAACAATGAAAGCAACTTTTAAACTGAAGGCAATGATGCTGAGGAGATATACAAATAAAATGTGGGTAACACGGAAGCCTAACACTGGTGGGTTAATGTGAGTGATCCAAATCTTGAATTTGATTTCCTACCCTCAGAATACTAATAACTGGGAACGTTAAGCAGGTAATAAATAGAGAGGGTGGGGAAAAAAACCAACTTTTGGAGAACCAGCTTTTCTTTCTTTTGTTTATAAGTTACCTTCAGAGTAAAGGGAGAAACAAAAGAGTGTAAAGAAGAAAGGGAGCATTTGAAGGCTGCTGTCAAAGGATACTGTTAGTGAGGGAGCTGTGTTAAATTTGAGACATCAGGTGATGGGCTTGTTAGGTTATGATGTCTTGGATTCAATGTGAAAATCAGTCACTTAAGAATTGTAAAAGTTCTGCTTTTGGGATGCTTTCTCCAACCCTTCTGTCTTGCTCTGATTTGGAGAGGGTCAGCTTTTATTTCTGTTGATGCAGTGCTTCTAAGAGAAGGAGCTCCATGAGACTTCATTGATTTCCTGAGCTTGTCTGTAACAATTGGTTAAAACCTTATGCATTCATACTTTGTCTTGGTTTGGATGGGAAGGTAGTTCTGAAGGTCTTGCTGCATCCATGGGGTGTTTGCTTTTTGCCTTGGCAGACAAAGAGGTCAGACACATTGCTACACGTATTTGAGACCCTGGCTTAGGGAAATACTTGGTATATTGTTCCTGTTGAATGGTAAGCACCTTGTTTAAATAGGAAACAGACTGGTTGTTTCAGTTGACATTTCTTCTCCATTTAAAAAATATGTCCCATGGTCTTGTACTTTTTGTCCCATTGTACTTGAGTTCAGAGATATTTACATGAGCCAGCAACCTTCTGAAAAACTAAAGGGGAGTATTTGAGTGAACACTGACTGCAGTTTCTAGACAGGTTCTCAAATGATTATTTGAAGTCCTGGGGGTACTTTGCATTTGAAAGTTGTTAATCTATTTTAGATTTGAAGAATAAAAATAGACCTCTGAAAAAAATTGCTTTGTGAACTTCTATGTTGACTATAATATTAATCTGAATATTAATGTGATCTTTTTTGGCATCTAGAAAGTTTGGAAATGCCCAGATTTGCTTCTGAAAACTGTGGAAGACAAGTTTAAACTACCCCCTCAACCCCCCCCCCCCCAAAAAAAAAAAGCAACAACAAAAAGTCCTCAATGACAGGCAAAATTAATTACATGTGACTTAAAAAGATTTTGAAGAATCTTAAGGATGTGCTTTAAAACGACAAAAACCTCTTTGTCGATATACTTAAAGAAACAAAACTGAAAGTTTGAAGAACTGAACATGCCATAGAAAAAGTGTTTTTTTTTTTTTCCTGTCCCATTTCATTGGACCACTTACTAAAAGAAAAACAGAAATAAAACCAGTTCTGGCTTTAAGGGTGTTCTAGGAAGAACACCCTTGTGGTTTGAAAAGCCACTGAATTTTGATATATAAGAAGCTGATCTTTCTAAACATCTTGTTAATTTATAGATGGTCTTTTGTAAGTACAGGGCTGTTTCATGTTTACATGATAGAGCATAAATTGGAGGTAGATCTGATAGTACCAATGATGTTTGCTTGACAGTTCCTATTATGTGATTCTGTTCTCACTTGTGCTTTTTAACTCTGCTGTATTTTAATTGTGTGTAATTGATACGGCTGGACCAAGATAATAGGAACAGAATGGAGAAGGGAGGAGGAGATGGGCTGAGAGTTGGACTGAGGTTTAAATAGTCTTACAGAAATCCATTATATAAACTTGTTTGCAAACTCTATTTTTCCTGATTATCGTTTGTATTTTCGTATTCCAAAATAAGTAGCTTGATATTGATTTGCAGCTGCCTGGGTTTTTGAAGGACACAACAAGAAGTTAGGCTTCTGAAATGTGTTAGTCTATTTTATGGTGGTAGTTAATTGTGAGGCTTTTGGCAGGCCTCCAGGTACTTTTCATCATAGATACAGGAAGAAGTGAAAAAAGATCTTAGGTGGACTCTTAGAAAATAGAGAACACCCAAACCTGAAAGGCTGGTTATAGAGGAATTTCTTTTCTCTCCCAGGTGAACTTAAAAAATGGTAAGTGGTCTTGAAAATAATATTTTTAAAATGTATAATGCGTATGTTGTCATATTAGTTTTCAGATTAGCAAGGAAACGTTATAAATAGTGTAGAAATATTTTTTTTTACTGCCAGCAGGGACAGGCAAGAAGAAATGAGCTGAAGCTCCCCCCACTCCACTCCCAAGTGCAACTGGGAAGTGGTATAAATACTAAAGGAATAAATGGCAATGAATTGCTTCTAGTGTTTTCGCTGTAAGGTTTATCCCATTATTGCACAACCTTAGCCTAAAGGTTGGGGTTTCTTTGGTGATTTTTCTTCCCTGACACCTACTGTTAAAATTCACAAAATTTTTATAATCCTTCGGAATAAGTCATGTATTTGCATAGTAGGATTCCTTCATAAGCCTGTTTCTTCATGTCCTTAAACTGCAGTTTACTACTGCTCAAGTTAAAGGAAGAGCTCTGTTAGCTGTAACCTGTATGAAGGTCTCTGTTCAGCACTCATATGGCCTTTGGCACCAGTGGGTAGGTTAATTCCCCAAATTGCTTAGCACTGTGTATTTCAGCGTGGAAGGGAAGGTAGGTCAATCACAGCTTGGGTCAGCTGTAGCCTTTTCAATGTAGCCAGGTAGGGGTGCTTAAAGATTTTGAGTTTTTATGGCTGCATTACATAATGATGTTAAGGTTGCCTGGCCAAAATCCAGATCTCGGTCTGCTTCCTCGTTGGCCCCTTGCCATCCTCCAAAGGTGACACTGATTTCAGGGCTATAGCACTTCTGCAAGCCTGCCATTAGTTCACTGAAGCAGGCACCTGGGAAATGAGAGCTAGCGTCCATCTCTTGAAATGCTGTGTTTAAGTAATGCGACTGGTATCAAACGGTAAGTCTTTGGCAGAGATGTAGTTAGAATTGCAGTTCTTTAGGGCAACATCCACCTTGACCAGCACCCCCCCCCCCCCCCGGCCCAACAGCCAGGCTTTGCATCACACATTTTCCACCCTCAGCAGCGAGGCAGACAACCACCTCCTTTGCTGCCCAGCTGTGATTCATTGCTGGAGCAGGTCTTTCCTGTGTGCTGCCTGAGATAGGTCCATGGAAAAAAATATCACGTGATCATATAATTAAAGACTCTCTTGATTCATTACGTAGTGAGAGACTGAACTGAGATTGCAACCAGACAGAGACAGTCCTTCCTAGTCATAGGTTTGAAAATGCTTATTTGATCTGTGGGTAAGCATATATACAGCCTTATATACGTGGGTCACTGTTAAGCATTGTGAGAAGCTTAGGGCAGCTTCAGAGGCAGCTTAAGAGGCTTCAGCTGTTAAATTCTAGCATAGCTTCTGAGTGTGTATGAATTGCGATACTCTTCCCTTCTTGCCTTGCAAACTCCTAAGTAGGTCACGCTTGGGCGCAGGAATGAGAGAGGCCGTCTGCCGACCGCATTCGGGCGCTCGCCCTGCCAGGTGCAATATCAGAGCATTTCACAGAAACGCTCTGGAGCATTTTCCAACAGACAAAGCACCACTCTCATTTTCTTATCCTTGTGGCAGAAATTATCTTTCTGGATGAAATATTCCTTTAAGAGTAAATTCTGAAGTAGACAGCTTGTGTAGAAAACATGAGAGCAAATCATAAATGTTTGGCAGAGCTTTAAACAAATATTTATTTCTGATAATAGGCCTAATCTAGAATTATCTATGTTTGCATCTGTGTTGATATATTAAATATTAGTATAACAGCCTGAATGAAGTTACAATTAGAGCCTGCCTCTTTTTCTAAAAGAGGTTGGAGTGCTGTATAAGAACGTGTGGTCTCAAATCTGAAATTCTTTGCAATGCAAAGCCGGAGTTCTTTTCTGGGCATATGAGTGATAGTGATAGGTATGCAATTAAAAATACAGGAAGTTGACTTACTGTATTTACACGTTTTCTTATGCCTGCGGCTCACAAACAGGATGAACCCAGCAAAGGACACTTCTGCAGTGAGTTAGTTTTGTTCAAGAACAATTTGAAGAATAAAATTATTATTCAAAACTCATCCTTGGTATTTATGCTCAGAGATGTGATGAAGCTCCATAATTCATTAATAGCTGTAATGTTCGTAGATGTCCCTTTAGTGGCATTGTGCACAATACTTCAGTAATAGCCATCCATTATTTTATTTGAACTATTTTTTTCTTCTATTTTATCATTCTCAAGTAGAAGTCTTCCAGTATCCTAAGTATGAATTGAGAAAGCTTCTCTGGACAAACAGTTCATAGCAAAATCTAAGATTTATCTAGAAGGCAACTCTGTCTTGTTCTAAGAGTGGCATAGTTTACTCTTAATCTAAATTTATAGCAATTTTTAATTAACTTGAGATCCACTGAATAAACCTATTTTAAATGACATGGAATTCTGCAATTTTCTCATGTAGACAAGACCTAAGGCTAAGGAACAGGTTTTTGTTGTTTGTTTGTTTAATTACTGTATTTGTATGTTTTGTATGATAAACATTGCAATAAATAAAAAACAGCAATATGAAGTAACACATGACTTCTCATGCATGTGTTATAGGCTAGGTTTGTGTACGGTATGTTTATAAAGGCACTTTTTTTTTTTTTTTTTTTTTAAAGACTAGCATGAAGCATTTCTCCTTTAGTTAAGGCTGACCTTTCAGCCTGCAGTGTGCTCCACCAGTTTTATCAACTTCATTTGTGCTTATCACCTATGACCCAAAGGTGATGGAAGCGTTTGATCGAAGTCTGTGCTTAAAAAGCCAAGTATCTGTGCAACCTGTTGCCGATGTGAGAGCAAACCTCGTGTCTGTAAAGCTTTGAAGGCCGACGTTGTCTCTCCCTGTTCTTGAGGCTGGAGCACGGGGCCGTGTTGCAACCTGCAGTTATGTTATGTTGTTAGGTAAGGCAGGGTGGAGCGCAGCAGGTGCTTATTAATACCTCTAGGCTACAGGTAAAGGTGACTGTAGTTTCTTGAATGTTCACAGAACTAAACAGGTGGATATTGGTTTAAGAATCGGGTTGAGGGTGGACACTACTTATCCTCTGTTTTAATGGCAAACTTATAATATATAACTCTGGCAGACATGGTAACTTTTAAAATAAAGTACCACTTTAGCCCTTCTTGTTGTCTCTTCCCCCTCTGTTTAAAGAAAGAAAAGGCATATTCCTAATTCCAAAAATAAAAAAGACTTGTCTCTGCCCTTCCAAATGATTTTTGCTTTCTTCTAATTTGTTTTTTTCACTTGTGCTTTTTTGGAGGAATTGATTTTAGGTATGAATTAAACATCATTTTACATCTGAAAAACAATGCAGACCAGCACAGTACAACACTGCGACCGACTGATTATTGGAGAGTTGGTTATTATGTTGAGAAGAAATTATGTTACAGATATAAAATGCAGAAACTGACTGCAAAGCAGTGAACTTCATTGCTACTTTGTATATCCAACACAACTCTGGAAGAGTATGAACCTGAACAGTTTAAATCTGAGGAAAAGGTTAAATAAAGTTTGACTCTGTGTTTTGTGTTTAGACTGAAGACAAAAAGTTTGTGTATGTGTGGTAATGTGAACAGCCTCTATCAAACTGTGGATTAGGAAGGTCTTTTGCAAGATATTTCAAGTCTATGACGCTGTGACTATTTTGCCTGTACTGCTCCCTCTTGACTTCAGGCAGGTTCCTTGGTCACTGCAGGAAGCCAGAACAGAAGAAACCTGGGTCGTGTTTGAAGAAGTCTAGGGTAAAGAATAAAGTGAGGATTGAAATTTTTGGTAGGGTTTCTTTTGTTGTTATAACTCTTAAATACCAACAGAAACTATAATGCTGGTGGTGAATTTTCCTCCCTCTCTCCCCCCCTCTTTTTTTTCCAAGCACAGAAACATTTATTAGCAGCAGTCTTCATATAGCATTTCCCATAGTCCATGATTCACCAATAAGTATTCTACTAGTGATAGCATGAAAACTTTAACCAATCACCCCTAGATCAGTATTTCCCTTGTTGTTGTTACGTTTTATTTTTCAGGCCGCCCTTGCTGCTGCATACCTCCTCATCTTTTCCCTTTTTTTTCTGCCACCTTCTAGACTTCCACTTTGGTAGCCTGCCTTTGCGTTTTCCCCCTTTGCTCTCGGCACTGGCAGTCACGTTGTGTCTCTTGCAGCAGCAACGCTTTGGCTGCCAGGTACGACAGTGGACATCCAAGAGGCGTGAGCCCAAAGGACTGGTGTGAGGTAGTGGGCAAAGTCAGAGCTGCTCACAGTCATAGTACTGCTGTTCCTTGCACTTCTGTAACTTCTGCTCTTACAAGATCCCTGGCAGCATCACCTCCGTCTTAGAGACTGACCCTAATAAGTCCTGTGCCAATTGGTATTGATGCTACTGTTTGGGAAATTACTGCCCTAAATCAAAACCTGCCTGTTTTTTCTTTTGTACAGACAACAAAAACGTGACGGGCTGCTTGTGCACATTATTTCTGCACACATTTCTACAGACATTTCTGTGTGTTCCCCCACCACCCTGCTTTTGTTCGGTGCACAGAGGGGTGAGAGCACACTTACAGCTGTCTAAAGTAGCTGGAGTAATCACCTTGCACTGAAGGAAATTTGCAGCAGCTTTGCAAAATTGCCTTTGGCGGCTGTTTTAGTGTTCCTGTAGAACCAGCTAATTCCATTTTTTTTTTTTTTTTTCATTAGTTGATGTAGCATTTTTCAAAACAAGCTAGTCGACATTTTTGAAGATTTTTATTGCAGTTTCTTTCAGAACTGGAAGGTGCCAAAATATCCATCCGTCTTTGCTATATCATTGTTCCCAAACAGGAATTGTATTTTTCTTTCCATGTAGTGCCTGTGGTCCTGATGGTTGTATCTTGCCCATTCCTCTGATTACTGCTTTCTTTTCTTTAGTAGGTTTAAAGTATTTTAAATGGCAGTTTAGCACTTACCTTCTCCATGTGTGGTGCCTATTTTTTTTCTTTAAGGTAGCAGTCGTACAGTGAGGAACTGTACATTGCATTTTAATTAGTGATTAGTCCCTTCATCCAAGAGTATGCAGTCTCAGTTGCTAAAGAAATGCAGTTCTTCTTCAATGGGCTCATCTTTTGACAAATATTTTCTAAGGAAAAAAATATGCATTTGATAAATTTCTCTTTGTTGCATCAAATTTGAGAGAGACTTTTTCCTTTTTCTAGAGGCTGTTGTTTCTGCAGGCATTGTTCATTTATTAAAGATATGCCATCTAGAGAGGTGTATTCAAATTATATTTCTGGGTTTGCAGATGCCAAAAGGAAGCCCTCCAGGGAGCTTTAAATACAGTATTTGTTAAACTGTGGCAGTTTGCTGCTAGAGCTGTGTAAGAGAATTCTTCTTTAAGTTTTTGGATGTTCTCTTACTTGTGGAAAAACTGTTTGACTTCTCCAGTTTTCGTGGGGACATAAGTACTAAAGCTGATGTTTTTATCTACTTGCTTTCTTGACTTTTTTTTTTATCCCTTCATCATAATGGCAGTTTTATTCTAAGATTCTGGGATTTTCGTTTGCCTTTACTCCTGTTTTACTCCTCTGCTTGCTCTGTCTTCCCCAGTATGATTCCATTGCTGTCATACTTCAGCGTATGCCATTCAAGTATCAGCAGATTTTTGGGTTGTGATTTGCTTCACGAGCACAGTTAAGGCCACTTTTGTCACAGAATGAAGCTATGTGTTTTGGAAAGCGTGTGTTATTAGAGACATCCTGACACTGTCAGTTGAGGATGATTTTCTAGGTCAATAAGGAGAAATAGGCTAAGAATATTTTCAGGAATACACAGTATATTATTTCCATTCAGAAACATTGATACACAAGTATATTTCTTCTGCTGATTTTTTCCAGTTCCTGTAACTAGTTGGAGTCATCATGTATAACTTTAATAATTTGTGGTAGTAAAAAGAGAAAATACTTTCTTATCATGTAAGAAATCATACCCAGCTTGTCATTTGACCTGTTCCTACTAAAAAGAATAAACAAAAATCCCGTTGCTGCAGTTTAGTTTCCGTTAAATGTTTTCCTGTGTTTTAGTGCCTCTCCCTGCCCCTACCACCCAGAATAAGCCTAACTGAGAAAGAAAAGGCAGCTTCCCAGGATGGCTCTTAGTTGCTTTTGTCTTGGATCTCTCTTCCAGGCCTCAGGAGACAGCACTCACAGATCTGGGATTTACAGTCAATTTAAATGCATCATAAATATATTATGAAGTGCGGTACATGATTCTGTATTGCTGTTTAAAATGCAAATATCTCCATCTTATTTCCTCGCTGTCTGACAAAACTGTATGTTGATGAATTCGATATGATGGCTGATAGGAAAGTGAGAGATGTTGAAAGTGTTTTTTTTGGTAAACTGTTTTTCTGTATCAAAGGCTTCTGCTCTTTCATTAAATCATCCTATATTGCTGTAGTCTTTGCAGTTGTTTTGGATGTCTAAGTAGAAATGAGAGTAAACTCGCTCACCTGTTTGCATTTCTAGGTTACGTTGCAGTTTCATGCACATTCTGCCTCTATGATCTGTACAATTTTGGCAGTGCTGATAGATTCAAACTTAAAACACAGCTTTGAAGTCGCTCAAAATAACAGCTTTGAGTGGTACAAATATAGCAGCTCGCTTTCTTAACGTAAGAATGATGTTGAACATGTCACTGTGATTCAAGGGTCTGCAAGATTGTACTCACTCAAGTCCTTTTCAAGATTGATGTCTTGTTTGATTCACAGCTATTGTTAATTAAGAAGTATTGGCCGTGTTAGGACTTGTGGTGTGATAAATGCTCAGAGATGAATTCTGATGCTTTTATTATATGGTAGTTACAACATTGTATTTCTTAAGAAATGTTTTTGTGTAATGATAGATACTGCTATTTCAATAAGCAGCAATATTTATGGTCCAGGACTACTTAAATTGCACTTTAATATTGCTTTGACTTGTGAACATGTCCTGATAAGGAATAAATGATATCAGTCTTCCTTAAATAAATTAAGACACACTTGAAATCTAGTGGGCCAAAAAATGGTCTGTTTTATAAGAGGAGCTTCAAAATAAAAATTTGAGATATTTAGTAACTTTGCTTAGGCAAATGGGGATAGATAGGTACAATACTTGTCTTACAGTGCAGCTGTGAGTGGAGAAGGCTTGCTATCCATACTCTTCATATATATATATTTTTAAACCTCTGTTAGAAGTACACAGAAGGTACTTTAAGTCTTCTGAGTGAAGGTCCCAAGCACAAGACTATTACTAAAAGAATTCTCTGTCAAGCCTGGAGTCTGCTAGTCAATACTCCATTCAGTTGAGAGGGGGAAAATGAAATGAACCCTTTAACCTTCTCACACCTTTACTGCATTTTGTCTTTAGCAGTGTATCAAGACTAAAGAAATTCAAGTTGTTACCACTATAATAACTTTCTGACGTAATTCCTAGCTTTTCTGAATAATATTCTGCTAAATTAAGATTTTTTTATGTAGCCCCCTTGCTTTAATCCTCACTGAATTATACATGAAGAGAATAAAAAAATAAACTATTACTGGTAAAGAATCAAAATACTATGCAAAAATCAAAATCCCTTCTTCGCAATTCAAAATCTCAGCTGGTGTGTATTAAGTTATGCCCTCTTTTTTTTTCTGAAAATGCACATACCTCACCCTGTGTATTTTCTCTAATGAAACCAAATGTCCTTATACCTTCCGGTTTGCTGTATGCTTCTAATTGTTGCTTTTGTGCACCTTTTTGTTTCACAGTCGTTCCTGTCATTTTGAAAGCATTAACATATGATGAAAAAAGAGGGGCATGCAGTGTGGGTTCCAATGTGAGAGATGCAGCATGCTATGTGTGCTGGGCCTTTGCTCGTGCTTATGATCCCTCAGAACTGATACCATTTATTAATCAGATTTCAAGGTAAGTTGCTGAGTTACTTGCGGTTAATTTTTAAAATCTGTTCAAAAATAGAAAGGAGCTAGAACTAATAATTAGTATTCTAAGGCTCTATCTTTAAAACATTGAAAATTAGATATTGGCCAACAGTGATGCATCCATTTAGGGGTACACTTAAAAAGGAGCTTGTGTGTCCCATATAATGTGGATGAAATCAGTTGAGCTCTGGACATTGTTCTCCAAGGAACAGAAATTTTGGTTTCTCTGAAATAACATCATTCAAAGTATATTATTAAAAATTACCAGATGTGCTAAATATATTAAGATTCAGAAAGAACTGAATACGCTGGCGGGGTGAGGGGGAGAGTAACAATTGCCTTTCCCTGTAATTGTTAAAGACTGAATCTTCTTGTTGCAGTATGATGCAGTTTAACTTTTTGGATTGAAATGTATCTAAATGCTTCCTTATCATGTGCGTTGACTTCATTTCCTTCTCTTTATCTGTCACAACAAAACCAAAGAAAAATCTAAAGAAATCCACAGTAGAAAAATTCAGAGAAATTAGTGAGTTTTCTGTTGGAGGGGTCCTCTTTCATCTGCTTGTCACCTGATCAGCTCTCTGGAGTAGATTCAAGAAGTTAAGATTTGGCAGCTTAGTGCAGTAGCGGAAGAAATGACAAACTGCTCTAAACCTGAGCAGCTGCTTTATGGAGCCGTCCAGAGTTGGAAGTAGCAGGAGAAGAGAACACTTAAGGAGCAAGTCACTTCTTACCATTTCAGATGCACACTGCTTTCTAATGCTCCAGGAGTTTTAGTGCTTGAGCGGATGGCATGGTGCGAAGAGTGCAGCACTTCCCTGTTGACCAGCTTGCAGCTTGCAGGTTGAGCAGGTTAGGTCTAAAAGGCTAGCTGGACGTCAGCTCTTCTCAAAAGATCCATTTCTGAGCCACCTGCTTTTTACGTACAATCTCTTAATTTTCCTTTCACAGTGCTCCAATTCAAAGATTCCTATGCCCAGTTCTTTTGAGTTAAGCAAGAGCTAAGTATGCAGGTTTCTTAAACCAGACTCCTTAAACAAGTCCTAGTTCATGTCTGAAAATTTGCTAAAATAGCAGATTGAAGTACAGGCTTCCTCTGGAGGAAATTTTACTCTTGCTTAATTGAAACTGGAAAAATGATTAATTTTATAATGGGCTCTTTATGTATCACTGCATTTAAATAACATTTTAAAAATAATTTCCTATTTCTAAAAGTGTTAAGAACTGAGCTTTGTGCTGTGATCCTGAATTCTTAGTAACATACCACTTTTGAAAAGTAGACAGTTTTTATTGTAATTACCAGAAGGTGTTAATTAAAGATTAAAAAAGAGAGAAGTTTTTTCATTTTTGAATCCTTTTTCTTAGAGTACTCCAATCCAAAATGACCACTGTGTTAAACCATACCTGTAGTTGGAAGGACAGGAATGCAAGTACTGCTTTTTCAGTCAGTGGTGTCTGTTTCGAAAGACTTTCAGAAGTCAAACTTTCAAAAGATGTCCAAATCAAAATTGGTCAAATTGTGATGACGGACTATAACCTGGTGCAGCTTTTCCCTTACACTTGGGCTATTTCAGCAGCTACAGATTTGTTTTACATTTTTTTTTTAAAAAATTATTTTTTTTAATTCTCTTTCTTTTCCTTCTATTTACCAGGCTTGTGGGATTCTCTCCTTGGCATTTAGACTTTTTGTTGGCTGCACACTTGCTGACATTTCACGGTGTCTTTAACAGCTGATTTGCACTGTAAACACCAAGAGGTAGCTTCTAACAGTTTGTTGGCAGGTTTTTAGTACACCCACTGACAGCAGCAGCTCAGGCATCTTTGTTCTCCTCTCCGTTGGAGGTTTTTTGATCCATAGGCATTTAGCAGTATCTTTTAAAGGAGGAAGGGGAAAAAAAAAAAGGCACTGTCTTGCTTCCAAAATGCTGAGTCTAGCAAGGAGATATAGGATTACTTATTTAGCTCAGCAGGTACGTACAGAAAAAGTGACTTGTTCTTTCTTCTTTAAAAGTTGATTTTAAAGTTCTTCGGGGTGGTGTGTAAGCCCTGCATGCCCATTTTTATTCCTTGAGCCCAGTGCATTCTACCCTTTCTGGTCTCTGCTGCTCTTTATCCTCAAAGCCTCACTTTCCAGTGCTGGCCTGTCTATGGAGGGTCGCATGATGGTATCTCATATGTGTGTGGCACCTACTGCAGGGTTTTTTTGGGGGGGGACCTTGATAGAATCTTTCTGTCTAAGAATCCCCTATCAAATTTCTTGAGGCCAAACTTTTTTTTTTTTTTGCTTTCTTGTCTTTTCTTCAAATTGAGAAGACAAAAAAGACATCTTAGCCTTGTCTCTGCTAAAGCAGTTTCATGTTGTTTTGATCATTTTTCGTCTACAAGAAACTAGAGACTAAAGGAAAGATGTCTCATAACACCAAGGTATGTCAGAAGATGAGACCATCCAGTGCTCCTGGATGGCTTCCAGAAAGAGAATGTGTTACTGCAGAAAGGATCTGCTTAAATCAAGCTTGCCATGAATGGTGGTATTTTCCATAGTAAGTTTTTAAGGAAATATTTTAATTTGAAGGGCTGCATTTAAGTTGTCTTCTGGCTGAGTTCATCATAAATCATGTGTACTATGAACTTCTTAAGATAAGGGTACCTAAAGATGTGCTTGCACAGTAAAATTAAGGTGTGATTGCATCTTGGGTTGTATTCCTGGGCTATTTTTAATCTAACCAGCATGGGTAATGGTAGCAATGAGGACAGTGACACCTGTGACCAGAATATTACCAAATGTTTCCACCAGGCTGTTGCCAGCTGTGCCGAGTTATGTACTGCTATCTTTAAACTGGCAGGAGTAGATTTATACTCATGCTGCCAGCATATCTTCAGGATGAGTGTAGCCATACGAACGCTAAGGTCTGGTTCAAAACTGATGTTTTTTGTAGATTTGGTCATTAGCCTCATGAGAGTATATCTGCTGCTTCCGTCCTCTGACTTAATTGAACAGCTCTGAGGTTTCTTTTAAGGTCTAACAAGCTTGTTCCTTAAATGAAACTTAAAAAAAAAAGCCTGAGCTTGTAAGGCATCTTTTTATCAGAGTTTTTCTTCTGTTTGTGATGCTTTGTGCAATACATTTTTCTTACCCATTCTTTTTCCCTTCTGTGCTGCAAAATAATGTCATTCTTTTATGTTAGATGCAAGCTCACTATTTTGGTTTTATCTGATTTGTGGTGTTTTGTTTGAATGTCATGAAGCTGTTTGTAATTGTCCACAAGTTCTCACAAAGGAGACTGCGTTTCTGAAAAAGCTCCTGACTTTCAGCTTTCAGTTGTTTGGAAACGAATTCTACTTCTCTTTTTAGGAAAATATCAGATGCAAATAGTTGATATCTTCCACCTATGGTAGTAATACCAATTCACACTGAGGTTATGCCAGCTATGCCAACTCCACTTGTCTGGAATAAGTGGGTGGAGAGGGGAGCAACACAAGGTGGGGAAGAAGCTGAGAATTCCTTATACTCAATTGTAAGGTGTTCTGCTTTGTATATACTTAATTTTCTAGCAAAGCTGCACAATATTTTAGCTAGTATTAATGCTACAGTAAGGCTCTACTTAAAAATTCTTATGCTGGCCATAACTTTTCTGAATATAATCAACTCTTGAAGGTAGAATTGCCACTCTAGAGAGAAACAGGTAAAAAAAACTATTCAAATACAGTATGACACACAGTTTCACCTATTGTGTCAGCAAGCTGATAATTACATACAGTTTTTTTTTTTTAAATCTAGCCTTAGGTGTGTCACTGTTTTACTTAAAGAAGAGTCATACTTCTAGCCACAAGCAAATTGTTGCTGCCTTTAAAAAAAATGCAGAACTCAGCATCTTGAAACAAAGCACATGATGTTCATTGTAAGCTGCATTGCACAGCAGAAGCATCTGTCTATATGAGAATACAAGCTATTAGAATTCTTACAGGAGAAATTGTAAATTGTTGACCTGAAAGGAAAGCTACTACCACTTCAAAAAGGTGTAGTGACTAATTGAGATCCTGAACTGTATTTTTTGCTCTGGTGTTAGGACTTGGAAGTGGTTTATCCTTCACAGTCGTTAACACTGCTGTTTAACTGGCTGGAGGAGCTCAGATAGTGCTGAACTCGGAGTGTGAGCAGCTGGTTGCTTAATAAGAGCACTCAGACTCGAAGGGCAAGGTGGTCACGATGGTAGAGTAAGCACCCTGGAGAGCTGGTGGTAACTACAAGCTGTTGAGTGGGTATATAGTTAAATAATGACCTATTTCATGTCACAACCTTTGGCACATGGTAGTGTATCTCGTCCAGGAAGCTCACCAGAGTGCCAAAATGTTGAAGTGTGGTACAAACTGAGTCTTGCCCCACAGCCAGCTCAGATTGTGGTGCAGCGGTTACAAATTAAAACAGTGGGGTATTTTGCTTGTGTGTGTGTGTGTGTGTGTGTTTTTTTCTTTCTTTTTTCTTTTTCTCTTCTCTTTATCTTACCTGCAAAGCTATATGGACTTGTAAGGTAATTGGGAGAACTGGCTCTGTCTTTCCGACTGTCAAAAAAGGGAGATAGGTTTTGAAGTAAGCCCTTCCTACGTCATCAACACGTGAAAGTATGTTGTCATGTTAAGTGCTGAACTTTTTATGTAGGCAGGCAACATAAATATTTCACTTTTTGCTTGTGAAAAATCACCTTAAAGCGTATACAAATCATATTTTGTTAATAAAACTCGTAACAATGTTTTGAAAGAAATACCTCCTTATTCAGTGATAGCTGTTTCCTCTTTGCTTTCTTATGACTGTTCTGCTGCTAAGTAATAAAACTGTCAGAATATTGATGTGACAGACTGAGGTGGCAGTAGGTCATACATCTACCTTCTCCTTCCTACACAGGTCTTAACCACTCTTCTTGAGAAAGAAAAAATTACAGGGAGAGGACATGTGTTAAAAATATTTGCCTCACAATTTTTACATTTTTACTTATTCTGCCAATTTTTCCCTATCCATATTTCAACAAGATGCAGTTAGTAATGTTTGCCTCTTTTTTTTTTTTTTTTGAAGTCCAGTTAAACTGATTTCTAAAACCTTCCCTGTCCTGTTCAAACTACAGGACCACAAGAAGAAAATTCTTGGCAAAGTGAGGGAAACATCACTCACTGTAGGATAGCCTTACTGTGTTTTGGACTATTTGCATGTACTGAAGTTGCTGTTCAGGCATATTTTTGTGATGCTGCTTGACTGAGATTTGTTCTCTCCCAGTCTCCACGTGCATGCACTCTGTTTAAGCTTATCTATGGGGAAAGTTAAACATAATTTAATACCTTGAAAATATGGGAAATTTGATTTCTGTTCCCTTGGGTGTAGAATTTATTATCTGTAGACTGGCAGGTGCACAACAAGAAGCGGAGACGTTTTGTTTAAAATCTAAACAGCAAGTAAAAAGGAAAACCTACTTCTACTCTATTATACAATTAGCAAGATTAAATTGTTACTTGCTATCTTAATTATATGAAACTATTGCACAGTCAGAAGGGAGTTTCATTTTATCTGTCATTCGCTGGTGTAGGTAATCAATAAATGAGTCGTTATTTAGAAAGAGCTAAGCGCTCTCCTGTTCGGCAGAGCGCTAATGCAACTGGTGCGCAGGGTGGAGGCGTGCAGGCAGCTTTGCCTTCCCTGCGGTGCTGCGTTGTTTTTGAAGAAGGAAAAAAAAGGAAGGTGCGGCCATGGGGAAACGATGCAGCTTGCTCCGGGGCAAGATTGTCCCGCAGGACTGGGGAAATCTGTAACGTCGCTCTGAGCTACGTCTTGTACCATGATGAAATCCTGAGAATAGCTTTTTTTTCTCTTGTGTATTTGAACGTTGCCTTCAGAAGAGAGTTGTGGGCCTACTGCATCTTGTGCTTCTGTAAAATTATTTCCTCCAGGGGCATCATACGGTGTTTTTTTTGTTTTTGTTTTTTTGGTTGCAACTCCTGTTCCAAATGTTTTCCATATTGTTCTTTTCTACAGGAGTATTTATATGAAATATCGGTGTATTTCAGGAATTGAAAATTTTTCTCATTAAGATATGAATTCTGTTATCATACAAATTTTTATTTTTAATCTCAACAAAAGTTGTACAGATCCAAGTTTAACTTTCACCATTTCACCCCAAATCTTGGGATTGAAGTAACACACTAAATATCCCAGCACCTTTGTTTCTGTATAACTCTCAGCTAAAATTACGAGATGGCAACCGTGCTGCGTCTTTCCTCGCCTTCAGATCTTCCACTTGCCTGTCTGGTGCTTCAGTGCGATCGCTGGGCCTGGCCTCCCCTGCCCTCCCGCAGAGCAGGGAGGAGAGCTTTCCCTGATGCTAAAAGTCAGACTCTTCCCTTTTTTGGGCTCAGGAAGGAAATTCTGGTTTTGTGCCAAATTGGCAGCCGGTCTGAGAGTTTATTTTCTCCTTCCCACAGCTTCAGGGTGGTATGCTTGAATTAATCGGAGTAAATTCTCGGAGGTTAGCGATAGGATAAGCTGCTCGCTGCCTGTGTCCGGTGTAGGTTCGGCCTAGAAGGATTGGCACCAAGTGAGCAATGAGGTTCAAGTTTATTTCCTGATGCTTAGGAGGGGAGGGTGACCTGACATTTCTGCGGTAGGACGGCCTCTGCTCTCGGAGCCTTTCCGCTTTGCAGGGGAAGGAGATGAGAGGACCGTCGGCTGGGGAAGCGAGCTGCTTGCGCGCTTCGAGGCCGAGTCAAGAGAGTATTTAGGGGAGACAGGGCAGCGGGTTGGGAAGAAAGCAGGAATTGCTTGTGGACTGATAGGGTTGCAGCTTGTTTTCTAAAATCCATTTGTGTTTGTTGTCCACGGAGCTGCCTTGCCGCGCTCACGGGCGAGACGTCCCTCGCGGGCCCGCGAGAGGCGTTTCGCAGGGCTGCGAGAGGCCTGGCTGCTCCGCTCTGCCTGCTGGGAGGCAGGTGTGGTGCGCTGCCGGCAAGTCAAGACACGTCTCTGCACCTAGCTTAAAAAAAGGTCCCACTTGGTTTGACATAAACAGTTTCTTTATGTTAGGAAATCCTGGTGGAGTATCGCATAAACTCCCACGACAAAAGCAGACAGGTGAAGACACCTTAGACATGTTTCATCTTAGGCATGTTGCTCTCCTTGCTAATCTGTGTGGTAGGGCGGACTGTGCCTGCTTTTTAAAATATTAAATTAACTTGGAAAAAACATTAATGTCGTTTGATAAGTTGAAAATGCTTTTATTAAAAGGCTTAGCATAAAACCATGACCATAGTTTGATTTATGAATATAATGAGGCGGGAGATTAAAAAATTCCTTTTTTTTTTTTTTTTCCCCCTTAACCTAGTATTGAGTTGAAGTGCTGAATAACTCAGGTGGCATCACCTAGACAGTATGTTGTTTTGCTGGTTTTACTTAAATGGGTCTGCCTTACAGAAGAAGAAAAGATGGGAAAGTCTGATTGATTAAAAACTGAAACATTGGCCAGGAACTCTTATTGTGTATAATAACCTGAAACTGGTTTGCATTTTATTAAATTAACCAGATTTTAAGTCTAAATATGAAGTGGAAAGAGCAGACTTTATTTTCTGGTGAAAGCCCTTTAACATTTGCAGTTTGAAAAGACCTATACAAGCTTTTAAATCAGAAGATTGGAGAAGTTATTTGTGCTGAAGATGCATGATGTAAACTATTTTTGTTTTTTGATAAATTGTTTTGCGGGTCTTACTTTCAGTAATATACTACGATTATGGGAGAAATTAAGGACAGAGCAGAAATGCCACAGTGCTTATGTTGAGCCATAATGTATTAAAGAGGGGGGGGTACACTGAGGGAGTAACACGACATACTTTTCCTGTCCTCATGTCCTTGACTCTGGTCTCTAAGTGTCACTTTGGGCCACTGCTGGAGACGGGACGCTGGCTTAGAAGGCTTTTGGTCTGAGCCGGCACAGCTCCTCTGACGTACCCTGCAATACTTACCTTCACGTTCCTCTGATGCAATAAGGGCAGCGCTCTGGATTCGGAGCTTTCTGGCTTGCTAATTTTGTTCTCTTTTCTTTTTCCAGAAGAGAACAATATTGAAAAGTTGCGTAACTCCTAAAATAATTTTTGCCTTACAGTCCGGCTAATCTGAAACCTCAGGCAGAAATTTGCTTCTGTGTGCTTTCCAGCATGATTTCCAACCACTTCCTTAATTTTGAATATGTTCTCTTCTGTAATTAAAAGATTTGTGGGAGCTTTTTGTATCATTAAAACCATATACTTCTGAAATGTTCTTTTAAAGTGATTTTTAAGTTTCTCTGTGTGCCAGAGAAGAAAATTAGCAGACATTGCATGAAGATGATGTGTTTGACCCAGCACTTTTTTGGAACGGCCTTGTAAGCTGCTTCCTATATATTCCTTCATAAGTATTTGCTCTTCCAATCACTATCATATGGATTACCTTCCTTTGTCTTATAATCGCATAATATCTTTGTGGCAAGGACGGGAATTGCTCATGCGAGTAATGCTAGGAAAGCATTAACTGCCTGTAGAGCAATTTTTACATCTGTTTGGTAAAACATTAAATTGATGGGTTTTTATTTTTCCATTTCAGTCTTGCTTTCTGTCTCTTGTTTTCCTGAGATGGGAATAAACTGCAATTACAGAGGCAATGTTGATCGTGCGTTGCTGTGAATTTTAACAGCACGGTCTTCTGCACCGTAGGAAACTGATTGCCACTACCCAGGGAAGTTTGATATCATCAGTGTAATTAATATCTTTATGCTAAAGCAAAGCTATCTCGGATTTACTTTTCAGTCAGTATTTATTTCCTGTTTTGCCTGGAGTCAATAAGTAATGTAATGAAGAGTTTTGGGGTTTGAAAGGAATAATTTTCTGCTTAAATGATTCTCCTGAAGTGATGTTTATTTGTTGCTGAAGTTAATTGAATGCTGCAGGTAGATTTCTGGAGCTGTAGACTTTGTGTCCTGGAATATATTCTTTCTCTCCTGTTGCGTGGCATATCTTTAAAACCTGTTCTGTTGAGGTAAAAAGGAGTTGAACTTGCAGGGTTACTTGACTTCGTGCTTAAAGAAATATTTTCATATAATCATGCCTCAGGATCTCCATGTCACCATTTAAGAAACTTCTTTGTGATTCATCTTGAAGTGCCACTTTTTTAGCAGGATTTACATATTGTTTTCTGTTTGTTTTTTTTTTTTTTTTTACTTACAGTATATGATACTTCTTGTACAGATAGCTGTAATTTCTCATTGCTTAACTTTTAGTTTTGCCTAGGTCTTACATAAGACTTGCTGTGAGTTTGGCTACTGAGAAACTGTATTTCCAAGTTTTGATTTAAAAGTACGCTGTTTGAATCTCACATATAGAGATACTGATTTTGTCCAAAATTTAGAACTCTGCTACGTTTAAAATATGAAACCTTGTTATGCAGTTAAATGTATGTGCATACTCCTTAAATTGCTTTGATACAGTAGGACAGCAGTTGTCTGTTTGCTGTGGAAAGTCCACAGCAAACTAGGGAAAGGAGGAAGTATGTGGATGTTTCAACCCAAATTTAGTTTAGATTTGCATTTATAAATAATAAGCTCCTTGTAGGAAATACTGAAATACCAAGTATTCTGCTTAGAAGCCTAAACATTGAAATGATGGCATTGCACGTTTCTTCTCATGTTTTCATAACTTATACTCATTTTTTCTCTTCTCAGTGCATTGGTTATTGCTGCAGTATTTGATCGTGATGTTAACTGCAGAAGAGCTGCTTCTGTAAGTTGTCACATTCTAACTCATGTTTGTTATTTTTATTTTAATTTCATAATTTGTAGTGTCAGATGGCTATGTAAATTTACAGTATATAAGCAAAATATTGTCCTGTGAGCAAAAAAGTGCTTTTTAAAATCCTTAAAGCTGTGATATGAATGTAGATTTTAAATAATATAATCCACAGATCCACGTCTTGATTTATGGCCACAGTTCACAATCCGCTGTATTGTCATCATATTGGACAAGATAAAATATCTAAGAAAGAGCTAGTTAGCAATTTCTAGTGACAGTATAAAACACAAAATGATCATAGCTAATATACAAACTAGATCTTAATAAATCCGCCCGAGTGGTAAGTTGTTTGAAATTAATACTTTTCTAGTTGTTCATCAACTCTTGTTCTATAACTGAAGAAAGTTATTTGAAACAGTCTAGAGTAATCTGTCTTTCAAACATGTCTTCAGTTATTTTACAAAACTTTTCCATAGGACAGGGATTTTTTTTTTTTAAAGAAAGTGATATACCCATTATGCAGATACTGCTGTCTAGTTAATAGAACTGACGCAACAAAGTATGTTCTGTGGAGCCGTTGTGCAGAACATGTCTATGCTGTTGAAAATTGAAAAGAAGCCATGATTGTTGTTAAGAGAAGGGCGTTTATGGAGGAGAAGTTAGAGAAGTTGAGAGAAAGAAAGGATGGCCGTCTTGTCTTTGAGAATGTAAGTCAGTGATGTAAGATGTAAGTTATGTTTCTTCAACAGATAAAACAAGTTATCTTATGCAAATTAAAAAAAATCTGTAACTATATTAATAGCTATTTATATTAATCAAACACAAGACCAAGCAATATTTGTCAGAGAGCCATATGTCCCTATTCCTAAGGACAAACTTCCCTCTGAATGCCTAAAAAGAAAGGCAATTGTTGCAGCATGCGAAGCAGATTAACAGTTCTGGGTCTTATGTTTTGACTGAAGTTTTGAAAGCTAATACATTTAAAGGAAAGGAGGATTCCTCAGGGATACCTGGACAGCATCCTTATTTCTTCTAGCTGCACCTCTGCTTGAGAGTTTAAGCTGTTGAATGAAGCTGCAGCATAATATCTAGGGAAGTGAGTCAGTTAACTTGTGTAACCATATTGCAAATCGCTTTGTCTAAATAGGTTAAAACCAAGGCATGGAAGATAAGATGCTGTAGATCGCTGACTACTGATATAACATGTTCTTTGCATGATGTACAATTAATGAATAACAACAATGCTGCTCCCCTCAAACTAAAACACCTAAAGTTTGGAAACTATAGAATTTACCGTTCTTGGCTAATTTCAGTCACTTTGGTTGAATAATGTCCTTAGATGAAAACACAGGGACCTTTGTTTTCTTGAAAACTGTATGAACCATTAGCAAGTGTAGCTGGTGAAAAGTGAATTGTTTATTTGATTATATATTTATAGAAATTATCCTAAGAATCAGTGATAACAAGGATAAAGAAAAATAGTTTTTAACGTGATTGCCACTGCAAGAGTACTACTTACCTTTAGTGATGTTCTACTTGTACTTTGTAATCTTTATTATGATTTAAACATAAATTGATAGTTTGACCGTGAAATATGGTGCTGAAACAGATATATTTACTAATGCAATATGCTTAGTGCAGATTGTGCTTCCATATTTCAAATTAGTACAAAATATAGTGCATTGTTTTCTTCTCACTTTAAATATGCTGTCAAGTGTTCTGCAATTTGATTAACTCCAGTCAAATTAGTTTTTCATTAGTACATTCTATTTAGGGCTGGTAAAAATTTGAAACAGCTGGTTTGTTTGTTTTTTAATGGATCATTATTAGTATACTAAAACCTTTATTTCCTGTTTTAGGAAGGCAGGCAAAGAAATATTTTGTGTTTACCAGCTATTACTACAATTTTAAGGCGTAATTATTCCCAGTCGTTACTACAGTTAAATACATGTTTAAACAAACAACATGTTTTATTAGATTTTCCATCTGTTACAATATGTAATATGGAGCACCAATAAAACAGAAGTACACATGGAGATATTCTGAACCCCGAGGTCAGGGAGAATAAACCAATGCTGTTCTTTTGAAGCTCTGAAAGCGTTTTGAGCCTACTTTTGCAACTCTTCCATTAATAATCATTACAAGGGATAATCACATGGACAAGTGACCTTGCACTGGGCTTCATTGTGTTCTGACAGCTTAAAGAGAGGAGGTTTTCTTCTTTTTGGTTGGTTGGTGGTTTCTAAAAACATGACTTGGAGAATGGTCTAGTATTTTTTAGCTTTTTGTGGAAATAGCAAAGTTTTCAGGTTAGAGTATAATATTGGTTCGAAAGGCTAGATAGTCATCTAGGCCCTGATATCATTGTATCTTTAACTTAGATCTTTGTATCTGATTTTTCCATCTCTAGAATGGGGATGATAACGAAAAGTGACAAATGACTATTACAAAGCAATTGAAATATTAGGATTCCTTAAAAATTTGCAGTTCCAGTTGTAATATGAAAATATGTTTGAAATCGTTAGTGACATTTTCAGTGATTAACAATCTTTTTTTTTTAAATATTATAAAAAAAAACTGTGGAACAATAAAAAGTGCTAAAGGAAGAAGGAGGGAATTCTGTCAACATTAAATGAGCTATGGAAAATTGGCTTTTTCACTTGGATGAACAATATATTTAATTCTTTTCATATTTATATCTTATTTTCTCTCAAGAAACTTTATACAGAATAATATCGTGGGTCTTCTTCCTTGTAACTTTTTCTGTACAAGGTACTCCTTCACACCCAGGAAAAATAATTTACAATATCACTTTTTTTTTATTTGGCAATTTTGCTGTTGAAATGGAGATAAGATGCTGTTCTCCCAGAACAGTAGCATGTTTTAATTGTTAGGGCAGTGGAATGTGCAAGGTCTAGGAAGCCTTTCTAAATCACTGGTGAAGTTTTCCAAATGTAGCTCTAAACACTTTTTCCTTTGAGGGCTTTTTTTTTTTTTTTTTTTTTTTGTGTAAGTTGTTTGTCATTGTAACATTTCTCATAATTTGGTGAAAGCTAATTTGCACAAATAGGCAATGCTGAAGCTCAGAGAAGTTCGTGGTGATTCATACAAACCTCCCTGAACCTACCTACCCTTACTAAAAAAAAAACAAACAAAAAACCCTGCATTAAGGAAAACCTTCCTACATTAAAAATGTAAAATTGCTACATTAAAAAAAACATGCTGTGTGAAATCTCTGCATACAGCAGCTGTTTTGCTTCAGAGTTGTCTATTGCCCCCTGTATACCTCTTTCCAGTAAAGACTGATTAATGATATTGCCACAGAATATTTCAGTCCTGGGCCTACAAATACGTGATAAGTAAAACAAAACTTTGGCTAATTTGAAACCAGAATTATATTGCTTGGATATCAAAGTTTCTGTTTAAACAAAAATTGGCTTTATTTGCTTTGTATCAGTAAGGCACTTGTCTGAGCGAATGTGTTTTAAAGAAATTGTAAGGCAGTGATTATTTTTCTTTTTAAATCCCTTGGATATGAGAATTGAGAGCCTCATCCTTGCTGAAACCCTGTTGTGCTGAGCAGAAGGGTCTAAATAGCATAAAAGGGAACTTAAAGCAACATCTGTGCAGGAAGAACTAAAATGGTGCAGGGTGGCGTGAAAGGATGCCCTGCCACATGTCAGTAGAGAGGCAAGGAGTTGGGAGAAAAACCCTCATGTCAGAAACTGGGCCACGGCAGGCAATAAAGAGGCGATCTCGGGCATTGCTGCAGCTCGCGCTGCTGTTCTAGAAGGCTGCGATATGTGTTGCCCAAGGGTGTCTTCCCCGCCGCGTGGCCGCCGAGGAGAGCCCGTGCTGCTCCGCCACAGGTGACCCCAGACTAAGTAACGGGGTGGCACTGCTGCAGCGAGGCTGCCTCAGCATGCAGCTCAGGGTGGGCTCCCGGAGCCTCCGAGGGGGCGCGGGAGCCTTTGCTGGGTGTCCTGCAAGGGATACACTGCTAGCAGGAGCTCAACTAGCCCAGGCAAGTCTGCAGGAGCAGCAGTCGTTAGCCTGAACAGATGCAACCTCCGAAATGCACGCTGAGACTCTGGCTTCCCCAGGCCTTGCTTCACCTGTGTGCGGGGAGCACTTGCTCCATATGGAGGACATGGGATCTTGGTGAGCTAACCCACCTGTCTTTTTTTACAGGTGGGTTGCCACAGGTGGATTGTGTTTCTGTAGGGAACACAGAAGCCCTGTCTGTCAAAGTTCCTGTAAAGATTGGGACTTGCCCCCCCAATATTTTAAATACCAATTGGCAAATGCTGTCTATTCCTGGAGATTTGCCTTTGTATATACAAAGACATTGCATAAGAGAAGTAACCAGATAATTATGATCTCTTCTCCCTGAAAGCAATTAAAATATAGAGCTTTTTATTAACATTTATTTATGTTGGTGTATCCTTTTGAGAAAAAAATCCTTTTCTGAGAGAGCAATTCCAGGGGCTAGTAGGGACTTAAGGACTATGGAGTCAATTTTAACCTGCATGTCATATAGGTAGAGAGGTTAACCTTATGGCCTTATTAGTTGCATTTGGCAGGATTTTGAGATTTGCTTAATCTAAGACATAAGAAACATACAGTAACTTTGTCCTCAGGTTTTACAACTTCAGTATTTCAACATTCACTTCTGTATCTTTCAAATAAGTATTTGGTTCTCAGTATTACTTGTCTGAAGACTTTATCCGCAAAGATTCGAACTTCGTCTACCATAAACAAATTATCTTGAAGTAGCTGGATGAAGTAAGCTGTCTCAGTTTCTGTTGTCTTCAGGTATTGACTTTCATTGCTAGTGTGAAGCCCTGCGTTGCTGCTCAAAAGCACACTCTTGTGGGTGTGACAAGCTTCATAAACTTGCCTTCTTGAACTGCTGCCGGGCAACATACAGCTTTAAGAGCGCCAGAACGTAGAGAAGCAGAAACAAAAAAGCCCTGTGGGCCTGTTCTACTAACAAAGCTTACTTTATTTAAAAAAGAAAAGCCATGGGTCATTTATATCGTTGTGTGTGTTGAATTCATCATCTGGTGTTTATCAAAAAGCAAACCTGACTCATTTTGGTATGTTTGTTCTCTGTTCTTCAGGCTGCCTTCCAGGAGAATGTCGGGAGACAGGTAGGGTAACTTTCCTGAAGCTTCGTTCATTAGTGGCTTGTAGATTACTGTAAACGTGCAATACCTGCAATCAATATTAGACTCTCTGGCTTCAGAGGAATGGAGTAAAAGGATATACAAATCTTGAAGACCTCTGTCACAAGTTATTTATTTTCATTATCTGGAAATAGGTTCTTATGTTACAGTTTTCTAAGATGTGAGTTTTACTTTAGCATTCCAATTTTGGAAGATGAGGAGCTTTCTGGTAAGGTTAAGTCATCCCAAAAAGCAAAATCAGTATGTATAGCAGCCATCATTGTAAATTGCAATGCTCTTAAAGCTAGAAAAGTGCAATTTTTGCTTATTCTTTTGCTTCATTGACTTTTTTGTTTTTAATAGAGGTTGAACAGCATAAATGTGCTGCACAGTCCTTGCTGTAGTTTGATCATATAACGGTGAACTAGACTCAAGAGCCGCCGACATATTTGGGCTTTGTCTGCTGTATCACAATACTACTAGCTAAATCTTTTTGAGAAATCTCTTGATTTTGGAGATGCCAAAGATGTTTGAATGGGAAGTAGTGTGCTTGGTTCCTGTGTAACTTGGGAACATTTAAGTAGCTAAAAGGCTGGTATTTCCTATACAACTTTGACTTGCAACCTTGCAGAAGGAGCAGATAGGGTAAAGACTTTGATTTCAAAGGATTTCTTTTCCTGGTTTCTCATCCGAATTAATTAAGCTGAGTGCACAACTTGAAACAGAAAAACGTGGGGAAAATGGTTCAACTGATGAACTCTTGTGACAAAGCAAGCCTTGTGGAGTTAACCTAATGGTACAAAAAAATTTTGTGTCTTCAATAAGCAGTTCTTTAAGGATCTTTGTTAAGACTTAACAAAGCTTTAAGGCTAAAGATGCTGTGTCTAGCTTTCCCTCATGTAATTCCTGAAGTTCTCTGAGTTATGAGCTGGGATTTTATTCCTTTAGAGCTACAACATAGTGTGTCCTGCACTAGTGTGCGTATTTCTAGATAGAATTGAGTTAATAGCTGAGAAAGGATGCAAGAATAGGAGGAAGAGGGTAGGTATTTATGGTGACCTGACCCAACTAGGGCTATGATAAGTAGAAGCTGGCTTGATTCTTCCCTGAGTCTATAGTTACTGCTCTGGAGAGATTAGTCATCCCAAAGCAACTCGCACTGATGCCACCTTATGAGGTATTGAATGAAGTAACCTCCTTGCTGTCACTTCAGTTCCAGGTGAGATAGGGCTCCTGGGTGCTGTAGGTTTGCATATGCTTTCATTTAGCAAAAGTTTTGTAGAGTATTTATAGATTAGCCAGAGGAGTTCAGTTCTAGGTTAGCTACAACTGGAAAGTTTCCTTATTGATCTTGCTTCAATGCATGATTCAAATTTGTTAATGCTGACAGAAGACATAATTTTAGCATGTATGTTGTCATCTTATGGAGGAGTTTGCAGTGAAATACTAAGTAATCATGGCGCAAAGAACAGTAGCTGTCTTCACTTGGTTCCTGTAGAAATACAGTGTTACTTGCTGAACCATTCCTTATTGCTTAGGAAAAATGGTTACTTAATCGGTAGATACACCCTGTGTAGTTCTTTACCTGGATATAATATGTTGCAATAGACACCCTTTCTGTGAATTGGAAGGAGCTAAAACATATTCTCATCTGCTGATGTTAAGTAGGTGGAGAAAAAAGTTGAACTCACCTACTTCCCGGTGCCTGTCTGCTTCACCTTTGTGATTCACTGTGTCCTGAATCTGAAAAACCTTGCTTTTATGGCCACAGAAAAATAAGCTATTGTAGCTTAAACTCCATGTAAATGAAAACCTTGTTGAAAAATGCACAGGATTTTTTTAGCATAAATCATGATAAATGCACCTACTTCTAATAAGACAAAATTTTATAGAGTAAGCTTTAAGTGCTTTGGCAGAGTAGACATGGTGAAGTTTTGTCTCCCATCGGCCATGAACTCTGTACTCCTGAACTTAGTTTCAGGAATTTTACCGTCTCAAGGACTTGCACTGTGGCAGTATGACCTACAAGGAGACAGCATCAAGCTGGCACACTTACAGCCAAGTAGTATATAGCAAGGTCCATCTAGTAGCTAGAATTCAAAGTTTGTTTAGCTGTGATTTTCCTTATGTACCATATACATTGTTAGTATTTCATTATATATCTTGCTGGTTGGCTACAGATCATACTTGCATGTTTCTCACATGCACATCTTTCTCCCTAATCAGTGTTTCATTAGGCTTTTGGAGAGTGTGTTCATTCCACATTTGAGATATTAGGGCTTGCAGGTGATCTCTTGGATAAGCCATATATATATTCTGCCTTTCCTTCTTGGTTCAGTCAGATTAAAAGCCTTGTTTTCTTGGGCTATTGTCATTATGCTTCCCAGAATACGATCTCCATGGTAGCTGACAGCTTCCCACTACTTGCAATATACACTTCTCTTTAATTATTCAGGCCTAGATCTACTATTTTTGCATTGCTATATCCTAATGTGGAATTGATGGGTGAACTGTAAACAAACAAACTGTATCATAACCAGAACCCCTACTTCCTCATAGCCTTATAAGATGTGATTACTGGCAATAATTTAGCTGGTGATTGCTTAGAATGATGATTAATCTTCTAAGGAGAGAATCTTTTGAGCAACAATGTCAGAAGTGTGATATGTGTGTAGGATTCAGAATGTCAGGCTTTGCTGGGAACCAGTGTTCTTAAAAAAATAATAATAATAAAAAAAATAATAATTCTTTAGTTCATTAATAAATAAGTAAATCATAAAATATATTTGTAAATAGAAACAGAAGTAATTGAACTCCCAGGTTTTTTGCATGTGTTTCATTTCTTGGTGCCTAATCCCTGATTTTATACTTCATAAAACTTGTGGCAGATGCTCGTTCCTACATGTAGTCTGAAAACACATTTACATTTATCCAAACTTTCTGAAATGATTTTTTGTGTACATATAGAATCATGAGTTCTCCAAATGTATATTTGGATATGACTTGACTGTATTAAAATAACTATTGTGCAGTTTATTGTGCAGTTTATTACCTGCTGCTGTTTACTTTGACTCCTTATCATTGACTCATAAGGGAAGTCAGACATTTTGCTGTTTATGTATCCTATATTCTATGTATTTTTAGTACAAGCGGTTTTACTATAAATTAGAAATTAAAATGTATTTTTTCCGAGTTTGTCCAGTACAGGTGATCATTTTCAATAATGCTACTTATTCAGAAAATATTTTTTGTATGTTTTATAATATTTTCTTTCTCCTACCCCACCCCACAATGTGTGCAGGGCACTTTTCCCCATGGCATAGACATTCTAACTGCAGCGGATTACTTTGCTGTGGGTAACAGAGTTAACTGTTACCTTACTACAAGGTAAGTTTCCAAGCAGTAGTTTTGCTAAACATGAAGGTCCTCTTTTACTTATAAAGAATTTGTCTGATTGTTTCACCTTACTGAGTTTATGTTAACAATAGATTTATGTTTATCGTTATTGGTTTTGAATAAGTGAAAGGTTGGTTGCTGCATCAAACTGCTAATTGTGTAAGATACGGTGAAATGCGACGGTGGTGTTCCTCAAACCTGTGTACGTGGTTTGGTGCTTAATATATATAGTGAAAGTGGAGGCAGCGACAAAGAGGCAATATTTGTGGGTGGCGCAAAACTGTCTGGGCTTGTCAAGATTAAAGAAGATTAGGGGATTTCTAAGGGTCATAGCAAAAAGGCAAGGGTGTTGTGATGGCAGATCGACTCTTATGTGGGTAAAATGTAAATTAATGCCCATTTAAAGGAATACTTTGCACAAGTTGAGTATGCTGTTGAATTTGTTGCCTGAGCATAGACCCTCAACAAGAGTGCTTGTATTTTTCATAGATAGCTCAATGAAAATCTGACCACAATATGGAGCAATATGTTTGGGGGAAAAAAACAGAACAAAACTAAAAACCAGTCACTGCACCGTGGAGTGTTCAAAGAATTTAATGAGGAATACTGAAACTGGTGTGGTGCTATTACAGCTCAGTGATGTGTCTTGGAATAATACTGTGTTCTGTTCTGGTCAACCATCTGAAAATGCAATAAAGCCTGAAGCACAGGGAACTCGGAGGCAAGCTGGGTGCATTGAACGATTAAAAGGAGCACTAGATTGCACTTCCTCGTGAGAAGATGAAACAGACTGAGGGCTGGGTTCAGACTTCAGCCTTGTGTTTTAGACAGACAGTCTAGCCTAGTTGTCTAGCCTCTCTCTGTACTCAGTGCAAAGAGACAGGCATCTACAGAAGGTGATTCAGCCCATTTTAAGATAGGTAAGATAAACTGCCCTATGGAGTTGCATGTTGCTTTTGGAAGCCAAAAGGTTATAAAGATTCGAAGAGATTAGATTCTTGGGAGAATAGAAATAGCAAACAGGTATGTGAGGGTCTATGCTCCATTACCAGCTTTATAACTTCCCATGAATAATTTTCTGAGATAGTTTTCACTGCAGCCCTGTGTCCCCTCTTTTTTTTTTTTTTTTAAATCAATCCGCCTCCATATTGTCCCTTTTGTGCACAGTCCCTTCAGTCTGTGCTTCTTATCTTCACGTTCTACCTACTGCCTTTCCTTCCACGCTCCACACCTTCCTCCCACGCTCTTCGCCAGGGCTCCCACCTACTGAGCAGAAATGGGCAAACATAATGGCTTGGTGTGTGCTGCTCTTCTAGATTGGTATAGCTTCAAGGGAAGTTTTGAAACTCTGGCTGTTTATACTAGTAGAAAATTGAAAATATTCAGAATTGATACAAATGGCTTTTATTTTCTGTTTTTAATTTTGTTTTGGAGGTTAAGTATATTCTCCTTTTTGAGAGCTGAATTTTTAATTTTTTTTATCAAATCCTTGCTTTCATTTATTACTCCTTCTGTTGTAATTTCCAGAGTTCGTGTAGGAATGTTACTTATCTAAGGAAGAATAATGTAAACTAAGAAAATATATCAATTTTAATTTGTGAATTCTTTATCAAGAATTTTATCCAGTTAATAGCGTGATTCCTTGAAACCATATTCAGTGTTATTAATCAAACTCTTCTTTGTAATGTATTTGTCATCCCATTCCTTACATTACTTTTTAAAATCTTCGCCACTTTGCTCTCCAACACAGTGTGATTATTTGGGTCAATAGTTAATTATTTCCATATTTTTGTCTGAGTAAAATCAAAGCAGAAGTGCATAAGCTTGTATTTGGCTGCACAGGAAATGTGCATCATTGTGATGTGGTGGGAAGAATGGACCGTTCGGATAGGTATGCCTTAAGGTAGTATAATGGTTTATGTAGCTGGAAAAAACTACGCGAGGTTCATATTCCAGGTCTGGAATCTTTAGCCCTCTTTGTCCCCTAACCTCATCCAAAGCAAACAACTCTGGGACACTTGATGTGCCAGCATAAAGCCACTATGTGAGTGGAAGCTGTGCAGGTATGAAAGTCTCTACTAATAGATTCCTTTGAGCATTAACGTCTCAATAAATGTGTGTCAGTTTCTACACTTGAATATTTTGATGGTTAATGAATGATGACATGTTCCTTTAAAGAGGCAGTATTTTATTTATATGTATATTTACACACGCACACACGTACCCACACGAAGTGATCTGGATATTGCCATAATCCAAAATTGTATTATTAAGTTGTGTTAGAAATGGTTTTCTGATTGTTCTCGTTATAATATCTTGGTATCAGTAGCTTATATCCTTCCACATGTAAATATTTTGATGGAAGCTTTTCATGCTGGCTGTCCTTTTGAAACGTTCTGCTGGGCATGCTTCGGAAAATTCAGCTCAAACATCTTAACCTCTTTCTGAGGATGAAAGTAGAGGAAATCTATTTTGTATGAACTGAGAATGAAGAGACTGTCAGGACTCCTGGGTTGGATACAAGTAGGGTTAAGGAAGAAGCTTCTTAATCTAAACAGGGAGGCGGACAAAAATCTCCTCAGGAGAGTTATCAGGAGGGCTAGACTTGTATGAAATGTACCCAGCAGGGGCTGAAAGAATAGGGCTATAGTTAAAGATCGCTATAAACTAAAACCAAAAGTGAATTGGGCTAGAGACACGGACCAGGAGATCATTTCAGACTGGCTGGGCAAGGAGGTTCAGATTAAAATGATTTGGAAGAACGGCGACTACTAAAAATAAGACCCATGAAGCAACTGGGGAGAGGAGAGGGGAACTCGAACACAGGCAGAGGAAAGGGTGTGCATTAGCGTGTGTTTGTTCCTCCGGAACTGGGACTGGAACCAAAGATTAAGGAATTTTACTGTTACTGTGCTGGCAGCAGCAATCAGTAAAAACCCTCTGACAGAGGATATGTCTGCTCCCCGTCTGGGGCGCAGAGCAGATAGTGCTGCTCTAGCAGGTGTGCTGCTGGCTCTAGTGACTGAGGTCTGGGCTGGGGGCGTAGGGGTTCCGACTGTTCTGATGAATTACACAGATATCAGTACGTTAGCATGCAGCAGTATTTGGTTTTTGCCTTTGTTTCATTTCTAATTACACGTGCATATATTATTGGAACATTATTATGGTTGCAAATTTAATCACTGAAAAGATATGAAAAGGTGAAATTAAGGTAATGCATGTGTCCTTAGTTTCCTCCCTTTGCACATGACATTTTGATGCAAACCCATTCTAGCAATTGGTCAGTTTTCCAAGAATATTTAATGTACATCAAATTACTGAAAAAGCATTTGACTTCTGTTGACCTTAGCTTTCAGTAGTTGATGCTTCTGGAGATTGGAGAGCAATCTTGTGGCTGTGAAGTCAGGTAATTACGCAGGTTACCTAGCCAATTAATTCTGGTGTTTCCTCACTTCTGAGGGCTTGACCTGGCAGCTTTAATATTTTTGTCAGAATGGACTTTTTGTAAATATTTGATTTCTCAACAGAACAAATTGAAAACCCATATTCAATTTTGGAACATCATATTGAGGAAGATGAGGCACATGTCTGTAACTTAATTTTTCTGTGTACTGTGAATTACACTATTAACACATTTCTCCAGTCTAAAATAATTATGTATGTGAATATACACTTTCACATTTTTCTAGAATTTAATAATAGGAATTGATTATTTAAAGTATTTTTGCTTTTGTTTTCAGTGTTTTTGTATAGTAATTTTTATAGAGAATCTGAAAGTGTTTTACAAAGGTGACTTAAATTTCAACAATAAATGTAAAATGTTTTCTATTACATTATGACAGGCAGCTGCATCTCATTTAGTAGAAGGTGTCTTTGTTGCTTTAAAAACAAGAGGATTTAAATGATCAGAGTGGCTTGTGTTAAAATGCACAGAGATGTTGATCCTGTTCTCTCTTTTGTTCTCTTTCTCTCTTTCCATATGTAATATATATGCATCCACATGTTTCTTTTTCAGTGTGTATATTGCTGGTTTTCCTGAGTATACGCAACCAATGATTGACCATTTAGTTAACATGAAGATTAACCACTGGGATAGGTAAGTCGATGTAGTCTAATTATATTAATATCTAGGAACTGACTGTTTTGCGTGTAATGCTTGCCTAGATTTTTTTTTTTGTAAGTTTTGCTTAAAAAAACAATTTGCTATAATGTATTTTTTTCCCTGTGGCAACTGAAGGTATTATTCAGGTGTAGCAGCTAGACGAACACTACTTAGGTACATTGTTCTTAGACACTAACTCGTATGTAATTTTAGAATGATATCAGCTTATGACTGTGTTTGGAATAATTTTCTTAAATTTGGGGTGACTATTTATCACAAAAGATAATACTTTAAAATGAATTGTTAATATATTAGAAAAGGAATAGTATTTAGTATGAAGGAAACTGGACAAGTAGTAGCTGATGCCATCCATTTCTCCTAGCATATTGTCACTTAAAACGTGTTTGTGAATTTTGTCTTTTTGTGATGACCTCAATCTGTTAAGAGATTAATAAAAACACATTTATATACTATATAGTGTATGGGAGGGGTAAACATCACCATATAATTATCATCATTAAAGTGGATTTCATGCACGGAGATAGAGCTTACTCATATTCAGTGTTCATGAAGATTAAAATGTGCACATATAACACAAATGAGATTATATCAGTGCTGATAATAGTTTGCATCACGAGAAATAATAATAGTTTACCGTAGTGTCCCTGCCAATGCACAGAATGAGCCCTCAGGTTCTACCATCCACACTTAGGTTTTTCTTTGTCTCTTTCAGCAATAAGTTCTGTTCATATAGCCAAAAGCTGCCTGTAGGCTGTTTGGTCTGCTTTTTGGTTTTGTTGGCTTTTTTTGAGGGAGAAAGGCTGGATGGACAGAGAATTCTGTATTCTTTCATAATGCTGGGGTCTTTATTCTCACTGTGGACAATAGTCCCTTCCTGATGTTATATTTTTAATACATTACTATATTTCTAAAATTTCTAAAATGCCTTTTTACATTTTCAGTGTTATTCGAGAGCTTTCAACCAAGGCTCTACAAAACCTTACTCCACGGGCTCCTGAATACATGGCAAATGTGGGTAGGTAACAAATACAAGTTCTGCATAGCATGCCGTATCAAGGATTCTAACTTCTGTTATGAAGATGTTTTAAGAAAGAAGACATAAACATGCACCATGACTTGATTAAAAACTAAGATTTCCCCCACAACCCAGTACAGTGCAGCGACACTGATAGTTTTAACAGTTTTCATATTTTATGCAATATGATAAACAATAATGCCACATATATTTCTCTGAGGACTGGTAGTTACCTTGCTACACTGGATCCTACTAACAGTGATAAGAATAAATGGATGTTGTTCTGTTGCGACAATTCAGTGACGCTAGCCCTCAAATTCCTGGCTTTGTTTGGCTGATGTGACGTTGATGTGGTAATGGGGGGGGAGACCTGTTTTGTCTTGTCCAGTCTGACATCTTCGGAAGAATTCCTTTTTGACTGTTCTGTGGGTAATCAAATGCTTTCTAATCTGAATTCAGATCCCTTGCTTGACCCACTCAATTAGAAAGGTGGCAATTTCCATGGAAGTGGCTACTAGCCTCATTTCCCCTGCTGCTCAGTCAACCCAGTGCCTAGCAAGCACTATTAGCAAGCTACTAGCAAGCCTGCTATTTTATTTACTCCAAACAGGGAACTAGTTGTGAGAACAAAAAAAATCTTGGTTTGGTTTAGTATGCTTTGACAAGATTTGCTTGTATTTTTAAAACTGGATTTTCAGATGATGGCCTTGGATATATTACTGCTTTACATCCCTCTAAGGTAACATTGAGAAAGCTGACTTTCTAGAAATGGTTTTCCCTTGTTGTTTCTAGGCAGACATGTTTACATGTAGAACTGTGATCTGTCAGTATGCTTTGTTTAAAAAAATAAATATTTAATCTCTTTCAGTTTTGCCAAGACTGCTGCCTTTATCAGTGGGCACAGATCTGCACACACGTCATGGGGCAATTCTTGCCTGTGCTGAGATCACCCATGCGTTGTGTAAACTAGCAGAAGAGAATAACAGGTATAAATGCAAGATTATCTCAACTATACATTCTCCTTCCATGTGTGATCTATTGAAAGCTTCCTTAATTACGAAAATCTCCATCTTACTGAACTTCTTTTCCATTGAATTTTTGTTTGGTTTTGATCAGTAATGCCAACACTTCCCAATTTTACTTGGTAATGTTGCAAACTTCAGGTCTAAACTCGAGTGATTAGGGAAGTGAGGTCATTTGTTGCCATACCCAGAGAAGAATTCAAAGATACCATTTAAGTAAAGATTAAGCCCCAAATAGTATGCTGTCTTTTTGGTGAGGGGACAGTCTTTCTCCATCAGTCTAAGAGGAACAGTTCCTTGTGTAGCTTGTGAAGTTGGACTGATATACTTATTGCTGTTGAATTCCGGTCCAGAGATATATATGCATGTATATTTTTGTGTATAAATACATATGTATATGTATATACATGTGTGTTCTTGTATATATAGATTTGTGTGTGCATATATATGTATATGTGTGTATGTATATGTATATAGGTATTATGTTTGGGTGATGTATTCACAGTGATTGACAAAATTATTTAGAGATAACTTTGCTTATGTTCCAGTTAAAGAAATGAATTGTTTACCTCTTGCTCCTTGTGAGTGATCCTTCCATCTGTGAAAAATAGTTGAAAATCCTTACTACTAAATTAGAATTTTGAGGTTAGATTAGCAGTAGAATTTCATGCTAGCTTGACATGCGTAGGGGTGAGCAGCTGTTTAGGGGCAAGGCAGTGGAAAGCGAGATCCTAGATTGCAACCTTCACTGGCAATAAACAAACATAGTTCAGCAGGATTCATATATATATTTACATACATATATATGTACCCATACAGACAGATATATGTATATATACACACACTAAACAAATCTATTTTAAAAATCAGACTTAACTGGGTCATTTTTTCTTCTAAAACTTGGAAGGCTACTCCCTGAGTAGCCTTTTTTTGTTTTACTTTGGAGAACATTCTAATGCAGTTGCACAAAAAATTCTGAAATGGTCACATCTAATTTAGTTTTGTCATTTCTTGTACAAGCTAAATATACGGAGGTGAATTCAAATAATAGATATCAAATGTGCATACTGATATTTATGTCTTTCATTAATCACAAATAGGAAATGTATTTGCCAGCAGTGTCTATCAAATGAATTTGTGTTAATCTTTTTGCTAGATGCTATGGAGAAAACTTGTTGGTGTTATGTTTCCTGAACTTCTTAAAATTAAATATTACATATTTCTGTTGAGAATAATCTGGAGTCAAATAGCTGTTTTTCTGTTTGAAAGTACAGTAAATTCATGGAGGAAAAACTATTTGTAGGAATTGTAGAAAATTATTAGGAAACTGGTCTTACAAATTTTGCATACCTTTACAGATCTATTACACATTATTGCAATGACAAATCACTGGAGGGACTTAAGCAAATCCATCAAGAGGTTTGTATCAAGTATAAGTATAGTGTGTAACCTGGTATGCTGTATTATTTTTAAACAAGCCTTTACAATTAGTAGAGTTGCTGTTTTCCACCCTCCTTCTTCCCTCCGCCCCAAAAAGCAGACAATCTAACAAATACAGATTTGGTCACATGCTGTAGCAGAATGTCTGATACATGTCCTTGACCATGAGTCTTATTCCACTCTAGGTTTGTATTTGTGCCTTTTCTGTTCTGTCAGCTTCTTAGCTAAGCCACTTTCTCTGATGTTGTCACTTAACACTTCTGAAGTATTACATGTTTTTTTTGTTTTGCTTTGGTTTTGATTTTTCCCTTCTTTTTCTTCTCCTTCCTTTCTGCTCATACATAAGCATATATTGGCCTTGCAGATAGATGTGTGGCCATTATCTTAAGGTGACCATGCTCAAGAGAGAGCTCCTACAGAGTCCCTTCAACCTCTGTCCTTTCTATTCTTTTTTACTTTTTTTAGTGTGATCTCATTGCTAAATCCTTGCATCCATAATTTACCTGTTTATAGAGCTTTAATTTCATAGTCTGTGTTTCAATTAATGTGTTTTCTTTATCTCTAGGCAGGACAAATGGAGTTTTGTCTTGCTCTTAGTGATTTAAAATGCTTCTACAGAGATAATTTTGCCTGACCTGTCACTCTAATCAAATAATCCTATGTTTTATTTATTTATATATTTTCTTTTTCTTCTGGCTCCTATTTCTTCAACATATCAAATAGATGTTACTTGCATGTTGAGACTTTTACTCATTTTCAGTAGTACTTGTGGTCCCTCAATCCCAGTTCTGTTTGGCTAATGCTTCTTCATTCACCCACTGTGTTTGAAAGTACATATGTTCTTGCTTAATTCTCTGCGCAGGTAAAAGTCGCTGCGGCACATTGAAAAAGCATCTTTGTCCTTATTTAAATTTCTCTATGTTGTAATGTCCAAAGGCTTGATCAGCAGTATCTGTACTGTTACAGTGACTCTAATTTCTTATGATCCCATCCAGTTTCTGCTGTTGTCTTTTCTTATATTTAATTTGCAAAGTTTTGCTGTAAATTCTTTTTTAAAAAATCTCTTTTTGCAGTGTTTACTGGAGTGAAGTTCTATAATCTCTGATTTTGAAGATGGTATACCATAATGTTAATGAGATAGTATTTTTCAGTCACATTTGAACTTTTGTTGAAGTTTTTTCTGTTTAATCTGTAGACAAAAATGTTATTTTCAGTTTTCAATTAATGCAGTTTATTATCTTTTGAAGATGGTCAACTAGGGAAAGCAAATGTATTTTAAAAAGCAGAACTAGCTTCTAGTGTACATGCAGGAACAGCTAGGCTTTGGAATAAAGAAAACGACTGCTTTATGAATGTGTTATACTGGTGTGCTTTGAGTATAAAAACTCTATATATCCCTTTGAATTTTATATTTTATTGGAAGTAATTGATTCACAGAACAACATACTTTTTTTTAAAAAAATTTCTCCTTTGAGAAATTTTACTATTTTAAAAATAATCCTATTTGTTGAATAGCACACAGTATATAGACATTGCATGTGAGGAGGAAAATGAAAAAATCTTTTTAACAAAACTTGGCTAATTTTAGGTTTTTCGTTTGTTTTGTTTTTACAGCTTTGCAGTCGTCAGTTGTACAGGTAAGGAAATGGACTCAAAAATTCCTTTCCATGGGGAAAGTATCGCGTAGAAGTAATGAAAACAGTAGCATCTGGGGAGTTTTTTGGTCTGTACGAATTAGGCCGTCTCGCACAGTTCATCACAGTGGAAGCACATGCATTCCTTCGGCTTTGTCCAGCTGGTACAGAACCTGATGTCGTCTTACAGTGGTTGTGGTGTTTAGAGAGTGGGACTAACAGGCATGTTAGATTAATAAGAAAGCTGTAAGTACTGGTCCCAATATTGTGATAGAGACACTTAAAGAAAGGAAAGAATGTGAAATAGAATATGCTCACTAATCCACAACTTGAGTAACATGTAATGGATTTCTTTCCCATTATTCACTTGTACTATAGTAGCTGTATGGTTCAGATTGGTCTATAGAAATGATCTGTAACTAAGTTAATGGGTCCAAAAATTAAAAAAAAAAGAGAGAGAAAAGAAAAAAAAGGAAAGAAAAAAGAAAGAAAGAAAAAGAGCTTCTAGCTAAATTATATAATTACTTTCTTCATCCTTTGTAATGATTAGGTCGGAAATATTACAAGTAGTTCAGTACAGTTTTTCAGTTCTTCGGCCAAAGAAAATGTAAGTGAGCTTTTCCTGAGTTGTTATGCTTTTCCTATTTATGAGGAAAAATTATTATTTCATTCCAGGAAGTAAGGGGAGCTTGCCTTAAGTAACTGTTAAGTAAATGTGAATTAAAACTGGTATGTGACTTCAGGGTTTGTTCCTAAATTTAAGGAAATCAAAGAGTAATTAATGACTTGTATTCCTAAACAACTAGTTATGTGTATGAGTATTTTTCCTCTAATTGACAAACTCTTAGGGCTTTTAAGTAGTTATCTAGTTGACTTCTTTGCACTTCGTGTATCTGAAAACAGTACAATCTTAGATTTTTTTGTTAATTTTTAATTATACTTTCTTTAAATTTTTTATGTGAGTTTTTGTATCCTGAAACCTTTTGAAAAAATTTTAAGGGTTTTCAAGGGTTGTACCTGCTGACGTGGAACTTTGATTTGAAAGTTAGCTTCTACTGGTATATGGTTTTAATGCTGATACTGTATATTAGTGTCTTTGGGGGTGGCTGTCTTGGCTCCCATAAATTCTTTAATGTCAGGGTGGAGCTTGGGTGTAATTTGTTTTTGTCATAATGTGCACTTCTTGCACTTAATGGTATTTATAAGATGCCTACAGAAATGTTTTCATCCTAGATAAGACTTCTAATTCAACTCCAAGCAAAACTGATTCATTGGTGTTTACTCTAATACTTAGGCTGGGACAGAGATGTCTGCTATAATCCATATTTTAAAATATTGGTATGCATAAAATATTTTAAAATTGGACAAGAAAAATAAACTAGGTTATAAAAACAAGCCTGCAATTTGAGTATTGCTGGGCAAGCACTTAGTGAAACAAGCCAAACTTGTTTCGTGATGAGTAATTATTGCACATAATATTCCAAAGATTTCCATTTGAGAAATTGCTACCGGGAATTTTCAGTGTAACAACATCTTATAGGAGTGATGAAAACCTGTGTGTTCTATTTGTGTTTCTAAACTACTGAAATAAAAAGGCTTCTGGCCACGTATCTCACAGGTTTATTAGATATTTTGCTTTCACCCCGGCAATAAAATAGCTATCTTTTTCTGGACCAAATGGATTTTAATAATGCTGATCAAACTCCTTTCATAAATCGCTTGGCCTCTAGAAAAGGAAGTGAAAGTAAAGTATATAAATTCTGTGATTTTTTTAGAAGTTGTAATTTATAAATTTTAAGCTGTAAAATGAGCTGTGAACAACTTAGTTACGAAACTCTTAGGATTCCTTTAAATACTTAAGTACATAAAATCAAGAGAAAATCCATAATGCTTTAATGGAGACCTTCATTTAACTGTCTTTGTGTAGCAGCTCCTGTAAATCTGTCTTTAGCGTTATTTTGAGTGATAGATGTGAACTATCCTGCAGGCAGTATGCAGTCAGAGTGTTGAGTTACAGTTTCTCAGTTTTAGGTATATTTCCAGCAATCAAATTTGTTTATGCTAACCGTAGAAACTCCTGTCCTCTACTATATTAACAGTTTTAAAAAATGTTAGTAGCTTTCTGTCTTCCCGGATAAGTGCTTTTCCGGGTTTACCATAGTGTGCTGAAAAGGGAGAGTGCAAGTCCAGGCACATCCAGTATGTGCTTCCTTCCATTAGTTCTGATTCTGACACATTTGATAACTAGTTTGTCTTGAGGAGCTGGTTTGTTGAACCATTTGCGTGTGCTCTTGTAGCTGGATATTGTAATGTGGGCCTGGTTTTCTATATTAAATGGCCACTGTTTATAATAAGTCAGTGCCGCTTGCACAGACTATTTGTCCATTGTGCCTTCTATAGAATTTTACAGAATTATAAAAATTGAGCTATTTTGTATCTGCTTTAAACATTACTTTATATATAAAAAATTTGAGACAAAATACATGTGACATCTCTTGCCATAAGCTGACTTATTTGGGCTAAGAAGTCAGTCTCCTGGTTTAAACACAGGGTCAAGGGTCAGCCTGATTTATATTGTGCTTCCACTGAAGCAGAGCAGTTAGTATCTTTTTTTTTGTAGTAGGTGTATTTCTGTAATGCACTTAAGATATTGTGTCAGTTCTTAATAGTAGCTCTAAACATTCTTTAAAATGCATCATCTGATAGAAGATTCTTAAGAGAATATTCAGCTGAACAGATATTCAAAACTTGGTTTCTCCTTTCTTGTTGTCCTGAATCTGATAATATAGGTTTTAATATGTGTAAAACACTAATGAAAATATTTAGGGATAAATATGAATGCGCTGCAGATAGAAATGCTGGGCTTTTTCCAGATAGTTGCATTGCACTTCTGTGTTTCAGCAAATATTCTATTTATTGGGCCTTCAGGGTTCCCATCAGAGCTTAATATGAGAGGTTGCACAGTGTTTGTTGGCAGCTGCCACACCTGATGATTCAGTTGATGCAATGTGCTGCATGCTGAGTTTTGCTCTGATCTCATTCTTGGAATGTGTAGGGAGGCTGGCTGCATGTATTACCTGGTCAGCTATGTGAGGAGCAATTTTTGATTTGTAGTAGAGTAGCTAATTTAAGTTGGACTGTCAGCTTCTGCGTTTCAGCTTTTCCGAAAGAGTAAGGCAGCCTGTAGGTACTAGGCAAAGGAAAAGCTTGTCTCATTTTAAAGACTCTTAAGGCTGCAACAAATCTTGATGGTTTCAGGGCAAATGCATTTCTTGGCAGTCATCTATATGTAAAAGAATTTTTTTAGGTATATAAACTTGGTCAGAGAATAATTCCAGCCTTGCAACAAGTCCATCTTCACAGTTCTTCCAAGTGTAAATTATTATTTGCATCCAGTAACACTGGTGGTTCATGCTGAAAAATGTTCTAAAGAGTTTGTTCTAAATAACATACAGCTGTCAGTTTTGTGGGTTTTCTTTCTTTCTTTCTTTTTTTTTTAAACTGATGTTTGGATGGTGGTGCTGTATTTTATACTCGTGGCAGCTTTAAAGGTTTGAACAGAGTAATGAAATCTTTTGGGTTGGAGAAGGAAGACCATTTATAGAGATCACTATGAAACATTTACTACAGTTTTTGTGGATGAGCCGTGGCTCAGCTTTGTTGCAAAATAATGCTTTGTAGGATATTTTCATGTACCTGAAAGAGCTTTAAGGTGAAATTCTGTTGCTATTGAAGTCACTGCAAAAACTCTTACCTCTGTAGGACCCACAATTTACTTGTAGTCTTCTGTTGGTAAAATACAATAAAAACTGTAAGGCCAGCATATGAACTTACAGTAATTCAGTGACTGAATAATAGCTCTTCGTCAGCTTAGCATTGCTTGTTCTCTACATCTTTAAGGAATGAACAGCTTTATTAAATCCACAGCTTATTTTATCTGTGCTCAAAAGTATCTTTGGCCCCCTCTGCATGCCTCACAATTAAGCCATTTTGTACTTTGTACTGCAAAGCCATTTAGTGTATAAACCGAACCTTTAAGGTAGCTGGATTCAACGTGGGGCAAAGAGTTCCCATGGAAACTATTTGGTTACTATACATATTGAGATGAATATGCTTCTTCAGCCAGTGTTCTTAGCTTTCTTGAAATTGAGTATTTGCCATTGAATCTTTTTGAATATTCCAGTAGTTTTAACTTTGCTATTAAGATGTTTGTGAAAACATGGATACTATTCAATTCTAAACTGCTTCAATGAATGTAATTTTTTATAATCTTAAAGATGAATCCTGAAGATCTCCCAAAAATGAAGCTTGAAATTAAAAAAACAAAAAAGAAAGAAAAAAAGAAAAGAAAGTACCTTCAACTTTTATATGAACTGAAAACAGTGCTGTAGTTGGTTCTAATTCAGGCCTACATAATTTCAAAATAGATGCTGATATTCTTAGTTCTGCCATCGTAATCGATCTGGTCTGCAGTGGTTTATGTATTCTAATTGTATTTTCCATGAATAAGACATAACTCATCCTAAGAAGTTGCTAAGAGAGAAGCATTGCTGTGGAAGTGCACATGGGGAGAAAAGCTAGGAGCTACTGGAGCCTGGGCACTGCATCAGTCGATTTACAAATTGAATTAATATTTAAACCTTGAAACAGGTACATCTGAGAATGTGATGCAACTTGTGGATATGTCTTTGGAAGAAAAAAAGAGAATTTTGACTGTACAGCAAAATTCAGAATCCCTGAATTAGGTGGATCCGTATCTTTTTAATTTAGAGAAATACAGCAGAGCGAGATAAAGTTGATAGGAAGATGCACATCATGTTTGAGAAACTAAACACTGACTGAGGAAAGATCTAGAGCTATGATACAATTCTCAGTTCTTACAACTGAAATATGTATGTGCTGCAGAAAGGGAAAAAAGTTGAGATATATTGACAGACATACTGTGATGTCTAGGCAAGAGATAACTTGAAAAGTTTTGTAGAGTAAGAATACACAGTATCGCAGTGCCTTCAAAGATAGGCTTGATTATACTTTTTGCATTATATGGAAATCTTACTGTGCAAATCACTGTCACCAGTCTTCATTCTTCCACCGGGACAACAGTCTGGAGAGCAGCTCTAAACTCTGAAATTAATTCGATTTGATGTAATGCCAAAGGAAGGGATAGCTGTCAAATTATTAACATAAGAGTAGCTTTAAGTGGCCTGACTTCCTTATTGGCAGTGTGAAAAAGTGGGGAAGAGAAGCCTTTATGACTCAGCTCTCGCTTTGTAGTTTGAACAGAAGTCCCTATCTGAATCCTTGCATCAGCAGAGTCTGCTGCGCACCAAGCAAATTTGCAAGATTATTATTTTATACTCATTTACAGTAAGACAACAGACAAAAGGCAAGAAATGTGTGAGGACGAAATGAAGGGAAAGAAATGTTGAAGAAGAAGCAAGCCTTGCCACATCATTCATCTATTTTTGCCACTGTCTCGACTCCTTGCATCACTTCTTTGTTTTCTAATTTAAATTTTTTAGAAGCTGAAGAGCAGACAAGCTGGCAGGAAGGTGGGGCAGATAATACAAAGAGCTTATCAGCACGGGGATGTGAAATCTGCACTTGCTTCCTATGATGATAAACTGAGGCTGTCGATTATTGCATGGAGCTTAATGTAGTGGTTGTCAAAAGCTACAGTTTCCAAGTTAAAGGGGCTGCTGATCCATGGCAGAATATTGTGGAGTTGGCATCTCTGTATTAACTGGAAAACCAATGAAAACCTTGAGCAGCCAAAAACCCAATTTGTGTAAGAGGAGGCACCTACTTGTATGAAATGGAAAAACTTGTTTAAAATGTTTAGGCTTTTGAAGCTCATATAAAAGGATAAATTGGAGAATGAAGTTCTAAGAGTTGTGAGGGTTGCTAACTTCGCCTGTGAGAGCAGCTACTAATTTGATTGTGGGGAAGGAGGGAAGAAAAGGTTTAAAAAAACCCCAAGCAAATAAACAAAAAAGCCTTTTTTGTTCTTCCCCGTTGCTGGGAGTTTCTGCCAGAGCCTGGCCGTACAAAGAGGTGAATCAGGGTTTGGCACACCTCGGGGAGGAAATGTTCCAGCAGAAGTGAAGGGAGATGGGAGTATGGAGCTGAGGGAGGAAATATCCAAAGGAAGGGCAGAGGTCAGAGGTTCAAAAATGGGAAGATTATGCCACGGAGGGCGACATTGAGCAGAACACCCCAAGCAGCGCTCGGTGCACCCTGGCGATATCCACAGTACCAGTGGACGTTGCTTAGTGCTGCAAGGAGACGTCTCTCTGCCCGGAGACGTGAGAGGATAAGGAGTGCAAACAGGCCCCATAATTTCCAGAGTCCCTCTCCCTGCCTCCTGCCCAGTTCAAGCTGCTTCCTCCTAGTGCTGTCCGGGACCAGCTCAGTGTTCAGAGAGGATTCGGGGCTGGAGCTGTTGAGATCATTCCTATGTAACACACGTTCGTTTCAGGAAGGTCTTTACCATCCTAGCCCAGTTGTTTCTGTCCCCTTTTTGATACGTTGGCCCTTTTCACCTCCTTCCTTGTGCTGATGAATACCAAATAACCTGTGGGGTGGCTTTAACAAGAGAAGAAAAGGTAAAAGGAGAAGGTTGAGGAACATCACCAGAAAAGTAAACCAGTCTCGTTTGTGAAAATGAGACCTGGTAAGCAAAGTTTCTGTTTAATGTCCCAAACATGAAGATTTTGTTCCAAGATTGCATGTAATTGCTGTTCAGTTGTGAAGGTCACAAGCTTGTAGAAGCTGTATGACTGAAAAGGCCTGTGGCAAGCTCCACAGATCGGGGGTGCTTCTAAAGCAGGACAAATGAAAGAGGAAGAATGGTCTTTTATTTTTCACATAAATATTAGAAAGATTGGGTCTGCATTCTTTGGAAGAGGAAAGTTAAATGATCAGAAAGGTTTTGTATACATCATGCTGAAGTGAGAAGTTGATTTAAGAAGTATTTTAACGTTGGTCAAATACAAAACTGAAGACATTGATTGTCTTCTGTGGTCTGCTTTAAATTTTAAAATGTTTGTGTGTCTTTTTTCCCAGTAGGCTGTCCACTCAGATTGCATGTGGTAGCTAATTCTCTGAAAACTCTGTTTCTGCTTTTCAGGGGTTTAGGTGGAGAACTAATGAGACCAGCTGGTGAGTATCACAACTGTGGTGTGAAAGCAACAAATCTGCCTGCTGTAATGAATTGCTCTGTTTGCTTTTTTTTCAGTTTGTTTTGAATACATTGTATTGAATGAATTGAATAAATAGAGTATATGCACAGTAATTAAAAGAATACAAAGTTTGAAAGCTACACAAAAGTCAGGAATGCTAGGATGTTGGTTGCCAGCTCAATTGCGATCTACCCAGTTTGCATTAGAGTTTGCAGATCTTGTTTTTTGTGTCACGCGTTCTTTCCTTCAGTTGGTGCTCAGAATGAGTTTTCATTAGGGTTGAATTGGCCTTCTTCATTGATTTACTCTGGTTCCTCTCCAGAAGAGGTGCAGTCTGTCCACTAAGACAGATGTGATCAAGTAAATAGTGATTTTATCCTAATACACATGTGCACAAAGTTGAAGAACTAAGGCCATATAAACAATAGTGATTGTTTGCAGAGGGGAATGCATGACCAAAAGGATGATGGGTTGTTCACCTGGTTTTAGAAGATCATTGTATCCAGAAGCACTATAAGAAGGATGGGCATCACAGCGAGAAGTGTGTAGGCTGGCTGGATAAGGAAAAGATGCCAGCTTTAGCTTCCTGCTCGCGGGTTGAATAAAGGAAGTGCTGGGCACGGAATGGAAGAAGTGCTAGGTACTGACTTTGCAGATGTGAAGCAAGTCATCCAAACTTAGTGGGTGAAGGAGTTTCACTACCAAGATGGCAAGGTGATCAAATGGCATGTGGGAGCAGGCAAGGGGGAATCTGCCAACTTTGAATGAGTTCACAGACATGTGAAATGGGAATGTAGGCTGAAATAATAGGAAGTTGCAACTACATGTTACTATAATAAGTTTTAGCTGTTAAGCAGCTGAATGTTTCGTAGTATTGGAGAAGTAAAAATGACAGTACTTTGGCATGATACAGTTGTGTAGGCGGAGTAAGAGAAGAACTGAATATGTTCCACAAATTGCATGCATGTCTAATGAAGGTGATGTTCTCAACCACAACAGAGCATAAAAGAAGCATAAAGAACTAAGGAGGAAACCTAAGAAACTTGTTTTTAGTTACATTGTACTTAACCGTCTGTGAAGAAATACTAGAACAAGAGGCTGGCATATGATATCGCACAGAGTTGGAGCACAGGGAGCCCGACTGTGTGACATTACCATAGTGAGGACTGAATTCAAGAGTAGATTTGGAGGCCAGTAAATTGATTGTAAATGAAGAAGAAAAGGAACTGTGTACAGAGCCCAGAGTAAGATTCAGAGATTAGGTTGTGGGAGGAGAGGAAAACAGAAAGGTGGCATTGTGGCGTAGTTTGTTCTGTCCTCTGCCTCCTCCCTTCCAACCCCCTTCTCAAACAGTAAAGCTGACAAAAAGCGAGTATGGATGTGTTTTGATCTGTGTTTTCTGTGAACTGATCATCAGTAGGTGAAAGATAGCATATTCCCTACATGCTAAGTTTTCATTTGATCAGTGCATTCAATCTTGTATAGGGAAAGTTTGCAGTGTTTATTAGGTTAATATCTATTCCCCTAAGCAACCATGAAACACTAAAAAAAATACTATTATGAAAGTGCTTTTATAAGCTTAAAACTCATTTATAAATGTATGTTTAAAATAATAAAGACTCATTAATTAAAATGACATTTTTGCATATTCTAAGCATCAAATGAAATAAAGCTGCATCCTATTATATAGCTCCTAGCTGTGTGCAGTGAACGGATGCCACTCCTTGAAGGTCCAAGAAGAAATGCTGATAAGAAGTAGGAAAGCCTTCCAAATACTGCAAGAGTTTTTTAGTGGCTGTAGCACTGACATTGGCTAAGCTGTAGTATCATAGCTTGTAAACCATTGCCTTTTACAGATGAGCATAGGAACAGAAGCATGAACAAAGTGTACATATGCACCTTTCTGGGGGGAAAAATACCACCAAACAAAGGATTTGCATGGATGTTGGGACTAATTCATGTCAGAGAACAGTTACAGCTGGGTAGCTTTTTTGGATATAAGAATTACAAGTGTAATTGGGTTTTAATTTCTTCTTTCACGTATTTTGGACTTCTGTTTGCAACATCTTCTTCAGTTTAAAATTAATGCTAATATAATTTGATGTGTCTGTCTTCAAAATTGCTGCAACTTGTCATTTTCTGTGTTTGTCAAGTTATCAAATTTATTTTCTTACAGTCTGCACTTTAATTGAAAAGTTGTCACTATCAAAAATGCCATTTAGAGGGGATCCAATAATAGGTATGTGATATTTTAAATAGCCTTCCGTTATCTTAATAGTTATTCATTAAGATAAAATATTAATGAATTATGTTTTTCAAAGAAACAGTAAAGATTAACAAGGTTGGATAGCCTGACAGCTGTCAAAAAGATGCTTAAATACTGAAGCAGATGGTAATGTTATTTGAAGATTTGTTTTGCAGTAGTTTATTAAATTGCTGTTTTTTGTTTTTTTTTTTCCTGTGAAGTTTTCAGTATTGCCAGACTCAGGGTTTTGGGGTGGGTACTGTGTAAATAGAAGCATATTAGCTATGCTGGTTGAGATTCATGACTTTGTTTTGGAGAAAAAAAAGGAAATAGGTAAATATGTGTTACTGCTCATCATTGTAAAATAAAAGAGAGAATGACACAGCTTAGAAAGTAAGAAAGATAAAGCCAAGCGTATTCCTTACTATTTCAGGTGGCTGGCAGTGGTTAATAAATGACAGTCTAAGAAGTCTCCCTCTCATTTCAAGCACTGTGCGGCAGCATATAAAGGTACAGTAGTTCTTCCTTCTACATGTAATTGTATTAAATACAGAATATACAGAATTAGAAATATTTTTGGCTTCTGTTGGTGGGTTTTTTTTCCATGGATTCTGATTAATTCTTGAATGTTTGTTTCTTAGATTGGTAAGAAGGATTTTTTTTCTTTTTTCCTTTTTTTTAACCTTGAATTCTCCAAAATTCAAAGGGACCTTTTTGTTTAATACTTAAACATTTGATATCATCAAGGTAATACTTGTATGTATATTTGAACACAGTAACTGACGGTCACTGGCTTTGCAAGAGACTGACAGTGGTAAATGCCGATGGTTGCTTGAAGCTGAAAGCCACTCACTGTCTGCCATATGGTTACATCGATATGATATTTTTCTTCTGTTTTGGTCTGTAATTTTTGCTTACCTGATGTACTACTGCAATTCTAGTAATTTTTATTATTGTTAAGCCGCATAGTGCAGTTTTATATAATTAGCAAGATTGTAACTCTTTGCCTTCCTTTCTCAAAAAATAGACCACAGATTTTGCCTGTTTTAGTTTCCCTTTTTTAATATTAAGGAAGTCTAGTGTAATATTGTATATGTATCTGTAATATGTATAAGGTATGCTGATTTGGCATGTTTAAGTGGTTTGAGAGAATTTTTGTGAGAAGAATAAAAAAAAAAAGTCTCTGGCTGATGCCCTCAGGCCTGGTGTATTGAGGGTGTGTTTATTCTGCAACAGTGGGAAAATTGGTGCGAATCAGAGTAACTGATGACAGTGTGCTTAAATATCTTTCCATTGAACTCTGTGGCAAATGCTTAATCCTTTTACTGTGATCTCAAGCTACTCTAATAGCTACTCTAATTTGGAATATTAAACCCATTTATGGATACTTTCCATGTTATTTATGTGCATGATCTCAACACCTCCAGTATTTGCCTTAATTTTCCTGAGTAATACCATGTAACTGTGATTCTGCACTCTTAAAGGCTATCCCAAATTAGAAAGATGATTTTTGCCTGCCCTGTTAGAGCTTATAGCCGTCACAGAGACAATTCAAATATAACATGCTATATTTTGTTTGTTTCTTAACATAAGATAGAAAGCCATTGTAAGTATCTGGTAGCTCATCTTTTAAAACTTTCCTCTGGAGACAGAGAAGACTAGAAGGTATCCAAATTACTGAGAAACGCTTAAAAGTTGAAGTCTGAATTCTTGGAATTATCCATGGTTATTAGAGATTTATCCAAAGAGTTTGTTTGTCTTGTAGCTGGAACTTCTAAACCTAGCTTAGGAAAATTAATTATAGACTTTAGAGAACTTTGACCTGTTTGGTTAACATTAAGCAAGGTGTGTTTAGTAAATGTCAATTCTCACTTGATTCATATCTATTTTAGAGATAGATAATTTTAAAGGCAGAGCTTGAGGCATTGAAAAGTCATCTTTTTTTCTGACATAATGTAAACTGTTTTCATATAATGTAGTTTCATGCATTTAAGCTGAAAACTATTCTCTTTAGTGAAGAATCTACAGCGATTAGATAATTCCGTATATTTTGTTGCTATAATGCCTATGGTGGTTAGAATGTTATTTAAATGAACACTGGTTTTCTTTCAAGTCCCTGATTTTGCATGGAGAACAAGTCTGAGAAGTCTTTGAGGGTAGAATTAAGAGGCTCTACCAGACTCCTGTGTTATCGGTTAAGATTTCTTGTACCCTGAGAACATGAGTATTAAGAAGTGTCGTCGTTGTTAGTATGAAGTGAACAGGGCATAGTTTTCTTTACGTGTGCTTTCAAGCTTATAATAGGTTTGATCAGCATTATATTATCAGCTGAAAAATATATTTCAACCATGAATTTTATCAGAAAACTTGTTATATGCTTCCTGAAACAGATTGTATTAGTTTTGGTTTCTGTCACCAATCTAGAACATAATCTACATATGAGGAGGTTCAGGAATATTACACAGCCTTTGATCCCTTTCTAAACTGATTAAGACTGAGATACTAGTACTGTGATGCTGGATATTTTGGGAGTTTGTTCATAACCTTCAGTCCATGTATTTTTTCTCTGTTTGCTTTACATAGCTCTTTGGAAAAATACAGTTTGTTTCTTATCGTATAACTGGCATCAGTATATTGAAGATGAAATAATGACTTCTGTATTTCATAATACTATGTCATCCTGGACGTCTTTCAACTGAACTGAGAATACAGCTGATAAGTTATTAGTAATGTTTTAAATAAATTTAGCTTATTTGTACTTTTTAAAGAATAAGAGTAGAATCTGTTTTGTTCTTACGTAGGTTTCCTGTTCAACCTTTCTTAAATCAGTATTAGGAAAAAACTGATGAAGGGAATGATTTAAAAAAAGAACTCCCTTTTTTTTGTTAACCTTTTTGTTGTTTCGAACTCTGAGCACAGTTGCCATGAAGTATGATCTTAGAAAATATACCAAGTTCACAGTTTTGCCTTTCTTTCAGGATTCTGCAGTCTCTGCACTGGCTGCGCTGTGTAATGAATATTACATCAATGAACAAGGAGAAGCTGATCCAGCTCTACAAGGTAATGATTCATGTTTGAATCATGGGCTGGACCTAACCTGCACTTTGGGGGATAGAATGGGGACGGGGAGAAATGCAGCCGTCACTGTAACTGTAATGAACTTTAAAATGCTTCAGAAAGAAGTGATAAAACCAACTAAAAGTCTAGGAAATGTCTTGGGGGGTCTGTTTACTTTAGACTGGAGAAGAATACAAGGTAACATAATAATATATGTTAGAAAAAACAGTGCTTTTCTATTCCCTGCTGTAAAACAAAGAAACAAAGCAAATGTGTTGGTGGTAAATTCTAAATTTTAGTGAAGTGAGAGACTTTCATGCGATATTTCAACAGACTGTGGATCTGTATGCCAGAGATCATGATTGAATTTGGGAAGAATTGGTGAGGGATAACAAAAGAAAGGTAGCAAGGGCACACAGAGTTCTTGTAAATTTAGGTATGAAAACTCATCAGTTGGGATTTAGATCAGTGTTGAGTAGAGTTAAGCTTTTGTTAGGGGCAGATGAATTAACATCTGTTTTATACTGGCTTTCTTGTACCTTTCTTTCTTTCAATTATCAAATTGTATAGTGTCCATCAGAGACAGATTACAGGATTATATAAATTAGATATTTTAAGATGAAAAACATCTATGTTCTTATATTTAAGTAAGACAGTAATATGACATAAACTTTACAAAATAAGGATGTATTTTCCTATATTTTGCGATTCCTAAATCATGTATGTAATGGAATACTTTATTATTTATTTCCATTATGGTAATTCCCATAATGAACTAGATTCCTACCACATACACAGAAATATTCAGTCCCTGCCCTGAAGAAATTATGGCTGATATATAGAAGCAGCCTGTCTTGATTTTAAAATCTTTTACGTATTGCTAAGCGTCTATATTTTTGTTCCAAAAAAAAAAAAAGGCAAAAAATTAGCCCTTTCCTTCATACAGATTATTATTGCATGCCTAATTTTCTCAGGGGAAGCATGGAAAGGGGTGAAACAACATTAAGGCAAATAAAAAAAAAAAAGAAGCCTGAATCAGGAGAGGGATAACGTGTACTAAAAACAAACAGTGTTGACCTCTTGTAGCAGTAGGGCACATGCTGAAAGTCAAAGAAAGGAGGCCAGCAATAGGGAGTTGAAAGGTTAATGGGGCATGTTGTATGTAAGCATGAAGTTTCAAGCTTCTGTGAATGAGGAGTGGAGCAGAAGACTCAGCCAGATGTCAAAACCAAGAGGTAGAGAGGATATACTGGAATAACATGAGGTAGATGGCTGCGTCTGTTTTGATGCTGTACTCCTTTAGATGCCTATGAAGCTTAGCTTTATCCTGGATTCCAGGTTAACTTTTCACCTGACTTGTGATTGAAAGAATCAGACTGTAGCCATATAACCATAGTGGTCTAGGGACAGAAGTAGGATCAGATTTGTAGGTAAAGGCAACATTTTTCATCAGACTTACTGGTATGATTTGGAGAATGTAATTATGAGTTGGATAGTTTTCTGTTCTAAAAATCTCTCGTCAGCTTTATTTGGCTTTTTAATTCTCTAAAGCCTCTTCCAAACATGGAAATAAAAATTTCATCATAAATGCAAGCACCTTTTAAAAGCAAAAAATTGGGGTATTTTGGTCTCTCCGCCAGTAAAAGCTATATATTTCATGACCATTAAAATTTTTATGTTGTGGGTTTGAAATCCACCGCTGAAAAACTTCTCCATAATGTCTGATGTGTGCATGTATGTGTGGAAGTTATATTGCACAAGAGATTCAATGAAGATACAGGTGCCATAATCCCCTCAATTGCTTTAACCGACTTATTTAGAAAAGCACAATTAATCACGATCTAACACAATCTAAACAAATCTTAAAAAAACCCAAGTTTTTGATAAAATGTAACAATGTTAATGACTTGGTAGATCAAAATGAAAACACAAAACAAAAATACTTCAGTGATTCAGAATTCTGAATACATCCACATTAGGCTGCAGTTCGGTTGAATCACTTCATTTGCCTCTGTTCTTCTTTTTTCTGCTTTGGTTTTGATGACTTTCTTCTAATATTCTTTTCCTATGTGTTGAATTAATACTGTAAACACTTCATAGGCTACGTTGTTTTATGAAGCTCAGGACTTTTAAGAAAACAAACACATTTGCGTTACCCCAGGTAGCATAATTAGCAAGCGGTTATCATTAGAACTGCTTGTTTGCTTGCTGTCACCTCTTAATTTTCTGTCATTTTGCTGAAATTTCAATCTTAAATTTACATCAGTTCTGGAAACACTGCAGCAGTCTTACTGTCTAGGATCACGGCACTGTCTGAGCAAGCATTGCATCTTCCTATGGCCTCAAGACTCTATCTTGCGCTCCAGTGGTTTGGAAGTTCAATAATAGATGTGCTTGTATGAAGGTATTGCTAACCTCTGGACAAGAAACTAGTTCCCTGATGTCTGAGGAACTAGTTGAGGCCTGTTGATTGCATGGGGATTAAAAAAAAGAAAGTCATGAGTTATGATTAAAGTGTAGTTTCTTATGGTAACTAATCTTTCTTCCTCTAGCAAATATTGCTTAATCATGTAAATCTTAGATGACAGTAAGCAATGGCACAATTACATAACCTTCATAGTCTCTCTGATTCCTTTGTTCCTTTTAAGGATTAAAAAGTGCATATTCAGTAAAGCTGATTATTAAGATAACCTTTTTCTTTTTTGCTCTGGAGTTGTCTTTATTGCAGTTATCTCAGTTGTTCTTAGAAGTTTATCTGGATTTCTCTGCCTTTAAGAGAAGAGTTTAGTACAGTAGCTGAAAAATCTGGTAAATAAAGAATCATCTGTTAAGTCTATGATAGAGTCTACAGTAAGGAGTATGCTTTTGACACACAGAGCTTCTTTACTACTTAGTGTTTGCTACAGTAGTTCGAACAAAAGGCGGTAGAAATATGGAGATAAAGAGATTCATGACTCTTAATTTTTTTTAATTCAACTTCATTTTGTTCTTAATATTGCTTTACCCTATCATGGAGCCTCCTTCTTTTTCCTTGCACAGTTCAGTTTATTTGTGTTCCTTCCCCTGTGCTGCTGTTCATAGAGCCATCATCCCTATTTTGTCATGTAACAACTCAGAGGACCTGAGCGTAGGATCCCTACTTCAAAATAGTGACTTTTTGAGCTGTCTTCTGTAAAAAGCACAACTTTATATTTGTCTCTCTCTAAAAAGTATCATGAACTGATCTTGTTGCTTAGGTATGATCTGTGGTGTGTGTATGTTTGTGTATGTAAATCCTCAGTCTAATTAAGATTTTGGGGGGAGGAAACAGGTTGAATAACAGACCTTCACAAATCCAGAGACATTTCTCTCCTAACTTGTCTCATTATAGAAACTGATGACCTGCAAATACAAGAGAATTTGTTTTCCTGTGTTTGCACTGAAATTCACGCTTAGACTTACAGTTTGGATTTTTAAAATGCTATCATTTTTAAGGCTAAGAATTTTGTATTTTCTCTCTCTGAAAGACTAGGGTTAGTCTATCTAAAAGATCCGACCTTGCCCTGAGAAAATGAGAATTCATTCATGTAACAGGAGTATTTTACATTTTTTATTCTTTTCTCGATGGTTGGAATTTAAGGCATTCTGTATTTTAGCTTAATGAATCATAAAGTTCTGTAGCTTTTCTGTTTGTGTATTTTTTTTTTCCTTTTGGTTAGTGAATTATGCAATAATAATGATGTGGCTGCTTTTCAATCTGCAATTGTATTTTTTTTTCTAGATGAGCTGGTGACACAGTACATTTCAGAACTTCAAAACACAGAGGAAATGATTCGTTGTGGCTTTTCACTAGCTCTTGGGTCCCTTCCAAGATTTCTGCTAAAGGGCAGGCTCCAACAGGTGAGAAAATACAGTCATTGTAATGAGAAGAGGGTATCAGGTACTTTGAATGAAACCTATGATCATAATCAAACAAATAATAACGATCATTATTAAAGGTCTTTGTGAAGGGGTTTTGGATTGTGATGTACAGAAACTCCAGGAAATCATCATGAGTTTAGCTCGTCGTAGATTCAGATAATTAAAATTGAGTTCTGCTTTAGTAGTCTTTATGGAAAAGCCAGAGATTGAATAACAACAGAGAGTAAGTGATCCCCTTGGTACGGAAGCTTTGTCCAAGGGAAAAAGTGAGGCATATTGACAGGTCAGGGTGAGGAAACGACCACTGTTTGACTGCTTGGTTCTCATATGTGTTTCATCTTATTTTTATATGGTATCTAAATTTAGCAGTAATTTATCATAAATATTATATCAGTTTTAAATATCTCAATTTTTCTATTTTTTCAGGTTTTGGAAGGTTTGAAAAAGGTTACTGTAATTTCCCACACAGATGTGAGCTTTGCAGAAGCCAGAAGAGATGCCCTAATAGCGATTGCAAAGTATGTCTGTCATCTTTATTTTTGTCTGCTTTTTAATTCTTTCTCTAGAAGTTTTCTAGTGTTCTTGCTGCTTTTTATCGTGAGCTGGCAGCGTGTTTCTTAAAGTCAGTCACAGTATGGCCTACACGTTTTTAGTGTGGGACTGTGCGCATCTCCATTATTCAATACATGTTCGGTTCTGAGCATTATCAGGCATCTGAGGATGGAGTGCAACTCTGATATTTTTCTTTTATCGGTTATATGAACAGCTAGAATACATTTGAAAGTTCTCCTTTCTCATGGGCTGCAATTTAGTGAGCTCAGTTAAGGATTAAACATTTATGAAGGAGGATGAATATACATTTTTTTACTTTCCTAATTTGATGAGAAGGTTGAACTGGTTTAAAAAATTATGCTTTCTCTCTAAAGGAATATTTTCAGTATTGACATGCCACAATGTAGTTACTGTTAAAAGTATAATAATATCTATGCTCTTAAACTGTTATAATGCAGAGAAGTCAGTCCTTCACATTTTAACATTGTCTTACAATTTAAGAAGATGGTTAATATGAAATTCAGTGCACATGATGTTAGTCCTTTGCTCTTCTTGTTTGCTTCATTTTAATAAGTGTTCAGGTACAATAAGCATGCTCCAGTTTTGTACTATTAGAGAGCTTAAAAAAAAAAAAGAAAGAAAAAGTCTGTTTAACTGTTGAGTTTCAAGCCTTGACAGTATTCCTTTGCAGATGGAACATGGATGAGAAATCCTTGATCATGTAATGCAGTATTCTCTGGATTATGCTGTACACTGTTTGGGGCAGATACTGCAGATGTTTAGAATACTGTATGTCCAGTAAAGTTTGTTAAACAACAAAAAAAGCTATGATCTTAGTTCCTCCTTGTTAGCATTGTCTTTTTTCTCTTTTTCCTCCCCAATTTCTCTTTTTAAAGGGTTTGCCAGACAGTAGGTGTGAAAGCAGACGGATCCCAGGAAGAACATGTCTGCAAAGATAATGTTACTCAGATTTATGCTACACTACTTAGTGGTGTGACTGACTATACCACAGACAGCCGAGGAGATGTTGGAGGATGGTAAGATGCCTTGCAACTGGAGACTTAAGTGCTAAATTTAGCTCTTGTTTTTGATGTCTAATGAAAAACTGATGTCTTTTCAAATACTGTTAGAAATAAATAGATGGCCCCAAGCTTTTGCAGAAATGAGTATAGCTAGCGGGGGAGAGGAGTGGAAAGAGAAAGGAAAAGCTGACAAGAATTTGTCCTTTGCCTTAAAAGAAAGATGTGGTCTATTGTGTTTTAAACTGAAGTTCAGCCTTATTCTGACTTGTGGATGTCATTCTTTTCTTGTAGTGAACATCAGGAATAAATCTAGTCCTGAAAAGTACAGTGATTTAAACTGTTACGTCCAGTTTCTTTGAAATAATACATTTACTCTGACTTACTGACCTCTTGTATGTTCATTTTGTTTTGCCAGGAGAGGGAGCAGTTGCATAACTTGTTAGTGACTGCTCTTTGAGATGATACATTTTTTAAAAATTGTACAGTAACTTTACTGACTCTTGTGAGTTTGGGGGTTCAATGATTTCAGTTATTATATTGCAATAATAAGTAAATTTTAAGTCTGTAGGAATATATCTATTATTACTGCATCTAGAGTAATAGATACAAGATTATAACAAGTCTGTAGCAATCATAGTTTTGTGATGTGCTTCGGTCTTCATAATTCCCTTAAAATATAAAGAGGTTTCAGTGTATAAGGCTGCATTAATCTGAATGTTCTGTATTCTTTCAGTAACACAGGACTGGAAATGCAGTCTCTAAATTGATAACCAAGACACTTTAAAGGCCTTTGTCCTTCTTTGAGTTTGTGTTTAATTTCAAAAGAAGTTGTAATTGGGGATGTAACATCACTTACTGATTGGAAATTCCTGCAATCTTTGAATGTGGTAGGCAAAACAGCAATGAAGGTTTCACATTATTCACTTCGTCCAGCAGAATGCCAGAAGGTAGTTATTGGGTGAGAAAACCATGTAAATTGTAGATCTTGGAAGACAAGGGCACGCTAAGCAAACATACAAGCTCTCTTGTCAGGTTACTTTTCTGCATGTATTTATGAGCACAAGTATGCCTGGCCTGAAGTAATACTCATTAATAATAAATATTAAATTAACAGAATTCAGGAATAAATCTAGCATCTGTTGATTTCAAATATTTAAGGCCTTTGCTGCTATGTGGAAGGATCAGAATGATAATACTTGCATACAGAAGCCATAAACTAAGTAAATGAACGTGATAGATTAATTTTTCTTTATCTGTTACTTATTGGAAGCTGATTATGAGTAAAATGCATTTTTTTACAGTCTTAATTTTATTGTCTTAATACTTCATTTAAATCTGAAAATATGTGAATGTGTTGCTTGTAGAGATGGTTCTATGTATGTGTAGTACCAACCCCCTTTAGCAGTATGGTTAGTCCTGTTTGTATGGAATGGTAATGGTGTGGTGATACGTAGCTGATGTATGTCGCTCTCCTTCTCTGATGTCCCATTTTCTTTTCTCGGAGTAAACACTAGACCTCCCAAAGGCAAGCTCTGCGTGGGAGTAGTGGTTTCTAGCACATCTGCAAAACTGGAATCTGTTGGAATCAGACGGCTGCATCACAGGAGAGCAATGCTCAGATGGCATCGATGTACTTGGTGTGGGCAATAAATAATAGCAACGAAGATGCGGTGGCAGGGCCTGCGATGTAAGGCTGCCTTACGGTGAACTCAGATCCAAGCCACCGCGTTTTGACCGCTGCCTCTGTTAGCCAGATTAAAGCTAGTGCAGAAACACATGCCTGTGCGGCAACTATATGAAATATCTGAGGGTGTGGAGCTGCATATTCAGGATTGTAACTTAACCACCTGTTGATTATTTAGAAATATTATAAATATTTAGAAATATATTATTTAGTCATCTTTTTATTACATTCCAGGCAGGAAAGGGAGGGCCTGAAAAATATTGTTATGGAATTATTTCATTGGTTGGAAAGATTTCCTTATTTTTCCAGTTTATTGAAGAAGCTCTTTTCTAACAGTGCTGAGTGACCTGGAGAGCTTTGGTGTGCCGTTTCAACCTTATCCTTTTAGAGTGTATGAATTATCTTTTTTTTGGAAAAGTTTTCAGTCACTATCCTCTGCGGCGAAGGCTGTTTTCAACTCTGAACATGAAACATAATTATAATTTCCTTTTAATAGTATTGGGTGGCAACTACTGTATTGTAACTTGCAGCTGGGACTCAGCAGGTGAGGAGGAAGAGAGGAATACTGACGCAAAGGCTCCAAGCGAGGTTTGTTGTAGCTACAGCAAAGCTGGGAGAGCTTGCAGATAGCGGTTGCATGGTCATAGCTGACTTGGGAAGGCTAAAATAGACCAGAAATTAGCTGTGCCTTGCAGGACGGGGGTTGCACTCCTCCTTCCTCTTCTCACTTTTTTTTTTTTTTTTTTTTGTGGCCAAAGCAGTCTCAGTCACTTGCTTCCTCCTCCCTGCTGCAAGCAAAACAATCCGGTTCTGGAGCAATTGCTCCGTTCAGCTTCTGCAGCCATGCGTAGCATGCTGATCTCTGTGCAAATCCGGTTGTAACACACGATGCCAAGTATGCGGGGTGCGAGTTTGGGAACCTCTCGTTTAGGCTCAAGTTTCTGGTTATTTCTGTGTTTTGGAATTCTGTCCTCCTGGCCCTTGACTTTAGCTGACTTATCCTTATCTCTTTGTTAAGTGACTAGTCTTGTTCCATTAGGTACTTCACCGCAGTATTTCTGAATGCGTTGGAAAAGTGCACAGGGAAAATAATCTCAGCTACTCTTTCCAGCCTAAGTTAATTTTTGCATGTTTGTATTTTTTGTTCTTTTTTTGTTTAATGATACCCTGCTCCTCGGCCGGCAGTAATCGTTGTCAAATTTGTCATACGACAGCAAGGCTGTGTGGGCAGTGGGGTACACGATGGAAATGGAAATGCAAGAGAAACCTTGGGCAGGAGGGAAATGACACAGGACAAAAAAACAGAGAAAAATAGGTGTGTCTGACATCTCAAAGCTTGGAAGGAAAAAGAAGCATTCAAACTCTAGGAAAGGATCACAAGCAGCTTGTTCCAGCGCGGGCAGGGGAAGAGGAATCTTGGCCTTCCTTCTCCTCCCTCCTCCACCTTCCAAGGAGCAAGAGGGCAGTGAACAGGTCTCTGGCTTAGATAATGTAGTAACACAAGTGTGACACAAACGTGGTCAAAGGAAACATAAGAGCAATCGTGCAGGGTGGTGAGTCAGTAAAAAGAAAGGCGCTAAGCTTTCTGCTGCCAAAATTAGGTTAGATACTGAAGTAGATAAGGAAGAACCTGGTTAAGCATAGACTAGTTATTCACGTTAACTTCCCCATGTAACAGCTTTCACTTATGTTCCCCTTACCTATTTTTCACCCTTCTGTCTATGTCTTAATTTAAAAAACAAAATGAAATGCTGCAGAAGTGAAAGTTTTCTAAGAAATCCTGAGGAAATGAAATTCCCAACAGCCATCAAAATCCAAATGTGCTTTGAGCACCAAATTCTTTTAAGGTTGCTTTGGCAGTGCCCGCCAAAATCAACAGTCACAAAACATGTAAATTAAAGGGGGAAGGGAGAGCTTTTCTCATAGCAAACTGTTGGCTGCTAAATACTTTTGTGGCCTCTGAAATACGAATGTTTTCTCATTCTGTGTCTTTCAAACCATTGACTGAGATGGAAAGATATGGGGAGAATTGCCATTTCTCTGGAGAGACCTTCTCTTTGGTGTGTAATTTTTGTCTCTCTCTAATGAAATCGTGGGAAAGTTTAACCAACTTTACTTTCCATATTCAAACTTTACGTTTCTTTTGACAGATTATTTGCTGGGACTTGTCCAATCTGTCTACAGGTGTTAGACATGAATATCTAATAGGCAGGTACTATATGTAGAAATAGAAAAATATCCTTTATGAAAGATTGCCAAACTTGTATTGAACTACTTAGGGAAAAAATGATGTAATTTGACTTTTTTACCACTTTAATAAATGTCCCACCCAGTTTTAGATTGCATAGACAACTGTTCTCACTTTATTTTGGAAATTGCACAGACACAGGAGTATGTCTTTTCACAGTAGACAGGTGTAACTTTTTAAATATTTCAGTAAGATTTTTAATTATTACAGAGAAAGAATGATATTTCAATAAGTGACTAATGTGATGAATATATTGGTTCAGATCTTCTACTGAGTCATGTAACCAACTGAGGATCTGCCATGGTATTGCCCATGTGTTAAAAAGCAGCTATTTTTTGACAACTTGTACATTGACAAGGTTTTTGGTTTAAAACAAATGTATTGACTTTATTTTTCAAATTGAAATTACACTCTTCATCTTCCTTTCTTTTGTGTTGAAATTATATTTTGACATGTTGAAGGCAGAAAATCTTCACACTATAGTTAAGATGCACTGCAGGCACAACATAGTGTTACTTCAGCTAAATCTTTTTCATAAAACTCTTACTTAGTTATTATTTAGCATATAGATTTAAACCATTTTGAGTCACAAATTTTTTAACACTGGAAGTATTAAGCTTGAAGATTTACAATATGCCATTTTTAACAGTGCTTAAATATCTTAATGTCAAAATGTAGGTTAGCCTTTTCAGAAGATCGTAGCAGACGAAGCACCTAGGTGCTTTCAGTGTTCGGTGCTTGCAGTGTTCTGCACTTGTTTGCCAGCGCCTGTTTAACTTAAATACTGATGTATTTACTCAAATAAATACTGATGTCACTACTCTAACATTGTACATCTGTTTTGACAGGGTGCGTGAAGCTGCTATGACAAGTTTAATGGAGGTGACACTTTTGCTGGTTCAGAAAGAAGCAGAGTTAATAAATGCCAACATGTATGTTACTGTTTTTGTGCCTCATCTCTTATAATTGCATGCCAGTCTGTACAAGAAAGCATTTCTTACATGCTGTATACTTATTCCTTTGTTGGGTATGACAGAATTTTTGATGGAAATGCATCAAGCTTACCCAAACATAGATGCTGAGAACGTTATATTTGTTTCTTAGAGAGACTAATGTTGTTATTTGAGAGAAAGTGGGTGGCAGTCCCACCTTTCTAACACAGTGATTCTGTGAGATTTGGTCCATACTTGCCTCCTCCTTGGAGCTTGCCGGTGTTGTTTGCTTAAATAGAAAGCAAACCTGCTCACTTCTTCAAAGCATTGCTTCACTAATTTGGCATGCGATAAAATGTGGAAAGGGGTGTTGTATTCATTTCTGTCATTTTTGTACAATTCTTAAACAACCTTCCTGCTAAATATGAATGAATGATAGTTCTTGAATGAGACACTTGGAGGGAAAATACTGGCGTCGTTAAGAAGACACTACTTGCCCTGGTGGTCTCTTACAGAGACAGACTAGTCAAGTGAGACTTAGAACAGGATTCCTATCGGCTGGATCAAAAGACAGAAGATCACGTTTGCTAAATATTCTGGATCTTGCTCTAACTGAAGGAATTCTAACAGTTACTGCCATTATTAGCTGTGCTGTCAGAAGGTTTAAAGGGCCTTGTCGAGCAGGTATTTTACAGTTGAGAATTTAGATATGAGAGTGAGCAAAACAGGAAATGGTTAAAAACTGGCAAAAGGTGAAGGAGTGACCCATTTGGGATGGATCTTTACCGTTGGTATGCACACAATTTTCTATTTGAAGATATGCTTTTCTTAAGGTTCCTGCTCTATTTCCATCTTAAATGTAGCAGTTTATCCAATCTATTAAGAACCTTTATATCTTTTCAGATGAAAGGTGGTAGGTGCATATCAAATACTATGTAATATTAATGTCATGACTTTTTTTGTTGGAACTATGGAAGTCAAAGTCCTAAAGATACTGTCACCATGTTGATGCCTTATGTGCACTATTCATTACAATAGTTTCATAGTGGGATATTTCTGGTAGTGTTATCGTTCTAAAAATTTAAGTTTAAGTACATGTTCTACTCAATATATTATGTGATGCATTGTTTTCTTCTTCACAGCTGCAGACAGATTATGTGCTGGCTGGCCCAACAAGCAGCTGAAAAAATTGATAAATTTCGAGCTCATGCAGGATCTGTGTTCCTTACTCTTTTACATTTTGACCATCCTCCAGTTCCACACATACCTCATCGAGAAGAGCTAGAGAGGATATTCCCAAGGTAATCTGTTAAAGAAGATGCCCTAAACTAGTGAAAACAAAAAGTCTTTTTCTGGGTCAGCCCCGCTGGCCAATTTCAGCCATGCTTGTTGAGGATGGAAGTTTCAAAGATACTGAATCCCTGCAAGCTTTGTGAAACTATTGACTTGGTAGAGATCCTGTGAGTGCTAGATACTTGGGAGACTATAGGTGAGACATCTGCTGGAAGATGGGTTTTGGTAATCCTGCAGTTTATGAAATGTCTAGTTTATAATCTCATTTTCTTCTCATAATGTGAGAGCTTGAATTTACTGGGAGTCCCCCTTTCTGAAAATTTTTTCCCTACTGTAAAAAGCTGATTGAATGGCAATTTTTAATGAATTGAGTTATTTTAATCAAACTCTAGTTGCCATAAGTTTCCCAAGATGGAACTTCTATTTAAAGCAAGAGAGAGACAAGTGAGAGCAACTCATTTCTGAATGGTGACTTTGACACCTGACAAGGATGAGGAAGATGCAGCTTCATTTCCCTATTTGTTTTTTCTTGCAGCAGAATCTTAACTTCTGTAACTCAAAAAGTGCTCTGTCTGCTAGGCTGCTGTGAGATCTATGTTGGGTGTGTGTCAGCCTTTCCTGGGAAAACTCTTTCTTTGTATCAGCTATTGACTAGCTGTGGGTGGGAGAGAGCTGGGCCTGGAGTACTGGAGGGAGAACTTGTCATCTCAGCATAGAGGTGATTGGCCTGAATCAGGACAGAGACTTAAAGGCTGCTTTACTTTACTGGCAATGCTAGAGTTCTGGGTTGTATTTTCCCTATAAGCTTAAAGAGCAATGATTAATTTGATTTTTAGGTAATTCAGATACTTTCTTCACTGATAGGCTGCTTCAGATGAAGAGGTGTTCTAGGACTCTATGGAGAGGTATGCTAGCACACACACAATTATTTTTTCCCCTCCCCTTTCCTCCAGGTCAGAGTCGGAGACTCTAAACTGGAATGCCTCATCAGAAGCTTTCCCTCGAATCACCCAACTTTTGGGTTTGCCAGCTTACCAGTACCATGTGCTTTTGGGTCTCACAGTGTCTGTTGGTGGATTAACAGAGACAACGGTAAGAAAGCAGAGCGCCTTTCCTGTTTGGTAGACAAGTGAGAGCAGCTTACCTGATAAAATTGTTGACTAAAGTGCTTGCCTCTTTTTTTTTTCTTTTTTTTTCCCCCCCCAACAGATCCAAGTTGTTAATTCATACTTGTTAATACGTGTTAACAGTATGCTTTGAAATTTCTGATTTTTGTTCTACTTGAGAGCTATCGATATGATTTCTTTGAAAAGTAGCTAAGAGATATCAAAAGTTACATTAAAAAGAAATACCATTCAGTTGTCTGTTTGAATGCTTTGAGCTTTGCAATCTTTATTTCATTCTTCTGTACATGGACAGTGTCTTTATCACTGTTTGTGGTAGTTTGTTCTGCTGCTCAATATCTTTGAGACTTTATTTAGTTTAACTTATCCTTCTCTTAGAGCTTGTTATTATCAGAATTCTTGGTTTCAAGATGTTTGACTTCTAAGAATTTTGTTATTTGATGTAGCCAAAGATGTATTATATATGAAAACAACATATTGGGGTAAGGACGTGGTTTGATATGATACTGCAGAGAAATATCAGATGAGTGACAGAACATTCTGGATTGTCACTTAAATCTTCAAATTGCTAAGGTCCTGTAACAGAAGAAGATGGTCTAAAATGTAAGTCAGCACCACAAGAGTGTTTAAGGGTGTTTCTAGTTAGGATTTCTGTCTCTAATTAAGATTAAGAACGCTGGTGGAAATGTGGTAGGAAATACAGCTTTTTTTGAGCTATAACAAGTTGCAGAAGGAAGGAGGGAAGTCATTCAGAGTTTGTCTCCCATTTCAGTCTTACCATCTGCTGTTCAGAATATGCCCAAATGCCATCTTGGGTCTGGTGCCATAGGTTCTGCACTTGTGATCTGAAATATCTCCATGTGCCTTTTGGTTTCACTGTGGATTTGGCTTCTATGCAGTCTCATATATCTAAACCGATTCTGAGACTTGTTTCGCCAGTTTAACGTTTCTAAACTGACAAGTAGTGATATAGCAAAGACTATTTTAAGTGTTTGAAAACATACTTACTGCTTTGTGACGATAAATATTGGATAGACGATGTAACTCTTGCAGACTTTTTTTTTTTAATAGCAGACATGCAGATGAAATTCAAGTTTTAGTCAAACAACTAATTATAGGAGGCTCCACCAAAACCAAAGTTATCCTTGTAAGCACAAAAAGGGAGGAAAGTTGTGGAGGAACAGACATTCTGACTACTAACTGAGGTCACAGGAAAAGTCTTGTTCAACATTTTCATATCAATGTTTTAAAGTTCTGATTGTCCTAGGTTTTGAAAAGTGTAAACAGTTCTGTTGCTTCTAGCTCCCTTGCCTTGTTACCATCTGCCAGCATATTTAAGCAAAACCTTCTGTACCGTTTTCAAAATACGATTTTGAAATGTTAACTTTTTGTGACCCTGCATTTTTCTTTAATGCTAAAAGCTTATTCCTGTTAAAATAGTCTCAAGGGATTCCTGTTAAAATAGTCTCAAGGGATTTGACTTTAAAAAGAAAGTGACCTAATTCTCTTTTGAGCCAGACAGAAGTGCAAGGGAGGCTCATAGTGTGGGTACTTACACTTGGATTATACAGTATGCGGCAAATTAAATTTAACGTTTAAAATGTGATATTTAAATTAGAATTGATGTCTCTTATAAAGACTTGTGTTTCCAACTATTCTAACAAAGCCTGTGGTGTGCTTTGCCGAATCTCCAAGGACTGATTTAAAACATTAATTGAAAATTTTAAGAACCCTTCCCATTAAATCCATATGAAAGCAGCATATTTTTAAGAACTTGGATAAAGGAAAAAGATGGTTCAAATGTGTTCCTGCAGTAAACTGTATGTTTTGTGATCTCTCCTTTCTTCCCTCTATCCCTTAAAAATTATGTCCACTTAAATATCCATGCAAGTAGATGTTTGAAAGTTAGAAGATTCTCATGTACTGCAAGAGGATCTGAGTGCAGATGTGGGTTTGTCTTGAAACCATCTGGGGGCATTCGCAGGAGAAAGGCTATATTGTAATTCTGTGGTGACGGCTATTCTTCCATGGTTAAAATTCTTCAGCAGTATATTTAGCAAAAATGTTCCTTTGTTTTGCTTTTTAAAGAGATTTGCTGAAATGGGCGGTGTGGAGTGTCTCGGAAATATTTTGGTGGCAGGCTGGCTGCTGAACGAATCCGAGCTTGAGCATTGCAAGTAATCTGGAAAAACAGAAGATGTCATACCCTTCGGGATTTGGCATTCTGCAACATTCCTTTGGTTCAAAGGGGACTTTCTTTGTATAAAAGAATCTTCTAATTATATAACTGGTCTGCAGTGATGCATATTTCTTATGGCTGCATAAAAAAAATCCTCTCAGTATTCAAAGATCAGAACTATAAAGTGGTTCTTTTTGCAGTTCACAAACCCTGTAGTTTCAAGCAACTATTTGATATAATTTCATGATTGTTCAACTGGATTACAGTTAAAATTTTGTTAAATCACAGAATGTCCTGTGATTCCCCTCCCCCCCATAAAGAGTGAAAATTATATTAAAAATATTACAGAAATTTTAAGTATAATCTTTAAAAAACCCTCCTATTTTGAGAATTAAAGGCCTATAAAACTGTTCTAGAATGATATGCCAAAGAACTGTAACAAGTTATAGTAGCCAATTCCAAATGTGTCCAATGAATCAATGCATATGTTAAGTCCCATGACAAAAATTAAAGCCTATGGCATGCATTATCTATGCGCCAAATGGATGATAAATAAATTATGTTTTACCTTCCTCAGAACTGACTTACCATTTGCCAGATATGTTCATGACTTTCTGTACTGTTTGGAGAAAATACTGACTTTTGAACAGTTGCTTTAGTTACTATAAATCAAAATGTTGGGACATTCGTAGATAATGTGAAAAATGAGAACATAAAGTTCTAAAACATCCAGTTACTGTGACTAATTGTATGCAAATTAATGCATATTTGGTTTGAAGGAACAGGCCCACCATCTCAGTTGACAAGTTTGCAAGCAAAATACATTTGAGAATAATTTCTGGCATTCTTTAAAAAAGAAGTGGTGGGAATTATTTTATTCCTACTTTAGGTAAAATATCACTGACTTGAAACCTAGAGTTATTGGCCTCCAAAGATTTGACCTTAAAAGGAGCGTTGTGAGTAGAACAAAGGAGATGTGGTTTCACTTGTGCTAAAACTTAAACTATATGCAATTTTTTAAAGTTATTGGGAAAATAGGCTACTGCCACTTTAGTGCTGTAAATTTGTCAGGACTTGAAATGATCCAAAACCAGTGTTATTTATTGAGCGTAGCATAACCTTAATGTGCTTTTTTCTGCACGTGTTACATGAATGGTGCAGTTCTGCGAGTAGGTCTTTCTCCGTCTGTTGAAATGCTTCTATGAAAACTGGGGCCTTCAGCAATTATCCATATGTAAAAACGCTCATTTTGTTTGGACTTTTCCAATAGTTATTCACTGGACTTCTGTTTATGGTGCGGTAGGTGCCAAAGGCTGAAATCTTTTTGAGCAACAGTGTCTGTCTGAATCCTGCAGCTTGGGGCACGATGGATGGAGTGGATCAGTCCCTTTGTACCGTCCATGGCAGAGAGAAGGGGTGCTGGCAGTGTCTGCAGGCTTCTCCAAACACTGCACTAATAACAGTTACTTATTTCATCTGATTATGTCTCAAAACTTCCTTGATTTCAGTCAGATCACTTCGGAAAGTGATTGACTTAATTAAGACCTCTTTGCTGTTCTGGGCCTTGTAATGGTGGAAACCCAACCCTGTAGACTTCCTCCCATTTAGAGTATAGATTTCACAGGAGTAGTGCTAGTTTCTGGGTCAGCGAACGATGATTCCCACAGACTAGCAGGGCTGCTGTTCCTCCTCTTCCTATCCTTGCTTTTGGCTTCTTGGCAAATGTTCGTCTCCTTCCTTGCGTTCTGGAGTCAACATGTATTTCTGTTGGTCCTTAAGATACCAAGGGCTCTGAGGAGACTGTGGTTAGATGCAAGACTGATGACCATCAGGGTACGTTGGTCTACTGACCATCTCTGGTACAGTCTCTTCCTTTCCCATCTTGCCTCACTCATTGTTTTATCAGGTCTGTCCAAGATAGTGTTGCAAAGCAAGAATTGGAGTCTCTATGTGGACTGAACGTATTTATAGCTGACAGGTAGCAGAAGTTTTGAATGCTTTTGTTACAAATCGGATGCCTCAGCTAATTTTCTTTTGGGCATATCAGTACCAGCTGCTGCCTTGAGACTCCTATCTGAATGTATTGTGGCAGTATTGTACTTCAATTTTGCAACAAGCTGACTAGGAAATAATTTTATGAAGGTTTGTTTAGACACGTTATTTATATGGCATGCACCTGTCTGGAGATATAATTGCATTTACCCCTTGCTGCACTTCTTAAGGGTCTCATTCATGTTTTCTCAGGAGGTTCGGGCCCCTTTGAACGCTGTTCCCCATACCGTGTATTGCCTGTCACTGATGTACCTTAAATGATTCAAGCCTTGGCAAACCCTGTTTTTACTGTTTAATAAGAACAAGGTCACTCTCAGGCCTCCTCTCAGATTCTTATCCAAAGCTGTCCAAGTTCCAACCCATTAACCTCCTAATTTCCTTTCCCAGTCCTCATGCAACCCCAGGGAAAGGTAAATGTCACACGTTTGATAAAGTGTGAATTCGGTGTTCTTGCATAGATGGGGAAAAAATTTGGAAATGTTCTTCTCTGCAAATATAAGTGGTTTAAGGTTATAGCTCCTATACTATCCTCATATGTTATTTGGGAGAAAAGGGAGTGTTCACCTGAAGAAGAAATATGGATTTAACCTGTTTATCTTGTGTTATCTTGTGTTAGAGTTTGTTCCTGTAATGTTTGTAGGGTCTGTGCTGGCTATTTAAAAAATGTCCTGGTTTTAAATCTGCTGAGCAACTATGTGGGTCCACCCGGAAAAATGACACTGTTCTCTGGTAGAGCCTTCCGATTTGGTTGCTTTCTTGGGTAAGGCTGTTTTTGAAAGTTAATAAGACTAAATCCACTTCTCCAAGTAGAAAAAGCAATGTGGAATCCCATATGTTTTGAAGGGCACAGAGGATTCTTTATCTTGCAGTCATAAAGATTATTTTTTAATTTTTTTTTTATTAACACTTTTGCCCCACATTCCATCGGTATTACTAGAAAGCTCTGATCTTTATCATTTTTAATGGTAGATGAGCTAGGAGTTGGGAGACAGTAGCACAGTGGTAAGAGATTTTCACACAGTCTCTTTTCATGCCCAGTTTTACAACAAAGCTCAAAATTTTTATAGTGTGCAGCGCAGTAAGATTCACATCCCTAGGTTACTTTAATATAGTCTCATTACTTGCTAATGAAGAAACACTGTCTTCGTTATACAGTTTTTCCCATTATCTTGCTACTTTGTCTTGCTTTTGCACAGCTTGCTCTGGAGTACACCCTGTGCGTAGAATGAGATGTATGCTCGCCTGTTCCTTTCATGCCCATTCTTGCCTTTTTAATCATTTGAATCTGCAGGAAAAGCACTGACGAATTAAGCCTTCTTCAGAAAATAGCATGAGAACTGCAAATGAGTGTAAAAGTCAGGAGAAATGGGGCAGAAAGATGTAGGATTAAACATAAACATTCTAAGGTCTTTTCCTGAGACCTGATGTGGGCGTAATCTTCTGTTTATAATTGATCTGTGCTGATATTAAGACAAAATGTTTCTTTGTTATTTGTAATGGTCTTAAATGCGTATGTTGTTTTAAAAGGTAGTATAAAATAATTAAGCATAATTAAGCATTACTTAGTCTCTCTTCCTTTTAATTGTATATCCTATGAAGACCTTCAAGCGTAAGGATACAGCTTATGTTCAGCATACAGAGAAACATACCAAAATTACTTTTGTCACGTGAAAGAACCGCACTTAGTTCAATTCAGTATTTCGTTTCAGTATAGCTGGCGTTTACAAATGTTTAAATGATTTTTACTGAGGCTTGACTATTGTTTTGAAATTCAGACTATCCAAATAATCTATTTAAACTGCTTGACTATTTAAAGAAGTGTTTCTGCTTCGGCATTGCCCAAAATTGTTAAAATAGCGTACTGTGCTATTAACCATGTAGAATGAATTGCTGTGAAGTGTTATTTATAAGTAGGCTAAAGCTTTTGAAAACCAGTTCTGTGTTTTGATTGAAGGCTAAGGTGTTCATTGCTCTTTGCCCTCATAAATGCTGCTGACACAAAGTTTTTATTAGGCAAAATGTTAAAACTGAGATCCCTCTGTATTTTCTTTGAGGAAGACATTTGTGACACTTGTTTTACCAATCTAAAATTTTGTTCATGGTGAATGGGTCTTTCTTCGGGGGGAATTGATTGTATCTTTGACTGAGCTGTCAAAATGCCACGTGTGAACTTCAAAAAGAAAACCTCCACTAATGGAATAGGCTTACTTATTGCTTACGGCCCCCCCAGAGAATTATTGGACACTTGCAACCAGCACTGAAGGAAGTTCATACCTGAAAATTCATTTGCCCCATCTACACCTCTCACGGTCCGGGAAAGCTGGGGCAACAGCAGCAGAAGGTTGTGCGGTGAAGGTTGCTGTTAGAGCTGCGCATCAGCTAGCTCAACCCAGCTGGGCTGCTTCCAGCTGAACCTGCAACATAGGCACTAAAGCTCTTTCTGACATCTTTTTTTAACATAGCTGACTAACATAATAAAGTTAAACCAAGAGTCATTATTTCTGAGGTGTTTCTGACTTTTAACCTGAGTTTACTGCTGGTTTGTGCGGCCTGATGGAAACACCACATGCCCGAGAGCTTGCCCGCATTATGCAATTACGTCAGTTTGTTTAATAAATATTACCTCTTGCACTTCTTTTATACTCTTTAACTTTCACAGCCATAACAATATTATTATTTAAAGCAAAGTAGAATGCTAATAGTGGTTTGGAGTTGTTTTATTTTGAAAGAAAGAAAATAATGAATCTTTAATGTGGTCTTTTTTGCTACAGTGGCAAAACTTAAAACGGAAAAAAAAAAACACCCACCTTGAAAAAGGTTTAATAGTGGAAAGTAAAATAGCCATTTTCCTGTCAAATGTTGATACCAACTGTGTACACTCAGCAGCTATTGGAAAAGTATCTTTACCTAGTGCCAGGTGTGCAGCTCGGGCAGTGCGGGATGAGCGTAATTGGGTGTCGTTTGTGGATGTTTGTGCGTACTGGAGCCACGCCGGGGTGTCCTGCCTGCGCCTTCATTTGGGTTCCTTCTGTTGTAGCTCAGATACTCTGCCCAGAGCCTTTTCGACTATATGAAGAAAATCCAGAACGATTCCAGTGCTATGGAGAGTTTTTGCGAGACGTTACTGAAGGTCTTCGAGGACAACTTGCGGAATGACCGGTAATAATCTTGTTTTGCTTTGATTTCTTTAATAGAGGGACTATCTGAAGTCAGATATATGGAACAAATCTTTCTCAATGTGCCAAGCCAAAGGATGCCTGAACCACACACCCTTGCTTTAATACAGTTTGTTGGGTACCTTTGAATAACAAAGGAATGATGGTAGAATATTTCCCATTTACTGTGGGCACAATGTGATAAGCACCAGTATTTTATTTAATGCAGTATTGGGGATTACGTATTACTGTACATTTCTCAGGGCAGTCCAGTCTGCATTTCATTTAGGTAATGCTTCTTCATAGATGCTTGAAGCCTAATTCTCATGTGAATGTTCTTTAAAGGTGACTCATTTTGCCTAGTGAGATTTATTTCTCTAAGCCTCACTTACCAAATGTGTGTAAAACAGAAAATATTTCTCGGGGGGAAAAAAACCCCTGTTAACAGAATTTCAATTTTATTTTATTAAATTTTTTCCTTTGACTCAGCCTTTGAAATAGAAAACATGACCTTAGCCATTCCAGCTGCCACGTTGTGTGTTGGTTCATTTGGTAATTATCTGCAGTGAGGTTTTGCAACTTCTAGTGCATTTAGTGGAATATGTTGCTCAGATACTAGAAAATAAATTCATATTTTCTACCACTTTTAACTGTGTTTTCAGGACACTGCAAGTTTAAACCAGGCATGCTGTTAATTAGGTTTTTTCCTTTTGGCTGTAATGGTATGTCCCCCTCTCAGCCAACTAGGATGATTTAGCCAACACACAGAAGTTACTGAGCAACCCTCCTCTGTGTAAATTAGAGGTCTAATTTAAATATATGTAGGTAGACAGGAAGTTTCTTTCGTTGAGTCTAATTAAAAGTAGCGTATACGTGTATGCCAAGAAGTTTATTTACATTGTTAAACTGTTTTCTTTCATCAGGGTGTCTGTGCCTCTCCTGACAATGCTGGACCAAATGCTAGCCAATGGCTGTTTTGATATCTTTACCACGCAGGGGAAGTAAGTTGCTGGAAGTTTTTTTGTTTATTTTCCAATATGCAACAGGCCTCTTAAATCTTACACTGAGTGCTGCTGAATGTTGCTATAGATGTGGGTACAAAAGACTCTATGGTAAGTGTGTGTGTGTATGTGGATATAAAATTTTGTTTTAATTTTCTTGAAGCTGCAACAGTTCAGTGGGACAGCCAAGATAAATTCTGGACCCGATAGCCTTAAAAATGTCGTGACAAAATCTTTTGACTCTCACCTCAGCGTAGAAGTCGGTTATTGGTTCATTGCTTAATGACTAGTAAATTAATTAAATTCAACTGACATGTAGACTTGGGCCATGTTCAGATCCATTTAGCTGTTGTCTACTACTAGTCTCCTAAATGCACTTTTTGGAGTACATTCTTCATTGTACTGTGAGTCTTTTTCAATGGTAGTATCCTGTTGTAATGCTGCAAAATAGTATGCCTATGAGCTATTGCTTCCAAAATCCTACTGCTTTTGTTAATGTGAATTATCTCCAAAGAAGTTAATTAAGATTCTAATAAGAATAATAAAAAAGACATGTCCCAGCTTTTCCAAGTTCTGTATTCTGTGAAGTATTTAGTTCAGGAATGGATAAACATGAATAAAATATTCCAGTATGAAATAGTGTTTTTTTGCAGATGTTTCAGAAGAGAATGATTTTAATTTCAGAAAGATGAAAACATGTTCCACAAAGCCTCACAAGCAGCATCTTGGCACATCTACAGATATTTGCAGAACTGTACAACATGTATTCTGCCAGCGGAAATAGTGAATTTGGAATCTGTTAATTCTAGAATTGCTCACAGCAGATGCATCTGAAAAGTTTTTATCAGTCTGAGAGTTTTAATTGATTCTACTCTTGTTGTCAAGTGTGTATTTAGATAATCTCTCTTAGGTCAACCTTGGCAGTCCCTTTTTGAATGGGACTTTAAAATTAGTTATTAAATATTCATCAATAGAATGAATATGACTTTTTTGATTTGGTAATTGTGGCCATGATCTGGAACATATAGGCTCCAGTCTTTACTGCTGGGGAATTTGAGAGATGATGGATGTAAGTCCGAGGTGGAGTCTGTGTCTCCCACATCATGGGTGACTGAACAGAAGGCATGCGGTAGCGTTACGGCAAACCCATTTGCTCTGTAAGTGACACTCAGGCTCAGCCCTGTGGTGCCATGGTGATGCTTTATCAAAAAAGCCTAAAAAAAAAAATTGTGGAAGGGGGGAAAAACTGTTTTGTTCTGTAAAGGTGGGCAGAGTAGTAAAGATTTTGAAGTTGATCTAAATCAATTTCTTTCCAGTTTGATCATGAAACCAAAAAAGAAGAGGAAAAATTATTTAGGGAGCCCAGAGGTTCGTTCTCATGGCAAGGGAATGACATGGGCATGAAGGGCGCGTGGTGCAAAACTAACTGACATAGAGAGACTCTGGAAGGTTTACTTTCAAACGGTGCTTTGGAAAGCTTTGCGATAGCTAGAAAGCATTCCAGAATTTAGTTCCTGTGTGCAACGGTTAGTTGGCAGCACAGGTGTCTTACAGCCAAGAGCCGTACCTGTGAGGGGGTTCCTGTGCGCCCTCCCAAGGGCCGAGGGAGCCGGGAGCACTGGGACTGCTGCGCTCCGGGGCCTCTGTGCCGGCCAGCCGAACACGGCACAGCGTTCACACGGGTGAGCCCGGGAGCGCACTTAGTGCAACGCTTGCGTTTTCCTGCTTGGGTGTAGCTAGGAGGTGGTTAAATGCTGACCCTGGCTGTGAGTGCTGCCAGACCTCCCTGCTGGGTGGCATCTACTTCTTTTTGCTTAGGAGAACGCGGGCGCGTGTGACTTTTGGGCCTGGTTTCTGGAGTGGGATCATTTACCCCCTTTTCAAAGAACTATGCCTTAAAAATGTAGACACACAATGTGGAATGGCCCAGAAAATTGAGGCGCTCTGCTTGGGAGCACGAAAAGGCCGTACGTGTGTGCGGTTATGGCTACGTTTCTGTAAAGTGTGCCTGTAACGAGAGGGGCGGGTGTTTAGAAAATACAGTCGTACTGCTGGTGAACAAATTTCCTGTTGCTTCATTTCTGCAGTTCACTTCTTGTTGTACAGCAAATGAAAAGCTTTTCCAAGAAGCTGGGAATGAAACACTAGCATTCCTTGGGGTGTTTGGCTCCCATTTCTTCCCTCCCCCTCATTTTTTTGCATATTGTGCTACATGGAGTTTTAGCCAGGGAACTTCAACTGTAGCATGTCCAACATTGGGATTGCGCCTACACCCACTGCTTAATAGTTAACTGTTAAGTTATAAAAAGGAATATTTGCAAATTAATTTTGAAGTTTAAAGTGGGTATTGTGCACTATACTGGACTTCTTTTTCTAATAAAACATTAGCTCTCCAGAGCAGGTAATGTCCTAAACTGATTAATTTAACCAGGATTAATGACTATGGACTGAATTAGTCTGACACTCACTAGGAGCTCGGGGTGACCGTTTGTGCAGATTGCCACAGGGTGTCACTCCTGCCGCATGGAGGTGTAGCTTGTGGTGCATTTTCCTGCCTCTTCAGCGCTGCAGCTCCTAAAGCCAAGTTCAGAAGAGCTTTGTATTTCCCGCACAGTGCTGCGGATGAATTTCAGTGCTTTTGCGATTCTTGGTGTCATTAGTTTTGTGATAATCTGCGTACAGGAGGACAAGACGACTGTTGGAGGTTTCTCCTCCCTTGCTGTAGAGTGAACGCTTGTGTTTAAAGTGACATTCGTTTGTCGTGCTTGGTTCGTTTCTCCGTCAGGGCTCTGCTGAACTTGCCAGCAGGGAAGCGAACGGGAGGGTAGATACCTACCCACTGGGGTTTGAAATGGCTCAACTTTCGTATCCCATAGGTAATCAAAAGGCGATCGGAGGCACCTTTCCTTGTGGTGTATGGCCTAGTTTGAATCTGTAGTATGGAGAGAAAAGCTCTGCGTGCCAATTTTCAGCCGTCCTTTCCCACTCGTGCTAAGCTGGCATAAACCCACATGTCCACCATGAGTTTCCCTCTCCCTTCAGCTGCAGGAGTAGTTTCCAACTGAACAGGAATTGCTGCTTTGTGGTAGCACTACCCCGAAAGCCGTGATTTCAGCTCAGTGTGCACTGCGAATTTGCAGAGCCATATTCATAACACCGTGTGGACCATTAATGGGAGCAGGAGCCGCTGCTGGAGGCCGAGGGCAGGGGACTTGCGAAGGGCTGTGAGAGCCGAAGCTTTGCAGGTTGGGCGTTTTGCAGACTCACCCGTGGCGGCTCTTACAAGAGGCTGGTAACTGTCAGCTCCCCGCTCGTAGCGGGACGGCGGGTGGGGAGAGTAACGCAGGGTGAATTGAAGTGGCTTGCAAAACTGGACGTGAAGTGTTATTTTCTGCTCGCAGCTGCCTCGCTTGCAGGAGTCGTGCTGCTGAAGCCATAGGTCCTCCCCGCACGAGTGAATAATCCCCGGTCTGCCTGGAAGCTCGATACGTCGCTACTGGCTGAGAAAGTGCGCTGAGATTGGCCTAATATTCGGTACCACGTAAACGTGAACAGAACAGCCTTTGAATGATAATTCAGGATATAATGCACTTTGTCGTAAGCACAAGTGGTGTTTCTCTACTTGGGTGTATTTGCATTATATATTCAGCAGAAGGCTTCCTGCATTGTATAGGTATCATAGTTTTCCTGAAGGTCACATAAAGCGTCCTAAGTTAGTGTGTGTCCCCACTGATCTCAGACTAATGATTTCTATGTACTACGTGCTTCTGTTGATTCTTCTCAGTAATTCCAACGCTAGTCCTTCATCCCCCATCGTGTTAAAGAGCACAGCGATGGCCGTCCTCCGATTTCAGGACCACCCCAGGTGATGTCAGGGTTGATCCTGTCGAAGCCAGTTCACGTTAAAGAGCAAGGGGGCACCAACCTTTTTGCGGCAACACGTGTGCCCAATTTACATAATGGAAAGCCTTTCGACTGATCCCTTTTCCCCAGCCGCTGTCTCTGTTTCTGCTGGCATCGTGCCCACACAGGAGAAGGAATTTTCTCAATTTCCTTTGGAGAGGCCAGGCTGTTTGAGCCATTTGAGATCACATGTAGGTTAGCTTTAGTTATTGCAAATGTGCAATTGGCAAATGACAGAAAGGAAAGTGGGGCTGTTTTAAACCCAAAATGCTGCACATGAGTTTCCACGTACGAAATCTCTTCCAGATGCTCTCGTTCCAGTTGGCCTCTTTGTTGCTCTGCTTCGCAGCAATGGCCGTACCGCTGAACCAATTTAAAATCTCACCTAATTCACCATATCACCGTTGCTCTGTGCTGAAAGCCAGGCTTGTATTGCAGGTATTGTAATTATCTACACAATAGCTTTGTGTAATTGGGGAGGGGGAAGGAGGAGAGATTTCACCAAGCTAAGGAAAAACACACTGAAAGAGCAGACACTCTCTCCCTTCATCTGCCCAGACGAGCCGCTGTCCTTAGGCGCACGCAGGCACGCTCAGGCAGGCGGCCGTCCTTCTCCGAACCGTCTCGTCCGCGCACGCTTTCCCCCCCGGCCCCCGCTCCTCCAGAGGTGCAGACGGTGCTGATGGGGCTGCAGGCAACGGCGGAGGCGAGGACTTTGCTCCTGCAGCATCTGCTGGGGGAATTTGAAATTGGCCCTTCTCGGACTTTTTGGTCCTGAAAGCCTCTGTCAGCTCTGAAAATTTTCTTATAAAGCCTCGATATAGACTTTGAAAACTTGGTGATTTTACTCTTTTTGTGTGGTTTTCTGGGCAATGCAGCAGACAACATTCATTAGCTTGATGGTTCATTGTTCAGTGTTTTAACCAAGCTAGTATTTTGCTTAGAGCTTTTTTTTTTTTAAAGGAATAAAAAAAGAGCCCTGAGTGTTGTCTGGAAAATTATGTAACAAGGTGCATTAACTTAACAAAACATCTTGTCATTCCTACAAACGTCTTAATTTCTTGTTTTAAATGCCTTGTTTTTCGACAGATTACATTGCACAGCTTTTTTTTTTTTTGAATGGTTTATATCCACAGCTTTGTAACATGGTAGCAGAAAATAAATGTCAGGATTTTTGCGTTCTGCTTTACATACACAATACAGTGAGGTTTTAAAAATATGCAGTCTAGAAGTAATTGTGCTTACTAAACAAATATGAAATAGTTTCGTTTGCATCTATGGCACTTCAGATTTCCTGCTTCGTGTATATTGAGTAAAAGATTAAATGATTGGTACTGAAATAAAAGTACTGTTTCCTCTTTAGTTCTCTTTAATAGATCCTTGGAATATATTAACAATACTTTTGTTTGTATGAGTGTCTGGGAAAGAGCTGTGAGAATCACGTTTCCCGGACTGGGAGGGGGAAGGAACTTGCTGACTATATTTAAAGATGGTTTCACGACTCGTACACTTAACGGAACTGTAAGCCCTGTGTTTAATTATGTTGTCTGGAATCACTAAAAGAATCAGGGCTGTGAAATGGTAGTGTATTTAAGAACAACATTCATCTTCATTTATATAAAGTTTGGTTGAAAACCTTAGGGAACCACCAGGGCACCACAGTGATGCATAGATTAAATAATTTTTGTTTGGTTGTAGACTGTTTTAATTCCAGGTCTAGCATATCTGATCATAGCAGCTTTTGTTGTACTAACAGGACATGGCTGTCGGGTGCGTCCTGCGTGAGCGTGGCCAAACGTAGTCCACCCCTCGGCGCACAGGCACTGCAAGCAGTCGGTACTAATTTCTTCCCTTCTCTGTCCAAAGGCCCAGTAACACAGGGCCAAATCCAGCCTGCGCCTTTGCCGAAGGCCCAGCTGAAGCAGGGTGCGCTGGTGTGGAAGAAGGATATATACTGCTCTGGGTTGCGTTGTTCCTGTCTTGAATGTTAATCTGGCAGCTTATACAATCGTTAACTGTGTTTGAAAGTCTGCTTAAATCTATTTCTCATCTTTTTTTTTTTTTCTTTCTCTTTTTCAGCCATCCATTTGCAATGAAGTTATTTACGCTTTGTAAAGAAGAGATCAAAAAATCCAAAGACATACGGAAACTTCGCTCCAGCATTGGAGTGTGAGTTGATGAAATAAAGTAATCTTGTGTCTGCTTGTAAGGAGTGAAGCAAATTCAGTATCAGTACAGCCCAGATAAAACATCTAGGTCCTTTTGACATGAAATATAAGTGAAAAGTACATAAACATATATGTAATATAAGGTTGTGTGAGCTTTATGCACTTCTTTTGGGTGGTGGGGGTGAAATCATGTGAAGGCTGTCATAAAGTTTTAACTACTTCTACAGTGTTGTTGGCATTCTCAGTAATGCACAGAGTCATTTGTGTTTTGCTTCTGGAGAGCTTGGCTCAAATGGTGCCTCTAAAGAATATATAGAATTGATTAGCTCTTGTATGTGCAGTAGAAAGCTGAAAGCACTGGCAAGATTATAATGTGGCTTTAGGGGAAAAACTCTCAGTTCAGAAAGCAGAGAAGTCAAAACAGAATTGTATGGAAATATAATACTGGCTGGGAATAAGAGACAAAAATCTGAATGAAGGTTCATAGGCAGAAACTTCTATGTATGTAGTTGGCAAAATCATTGAGGTATAACTATTAGAAGCACTGGTATGTGACTTAAATTTCATTTCTTTATTGGCAATAGTTTGAGTTCAAGAAAGCCTAAAATGAAAAATAACCCACATTTCTGATCTGTCCTTCACTCTCTACTGCATCATATAAAAGCCTACACTGTGCCTTTGTCTGTGTGACAGCTTGTTTCATGTGTGATTTTTAGCTCATAGCCTTTGGTGCTGCCTGTCAGTAGTTTTAAAATCATATTTGTATTTGGCATAGATGTGTGGCATCTCAGTATACTTCAATAACCCTTAAAGAGTTCACTATGCTTGCGTCAGTGTTTGCTTTCCCACAGCACTTACTTACAATATCAACTGAGACTTCCTGGGGGCAGCAAAGCGCTCCCCCGCCCCCTTATTATGTGTCTTTATTCTGAGCCTCAAAATGTACTTATGCAGTTATGACCAAAAATCACTTAAGACCTGTATCTTCTTGTTTCTTCCTAGGTTTTGTGGCCTGATTCAGTTTCAAGGAGACATGAGAGAGAAAGTTTTATTTCAATTGTTTCTCCTTCTTTGCCATCCCTTTCCTTTAGTAAGTATTGGATGTATTGCCTAGTGGATTTGCTGGATTACAAAAATGTATTATTTAAAATACTCTAAAATGAAAAAAATAATTGAAAGTGTATTGAAACAGCAATCTTTTTAACAGATATTCTTGTATACAATAGTTTTTTTGTTTGTTTGTTTGTTTGTTTGTTTTTCCCTCAAGGCCGGCCACTTGAAATCGTCTCCTTGCCAGGCTGCCACCTGAAACAGGTTGCTGCATGCCGACAGAATACCTGGCTATTCTGCATAGTGTTTTTACACCTTCTTTCCCTACTGTTTTTAATTAGAAATTATTTAGGTAAATAATTTGTTCCTTTTACACAACACCCAGCACAGTGAGGATCTGTGCACCGCATAGGGCTTGAAGGCTTCCATCAGATAAATTACTGTCTGATAGTAGCAACACACAAGTAGTTCTGGTTCATGAAAAATGTATTTGTCCTGTTTGTCAGGGAAGTTTATCAGAAGTTTACCTTTTTCTTGTAACTGAAACAGGGCACTACAGCTGAGTCATGACTTCTGACCATGAATGTATAGGGGAAGCTCCTATTCGGAATAACAGTTTTGCAGTCCTTTAAAATTTGTGTTGACTCGGTAAGGTTTTCAGTGCTGACTGTACAAAAACTGGCTTCCTTCCAAGATCTGGGAGCCCAGTTTGACAGCTGCTTTGGTGGCCAAACGCATAGAACAAGCGTGGCTTTTGTGCTCTGCTCAAGGGGCTCACCTTGGAAGAGCCGTGGACGCTCTGCTGAAGACGTGGGCACTGTCATCTGCTCTGCTGTGGGCAGCACTGAAGCTGCATCTGTAGTCGAGTGGTGTAGGAGAAAGCAAAGGCAGGCAGAAGTAACAGCACGGGTGCGTAAAAACAACGTGAAAAGCCAATGAGGTCTTGAAGTGTTTTGACAACACATGGAATAGCCTGGTTGTCTGTCTGGCCAATACAGATCAACACTGTTTATTCTAACATTGCTTTTGAATTAAGTTTAAAATCCTATGCTACTCAGCAAGGTTTGACACTTAACGATTTTGGGTCCAAACATTTTCATGTTGTGTTTACTTACTACAAGAAGAATATTTTGCAGGAGGTGAAAAAGATACCACAGTTTAAAAACTGCAGAGAGCTTATTTCAATTTCATGCTTTATTGGTGTTTTACATGATATATATTGTTTTTTACAGATGAGTCAAGTTAAAATGTCACTGCTACTCCAGAAATAACCCTCTAATTTCTTTATCTTCCTTTGGTTATCATCAGGCTGTCTTGAAAAACTGAAATTAGAATTTGTTTTTGTTGTAATTTTGCTGTCTTCCATTTAGTATCTTTTTATGCATTATACTTCAGAAACCAGCCTAGTTAGCTTTCTCTGTACATACACCAACATCACTACTAAACAGTGCTCTGGAAAAATACTTGCAAATTAACTGCTTCTGGACACTGGGTCCAGAAAACTAATTTTACTCACATCATTGTCCATCTCGCCACACTTTTTAAGTTTTACTGACACTTCTGCTCTCCAGAGTTGGGGCACCTCTCTCTTTTGTAGGCCTACAGCAACCAAAGTTAGAGCCAGACGTTGCCCCAGTGAATCATTTCAAGAAAAGGAATGCTCCTGTTGGGCTGTTCTCAAACATTTTAATTCATTCGTTGTGAGGGACCAATCTGAAAAGCAAATGTTTTGAAAAAGGTGCTTTTCTGACCCTCATCCCCTTCTTCTTCAGTCTGGAACCAATACAAATGTGAATGGAAGTGCCCACAAGTAGCACAGGTTCACACATCTGAATCCATAATTGACTTTTTTATTTTTTATAAGCCATGATATGTTAAATTTCATCTGTACTCTCTCTATTTTTAAAGAGACTGTCTGTAAGGTCAGGTCAGCAGCTCTCTTTGTATGCAGAGTGGGTTGGAGAGGCAAATTGCTAATACTCTAATATTGCTTGTCATTTAGGTAGCCTTAACACAACCTGGAATGGAAATTAGCAGTGCTTTATCCCGCAGGAGAACTTCAGCTCAGTTGCTTAAAGTTGCATGAAGATGACAGTAGTCTCACTCTTGTTTATGGTCTCTCCGAGATCACAACAACTTTCTTAAAGCAACTTTTTTAGAGTTACTTTCTTCATGCTAACCATGAATTCATGAAATCATTTTTGGTCTCCAACTCCAATTAATAACAACGAATAATACTAAAAGTAGAATAAGTAATATTACTCTTAGTAACAAAAATTACTATCATCATCTGAGTTACTTATTCTGATAAACTTACAGTTTTTGTTTCCAGCTGTTTTTGTGTTTTTCAACTGAGCTTCAAATTAAAATATTAATGTTTTAAATTAATAATGCCCAATTCTCCACACGAAGAATACACAATCAATTATGTATTTTTATAGACAATAACTCAATTATATACTTTAATGGTTTTGCCTCGAGTAAGAAGTACAAACTTTGTTGTAAAGGCAGAAGAGTAGTTGCAAGGTAACATGTATCAAAGACTACTATCTAATGAGAAAAAGATATTTTGACAAATAATAGTTCACATTCAAAGATGGTTTAAATTTGCAAGCGGGTAGCTTAATAGGGTTTCTTCTAGTCTGCTGGTACATATTGAGTGATAAGCGTCAAATAGTGATGCTTGTTCTTTACCGGCGCTGTAAATGTATTGGTGCTGTCACTACAATAGTGACTCAGTCTGAGGGGATGTTAGAAGAGAGTATGATTATTTCAGTGTAAATAAAATGATATAACTACTGAAGGATATCTGAGTTATTGTAGCTAAAAGCTTGTTCCAGCTGAAATGAAGAGATCGGTGTGCTGTCAGACTTTCAAAGTATTATGGTAGAACACATTTTCAGCCATAATCCTCAGGAGTTATCTCTAAAGTAGTAATGAGTGCTTCCGTATTTCTGTTGCCCTCTTCATCTGAAATACTGCAAAAGTTTAGTGAAAACACACCTATTGTAGCAGCATGAATTTCGTTGAGGCACTGAAATGAAAGTCGCTTGCCCTAGGTCCTGCAGCAGATCACTAGCAGTGGTAAGAATAGTTTGCAAGAGGGCTGAGCATTACAAAGTCTCCTCTGTAAAATGATCATGTCAGTATGAGGAACCAGTAATAGCACTGGGCTCTTCTGTACAGGACTCCAGATGCTTCAATAAAACTTTCTCTGCCTCTTTCTTGTAGATAAGGAAAACAACTGCCAGTCAAGTTTATGAAATGTTGATTACCTACAGTGACGTAGTTGATCCTGCCATTTTGGATGAGGTTATGACCATACTCAGCGATACCAACTGGTAAGTGAATTTATTGTGAAATAGTAATAAGAGTTCAAAGAATTTTTATACCACTGAAATTAAGAAAAAGGTCCATACCTTGGAAAATGGTGGCAAGGAAGTTGTAAGGAATGATACCTTAGTTTTAGTTATTTATTGCTTATAGGCCAAAAAGGCATTCCTGAAGAGACCCCTTCTGTTCTCAAGAACTGTGTATTTTATTGTCCCACTGAAAGTGGTATGAACTTACAAAAACACCGCTGGATAAAGTAAAATACCCGTATTTTTCTAACAACATAAAAAGGGAGGAGATCTTGGAAATTCTCCATGAAACACAGAGGGACTGGGCTGTGCAAACAGACAAACTTCAACTGCACAGACAGTTTCTTGGCATTTATGAGCACTGGCAGGATTTTGGAAAAAGGAAGGATCTCTGCAAGTTGGAAAACAACAGAATTAGCAGAACAGCTCAGATTTCCTATGAAAAGTAATGGCTCAAAAATGCTACAATCTTTGTATTCAGACAAATATTATGAATTGGAACAGTTTAGACATTTCCTGAGCCCACGACTGTATCAATTAAACAACCACTTTTATCTTAACAATTATAATTCCTTTTTTTTTTTTTTTTTTTACTTACTGTTATCTCTAGCTTTGGCTTCTTCTAAGGGCAGGAGGAAAAGGGTCCCATTCTTCATGAGCATTACTATTTTAATGTATTTGGATGTAGTTCAGCTGCATATCAGATTTGTGCTGTTTCTACGCCTCTAAAAGCAATGCTCGGGTGTCGATTGCAGCCCAACAGAGAATGGGATATATTGCAGCGAAGCAGCGAAGGGCCTGTTGGGGCAGTAGGAACTCATTCTGGCAGCATCTTTGAAGTTCACTAGCAGTCAGAACAGGAATAGGTTTTTTTATTTATTTATTTTAAAGCAGACTTTTTACATCAAAGAAAGTAATTGAATAGAACCATAAAGCGACAGGAGAAGGGACTGCTCACCAGATTTTTAGCAGGGGGTTTGTTGTTTTCCACAGATTTTAGCATTGTGCACTGTAATTACCTGGAAATGTGTATAAAAGTCTGCATGCCCGAGATATTTGAAGCAGTAAGTGGTTTAAGATACTAATTAGTTTATTAGTTTGGCTGTCATTTTAAACTTTCTTATTACATAAGGATGTACTGGGTCATGGTTCCACTAGAGCAACACCCTGCCTCAGACAGGAGCCAAATTTAATACCTCGGTAAGAGTTTAAGGATAGACAGATACTAAAAATATATTAGTGCTATTTAATTGTTATCTTAAATGGCTTTTTGTTGTTCATTGAAATTTCATAGAACAAGTATACCTTTATGATGGTGCTTTACATATTTTTGGACTGCACGCTCACATTTTTTAAGTCTTATTTAATTTCTAGTTTATTTCTGGGCATAAGCTTAAATAACTTTACATTTGGGAAAATGAGTTTTGTCATCATAAGGGGTGGCTGCTCCTGTTTTTCTTCATCTTTCAGTACAAAATTAGAATAACCATCTCAGATTTGAAGAATGGTTGTTAAAAACCTCTTCTGATTGTGGTTAAAAATTACCTGCTCAACTACCAATTGATGTTTAGTATTGTGTTTAGTATTATTCAATATTTGCTCATTAAATATGAGTTAATAGAAAGCTTACTGAAAAGTTAGAAGTTGCTCTACTACCTTAAAATGGAAATTTTTTTCATAAATTCTGAAGGAGACATTTCTTTGTGTTCTACACAAGCATTCAGAAGTAAACCTAACTACAGATCGATAACCAAAAAAGTGGAGTAGTATTAGATTCCTGCAGTCACCAATGAAAGGATACTGACAATAACCAAGTTAAAAGTGGAAAACACCAATTTGCTAAAGAAAAAGCAGCGGTAGTACAGTTCTACTCATAAAGGAGTTACCAAAACACAGAAATACAAAAAAAAACCTATAGAAAAATAATATTAATAATATGTTTTCACCTTGTCATTTTTAAGCTGTGAATGGCTGCCTGTTTCATTCCCTCTTAGTCCAGGGCTTGCTCTAAGCTGCCAGTTGCAATACGTCCATTGCTCTGAGATTAAAGATGAGGGCCAGTTTACTTTAAGCTTAATTGTTTTATCTTGGGAGACTTCAACTGTTTACAAAAGAAGATTTTTTGAAGTCATTGCTGAGTGTCGGAGAGAGCTTCTTCTAATTCCCAAGTGCTCTCAGTGCTACAACATTCGTAGTAAATTCTGAATTAAAATAAGCATTAACATCAGGAAGCCAAATGAGATTTAAATATTTGGGGCAGATGACAATTACCGGGATACACATATTTGAAACTTTCTCCATTTTGGAACTACAGAGAGTTTATCATACAATTGTGTAATTTAGAGTGTAAACAAATTACACTATAAATAATAAATGTTGTTTAACTAAAGGCAAGTTTCCAGTATTAAACCTGATGATTTGTCCCATGCATTTAAGAAGAAATAATTAGGTTATTTGTAATTAGCTTGTACCTTATGCTTTTTCTCTGTAGTTTTGGAATCGGTTTCTGTGTAAGAACCCATTTACAGTTGTTACTTCAAAAAAAAAACAAAAAAAACCCCAAGCTACTGAATTAGGAATGTGGGAGAGAGCACAGCATTTCGGTTAGTGGTAGATATTTGCCACATGTGAAAGGCAGCTCTGGGTATGGATTTTTGCCCTTTTGGGGTTTTGTTGTAATCGACAGTTGTTGAGGAAGTTATCTCATGACCATCATGCTATTTCAGGAGCTTTTCAAAATACTCAAAAAAATCTAGACTTAAATCTTATATTTCAGCATAAAGCTTCTCTAGTTAGTAGAATGTTCTGACATTTAAAATTCTTGATGTGATGTTTTCTAAAGATAAAAGGAGCTGTAAGTTTAGAGAGTAAACTAGTAAACTTCTTCTAGTCAAAAGGTATGTATGAAAATGTGTTAATTTTTAGAATACAAAGATCTAAAAATACAGTCACTGTCACTTCCGGGAGACCTACTGTGTATGTATGGTTTAGCTGGCTTAACATGTTGCAAAAATGTTACGTTATCCTTAAAACTTGACACAACAAAAACTTTCATAGTTTGAAATGGACATGAAAGAATAGACATGGACCTTTGTATGTATGTGGCCAACTTCAAGTTTTTATATCTGAATTAACTGGAAAATACTTCCTCATGCAGGGAAGCTGAATTAATGCTAGTAAGAGAGAAACGCAACTGTCTCTGTGATCTCCTGAAAGTGCCCAGACCACAGCTAGTATCCAAGGTAAAGTATGGGATTGTGCTCCTGAATTTTTTAAAGAAACACTGTAATGATCAGTTGTTCCACCAAACACACTGTATACTTCTGTACGACAGATGCTGTTCTGCACTGGTTCATGAATATATAAATGTGTACCTAGAGAACTGTCCTCAAAACTAACTAACTACAGGATATATGGAATTGCTGAAGACTCTGCTCTTAAGCCCTTCCAGTCTTCTTATTTCTTGAAAACATTCCAGACTTGTGGTGTGACATCTTACTCAGGCAAAATGCAAGAATGAACCAATATAGGACAGATGTCTCAATAACCATTTGTCTGCCTTTTCGGGCAAACACTACCTAAGAGCAAAAATATATTCTAAAAGCTAGTACACTCCTGAGAAGAAGGGCAATATATCCATAAATTGATCCTTTTTCCTTTTAATGCAGGTATTTTGGAATTGCCCATCAGCTAAAATTTTTTTTATTTATTTTTTAAGAAATACAGAATTTTCTGCTTTGAGAATTCCTCAGTCTATGAGAGGTTCCTTTCCCCTCTGTTCAAAGATGGGAAGGCTCAGTAGGCAAGATAAATAACACTGAAGGATAATAATTAAACAGATTTTGCAGCATTCATCTCTTAAGCACTTAATACTTATGAACTGGCTCTATTTGGTATTACATTACATGAGTCTTTAAGGTCAGCCAGTTCTTCCTATTTAATATTAAAATTCTGATAATCCTTTACACTAAGTTGTTTCCTAATGCAAGTAAATCCTATGGTTTGAATTGTCATGGCTATAAAAAAAATATAGACCAGTATTTAAGGAATCAATGAGTAATCTTCAAAGACAACCTGTTGTCCTCATAGCAGTTTCTTTACCTGTCTGTCTTCCCAGTTCTTACAGGGTCCTTTCCACAGTTTTCTGGGTTTAGTTTAATTAAAAAAAACCCTGTGACTGACTCTTTTGTAATTTTAGAAAATAATAATCTTAACCTCTCGCATACAAAGCATTCTTATTTAGAGCAAAAATTGACCTAAGCCTTCCTATTCAAATTATTAAAACTTAGTTTTAAGATCTTTTTTTTTCTAGTCAACTAATAGAAATGTTATGTTCAAAATGAAGATGTTGCAAGATTAACTCACTGATCTCAAAAATGTATTTCAACACCTTAATGTTGAAACGGAGGCTGAGAAAAGACTGACAAGTGAAAAGAAAACCATAAAAGATAATATACATATTTATACCCTAATAGACATACAGGTATTTCAGATGGAATTGTTACAAATAATATAATGTGAAATCTGGGAACTTAAGTGGCTGAAGTTGGTACTTGACCTTTTCCTCCTCTTTCAGCATAAGCAAATAGTAACTAAAATATTTAAGCAAAGAGAGTAAGCCTTCACCCGCCCTGAGAACTGCTGGAGTTCACTCTTGGAGAGTGATACTCACTGAACTTGAAGGACTTCTCACAGATGTCTGAGCCAGCGGCAGACACCCCTAGTAGCAGCCAGTTTGTGCTCATACGAGAGTGCGCTGCACTCTACTTTTCTTCATGAGCTCACATATCCTGAGAGCAGAGGAGAAACAACAGTGTAGAGAAGGCCAAGCATAACATTACGAAAAGGTAAATAAAGCTCATTTCAGCTGAAATCAACACTTACTTACAAAATTCCTTAAAAAACTCACACAAATAGAATTTATTCAGAGCAGTAAGGAAAAAAAAAGTGTTATAAAGACTGTAAACATAACTTTGTATTTTTACATTTTCATCTCCATTTTGTTCATTTTATTACATGATTGTGATATTGTTAAAGCAGTGATATTCTCTACCCCCTGTGACCACTTCTTTTCTCTTTCTCTTTTGCAGAGTTCAGCGTAATAAAGCTGCTGGCACTGGCTGTTGCTTTGTAAACCGAAGTTCTTGGTTCAGGTGCCATGAAGAACCGAACAAGTTTGTGGTGTGGCATCTTGACAAACTGGATTGTCAGCGTGAGCGGCAAAGTGCACTGTTTAACAAAATAAGAGGCAGAGAATATGTTTTAAAGCGTTGTGCATATATGCCATTGGAAGGCAACAACGATTCATTATGTTCCTGTTTTTAAATTCATTATCTGTAGCCACAAGATGGCAGTTTGTCTTCGTACTTCTGACATCAAAAAAGCAGGTCGATTGTGACAATGATTTTCACTTCTACAGCTCTGAATGGAGCCATTCAACCTGTGCTTGCCCAAATGTAGCGCCACCGCTGTGTACACATGAAGTATTAAACCTGACTTGCTTCATTATCCTCTTAAAAGAATCATTTTTTCGGAGGTAAGACTGGTGACACTTAGTGATAATGAAATCTTTCTGAAGATAAAGTATCCCTCTGGCTAAGTCTGTCATCCTTAAGTCATAGACAAACAAAAACATCCAGGCTTCACTTTATCAAAAGTCAAAGCCTCTCGTAATAGCTCTTTCTGTAACCCAGTTAAGCAAATGTCTGTGTGGTAAACTAGCTTTAGAGACTCAAGCTTCATATTTTTTTTCCCCCCTTGAAGAATACAATGGTGATGAATCAGCTCTTCAAGCAACTGCTGGGAATTTAGATCATTCCTTATTGACTATAAAAGAAAATGGCTATAGCAGTAGTGCTCACAGCATTTATCTTTAATAAGACTAATGTGACTGTAGGACAAATGCGCAGGTTAGATGATACTGTAATTATACCTTGTTATTTGATGGTTCTAATTAAATCCCACTATCGCAGCCCTTCTTATAGAACAGCAGTTGTATATACATATATATGTACATTTGAAAGAAAGGAAAAATTCAGGAGGAGGAACTAAAAATGAGCCAGTTTCTGTGAGGTAGCTGGGTTGCTGAATGCTACAGCCTGCAGTAGTCTTCTAATGTAGGTGTTCATTTCCAAAACTATAACCTGTCTTACTGTTGAGATTCTTTTTGCTTTTCAAGAGGCTAACTATAAATGACAGCTTATTATTATTGAACCTTTAAGTGTACTTGCAACCTGGCCTGGGAGATGAAATTCAGTGTAGATCAGTGTAAAATTATGCACGTAAAAGGAAAAATAGCACTCAAGTGACATCTCTTTACACTTCCACTGGCTTCAGGCCTTGCTTGATGTGTTTTTAATGCTTCCTGGTGGTAACAGGCCTCTTGGAATCTAAAGGACTGTATTTGGTAGTTACTTAAATCAGAAATACAACTTAACAATCAAGCTAAGTTTAGTAAACCAGTCATGTGCAATAGTAATGAGAACAAATATCATTATCAATAGTGTAACTAAGTCCTCCCTTAGAAAGGGGTTAGTCAGAACAAAGATTAATTTAGTGAAGCACAAGTTACTAAAAAATTTCCAAACCGCTGAATACTTTGGTCATCCTACACAGACAGATACACAGAAGAAAACATGGAGCTTCAAGGTCACTGCCCTACCTCAGCTTTTAGTTGAAGTGATAATAATCCATCCCTTCCTTCAAGTTCAGTGTGTTTAAGTTTTCTTCAAATGCTCCATGTGTCAAATCCTATGGGCGGGAGGGAGAGAAGAGAAATAGATCACGCAAACTCATTTCAGGCCATTAACAGCTTTCACTAATTCGCCTCTTTAGACCATAAAAAAGTCCTATTTGCAGAGCTAAACATAAATAAAAGAGAGCTCAGAAATGTTTCCATCCAAAAATTAAGTGTATGTTGAGAAATTAGTGTTCAAAGTGTTTAGTGAATTCATTTAAAATGAAGAAAACTCTGAAAACAATGCCATAATTCATTTTTCTGATCTCAAAAGTCTTGTTTTCTCGTTGCCTGACTCGCTGTCACCTTGTTAACTGCTCCGCTCGCTCGGGAACTAGGCCCCTTTTAACCGCCCCTTTTCAGGCCTTTGATTGAGGGGTGGCTGGGGTGGTCCTCGCCTCCTGGTGCGCGTGCCCACATGTCCAGGCATTTCCCCGCACAAGCCTGCGGCGATGCTGCACAGCTCCGTGTAATGCTGCGAAGCGGAAGGCCAGGCCCCTACTGAAAGCAGCCCAGCAAAGATCTGTACACAGCGGTGGGGCGTTTTCTTTTCAAATGCATGCGTTTTCAGAGAATGGAACAAGGGCATGAGTTTTTACGAAAATAGAGATTTCTGTAGATTTTGAGCAATGATTAGCTTGGCAGATGAAACAAACCTTTCATCAAGCCACTGACATATTATGTATAGTTAAAGGTGTTTCCTTTCAAGCCTTATTTACATTGTCTGAACAGGAACGTGGTAGCTTTGCGCCACGAGCAATCTTTCAAGGCAGCGACACAGACCCAAACATGGCTGTGATGTCATTAAGAAAACATGCCCGCTTCAGCATTTCTGAGCATTTCTACTTTGTTCTTCTTGGACTCTTGAATTCTACTGATCTTCAATTAAACCTCGCACTACTATAAGAGATGAGTAAAAGAAAAAGATGACCAGTGCTCTTTTGGTTTGAACTGAGCAGCTGTGTTGAAGTTTTAACAATGCCCAACAGTCCTGTAAATATTTAGGACAGGAAGTGGCAAAAACAGAGGCCAACCAAGGCTGTGGAATTAAAGGAGGTGGAGTGTTACACTTTGGCTAGAATAACTGGATTAAGAAAGTGCTCTGGGTTCTTTAATAAACCTGAGTTCACAAATTAAGGTTTATGCCTCACATGGAGGACTGTGTATATCCAGCTTCCCAGCTCATCCCATAAACTGAACTGCTTATAAACATGCTCACAGTATTTGGGTGTTTCTTGGAAGTCAGAGACCAAGGCCACCTTGGTGTGTCTGAATGCATAAAAAATACCCAAGCAGCAGCAGAATCAGGCCTGTGATCTGGATCTCCGTTGCACTGGGGAAATTAAGCCTTGTTACTCTTCTCATGAAGTTGCGTCTTCAGAAACAACAGTTATTCTAATTACAAAACAAACCAACCTGTCGCCTCCAAACCTCTTCTTCTTTTCTCCTGCTTGAATTTATATGTGAAAGGAAACACTGCATGCATACATTTCGGGTCTCTCACCCAAACCAAACTGTTGTGCCTCAAGACCACAGACTAATTCCTCTTTCTCCTGTGCCACTCTCACCTACCTGCTATGTTCTTCCATTTTCACTGGCAATGTCAAAAAACATGAAGACAACAGCCAGATCCAGAACTTCAACAAAAACATTACTTCCAGTCCTAGAATTAGTATTTAAGCTCTGATATTTACTAATCCTAAAAACGATACAATAATAACCAAAGAATAATTTGGAAAAAGGCAGAAAAGGTCCCATGGCAATCAAACTTATAAGTGAGGGCTTCACTTATCTGTGGTAACCAATCTCTTATCTGAGAGATAAGGCCTCTGATTGTGAAAGATGTTGAGTGCCTTTCTTACTTCTTGAATTCAAGGATACTTGACAGTAGTCAGTACTTTGATGGAGTGGTTCCTAATTTTGCAATTCAGTTAAGATCACAGACTGTCATTGGTCCACATGCAAAACCTACGACTCACCTCAGCAGGGAAGTCTACTCAAAAATACAGGCCTGGATCATGACCTTTAGTCTCCACTAATGATTTCATAAAACCAGGATTGCCCAAGTCAGGCCATGGGGTACAGAGCAGTCCCTGTTTAGCTTGCTAAAAAGAAATCAACCTGCTCTAAAGAAGGGTTAAAAAACAAAACAAAACAAAAAAGAGCCCAGATGTTAAATTAAGCTGGGTAGTTAAAAACAAATCTTTCATTCCCAGAGCAGAAGACTGAGGTGACAGAACAAGGCAGCATTTTACAATAAGTGGTCCAACAGTAAATTTACTGAACTTTATACAAACTAGTTTAATTACTGAGACAGAAAGTAGAAAATCCCTTTCATTTCAAGCACTTGGAATCCTTGCCAAAACAGGGTACAAGAAGCGATTTCTAAGCATTTTGCTTTTGCCTCAACAAAGTGAGAGAATGCAAACCCTTAGATGAAGTGGTCCTGTAGGCTGCACGACAACTTCGATGAGCTAAAGCCATGATTTTATTCTCTGAGTAAAAACTTTGACACACACACACACACACACACACACTCTCTTCTTCCTCAGCCGTTCAGCTACAGCCCTTTGTGAAGCCATTTAAAAAGCTTCTTGCAAATCAAGCAAAGACCAAATAGGATAAATCTTTTTTTTCAAAAATGATTTTTATATGGTGACAAAGTAATTCCAAAGCCAGCAAGGAAGGCGCTGTATGGAAAAAAACATGAGCAAACACTACTCCAAGCACATGGCCAGAGCTGTTTCTTGCAAACAACCCATTTAATAAACATAGCTAATTTTCAAAAATACAGATAAAACCTGCATGTTTTTAAGAAGCTTAAAATGCATATCAGAACTGGAAATAATCCCCTGCCATGGGGATAAAAGACAGTAAGGCCCCAGAACACTTTCTTTTTCAGAAGGATGAAGGATGTCATTGAAGTTATACTAGTATAATGAAGTTGAATTTGGCTGTCCAGGGTATTTAGAAACTTGCTAATGACTTTTGTTTAAGAAATTAGCTAAGTGGATCTGCAGCTAATTCTGCCTTATGACAGTTCCATGCAACATGTAACTAGATCCAACGGGAGAATCCAGCAGGGTCATATTTGTTGCACTGGCATCTATCTGCACAAGAAATGCTGTCCTTGCACTTAGGGTTTTCTTTTTCTTTGCTTGTGGCTGCATGACCTGAAAAACAGAGTTGGCTAAAATGACTTGTCCTTAATAGTTTGAAAATGCAGGTCACTTGTAACCTCTCAAACACAGGATTTTTTTTCCCTCCACAGGGCATGCACAAGGATAGTGTTCTTTTTTTGCAGAGGAATTTCATGTCTCAGATGCGGTAACATCTTTCTCACCAGCTTGGGACTTGAACTCATAACAGCAACATTTTTTGCAGTTTCATTTGATAAATCTGGGGGAATAGCATCACAGAGGAAGAAATGGCTATCACAAAGGAGGAAATATTTTTTATTTAATTCAGTCATATCTATGTATTTATCCCCTTATCCTACCTTTTCCTATGCTCCTACTTACAAAAAGTGTGTTGGAAGGGGAAAGGTAGGAAAGGTGATTAAACAAAAGCTGGAAAGTCTTGATATTTAGCTCTTCTCTCAGATGTGGCCTGCACAGAAAGCAAGGCAAATCCAAACAGTCTATAAATACAGCAACGCCTAACCCTTGGCGTTACACTTGGCCTGCACAGTATCAGCACAGATGAATGAAAGTTCAACTCCGCTCTTTTCAGCCCGTTTAGAAACCATTTCCTTTAGTGGTCAGGCCTAAAGTTTGAAAGTTGCTGCAGACAGGATACCTGAACATTTTAAACCACAGACACTTACGAGTTTGTTTTGTTTTGGTAGAAGACTGCTTTCCATGACAAAATTACTAGTGCGAAGTGTGGCTATTTCAGTCCAGCCACAACCTTGCAAGTAGTAAGAAGTGGATTTCACGGATTCTGACAGCCTCCACCAAGATTCATAGCTATAATAAAATACAGCGAGTGTGACAGTGGCTGAAAGAGGTTGCTAAAAACTCTCCCTGAAGATCAGCTGCAAAATGTGGTGATAGAGTAAAAAACAGGTCCAGCAGACTAGTGTTCTGGAGAGGGATTCAGAAGATGACCGACTTGCTCCATAAGACCTTCTGATCTCTTTTCTCTCTCTACTGGGTTTTAAACTCTTCCTACATTTTGGTACAGATATAATATCTATGTTTCTATCTCTTTCTTATTTTTTCTGTGATTAAAAAGGTGGTAAGAGGGTCTTCAGGCACAACTAACAAAGAACAATTTGGTTTCAGTTCTTTGTTTTGTTACAGATTTCTTTGTCCTTCCAACAACCTCATCCTCTGTGCTCATAATATTAAAATAATTGGTATAATCACACAGGTGTATTGTGAGGTTCATGTTATTAATGGATATAAATACATTTAAAATCTGCAGAAACATAAGCTCCATAATGGACTTTAACTGTGATATTACACAAGTTTATTCTCAGTAGTGTCCTTGTCTGTTCAGCCACTGTTTTCCCAGTCCATAATGCTGCTGGAAGGCCATGTGCATTGGTCTTTATTTACTGCACTAGGCTATTTTTGCTGTCAGTTATTATAGCAGCAACTTTAACGGTAGCCAACTGTATAATTGAATCACAAAGTGAGAGAGGTAAGGGCACAATCTGTCTACAGTTTCTAGAGATTTGGCACCACACAAATGGCTATTGGCATTCTTAAATTCTCCTAAAAAGTGAGCTGCTTCACAGACAGGTTTTAGAAGCAACTTCACAAAGTCTGCAACTATTTCAAGTAGGTCATACTGTATCCAAAAACTACTGCCTATTACTTAAAAGATAGTAGGGTTTACCATGTTACGTGATCAGCAAGTGGAACATGCTCAGTGGCAAAGAGTGGAAAAATCTGAAATCACAACTGAAATCATGACTGAAGTTTTCAGGCAAGATGTTGCATAATAGTCTCATTGTAAGGGCTTCAGAAATTAAATGTGCTTTTTAACAGGTTGCACAGATGTTTTGTCGAGGGATTTCCACCCACCATTATATGTAGTATGAAAAATTAAATTAGTTGTAGTATTATGAGCTTATCCAACAATTTATCAGACATGATAATGCCCTAAGGTACTTTCAGACTGGCTTCACAACTCTAAGTTATGATCTCAGAGTTGATCGTAAAGTTGGGAGTGCTAAGTTAAAAAGGGACTGTATGAGATGAGATGGGATTCAGCTAATCAGTCTTCGAACAGATTTAAAACAGCTGTAGAATGCCTGTGTTTATATGTAGCTACAGATTTTAGTTACTTTTAGAGACATAGTGTTTACAATTAGTACGTGTTTGCTATTGTGGTTTAAAGCTTTTGTTTCATCCTGTTACATTGCACTTTGTTATTTTAAATATAACAGCTGCTGGTTATCGTCTTCAAGTTATGTTATTAGGTCAGTTAAACCTGGTCAAATGAGAGTTATCGCAGTCAGGCACAGAAGAGGCTCCAGAATGGGCAGTACCACATGTAAGGGCTGTAAAGGTCTGCTTTAAAAAACGGAGCCTTTTACGTACCTAAAATATTGCAGCCCTACGTATGGCAAAGTGGCTGACTGAATAGCCTCATTTGTACATATAATGTTGTTGGACAAGAAGGTAAAACATATCCAAACTCCAAAAGTTGTAGCTTTTATTATTCTTAACACTACTTATTTTTCTTAATACTGTTTTAAATCCCTTAAATACTCTGCACAATCAATTTGATAAAAAGGCCATTCCATATTAAAAGCTTTTGCGAAAAGCTATTTACAGTAAATACAAATTCCCATGGAGCAAATACTGATTTTGCCCATCTAGCTAAAGCTAAAAGCTGTACTCACCAACTTCACACAGATAATGAAAGGTGGAGTTGCTTCTCTGAAGTGACATATAGGAATTTTTGGTTTGGGTCTCTCCTGCAGGAAACAAGAGTGAAATTTAGTTAAGGGGTATACAGGGTTACTTGTTAGATTCTCCTAGGAGCTATTAAACATTAATTGGGAAAAACCTGATTTTGAGATCTCATATTAAATAGCCCATCTGTTCATAATTTTCCCTGTCATTTCAAGAACCAGTTAGTTTCTTACCATAATCTTTCAATACAATTGTGTTTCTCTGGATGAAGTTATATACTACACTAGATCCGAATCAGCAGCTTTCTGCTGCTGAAAGGAGGACTCACTCCTCTCCTCCCTGCTTCTTTCTTGTCCCCAGCTTTTAGCCCTCTCCCCAAACAATTCCCCCTCTTCCCTGATCTGATTGCAAGGTACACTGTTTTAATATCCTACTCCATCAAAAAAAAAAGTTCTTTTTTTTGTCAAGTTAATTTTCTGCCATGTTAGTGAACTGAACCAGCTTACTGAGCTGTCAGAGAAGCCTCAGAGCAGGCCCAAGGCAAATGGCAGATGCAAAAAGCAGATCTTTGCCTTCCACTGGAGCTGTTAAATGGCTCATGCCCAGCTGTGACTTCACCATGGCTCCAAGCTGCAGCATTTTCTAAGGCTTCAAAACAGGTTGCAGGACACCCTTCCTCATGGCTGATCCGAGAGGATGGGTATGTGTTAGGTGGACAAACGCACAGGGTCTGTACCAATTACGCTGGTAATATCACTGCAGTGGTGATAGTGAGTCCTCAATATTCCAGGTAAAAATCCTCAACTCCAAGTGCTTTCATGCAGCTGAAAGCGCTCATTAGCTTCCCAGGAGAGGACTTGATTTTACAATTACCCTAGTCTAACCGCAAGCTGCATCTGAGGAGGGCCCCCCCCCTCCCCGTACGCCTCCCGCAGCCCTCCTCCAGTCAGATACGAGGACCATGCAACCTCAGGGTAATCTGATTCACAAGATAACGTGGTGGAAAACTTGTTATTTTGAGGGTTACTTTTCTGCCAGATCAGCTAACTCAATCAAGTCATCCTTTAGCCACAAGGCTGTTAGCCCCGGTATAAACGAAGTAGTGGGCGCGTGTGGCTGAGGCCAGGGAGCAGAGCTGGACCACCCCTGCGTGAGACTGCCAACGCACCCGCAGGTACTGACCCAAAGCCCCGGGAAACCGAGAACCATCTTTTCACCAGCTTCTGAAGGGACCGAGTCTGGATGAAATGTTACTCCAGATCTTGAGCTAACTGCTACCATGAAATTCATGCTGCAAAGCTGGCTGCCTTTTTTTTTTTTTTTGCCTATATGGTTTGTTTATTGCCATCTAAATATCATCTTTCATTCTTCAGGGAATGAAATGCTGCTGCCTACAATTTTTAGGCTCCAGAGGAACCTATCAAAGTCTTACTCAGATACAGTGTGATTATAAATACACAGATAGGTTACAGTTCATCACTGAAGCCTGCTTCATTTTAACAGACATTTAACTTTTAATGCAACATGAGCCAAATTCTACTTCCACTTAAAAGAAAAACTCTCAGTGAAGGCTAAGTTTTACTCCATCAACAGAATACTTTCAGAATATACATTTTTTGTCTTTCTAAACTGACTTCAGTCAGTGAGATGTACTCTTGCCTTTCTCCTTAGACCTGGAAGCGATCTCTCTTTCAAAAAGGTTTGCTGTCGTTACGCTTTTTATTGACTTTGAAAATACCACATCACAAAACTCCACATTCTTCCTTCTATTTTTTCTTCGTTAGGGTAAGAATTTTGGTTGTGAAAGTCCTTCTCTAAGCAACATACTTGTTCTTAATCCTGGGTTTATAGAGACATCTATGTCAGATGAGAATCTTTACTTCTGAAGAATCACACTTCATGCTGAAGCAACAGTACTCACTACGAGTTTTCTATCACCATGTCAGCGGAGTCGGTGCTCTCACCACGCTGAGCCGCACTTAGACAAACTCTGGCTCCGCAGTTCACATTTCAGTACAGTCCCCAGCTATCCAGTCTCCTGACATGGCCTCCTTACTGAAATTAGTTGCTCTACAGCATTTAACACTGGTGATGTATTCTTTCATTGGCTGTCTGAGGAGGTTAGAGCATCACATGTCCCAAAACAATTTCAGATCACAGTAACAAATGCAACGGTAATTATAACTAACCTCCGATTCTTCGTAAGTGTAAAATCCTTTTGTTATTTTCTTTTCATCAACATCACAAAATGCAGTTACCTGCAAAACAAAAGCAGAACACTTCTGTACCGTTCTTTGCTACCAGCAGATATTCCACCTGTATTGCATTTCTGTAAGTAATGTTAAAGGCATATAAATGAACACAGGAACAGGGCAATGCACCTGGGTCCTCCTATGGAGCTTAAAAATATATTAAATCCTTTCTGCGTATATCTTAATGAGATAGGCGATTTTTGTAGTTGGCTATGAGCACATTATGGTGATCTAAGTTACTGATTGTGTAAGAGAAGACATCTATGAGATCATTAACTTCATCCTCAGTGATATGACGAGTAAATTAAAAACGGCCTGCTGAGACCAGCCTCAGGACCTTGACACTTCCATTGACACCTAAGATCAGGTGATACAAACCCTCCTCCTTCTGCCCACCCCAAACATATAATATAGCAGAAGACACCTCAGTATAGCAATACTGCAATATTGCTAAAGATGCTCCAATAATACCAGCCTCAATTCTAGATCAGATCATGCCAAATTTAGGAATTCCCATTTTTACCTCTGGAACACCAGAATTCTATAAATGTGAATGCGTGTTTCATACTTGTAAACATCCTTAATGACACACACAGTTTTGGAGTTTGTTAACTGAAAAGCTCAGCAAATGTGGTGTTTAAACACATATATAATTATGCTGCTCTATTTTGCTTATTCTTACTGCAAGAATTACTTAGAGCCCTAGTTGCCAAGTATCTGTGATGTTTATTTGCATTCCTCATAAATATGCCTGCAATACAAAATATATGGTGGCCTTATTTTTGAACCATTAGGTTGCCAATAACATTTCAGAAGACTTTTCAAAATGAATTTAAGGATGTTTTCCCCTGATTTCCATTGGATCTATTCATGTTATCTACACAGAACTCTTACACTGAAGCAGAACAGTTAAGTTAGTTAAGGTCTGGCAGAAATCAATTATTCTGGGGAAGGCTGGATGGCAGCTTTCCTATCTTTTAATCGTTGCATTAAAAATTGATTAACAACACTTAATATTGAGAAAATTTGAAAAGCCAGACAGCTGTTTATTAATTTCTTAAGTTACATAAGGCTGCAAAAGGCTGGCTTACTTTCTGTATGTACAAACATCGCTCTCACATTTCCCTCCTTTGATTAAGACGATTTTCTTTTACCTAAAGTGACCTCAATTGGTTTAAGCAGAGGTGGCCACTGACAAGAAGATCGGTGTCATACAGCAGAATTTTGCGTTCTTTTTTGGTATTTCATTCTCACCACACAGGGCCGTCTTCACAGCCCAGTGGCAAAGCCGAAGAGGAACAGAACCGAGTTCCCAGTGGTTTCGGGCAATGGCCAGATCGAGCTTCAATTCTCTTGCAACATAAAAGAGACTTCTAGATCAAAAATACTTTGGAGATGTTTCCACCAGCCAATGGAGCATTTTCCATTTCCACTGGAGCAAGAACTGAGCACATTAGACTACATTTCAAAATTTCCTCTACCCATCTTATTTATATGTCTTTATGCACACACATATGTGCATATATATATATACATATATATACATATGAAGGCCAGCATGTGAAAGCCACTGTGGAAAGACAGGTTACTTAGCTGTTTTAGTTATACTTCTCATTCTGCGTTAACCACCTTTAAAATTCTCCAGCACTCTGCATGACTTCAGTTTGGCCACTAACATCTTACCCTTCTAGAAGTTGTGATAATTAAAAAACAAAATTTAGCAACTCTAAAAGGATATGTCTTCACTGGCAACAGAACACAGCATGGGGAATAAAGTCCAAAACATTGACTTTTCTTCCAGTAATTCAAGCTAGTTTTTCAGCTGCTAATACGCCGAATAGTTTTTTTTTTGCTTGTTAACTTTTCACATAAGGTAAAGGGAAATCCCACCTACACTTCAATGTCAGGAACTGACAGTTCAGCTGTAAGGTCTGTGCTGGAGACGATCGCACTGTTCACCTTTAACTTCATTACAATGTGTTGAAGTTGACCTCAAAGCTTGATGGTGTATGGATTTCTTCTCAACACGAATGGTGTTGGAGGCCCCAGTAGCATTCTAGCGGCACCGGGTTACCAATAATCCCATTACCTTCTCTCATCCTATGCCATAACTCATGCCGTTATGTGTAGAAAATAATACATACTATCTTCGACAAACAAACCACCCAACCCCAAATTAACCAGCCCATGAAACTCCTGGGAACAGCAGCTGTGTGCAAAAAAAAGCCTCAGGCACGACAGGTAAGTCTGTAACAAATTCCCCTTGGAAGATGTAACCGATTCTTAGCCGTTTTTTGTGTTACCACTCAGGTATTTCCACGTATAATTTTCAACAGATTCAGCCAGCTTAAATCTGATATCTACAGTATTATAAAACAGGTCAGACTTGAATGGGCAATTTTGCTGCCAGACTATACGCCATGTGGGTGGCCAAAACATAAGTCAACTATTTTTCTGCCACACACTATTTATTTTCCAATTAAAGAAGATGTGTGTCTGGAGACTAAATACAGGACTTGCGCACAATTGTTTATCCAGTAAGGAGAATTCAAGGCATCAGGCTTATATGAGCTATTTACTTCAAAATATTAGGCTTAACCCAGAGTTACCTATTTATTTTCCTGCATTAATGGGCTCCTGTCTTGAATCTTTTCTGACAATCATCTATCCACACATAAACCAGTGTCTCCTAGGGAGGAGCCTATGTGTTATAAATCTATAAGGCATTCTCAACTCTTTCTTTACCAAGAAAACACATTAAATGCCATGCAAAACACATTATAAATCTTATTAATTTGCTTTCAGCTGCTTCACACTGCAATTAACAACACAACACCTTTGTAGCTTGAGGCCTCAGATCACACTTCAGTTTTAAGGAAATATATAAATGACTAAATATTTTTGTTTTGAACCTCACTTGTATGAAAAACTGTACAATTCCAAAAGAAAAAAAAAAGACTGGTATTTCTCTCAGCTAAAAATTGCAAGAGACAGCTAGATATCAGCTATAGACAAGCTATATAGTTAGTATATGTAACTTTTATAAATATGGATTGCAACGTACGTAAACAACGGTGTAAGAAGAAAAAGGCAAAAAGGAGAAATAGTTCTCTCCTTCATAAGAGAAAGTTTATACAGCTCAAAAGAGAAGATATTTACTCAAAAAAAGAAAAGAAAAGAAAGAAAACTCTGCTGGGGAAGACACTTCTGAGGCAGATAAAAGCACTTCTCTGGCTGGTTCTTTTTAATAAACATAGCAGCTGCATGAAGGGACACACAGATTTGGAATATCAGACCTCCCTGTGGTAAAAGGAGATTAATGGGCAGGAAATTAATCCTACTCCAAACGTACAACCGAAGGAATCATTAAGAGTCAGCCTGGAGTGCAACTGCAATTATTTAGTTGTTTGAACTGTGTTACTATTATAAGAAAATTAATAGTTTGTGTCATACTTGACATGTTTACTGCCTTGTTGACCACTGCAGGGAACGCTTCCTTACACTTCCCAATCGACTCAGCTTTTCCAACAGAAAAACTGAAAGCTTTCATCAGCCTAATAACGTCCATTTCTGGTGAATGATCTTCACTGTAATTTATTTCCTCATCTTATTTTCGCCCGTGATATGCTCTAATGACCATCTACAAGATGCAGGGAAGCCCAGCAGCAGTGAATGCCGAGGACGCGTCCTCCTCGCCACAGGCGGAAGGACACGAGAGGCAAATTCTGCGAGGGAGAAGCAGAGCACGTAAGAAAAAATGAAAACCCCTTTTGATATATGATCACCTGCACGTTGTCTCCTCTCCCTCCTGATTATATTAATTGGTCTCATAAGACTTATCCTTAAGGAAGACAATCTCCAAGCTGACCGACTCCACAAAATCCTATATAAGCAGATCTTCTCTACTATGGTCTCTCCAGGTCACTGACTATAGCATGATGAACGGAGATTTTATGGTTATGCTTACGCAGTCCTTCACACATTTTAAACCTCTAATGGCCCTCTTGATTCTACTATTTGTAATTCTTTCATTCAAACTGGTTTAAAGCCTGGGAAGCATGTTAATACACACCTCTGCAAAAGTTAAATCAATTTTAGCCATTCATGTCAAAAGAAAGTAATTAAAAGCATTATAATGCAAGTTTAAATAGATACGGTTAATGCCAAACAGAACGAGGCACAAGTACAGGCATAAACACCTTCCAGCACGCCAAGCGGAATGATGAAACTAATCAGCATATCCATTCTCAGGCATGAGCTGAGAGATTTTCAGTATCAGTGTGCTGCTTTTATTCCACCTATTTAGCATTACAGCCACCACAAAAGCTGTGGGTATCTTTAAATTCCAAGTATGCATTTCACAGAGCAGTTTTAAGACGCTGCTCTGCTAAAGGCAGCGTTATCTTCCTTCTTGACACACATACGTAACATTGCTCAAGAAAATCTTAATGCCAGAATCCAACATCCAGATATAGACAGCACGCAAAATTAGCCTCCAAGTACTGCACATACAAAATTCCCTTATTAAATACAACTACCTTTATGCAAAACAGTATGGGAACTACTTGTGATGCTCTCATTTCTCTAGGACAGATAACTAAATCAGTTATAGCAATAATTTTTCAAGTATGCATGTCTTGCAATCAGTGCTGACGAAACAGAAGATCCAAAAAGTGCATCTTGCAGCATGGGAGCATCAGAGAGATTTCCCTGCTGTAAAGTGTTTTCTATAGTCCAAAATGAAAACTAGCAAAACAGAGGCTTTACTTTAGGATGCCCTACACTGGGGATTTAACTGAAGCTTTTAACTTTCACCTCACTCTGTTTGTTCTGTGAGCTCTCTTCTACTTTGCTTCTACACCAACACCTTTTGCTCCATTGAAAGGAGGCTGTAATATTCTTCTCTTTGTGTTTCTCTGCTTTTACATGCCCCCACTTCAGTCTCTTGTATTGCCGTTCACATATTTTAAGAGTATTTAAAATGCTACAAAAATGAAACATTTCTTGCTCTTGTGGGCTAGCTGAAAGATTATAGATAAAGTCCATGCTTTAGTGATGCAGCTCTGGGTAAAGCAGAAAAAGGTGAAGAGAAACTAATAGGAGACAACACTGATGATTTTAAATGGTTAATGAGCTAGGAAAAAGGGTGCACAAAATACTTTCTTGCAGCTTTCAAATTTGCCTCTGGTGGAGAGGGTTGTCATATAGAAACCTCATGGGCTGGATGTGTACCAGTACTGTTTCCATGCCACTAATTATGTGCCTGATGCTTATTTTGTCCTTTTCTCCTCCTTTTCTGTTAAGCTACTTGAGCACTATTTTCAGCTATCGGAAATGACACTAAAATGCTAATGCTGAAGTTCTCCTTTTAGCTAAAGTTTGATTGGAGAATAAAAGAGCAGACAAGACAGCTCAGAAACCCTCTAGGCGCATGCAGCATCCCAAAAACATTTGGTTTCCATCTTCAGCTGCAAATTATAGACAAGACGGATGTGTTTTAAACAAAAAAAGGTCTGTTTGACTTCAGTCTTGCAGAAATGCTAATACTGAACCACTGTCAACTGTGTGAATCAAGAAGGGGACAGCCAGGAAAGAGAATTTCCCTAAGAATACTGAGATCCTGGTAATTAATTCATAAAAAAAATTAGTAGTCGAATAATTTTTTCCCTGTGTTGCTGTTTAGCAAAAATACCCAGCCTTGGATTTTTGCCTGAATTCTCTGGAGACAAAGTATTATTATTTTTTTATTCACCATGCAGATGTCTGCAGGAAGAGAGAGCATATTACTTAGGTGTCCTTTTCTCTTTTAACACAGTCATAATTCACATTCGGACTGCTTTCCAAACATACTAAAATAATAATTTGTTAGTGAGTGTGAACGAAGACTGCTGCTTCCTGGAATTGCCAAAATTTTGTGTTCTAAGAAACAATGTTGTTAGGCATGTAACGTATTTATACTTTTCAATTATATTTCTTATACTGACTAGGCTGTTGTGGGATAATTGCTTTGTTTATCAGGTATCTAAAAATACTAGAAACATGCTTTTTTGAAAAAAATGTTCTCTTATGTTCTCTAAGCTTGACAGTTCAAACTAATTAATTCTCTTGCAGAAAATTTAGTAGAGCTTAGGTTTTTCCATAATTCCAAATAATACAAGCTGTATGTACCGTTTTCATTTCTTTAAAGTTTTATTTGTTTTGGGAGTATGTGTCCCATACTTCCTACAGGTACTCAGTGCCAGTTCAGAAAAAACCCTGCTGCGACTCCACTCTGTGGCAGAAAGCAGGCTCATGACTTCCCAGGAGATCCCAAATCTCAACAAAAGGATGCAGCAACAGTGACACAGAGCAAAGGTGACATTTTCAGGAGTCTAAACCAGCTTAAAATATAAAGCCAACTGAAACAAAATTTAGGCAGTTAAGTTATACAGCTTATTTTAACAATCGTACTTGCATTCAAAAGTGTATTAAACCTTTAAGATCACATTGTTTTATGCCCCTGGGCCTTCAGAGAACAAAATGGTAATTGTATTGGCACAATACAACATATTTTGTCTTAAGATGCTTGTGGAATTCTCTTGTAAAGTTATTTTAAAGCTACTTTAAAGATATTTTTTAAAGCTATTTTACAGAATTGATGCATTCATATCCCAGGGCTTCCATTTGCAGTACAAGATTAGACTCTATTTGTAGATTCAAAACAATACCGACTCTCTAGCGTTCTGGTAATCAATAATATCTGAAAGTGTAAATTTGATTAAGACAGTCTTTTAAGGATGAGACAGGAAAAGTATTTCATTGTTTTTCAGGGCTGGAAAAGATGAGGCAACAACTATTTACAACCTTTGCTCATATGGGATTTTAGAGTCCTTGGCAAGAGCTGAAGATTAGTCACAGAATACCTGAAGAATTTTTGAGGAAAAGCGTAACACTGAGTTTAACTAACCTGTTGTTGTTATTTTAGAGAAAAGAAAAAAGAAGAAAAAAAGCTGCCATGAGTCACCTACTGCAAGTTTTATGAATTTATTTCCTGAAACTCAAGCAGCCTAATCCTTTGATTAGTGTTTGGAAGACTGAGATGTTTTAATTATTTCAACAGCCTTTTGCCACTGCCTTGCTATGAGACATCAGAAAGTCATTTAGGCTTCGGTTCTGACTGAGGCAGACCGAACTGGGATCTCACTTGCAGAAATGCCAGGAAGTTACGACAGCAATCCTAATCTGCCTGAACAGCTAGATAAAACATCTTAATCTCTACAAATAACACTAATTTCATCTGAAATTAGCTATCTAAAAGTTAGGCCTCTAATCTCTCTTAGGATGATAGAAGTCACTTTCCGAAGCTATTTATGATTGCTGGTTATTGAGAAATACTTCTGAATACTTCAGGTAAGATGTCAAACTTTTAGATGGATGAAGTTGGCTTACTCTATGTGAGAACCAGGCTGCAACTACATTTTAGCAGTCATTTTCTGCACAACACCGGCAAAACGACTCACACCAGAGCGGATATTTGGCAAGTACAATGGTATTTGGCACATAAGCTTGCTAAATGCATCTGGTATTAGTATTCAGTATTTAACAGGTTAATGTTCAATGCAAGATTTCAATATCAAACTAAAGCATACTGGAATATGTATAATCATAACCTTGACAGAAGCAAAATAATATCATGGCCTGCAACACTGCCAAAGCAAACGTTATGTAGAGGTCAGCTGGAAGGAATGTCAAGATCCCAGTTAATTAGAACCACGCTGTCAGTGAAGTCTGGAATTAAGGTTGTTCCTTACTGAAGGAGAGGTAAGCTTGAGTTCTTCAGCAGCAAAATAGCACAAAAACCAGTATTATTCTTCTCTTGCCCTTTTTATCCTCTCTGCAGTGGCATCTTCAAATTATTGTGTTGGCTTTACAGGATGTGAAGTTCTGAATGAGTCACCTATAGAAGCAGGCAGCAAGTGTAACCCAAAGCTAGGGAGTTGCTCTATCTTAATAACAATTTCCATTTTGGCTTGGCACATTATAAAAAAGAAAAAACACCTAAGATGGTGTGACACTGCCACAAAGACAGCATAGCCTGTTTTCTACTTTACATTTCAAAAATCCCTACAGAGTATTAGCAGACAGTCTGCATCTCTTCCACTGGCAACTTATCTCCTAATCCTCATAATTGTATAGACAGGAAAGCGTAATGGATGCTAGCAACTTAGGGGAATTCACAAAGCGTTCTGCAAAATACTAACTAAAAAGAACATTTTCACAAAACCCCCAAAGTCAGGCGCGCACTGCACTGCATAACCGAGGTGACTCAACACGTGCCAGGGACCGTTCTCCCCTCTTTGAACGAAAGCGCTCATTGGAGGCACACCGCATTTAATCTTCTGCCTCCATGCCGTTCCCCCCCTGCTGCACGGCCACAGTGGAAGAAGGCTGGCACCGCAATATCGAGCAGGAATTCTGGTGTTGCTTGGTTCCTGTGTGAGCTTCCACCATTTCTGTTCAATAATTTCCACTATGGGTTTACACGTTTCTTTTCTTTGTATACGTGTGTGGTCTGAGGCCGCTACATTAATTAGGTTTATATATATATTTGTCATTCTGTCTTCCCATCCATATTTTTAAGAAAAGAAAACACATTTGGTAATAAAATGAATGTTATGTGACTGTTTATAAGAAACAGCCAGCTGAAATTAGCCCTAAAGCCTTTATCTAACAAAAAGTTATTACACGAAAGAACATGCTATAAAAGTAAGGTATTTAAACTCTCAGACAAACCTCTCCTGAGAAAAATCTGTCATTGCCAAACATAACTTCCACATTTTCAAAGAAGTTAATTGTAAATTGAATTAGAAATTCACGTACGATAGTCTCTCCTTGCCTCTTCACCCCTTGCCCCCCTTTTTTTAAAGGCTCAAGCTTTTCGACAGGGAGTTACAATGCAGCTCCCAGAATACAAACCAGGCTGCTTAGCAGCTGGGATAAGGACCCCTCTAGTATCCACTTAGGAACTGGGCAAATACTACCACCTACGTATGAATCATCACAGACAAGGCAGCTTAGTATTACACCATCCAAACAGAGTTACTCTTGACTCACCTGGCACAGCTAGCTACTACAACGGCTGGTTGCTCCGCAGCAGGCCATAAACGGTGACACAGCACGTCTGAGCTATTACTACGCTTAGACAGCAGCTGGAAGGAGCAGTAGTGCATATGCTGCACTTCATGCACACTATACACCGGAGATGCATAATGCAACATTTTAAAAAAAGGAAGTCATTAGGCAAAATATTCCGAATATTCCCAGTTTAGGTTTATGTTCATCTAGTACCTCTTTGGACATACGATACGTACAAGAACCTGACTATATTATGTAACAAGAAGCAAGGAAGCATAGGAGAGAGAAGAAAGTGCTTTTGTATCAATTTTACCCACTCTTAATAGCTCACCTTTTTCTGATTAGCTGGTGACAAGCTTCTGTAGAGCTTCTTGCCCTGTTTGCCAGCGTTCCAGATGGTGAATGATGTCCAGTAGCTGAGGACTCGGTCTTCAAGAAATCTGACTCGGTGGTTCCAGATGGTTCCCCTGGACAATTACAAAAACAGTGGAGTTGGACCCCCTCAAACAAAAATCTTTAGGATAGATTCAAAGTTGTAGTTGAACTGTTATTTTCAAGAAACTTTACAGAAAATCACATCAATATGAACAACCACGACTGCGGAAATCAAATTCAACACTGATGATTCCAGCTGCCCGCCAAACACACTGTTCGTACCTATCTGTAACCAACACACGACCTGCTCTGTAACTTGCCGTACATAGGGTCAAAATAGCTCCTAAACCCAAGATGTACTCTTCCATCCGCCCATGCATTCATTCTCCTTTTTCAATGCAAATTTGGAACGTCAAGTTCAGTACTCTGATCTACCCATGCATATGGCCCAATGCTAGGATGAAGGTCAGTTTACATAGTGGTGTCCAGCTCACGTCTTCAACAAGTCACTTTTCAAAGCTCAGAATCAATGGACAACTGTACAGGAACAGATAATCACTAAACTCCAACGTCACACAACGCTGAAACAACCAGCGCTTACACATGATTCAACACTTGTGACTGTGCACACACACACACACGAGAAACAAAATTAAAGACAGTGATATAATTTTGAAGTCTTCAAAGTATTATTCAGCAGTGATATGAACAACTGACTGTGCCTTTTTTTTGAAGACAATCTTTATAAGAAATAGCATTTCTAGAAACAAAAGAGCAGTGAAACAAATCACTGGAAAAATTATTATTATTATTTTTGAAAAAAAAGCTGTATGCCTGATAAAATGTCTTTGTGCGCATTTCCTATCACTATCAATCACATTTTTAAAATAGCTATTCCCACCATATAATGCAATACTTAAGACTACATCATTCAGAATAGTTTAAAGAAAACTGCCTGCTGTTAAGAACACGTGTTTACTGTTCAGGATTCATTTAATATTCATTAACCAGGAACCTACCTCATAATTAAGAATAAACAGTTTTCTAGATACAATAAATTGATTTCCTCAATTTATGGATTGACTAACGAATCTCCCTAATCTATATCTCTTGAACAAGGTACCTTGAGTTGCAAATCCAATTTAATTTGTAGGAAATTCTGAAAGATACATAATTTTCTGCCATATCTGAAAACATTTCTTCAAATAGGTTTTTCCATTTGCTTCATCACAACAGAACACAGTACACTTCATAACAAATTATATGTTACAAATTGTTCTATAAACTGTAATACATCTTATGATCCAAGATGTATGCTGTTTGAAAAAGTCACTCATGATTGGATTATGCTTTTATGAATGTCTGGTCATTCTTTGAATTCAGTTCAAACATATTAATGGAAAAAAAATAGTTATTTTCTTGTCAGATCCTAAAGCTGCCTATGGTTTTCTACGTCTTGGGAAGCAGCTTTTTTCTTACCAATATACCTTCCTCACAGTTCAGCTTTAAGTCCCACAGTTTTCTGACTATATTAAGTGGGTATGCACGTTACACCAAAGTATTCAAAGAATATGCTATTTCTTCTGCTTCGAATCAGGGTCCACGAGTCAGCAAGGTTGCCTTGGGACAGCCGCAGTGGTTCCAACCTCAGCTGCTCACCTGACCAGGTGCCGACCTTCTCCTCTCCAAGTGCAGCCTGTCACTTTATAGAAAAATCAAAATGTGTTCCAGTTTCCTTGATATTATGCAGCTCAACTGTCCATGAAGAACAGGTGGGAAGATAGTCAGGAATAGGAACTGTTCTGTTAACAAACTTTTATAAATCTTAATGCAAGGAATTTTGTGTTATTTGTGTTGTTCCTTCACAGTCCCGAGTTACGGTTTGAAAAATATCAAACCATCGTAGCACTGAGACATATGGATTCCTGCTGTGATTAGTTAGCTAGCTCCAGAGAGCCCACTTCACTTTAGCATGAGATTTTTGAGCACAGTCCGATCTTTATATGGCTGCTTAGCACTTCATCACTGATTGGGGTGTGATAACTTGGAAAGAACTTACATACAAATAAATGTACCCAAGAAGAATAGCTATGCCATATAAAGTTTAAGCAGTGTTTTGAAGACTATAGGGCTGTACACCAGCACTTCAACTAATGGAAAAAAATCTTGGATTTGACTGCAAATCTTTTCTAATGAAACCACAAGCTGCATCCCTGCTGCAAAGCTTTAGCTGCTGCTGGCATCCTTTGACGCTTGCCTTTCTCCCTGTTCATTACAGCACACTATATTCCCAGAAGGAAAGGTAAAGGAAAGAAATATGAAGGTCAAGTATTTTTCCAGGATCACATTCCTGGGAATTCTAGAGCTTCTGCTAGCTTCTAAAAAGGAAGATTAGTACATTACACATACATGGAAAATTTTAAAAATTCATTTTACTTTGAAATGTGACTTTAGAACAACACTGTATTATATTCCACAGGTACTTCTTAAGACTCCAAAATCTGTTCTGTTGACTTGAGTGACACAGTCAAGTTTCTTTTCTTCTTGAGTCTGCAAAGCCAAGAAAGCTAAGGAAGAATTAGGCAAGCTTACAAGGCGTAAAAAGAATGGTTAACTAACTTCTAGTTGTAGGGAAACCTGAAAATACAGCTAATACAGAGAGGTGAGTCAGGTTCACAGGGTCATTAGCAGTAGAGCAATGATCAGAAAGAATCCAGCATGACTTTTATCTTTCTAAACATTGTGTGGCTACAAGCTAGGAAAAAAAACAACCCTTAAAATATTTTAAAACTTGAACTAGGAGCTCCTGTCCAAGAGAGGCCTGCTAACTAAATTGTCTAAGGCTCTGCAGCCAGCAGCAGGAGCAATGGCAAGGGTGTTGGGAAGAAACCTAAAATTAGATGTCTCTATGCACTAGCTCTTGCCATCATATCACCTTCAAGTTAGTAAGGAAGAACAGTTAGAATCCAAAATGTACCAGTGTTCTTTTTTTAAAACTGTATCAAAGTTACAAGGCTGTGGTGACTGCCCAGAAAATCTGCAGCTGTTATGATGCAGTGATGACACCTTTAATAACCCACAACTTTTGACATAAGCAAATCAGATACATCTCAAAATTGGAAACTAATTTTTATGCTTCAAAGTCTTCACAGACTAAAAATAAGTTGTGCTATGATGTGATACTCACCCATCAATTATTTTCCATCTCTGAAGCAAAACAGAATACATAAAACCGCAAAAAAATAAAAAAAAATCATAAAGCAACCTGTATATTACTTATCTGTTCAGTTTAATACTGTAGAAAACTGTATTGTGCAGCTTAATTTTGAGTACAGAAACATAAGTTTTATAAAAAAGCAAAATAAACCTCTCATGAAGGTGAGGTATTAAAAAACTGAATATGTTGGGTTACAACATATGTACATACATTGCAGGACAAAAAAAAACCCGTAACAAAACAAAACCACCAACTGAACATTCAGACTGCAAAAGTAAGTACTAAAAATTAGGTGATGCCAAATTACACCCCCTGTGCAACTTTAATTAAGCTGCCTTCAATACAAAAACAAAATTAGGCAGCAAGACATCTAAGCTCTGCATCACAAAGAAACTTAGGAGACAGATGCCTTCTCGACCTCCCCAGTGCAAGGAGCTCTAGATGCACAGGAATCTGCGTTCAGACACACACGAAATGTTTCAGCTGGTTACAGAGATGCCCAGGCACATTCGGTATCGGTGGCTGCTACAGGGTATGCATTTGCTGTCTTGCAGGTGGGTGCCTACGTTCCACAGAAGGCCCAAATTTAAACAGGCCAATGATCCCCTGCAAAGATGTCAGACTGAAGTACATTCACGCACCCAGTTTTATCTACAAATGTTATATTCAGTATTGCAAGTGTGGAAAGTATGAAATAGGGCAGTTGCGCTCAGAAATCAAAGGATGTGAAACTCATTATAATCAAAAGTGATTGGATCACTGTCTGAATACAAGAATATTGTTAGATAACTTCATTTAAGCGCCAATAAATGGCTGTCTTAAATGCGTATTTTAGGTTCTGTAAATGAAGCCAACACATGTAGCACTTTTGATTCATTGCTTAAATCGCCAATTATGGGAAATTCTTAAGAAGGTACATTATTGAAAAATGTCTGCTGTAATCCTAAACAGAAAATGCTAACAGAAAAGAATTTTAAAATTACATCCCCAGATTCCATGTGCCCATTTGTATAAAAATTTTAAGATATATCAGACACTCTGAGGTCTTGAGGTGCAACCTTGAAACTCTTGACAGCTTCAGGCTAAGATCATTAGGTAGATATGGAATTGAGGGGAGGTCCCAGTGACCGACCTTTAATTAGAGTGACAACTACAGGCTTGATCTTTGCGGAAACTTGCTCTGCACGCTTATATCTCACATGTTGAAGCCAAGGGTAGTTTACGGAGTGTCAAAAGAGAGAATTTCAGTTATCCCCTTTAGGCTTCCGGTTCACCTAATTTGCCACATTTTGGGATCTTTCCAGAGCAGATAACTGGGATTCCTGCCTTGAGGGATAAGGGAATGCCATTTTCCCATCCTTTAGGAGCCAGTGCAGGTGCAACAGATGGGAACTGTAGCAACGTGCAAAGGATGATTAAAGAAAGTGCCTGAAACAATTTCAAAGTTGTACAAGCCACTTCTCACAAAAGATTCTCACAGTTATTTTCAGATTTCACATTATTACATATTCATAGCCATGAGCAACAACCAGATGATATTACCCTGCGTTATCCCAAATCAGGGCTGCTTTTTCCAAGCCATGTCAGAAAGGATTAAAGCTGCACTTTCCCAGTAGCCTTTAGTATCCTTTCCTAGCCTGTATTCAGTTAATGAGATTTTCCTCAGCCAGAAGCTGGGATGCAAATTCTGACTGTGGAAGTTGATACCTGCCTCCTAATACTCCTCCTTGAGCCAAATTCTTGAAGTACGCTGCTTTTCCGTTTCTTTCATTTTCTTGTCACTTCCTTACTTTCCAAAAGAAATGTTAGAAGCACACATTTTTCCCTTTGGAAAATCATTCCCAAGTCTTGCAGAATTTTCCTAAGCTCTCTTTTGCCACAGCCCCTCAGTACTCATCAGTTATGTAGAGTCTGGAAGGAAGAAGAGGAGCCAAACTTCTGCAGGAGTGAAATGAGGGTATTCATGCAGCAGGCAAAAACGGCTACGGAGTACGCTCCTCCGGCCCGAGCAGTTATGACCATACCATCCACCCAAATAACACAATGGAGCTCTGTTAAAACGTGTGGTGACCTCCCGAATGAACACAGGAGTCAAGAAACATCTGCTCTATTCCTATTTTGAAAATGAAAGATAATGTGGCAATAAAAGCTATATGATTTAATGTCCGAGCTCTGGTAAACTTCTCCGTAACTGCTCGACTCCCTTTCCCCTCCTTCCCCCCAGTGAGGCTGCCTAAGTGAATCAGCAGCACAAAGACAGATGCTCAGCAAGTACTTGGGAAACGTAAAAACACAAGCCCAATATCATAAGCAGAACCGAAACTGTAGCCATCAATTACTGTCCTCAGTAACATTATAAACTGTCTGTCTGCCCTTTTCTGCACACATTGGTCCTGCACGCCACTCAGGTGACAGCAGAGAGGAAGCCAAGCTATTCAAGCGCGCAGCCTCTTTCAGTGGCTATTTAATCACGACAGGATAATCGAGTTTTACATTATGGGTGAATACCACCAGATTGGGAATCCAGAGATGGCAGAGTAGAGAACTTTTTAATCACAGAGTGAGAGCTGAAAGAACAAGATTTTTTATAGTTAGTTTTGCAGGCAGAATCCAGGGTCCTTAGGATCCACAGGAAATTCAGAAATGAATCTCATTTGAACCTTGACCATGCTGGTGAATAAACTGATTTTTTTTTTTTTTGAGTTGTTGTTCTGTTGAACTTCATGTGAACTTATTAATTGCTGGACTATATCGTCCCACTGAGTTATTACATTTACACTGTTAATAGGTTCTATTAATGTCCGAGTTCATCTTCAGGTCGTGGGTCATTAACTGAGGCATGGTTTGCATTGTGGCCTATTTTTCATGAAAGGCTTATTAAGAAAGACAGAGACTATCAATGTTAATGCCATTTGCTTTTCAAGAATCTAATGAGGTCATTAGTTTCTATGTTTAATTGAAGTGCCAAATGCAGGCATAGAAGATAAAAATGCAGTCGACCTCCTCTGTGTTTCAGCCGTACGGCAATTTGTTACGCTATTTCTCTCTCCTGTTTATTTTTGGATGAATGTGTTTTTGCAGGAAATGAAGCAGGCATTCCTATGCTCATCAACGATATGAGACCTGGGGCTCAAAGCACCTCTGAAACAACCCAACGTGTGTTTCACAGTCAATGCCTGTTCTTCTTTGCTTAGACGACACTGGAAGCTTCTAGTGCCTGAAACCAGATGGTTATAATAGGTTATGTAATTTTGGTTATTTCTGCAGAACAAGCTCTTACAATATTATATTCATTCTGAATACACAGTATATGAAATTACTGTAAACTATATAAGTATGCTTCACATTTTCTGCACAAGAGAGAATTGCCTGAATCTCAGAGGAAATGTTCTTCTAAAAAATCCCAGTTTTCTGCACATATTAAGTTTCTCTTGAGCAAAGGTTTGTAAACTGTTACAAAGATTGGCAACCTACACCAGCTGCCTGCCTTCATGAGCAACAGTACATAAAGACAAGTATAACCTTTTATTGCGCATCTTGTACCACGCTGACTTTCATCTCACAATGCAGTACATTGTTTTATATACAGTTCCTTTTTCTCCCCTTTGGCAAGATATAAATCTATGAATTTTACAATGTTTTTATTATACACTGAACTTTCTTACTAGACTATTTCTCACTATAAAGTCAGCTCTGATATTGTATCAGATCCGTGTAATGCAGCTTTGTAGCACAAAAGTACACATAGCCCTAGGATACAAGCTGTAATGCGAGAGAAAATGATTTAGGTCCAAGAGATGCAATGTGTGGGATTTTGCGTTGTAAATCCCATACTGAAGAGAAGTTTCTCAAAACTTGTATTGCTCATTCACACTTAGCATGTATCCATCCTAGACTTTATATAAAATTACACTGAGGATATTTATACCTGTATGCCCCTAATCAAATCTAAATATAGACTGTACTTCATTCAGACTCTGTCACATGCTCAAAACATTTAATAATGTAGTCCGATGCCTCCAGGGTAAGGGAGGAGGCAAATAAGTTTTTGTTTCCTGTTTCACAGATACTTTCACCTCTAGGTATTTGTTCCAGAAGGATACTAACCATAGTAAATGATTTAAAAAAAATCATTAATGTTTACAATTATATACCACCAAATATAAAGAACTCAACGTTGCTTGCCAAATAGTTTTTTATATATATATTTCAACAAATTTGAAAGTGCAAAATCATGCCTCAATCATCAAGTCCTATTATTCAGCTTATTGAAAACTTATTTCACTTTTTAAAGACTGAAATTAGGCAGAAACTGTTCAAACAAACAACCCCCCCTCCCACCAAAAAAAACCAAACAAACAACTTTCTTACAAGCATCATCTTGCTCTCAGCAAGATACTAAGCTGTTTGGTGGTTTACTGCTCCCAGAGCCAGGTCTAGGCTAACTGAGAAAATTCAAAGACAACATAGGCCAATGTCAAAAGGCAAAATGCCAAGGAAAACTGCCCAAACAAAACACACCATAAAAAAAGCCATCTAGAAAAGGTAGAATATGCATCAAATAAGCTGGGGTGACCATGAGGCACACTGGGAAAAACCCAATTTAAATCTTAAACTTAAACCTTTGTGAGGAGTCCATTAACCTCCTTTTGCTCTTCTCCACAACAAAGCGCCCTGAAGTAGTTCGAAACGAATGATGGCCGGTTCTTTACAGCTCAGGCAACAAACATGGGAACAAGCCAGTAAAAAGAGCGATTACACAACTTCATACTTGGAGGTTCACACAAAATATTATTAACAGTACTGCCGACAGAAAGCCAACAGGAAGAACGGCTAGCCTGACTTCTTAGAACGAGACAAGAAAGGCGCCAATTTGGACATGCAAGCTGCACATCTGAAACAGTTTACAGTATTTCCACATTCTCACAGTGTGTTGTAATTCAGGGTGCTTGTGCCCCACAACCTTGTAGATCTGAATAAGCAACAGCTTGCAGTAAATTCAGAATAAACTTATTTCCAAGAATAAAATGTTTTCCCACAGATACAAGCAACAATATTCCAAGAGTTCTAGCATCTCGTGATGCCTGGCTGAAAAGTTTGCAAACAAGTGCCAAAACGATCATGCACGAAAACAGGAAAAAGAACTTACATTTAAATACCAATAAAAGGAATATAATTTACCTCATACTTGTTTACAAAATCCAAAGAGTATCTTCTCTTTGCTTTGGATGAATGTTTCAGAGTTGAATGACTTTACGTATGTATACATACATATAGACTATACATATATACTATACATACATATATATAAAAAGATCTATAGTGACATTAACCATGAGTATGATGCTTAGCTGGTATAATACAGTAACACAGTAATACAGTAAGTTATAATTAAAATATGCACATAAAAATATGATTAGTTTTACTGGTCACTTCTCCAGAACCATACAAGCAGGGCTGACTGAAAAGTGTATTTATCTTGTTAATTAATAAGAAAATGGTTTACTTAATTACCGTTGTGATTCTTGTGCAGGACTTCTAAATGAATAGTATGACTTACTTAACTTTTCTTAAATAATACACAGAAAGAGAAAGAACCATTTTTATTGTTATGACTTAGGCTCAGCTTGCAGGACTTGTGATCAGGAAAAGCATCTTTGATAGCTAATATGAGCAAGCAGAGGAATTGCCTATCAGCAATTTAAGAACATTTTATCTTAGGGTAAAACAGCACTGTAAAAGCAGTAGGCAATGACTTGCATGGAAGCACCTCAGATAATTACTCCTAAACATCCACAGGTATTTTTCAAACCTCACTATCTGATTTAGATGTTTTAAACCTTTCAAAATAGGAAAATAAAATATATGAGTGCGGCAAATTATCAGATGAGAGGTTTCACAAAATCACAGAATGGTTGAGGTTGGAAGGGACCTCTGGAGATCATCTAAGTCCAAGCCCCCTGCTCAAGCAGGGTCACCTAGAGCACATTGTACAGGATGGTGCCCAGGCGTGTTTTGAATATCTCCAGAGAAGGAGACTCCACAACCTCTCTAAGGTTTAGTTTTTATTACTTTTTCTAAAGTAGGCTTTTGTTGTTTGTTGTTGTTTACTGTTTTAAACTAAGATAGTTCTTTTTGAAATTAAACCTTAAAATTAAAAAAATACATTTTCTTATATTATATTCCACATAGCAAGAAAATGTGAAGCAAAACCTCATGTATTAATACAATATGAAGTGTTTTCAATTTACTGCGAGGCTAAAGCTCAGGTGCTTTAAATAACCAGAGAGGTTATTCAGGCAGACTATGAGATCTCATGTGCTCAGCTACAGAGTTTCAGTTGAGGGGATGGTAACTGGAAGCTGAGAAAATAGTATTGCTGTAATGCAGTCCTCAGAACAACCCTTTTACAATACCCATCGTGAAATTATTTCACGTATTATTTCAGTTGCAAAGACTAAACAACTCCTTAGTATTTTTTCTCAGATATAATTCTCTTCACGCAGGTCACAGAGCATGTGCCTATATTACCAATGGATATGACAAAGAGAATGAGCCGTGTTTGATTTGCTGTGATATGTTACAGCTCTACAATCGTACATCCACTTCATGCCTTACCGGTAAAGACATTTGTGCCATTCGCCAGCCCTGGGCATCCCACCACACATGGATAGAGAGCTACTGGCTGGAGGACCCTGCATCTACATTGCAAGTGGAGCACGTTAGATGGTGACCTGGCATGTGACTTAACTTTGGTTTGATCAGGAGGGAAATACCACTACATCAGTTCTGTGCTTAGTGCATCCTGCAAGGCTCTGAGCAAGGAGGCAAGACAAATTCATGCATTACAGTATGTTCCTCAAAAGCAGATTACAGGGAAAAAAAAGCAGAAAATTAACCTTCCATCATCAAAATAGGCTACTACCAGCATATGATATGCTTATTGTTTGGTCTTTTTTTAAAAACAATAAAACATAACTAGGTATTCTACTGCCTGATGTCTGGAAAGAGATTAAGCATCTCATCTTTGTTGCCAGTCATCCAAGGTGAAACTAATTTTTATGCAATGCAAAAATATGCAACTTACTCTAGAACAGAATGAGTTGCAGCCTGAGGATGGTAACGGTACAGGAGGAGGCAATGGTCAACTCGAAAGACTTCACCGCCCTTTTCGATATGCTTATAAAAAAACAGCAAATCTTCTGGAACACCCTGGAAGAGAAGCGGATATTTCAAACCAAGAAGTGACCACCATTCATAGTTCATCAGATTGCATCTGAGTTAACATTTCACTTTCCAGCCAACTGAATAAGGTTTAACATCATTTTATTCAAATTCTTTGTATGTCACGCCATGAACTTACCCAATGGGTCATTATATGAATATACCTGTAGAAAAGATCAAGCTAATAAAAAAGCAGGCAGTGTTGTTTGAAAATGACGTACAGCTGACCACAAGGACAGAGGTGAAGAAGTAAACATCATCTCATTCTGACAGGGTTATAAAGCTTGACACAAGTTAGTCCCAAAACAGATAAATCCAACTGCTTAACAGTTCATAAAGCCTAAAATGCTAAATAACCCAATAATTTACTGAAGGGAATCATTGATTTTAGAACAGTGGTGTTTTTTGCTTTAATAGAATTAGTGCTCTTCTTTGGTTGCCATACACATACATATACTGGTCTCCACTTAAGAAAGGTGAATCAGGCCACAAAATAAGAGATATGAACCTTAATAAAAAGCCTCAGAATGATTCAAGGTCTGCAAACAAAACTTTTTTTTTCCTGCCACTTATTTCTATGCAACATTCTTCCTAATGGTAAGCTCTAGGAAACATTAGAAATCTCATGAACATATACAAACATTTCCAATCTAGAGTCATACAGTCATCTTGCCAGAGATGTAGTGCCAGAAGGGCAATCATATGGCACATAGTATTCAATTACATGTCACACATATCAAAGTATAAATCCACTTTAAAGATACTGCCCTATACTGAAGGTGAAAAGCAGCACCTATTTACATTTTGCAGTGGTCCAAATACTTGAAAAATTAAAATGTGGCTAGAACATTCAATTTTTGAATGTTTAAATACTGATTCTTCTTTCCTCAAATCCACTATTTGAAAAGTCACATGACTTTATTGGACTAAAAATCTTTGATAGGAGAACTCAGGTGTGCCAGCTAAAATACTTAAGTGCAGCATCAGTAAAAAGCTGAAAGGTAACATGACAAAGTTATAACTATATATGTTTGAGAAGGAAAAGTAAAGGAAGGGTAAGTCAGGGAAATATACTTAGTTCTGTAGGCAATATCACATACATGAATGTGAACAGGGGCATAAACCCCAACCTCATCTGTAGGTATTCTATTTTGACACAAAAATAATGAAAGTACAAGCTAAATCTAAAAAAAATTACTTGAATTTTTCCCCCATTACTACAGCTTCTGAGTTTTTTCCATAATTAAGAAAAGGAGATTCTCTAATTGGAGTGTGGGACACAAAATCACTCTGTGGTTTCTCCTGATCTTCTAGTTACAAGATCAATACAGTTCAGGGTCTGTTTTTCATACCCACCCACGACACTTAGTGTTCATCGCAGACACAGTCTGGACTGAGCAGCCAGGGGGGCGGGGAGAGACAAAAAAAAGCTCTGAGCCTGGAAAACAAATCCAAAACACTCAACTGAACATACGTATTTTGGAAGAAATCAGAACCAAATCAAGTTCTGTACTTTGCAACTCCAGACTTCACTATATAATAGATTGATTTAAGACACTGAATTTGTCCATGCTCCCAAATTCTGAAATAAAACAGATTCTGATCTGGTTGCTTGGCAAAGGCAGCTTATCTGTAATTAATGTTTTTCTTTGTAGTTATTTGTCTGATTTCTAGTTCAAGAGCTCAGATGCAGAAGAAAACTTTTACACAACTTTGTAAAATTTATGCTTTATATGAACCTACTTTGATGGTCACAAATGGAATCTGGGGGAGGTTGGAGGAGAAGACAGCAACCACAATCAGCAGGAAAACAAAAGAAAAACACGTGAACTCAAATTCTTTCCATTTATCATGCAGCCATTTTTGTTCTTTCCTTATTCTCAACTTCAATGGAAAGACTGAGAATCAACAGCAAAGTTTAAACCTTAAGTCTATTTTGCAGTCACCCACTAGACTGTGTTAGCCTGGACACAAATTTCATAGCATATATCAGCTTACTGCAGTAGACATATTTTGATTCAGAGATATCATTATATCACATACTTACTTGCAACTCATTTTATTTTGGACATTCATTTACATTATTCATCAGTATCATTAAAATGTATGGTAAAAAAAGAAAGTTTCTACAAAAGTGAAAGAATCTTTCAAACTGCTGTTGGGTTCTGGAGCGCTCTTTTGCTTTGCTTTAACTGGCAGATGTATTTCTGAAACGGTCTGTTCCCCCCAGGAACGAGCAGGTGCCTTGTATTGCTCAGCAGTGGCCTCTCGCATTACAAAGCGGCAGCCCTGCCATACATTTTTCAGGGGAGGAAAGATGTTGACTGTGTTATAGATCCTGCAGGGATGGGACTTCCTATGGCTCTTGAGCGTGTAAGGTTGTTGCAATACAAGAGTTTCTTCCCAACTGAGACATATTATTGGATCCAGATGGCATTCTGAACACCAGGAATCTTTGCCAAACAACCAAACTTTTAAGGGAGAAGCTCTTTAACCATGATGGGGTATTCTGAAGTATTTTTGGAAAATTAATAGCTACAGCTAAAAATATCAATTAACAATCCAGTAATTCAGCAATAGGCTACCATATAATTTTCAGCATGAATAAATATAATTAAGTTGTACAGCATACACATTACTGGACTACATAAAGACTTTTCCACATTAATAGGCAAAACCCAACCCTCTGTGCTCTGCTGCACTAAGGGCTATGCACCACCAGATAAACTTATCACCCTGCCTCACTAGCATGGGTTGTGCTGATCAGCTGCTGATTACAACTCCTAGGGAAAAATGTAATTTGAACCTGCTCTGTCCTAAGCAGCTTGCACCATTCAAATTAATAGCTCCCTTTAGCTTATTGCTTCTAAACAGGTGAAGGATTTGTGTTTACCCAGTATTTTGGGCACGTATCACTTGACTGTGCTGATGCTTGGCTGTACAGATGAGGGGATGATTTTGCACAAACCATGGGATGTCAAACAACCTGGCTTGAACTAGGCGTATTCCTTGCTCAGGGACTAAGCTCTAAATATTTGACAATTCTTTCTTGCCACCTCCTTATTGCTGTTCCAGTTTCCCACTCCTAGCAGATCACTGTGCACAAAACAGTGCTCAACACTAGAATGTACTGTAGTGCTCAACATACATATTTGGCAAGCTGCAAGCCAGCTACCACTGCAACAAGCAATTCTGGGTAGGATTTTTGCAGCTCCAGCATCAGTAATTAGTGCCTCATGCCCACCCTACATGCTTACCAAAAGGAGAATAAGAATATGGAGGGTGAGGATACTGATTGGCAATTTTTGGAAGGCTTTTAATGAAAGAGTTGCCCTCTATGCAATGCTGTTGCTCAGCTCCTGTAACAAGTAACGCATGGTGAGAGATTGTGTTGTAGACCTGGGGTGACCAACAGTAACTACTGTAGAACTGCAGGATGATAGAAGTCCGTTTTTAGGTAACTTGGGTAGAACTTATCATTAGGCTATAGAGGCATAAACACAATACGAGAGCTGTCTTTGTACAGGAGATGTATTCTGCCACAGAATCTCCTCATCCATCTGTCCATCTCCCTTCCCTCCCTCCAGCCTTCTCTCAATCATCTTTGACTTGTACTCTTCCCTTGTCCTCTTACCACTGACAAATGCTCTAGTAGGGTTGGCAGATCCTTGTGAGCAGAACCAGGGGAGATTTAAGCCTGTGTCAAGCAATCTAGCTTGTGAAAATGGGAATCTAACCCTAAAAGTTTTGTATTTCAATAATACATGCATTTTTTACAGAAAGTGATGAAAAATAAGGCAATAAAAGTAAATCTATTTGCACATCAAAAAAATCTTAATTTTGGGAAAGTTTAGCCACTCCGCCTTATCTGAGACATCAGGGAAAATCAGGTTGTAACTTGGAACACCTTTGATAACCAGATAAAAACATTACAGTAAATGTTGGGTAGAATAAGCCCAGATTTCTTTCATTCCTCACAGGAGACTAAAATGCTGAATAGAAAGAATGAATCAAAAAGGAAGTAACTTTTGATTCCATACTAACCTGTTTCTTTCAGTACTTTGAAAAGACTTTGGAAAGTACTTTGTTGCATTGTTAATTTTCTTTTTAACTAGCTAATTTTATACTGCACATTTTAGGGCATTAAGTAGAAAAATATTTCAACACTATAGCTGCATGAAAAGCAGATCAAATGATGCATATTATAGCAGTTAAGACTACACAGAAAAAATACTAAACTCAAGAGTACAGCAACAAAGCAGAGATGTTGAGTAAATATCAAAGTACTTATGTTTCAAAATACTTATGCCAACATCTGTCCAACAGTATTTCCTCGAAGTCTTGATCTCAATCTTAGACTTACAGAAATAACACATACAGAGGGGCTGGGGGCATATATGTGAACAAAAAAGATATCCCATTTTAAAGCTAGGTCTCACCTCAGAAACAAATGCTGTTCTGCCAGGCATTTAACTCTCTTCCTCAGCAGCAAAAACTGTTCAAAGCTGACTGCTAATGGGACAAACTACCAAGGTGCTGGAAGCTAAAACTAAATAAATAAAAAAAATGCAGCTCATCTCCAATTTAAATGCAAAGGTGAAGAAAACTGCCAAATGAAGTAGTTTACCAAGAATTAACCATCCTTCAGTCTTTATGCAAAGACCAGCTTTGTATTAAATTACAGAGGCACTCTGATAAGGAATTTCTTCTCACTGAAATTATTTATTTCAAGGAGAAATTATTAATTGAAAATGCTCCTCAGTTTAACTTCCTTTAGGATAGTCACCAGAAGTATGCAAGCAGACTAACCACAGGTTAACTCCTTATTAAATAGCTATTAATAGCTTGTCTTCAGGATTATCCAAGATGCTCTTTAAGTCTCTCTCCTGTGCAGACCACAGAATCTCAGAATGGTTGAGGTTGGAAGGGACCTCTGGAGATCATCTAGTCCAACCCCCCTGCTCAGGCAGGGTCACCTAGAGCACAATGTACAGGATTGTGTCCAGGCAGGTTTTGAATATCTCCAGAGAAGGAGACTGCACAACCTCTCTGGGAAACCTGTGTCAGTGCTCTGTCACCCTCACAGTGAAGAAGTTTTTCCTCATGTTCAGATGGAACTGCCTGTGTTTCAGTTTGTGCCCGTTGCCTCACGTCCTGTAGCTGGGCACCACTGAAAAGAGTCTGGCTCCATCCTCTTGACACCCTCCCTTTAGATCTTGGTATGCATTGATAAGATCCCCTCTCAGCCTTCTCTTCTCCAGGCTAAACAGGCCCAGCTCTCTCAGCCTTTCCTCATAGGAGAGATGCTCCAGACCCCTAATCAACTTCGTAGTCCTTTGCTGGACTTGCTCCAGTAGTGCCACATCCCTCTTGTACTGGGGAGCCCAGAACTGGACGCAGTACTCCAGATGGGGCCTCACCAGGGCTGAGTAGAGGGGGAGGATCACCTCCCTCCGCCTGCTGGCAACACTCTTCCTGATGCACCCCAGGGTACCATTGGCCTTCTTGGCCACAAGGGCACATTGCTGCCTCATGCTTAACTTGTCCATCAGCACTCCCAGGTCCTTCTCCACAGAGCTGCTTTCCAGCAGGTCAACCCCTAACCTGTACTGGTGCATGGGGTTATTCCTCCCTAGGTGCAGGACTCCGCACTTGCTTTTGTTGAACTTCATGAGGTTCCTCTCCACCCAACTCTCCAGCCTGTCCAGGTCTCTCTGAATGGCAGCGCAGCCCTCTGGTGTATCAGCCACTCCTCCCAGTTTGGTATCATCAGCAAACTTGCTGAGGGTGCACTCTGTCCCTTCATCCAGGTCATTGATGAATAAGCTGAACAGGGCTGGACCCAGTACTGACCCCTGGGGGTCGCTAGCTACAGGCTTCCAACTAGACTCTGCAGCGTTGATCACAGCCCTCTGAGCTCTGACATTCAGCCAGTTTTCAATCCACCTCACTGTCCACTCATCTAACCTACACTTCTGAGCTTGTCTATGAGGATGTTATTGGAGACTGTCAAAAGCCTTGCTGAAGCCAAGGGAGACAACATCCACTGCTCTCCCCTCATTTATCCAGTCAGTCATTCCATCAGAGAAGGCTATCAGATTGGTTAATCATGATTTCCCCTTGGTGAAGCCACGCAGACTACTCCCGATCACCTTCTTTTCCTCCACATGCTTAGATGAGCTGCTCCATCACCTTTCCAGGGATGGAGGTGAGGCTGACTGGCCTGTAGTTTCCTGGGTCCTCCTTCTTGCCCTTTTTAAAGGCTGGGGTGACACTGGTTTTCTTCCAGTCTTCAGGCACCTCTCCTGTTCTCCATGACCTTTCAAAGATGATGGAGAGTGGCCTAGCAATAACATCCACCAGCTGCCTCAGCACTCGTGGGTGCATCCCATTAGAGCCCATGGATTTGTGGGTGTCACGCTTGCCTAAATGATCTCTAACCTGATCCTCCTCTACCAAGGGAAAATCTTTCTTTCTCCAGACTTTCTCTCTTGCCTCCAGGGTCTGGGATTCCTGAGGGCTGGCCTGAGCAGTAAAGACTGAAGCAAAGGTGGCATTCAGTAACTCTGCCTTCTCTGTATCCTTCATCACCAGGGCACCCACCCCATTCAGCAAAGGACCCATATTTTCCCTAGTCTTCGTTTTGCTACTTATGTATTTGAAGCCCTTCTTGTTGTTCTTGACATCTCTTACCAGATTTAATTCCAAATGGGCCTTAGCCTTCCTCATCGCATCCCTGCATACTCTGACAACGTTCCTATATTTCTCCCAAGTGGCCTGTCCCCCTTTCCACATTCTGTATACTTCCTTCTTCTGGTTGAGTTTTGCCAGGAGCTCCTTGCTCATCCATGCAGGTCTCCTGCCCCCTTTGCTTGACTTCTTACTCATAGGGATGCTCTGATCTTGAGTTTGGAGGAAGTGATGCTTGAATATTAACCAGCTCTCTTGGACCACCCTTCCTTCTAGGGCCCTAACCCATGGGATTCCTCCAAGTAGGTCCCTGAAGAGGCCAAAGTTTGCTCTGCTGAAAGTCCAGGGCTGTGATCCTACTTATTGCCCTGCTTCCTCCTCGCAGGATCCTGAACTCCACCACCTCATGGTCACTGCAGCCAAGGCTGCCCCTGACCTTCACATCTTCAACCAGTCCTTCTTTGTTTGTTAGTACGAGGTCCAGCAGCACACCTCTCCTTGTTGGCTCCTCCACCACCTGTGTCAAAAAGTTATCATCAATGCTCTGCAGGAACCTCCTAGACTGTTTGTGTCTAGCTGTGTTGTCTCTCCAGCAGATATCAGGGTGGTTGAAGTCCCCCATGAGAACCAGGGCCTGGGATCATGAGGCTACTTCCAGTTGACTGCATTCACCTGTTGGAGGCATCCCGACTTGAGCCACATTTTGCCAACTACCCTGTCACAAACAGGAAGAACTCTCCACTTCCCATCTTTCCTAGTTTAAAGCCCTTCTTACCAGGTTGGCCAACCTGTTGGCAAAGACACATGTGCCCCTCTTGGTGAGGTGGATCCCATCTCTCCCCATCAGTTGTCAATCTTCAAACAGGGTCCCATGGTCACAGAAACCAAAACCCTGTTGCCAACACCAGTGGCACAGCCAGTTGTTAACTTGGAAAGTCCTTCTCTTCCTCCTCTCATCCATCCCCCTCACTGGCAGGATTGAGGAGAAAATGACCTGGGCTCCCAGACCCTTTACCACCATCCCCAGAGCTCTGAAATCCTGTTTGATGGTTTCCAATTTGCCCTTGGTGTCATTAGTGCCCACATGGAAGAGCAGCAGAGGGTAATAGTCTGATGAGTGGACAAGCCTTGGCAGTCTTTCCATGACATCTTGTATGCGAGCCCCTGGCAGGCAACAAACCTCTCTAGATAAGAGGTCAGGTTGGCAGACAGGTGCCTCCCATCCCCTGCAGCAGGGAGTCCCCCACAACAATCACCCGCTGCTTCTTCTGGGTGTTCCCGCAAGGCACAGGGTCTGTTGTCCCAGTTGCTTCTCTTGCAGCCATGTCCAGCTCTTCCTCATCCTGGAGGGCACTAAACCTGTTCCTCAATCGCAAGTCCTCAGGAGGAGTAGGAGCCTTTCTCCTCCTACGAGGAGTGACCAGCTTCCAGCCGCCTTCTACAGTACTGTTTCACATGGCACAGAGCCCTCCGGCAAATCCACTGCTGTGGGGGGTTGAGACTCCTGGAGCTGTACAGTCTCCAAGAACACCCTGTCTATCTCCTTCTCATCTTCTCGGATGCTACGCAGCCTACTGACTTCCTCCTGTAACTCCCTTACCTGACGACACAACCCATCAACAGCAGCCCACCTCCTGCAGGAGAGGTGACTGTCAGCCCAGGCCTCCCGGAGAGGCCCCAAGCACTCCCTGCAGCCTGAGAGCTGTAGAGCTGCATCTGCTGTCAGAGGGTCTGTCTGGGTCCCAGCCTCTGACACAGCCAACGCAGCAACTCCAACGGCTACTGGGGAATGTGCTCTGCGGCGTGTCATGACCATACTTGAGGAAGCGTACACTGCAGGGATAGGAAACGAAGGTGCCTTCTTGCACCCTTCTGCTCAAACTGCTGCACTCTGGGAGCCACACTCTAGGCCTGGCTCTTATATAGGCCTCTCCCTAGCACTGACTCACAGGGTGCTTGACCTGCCCTAATCAAGGGCCACCTGGATCAAAGGCCCCAACTCCCTCTGATCATGGGCAACCAAGAGAGCTCGTCAGCTACACCAAGCTAGAGCTTCTGCCAGGAGAAGTTAGGGCTTCCTGCAGTTGTCCTTGCCTAGCTTCCCCTTTCCTGCTCGCAGCAATCACCTTATAGTTCCTTGGGGGTCCTCAGAAAGCCCCACAACTTCCAACAAGGTCCTCAAAGTTCTAGTCAGAGCCCAAACACTGCTGCGCAAACTGCTGCGTCTGTTCGCTGCCTCTGTTAGCTGCGAGTCCATCTTATGGCCCATATCCAAATCATGTCTTTAAATCATTTTGGCTTGATTATAAAACATGAAGCCTGTATCAATGTTAAATATACTTCATTGCTTGCTCATCACAAAATTTATTTCATCCAAAAGGAGGGGACATGGTAAATTCTAAATGGTATTTAATAATACACTAGCAAAAAAAGTCACTAGACATGGGGGATGGGGTGAGCTTTCAAATAGCTTAGAAAGAGTAATTTATCTTTGGCTCCACCACTTTCTTTCCTTTTTAGATCAAATACTGATCTCTGTTCAGCTTTAATTATACCAAGCCAAAAATACCAGTGCCTGTGTTTTATCCGGATTTTTCCCTAGAGCACCTTGATAGGTTATTTGACAGACTGACAGTATTTTAATTCATGTTCCAAAAACCCAAATTTCTACATAGCCTTTTACCTTCCAGGCCTTATTGTAACTGCCTGCCTTTCTGGAGGGAATGACATTTGTGTGCTCTGGCAGAGAAAAATGGAAAAATGAACTAGTTAGTCTCTAAAAGACTACAAAGTTCTCTCTGAGCTGTGCAGTGTGTGCTGCTGTCTCCTCTGCACCAAAGCATACTTTGGCACCACCTTCACGTCTTCTGTGACCTTTTATCACAGAAATAGATCAAAACTGAGTTCCAGCCACTTTGCTCTGAACCACAGTTTGTATTCAGAAAGGCCAGTGGCTTATAATATGCTGTTCCATCTGGGGTTCATTATGAATAATTCCCCTCTGTTTACATCTCTAGATTAGGTTAGAACTAAGTTAGTTGTGCCATTTTTAGTCTGCATACATTTAAAAAGGAAGGTTAAAGACAGGGGTGAGGGGCTTTGGTTAAAAAAAGAACATTTTCTATGTGGTCCACCTTGGAAATAGGAGATCAAGTTTTGGCAAAAACACAAGAGAAAAAAAAACAAGAGTGGCATGCTATTGTCTTGATGGCAAAAATAATACTGCTTGAATAAAGCCATGACTACACAGTTTGCTGCATTTGCATGGAGTGAGGTTGGCAGGCTAGCAATGCTCATTCATACAATTCTTACTGTTTTCTAGGTTTCCTACAGCATTTACCTAAAGCAATAAGCTGGATTGTTTTAGTTCAGTGCCATTACAGACAAGTGACTAGAACAAACAAATGAGGTGGCTAAAGAAACACGTAACATGCCTTCCCAGTGATCTGCATTTGGATGTAACAAGCAGGTGAAAATCTGGAGTCCCATCGTAAGAATACATTTTGGTAGAAACCCATGAGGACAGCCAACTACAATTTCCAAGTGTTGATCTAGACAAAAACTGGGATGCACTCTCAAATGTATGTAGTAATAATTTGCATAGCTCCTAACAGATATCGTTGTCTATCACTGTGCATGGCTTTATAAGTTGCCAACTTTAATGGTTCACACAGCTTTGAAATCTGCTATTCATTTGATATAAGGGCTGGCAAATTTTTTCTCAGCGTAGCTTTATGTGATGCTTCTGAACACAGTTATGACTTTTCAACAACACTGCTAGCTATTAGAAGACACCAAAAAGTACAGTATAGGAGCAAAAACAATCATGGAGATAATGTGAGTTCTGATGAGTTTAGTAAAATCTTACTGCTTCTTTCGGTAGTGAAGTACTGCACTCTTTATATATATGGTTTGGATAACTTTCAGGAAGATTATTTCCCTTGAGTTTCCTGAAAAATTAAGTCAGAAATACAGCTCATGTGACCCTCCTCCTGTGGATACTATTAAAAATGTGATCCTTTCTATTAGATTATCTCAGTCTAAGCACACCATGAAGAAAGAACTTGCTAAAATCAACTGCTTTCAAGTACTTCTGCTTTAAATACTATTATTATTATATATTTTTTAACATTGGTGATCCCTTTAGCTTTGCTTGATAACATGAGGTTTCATGCTGAAAATATCTCAAACTTGGGCTCTCATTACGATCAGGTATATACAAAAATTAATCATATATCAGACGTTGCATAAATAACATCTCTATCATTTTATTTAGGTAGCACATAAAGCATATCTGTCAGGGTTCTTAGATACCATTTCTGAGGAAGCTATTTAGAATTTTGTTTGGATATTGCCACAGTGAAAACACACAGGGAATAAGTTTCCAGTGATTGCAGATCTTGACCAGAAGGAATTTTGTTTGTAAAAACATTTCATAAACTATTTTAAAAATCTGTTTCTCATAAAGCCTGCATGGACAGACAGATACATGCATACTTACCTCTAATAAAAAAGATCATTACATCAGAGGTTATATATTTATATTCTATCAATCCACCCCGCTATTAACTTAAAACATCAAATCACATTCCCTCCATGGAAGAATTCTCTTCCATTTGTTCTAAGCACTGAAATATGAAGAACAGGTGTTTGGATTTAATTCCAAATGAGAAATGCAGCTTTTTGGCATGGACACAGTTTAGCAAATGGAAAAGACTGAAATCTGGACATTTCTTGGTCTGTTTCTGTGTTTACTGGCAGCAATATGACACTTACAGGTTGCACTGTTAAACACTAACTCAAAAATGGAGAGGGAAGTGATCAAATTAACATAGTCAGATCACAGGTCAGGTCAGCACACACACGGGTAAGATCCTTGAGAGGGCTCAGTACTAATTTATAACAGCTCTATTGATACAGATAGAAAATCTTTCTTTGCTTCAAATTAATTCTTTTCAAGTGGAAAAGAATTATATCAGCACTAAACACTTCACAGTGCCAAATGCTAAAAGATTTAGGACCTGATGCTGTGTTCTCTAAACTCACACAGGATAAAGGTTTGACCTCATTGCTTATATTCACTGCTTCATTCAGATCTCTTGCCAACCCTGTTAGCATGGTATTTTTGTTGAAAGTCCTCCATGTCAGCCAAGGCAACAGATCTAACAAGATTACAAGGACATATCATGCATTGCTGCTTAAAATCATTAGGATTGTTAGCGTATTACATCTTAATATCAAGTGGCACAATTCCTACCTAATTATAACAAAAAAAAAAAAGGAGAGAGAAAAGGAAAGAAAAGCAAAAAGAGCAGAGCAATAGTCTGTTTAACTTAACTTCTTGAACTTTATCTTTAGATTTGTTGTTCTATTGTTCTTACTGTGTTTTAGTTTTGTTTTTTTTTTTGAACTTACCAATGATGTTCAAGAAGTTAAATCAAACATATTCTTCAGAGAATGAAAGTACAATGATAAGGAACAATAATTAAAAGAAGAAATAAAGAGCGTGGGTCAACAAATGTAGACTGTAATGGAAGCTAGGCTCCATTCCCTGGACTGCCACTCACCCACTGTCTAATTAAAGGCAAACCTATTAAAGCCAAACCTTTTCACCACTCTGAACACTTCTCCTGTTCTCTGTTCAACATCTCTTTAAATTATAATTCTTTTTGGCAGCTCAGAGAATATATTTGTATATCATCATATACCGACACCCACACATGCATATATGTATTTATATATACATACACATGCTGCATAGTACAATAGGGCCTCTTTTAGAGGCTATAAATATTATAGCTAAATATTATATTATGTTGTAGCTTACATAATAAAACATATATATTATGTTGTAGCTTACATAATAAAATAAGAAATAGCCTTAGCAGAATTTTTTTTTTACAGTACTATTAAATGAAGGCTCTCCCCTCCTCCAAAAAAACCAGAACCACCCATTCTAGCTCTAAAATTTTACTAACATCATTAGAGGGAAACCCCCTGAACTCCAAAACACAATGAATGGACCCAAATGGGTCTGAACTAGAATGATAAAATTTGCTAACGTATTTCCACTACTACCATAATAAATATCACCTGAAACAGGCCCACCCATATCCCAATATAATTCATCCAGTGATCCAAATATTCTCATGATAAACATGCAGATGACCCTAAAGCAACCAAAATGAACTTGTACACACAATCTACAAAAAAGAAAAACACTTAGCTATCAGTGGAGGAACATTTCTCAGAGAACAGTCATTTAATTGGTAACCTCTCAGTTCTCATCCTCGAGGGAAACCTACTTAACATCTTCCAAAGACAAGCTTGAAAACTAAAATTGACAACTGGATATAGGAGAACCACAGATACAGTGATAGTAGTTTTATGGCACATTGTAACATCCCCTTCTCCCTTTCTTCTTCAGGTTATGGATATAAATCTTTTTTTCTCCTTAGAAAAATCTACCTTATCTTTCAGAGATGGTTCAGTATCCATAACAAAACTACAAACAATTCATCCTGACTTTTATTTACCTTTCATATCTGCTGCTTCTAATTCAGGCCTGAGGAAGGGCTTGAATTTCTTGAAATCTTGTTTTATTTTTCCAGGTATGCTGATGTATCTAACAAAGCATGCTAGATTTATTTGCAAACACCATTTCAGTTATGTCCTTAAATCATCAGAGTTGCATCAAACCAACTGCATTTGGTTAAGTACTGTTTTCCATGAAACTGGAATCAAGAATGACGTATACATGACAGCCCAGATTTACTGGCCCTCATTTTGATCTATGTCCCTTTGCCTAGTGTTTCTTAAAACAGTTTTCAGGCTTTCAGAGGCTGTTAGTCAACAGGAAATAGTAGATGCAACAAATCTGCTGGAAGTCAGACCAGATGCTTCCTGGTCTACATATTCATCCACAGCACTCACCTTTCCACCCTCATCAAATTTGCCCACATGATAAAACCATTCTCGGGAACAGAACCAGGTTGGCATGATCACAGTAGGGCCATGGGAGGTAAATACCTAGGAAAAAGGTGGAAAAAACAAAAAAATAAATATAAAAAATCAAACCCAGGCTAATTAATACAATGTCAAAAATAGCATCTATTGGGAAACAAAGTAGATCTTACACATTCACCTAAAAATCTGCAAATACTTACTTATATTTAACCTTCAGCACAGAAAAGCTCCACTGAAATATTTGTTTATAATATAACATGTGCTTAGTGCTTAAAATGTAGCGTATGCCAGCATCTCTGAGGTGTCACAGCCACATAGATGAATCTCTATTTCCTGCTTCAGATTCCATGACCCTCTATTCTATCATAAGTTACAAACAAACATGGAATACTTGGAATTATACTTCAAATTTTGAGAAATATACTGGAAATGACAGTTCTATTAAAAGTGCCAATGCTGATAGTGAAGGGAAAGGATTGAAGAAAATCTTAAAAAATTACAGTTCTTAAACTTAACGCTAGAATTGCACATTGATTTTCCATTTTTTATCCCTTATAAATATATTAAATAGGAACTTCCACTGATCTTTTATTTCTGACAAAGACACTTAAATTATCAAGCTGGGACAAGTACAATACAATTTGGTTTTAAACATTACCAGAGCACTATGGATTTGCTACCCCAGTGGTACCTACCTTAAAAGGTTGTCAGAAAGAAAATGCTTTAGGGAATGAAAAGGGAGTGGCTATTAATTTCATCCTCTTGAATAGTGACAGCCAAGAATTATACAAATCAGTCTTTGCGGCTTTAAACAAACCTGTCGTGAACACAACTATGAAATAAAGCAGAATCTGGATTACGGAAGGTAAACCGATTCTTTCCTTTATTACAAGGTGAAGCATCCAGCCAAACAATAGACTGAACCTGCCAAACAGAACGGGCAAAGTTAAGGCAGCGAGCGGCCTGTGCCGTGTTCCAAGAACTCTACAGGAAATAGATTACAGCCTGATTTACACAGTGAGAAGAAAAAAAAAAACCCAAAACAAAAAAACCCTCCAAACACCACACCATTACTGCTACTCTTCAAACACTAATGAAAATGCTGATCTTATGAGCACATCATTCCATAGCATGCTATATTGGCAATATTAATATTCTCATATAGTTGAAATTTTTAAACATCAGTGCATAAGTGTAAACTTTGTCGCTTGCACTTAGGCATGTACACGCTCAAGGTGCTAAATAACTATCCCTCATCTTGATTTCAGCCTGAGATGGAGTTCCTCAAATTCTTGTCATGTCTGGATGCTTCCATTTCCATGGAGAAACAGAGATTTAGAAGCCAAATTTTACGCACCCAGTTCTCTACAGGCACTTAGATCAGCTCTCCAAGCAACTTAGTGTAGAAGTCTAACCAAAAGCTCATGGATGATCTACTCCCAGTGTTTTATGGCATGAACCATGTGACCAACTGCAGGCACCCACTTTTGGGTGAAATGCGCTGCATTCTAAACTCCATGGACATAACGATAGATTTACGCTGTCGAAAAGGGAGCCTAGGGTGACTTGCTTAGATGCTTACATTTTAGACAACCCTATTGAGTCAGAATAATCCCCACCACCTAATAACTATGATTTAACACATTAATGGCTTGTCCCTAACAGGGATACTCTGGCTTCTGAGGTGCTAAATGTTAAGAACTCCCCCCAAAATCAGTGGGAGCTGAAAGACTCAAAACAATCCCAGAAAATCAGAGTAGACATGACTAGTCAGTACATGGTTATTAGCTCCACACTAATTAATTACAAGGGCAATTGCCCACAACACACTGCACATCTTTCCTAAATCAAACACTGCTCTACAGCTCTGTCCATTTCAGAGAAGATACTGAATCACACAAACTCATTGATGGCGAGGTGGACGGGTTGCTACGTATGATTTCTGGGTCTTATCCTTCAAAAAAGACCTTGAACCTGGAATAGTACACCAGCTGAGAGTCAATGAAATGGTAAAAAACCTTTGTCTGTACGAATGCCTCAACATTTCCAGCCTAATGTCAAAATAAGCTTAAGCAGATCTAAATCTGTGCTGCTGCCGCAAAAGGCAAACTCATCCTACCTTGTCCCTTGCTATGTTGAAAACAGTGTTAGTGAAGCTGTGCAGCCAGCCAAGATATATATATACATTTTTGCTAGCTTCATTTTCAGCTGGATCTGCTCCCTGATCCAGCTAACCACATAACCACCACAGTGACACTAGTGTTTATGCGGGTAGGTGGATCAGGGAGCACACTAACACGGAAGAGCAGGGAGGAAAACAGGGCACCAACCACAGAGGAGAGCAAGACCATTCTCTTCAGCAGCTATACAGATAATCCACAGATAATCTTTAATCTGACAGGAGAAACTATATGCTCAAAGTCTATTTTTACAGTATGCCTGGATTAATTTAACAGCTCTCCCACCCGCCCTGCCTCTGGCTATGCACCCCTGTCACCTCCAGCAGCATTGGCTCTCACCTGACCCCATGGGCAGCTGGATCAGAGCACTAAGCCAGTAGGAAAACGATTCTTTTTTTAGTTAGTTTTCCATAGCCTTCGTTCTCTGAAGCGGTTCACTGTGGGGTCAAACTAGCAATACTGCTGACATACTGGAGGGGGAAGGAAAATGTTCTGGAGAAGAAAACAAGACTTCCCTTTTCGGTCATGGCCCACAGTTAATCAGTCCAGTCGTAATATAAAACTGCACCCTCTGCCTGTGAATGCTTACAGCAACGGGAGGAGAGCTGGCTCAGAAAAAACATTAAACTCCTAACAATTATATCGAAACACTGCAGCATCTGCCAAACTTTTGAAAGCTATTTCGGCTTCAGGAGAAGGAAAACAACCACAAACTTCTGCATTTGGGAAATTCTAGATGTCAGATCTCCTCTGGATTTTTTTTTTTGCCTACTCTGTTGTCACGCACACTAGCCAAAGCATTAAAAAATGGGGAAAGGATTAGAAGACACTGATAAAAGCCTTTCGCTTTGTGAAATTGCCACTTGAGATTTTATCTACAAAGGTTTTAGACTGTGTGGATTGGAACAAGACAAACAAACAGGACATGCTATCCTTAAAAATCAAACCAAAGTACAGTTTATGATGCAGCTCTATAACTGCTATGTTAATTTTTCTTGCAAACAATCCCCAGCTCTGTCCACCAAATGTTTTTTTTATCGCCTCAGAATCTTCTTGGGTCTTCAGTCCCCTTCTTTCACTAATTATTAGTGAATCCTGTACACCTGTAAGATCTATTTGAGGAGTTAATTCATTATACTGGAAGGCAATATGGAATTCTTCACATATAGCTGTCTTGGAAGATTAATCCTCAACTATAGTTAAATCTGCTGTTACTTACAGTACACTATAAGCTATAAGGATTATCTAAATATAGTCCAGCAAATGAAAACAACTTGTCAAAAAAAAAAATAGAGCTTGTAGATGAAGGTATAAATCTGTCCCAATTTAGAATTTCTAAGGAACACAGCATTTTATCCTAATTATACTGGGATCCATCTTCATCAGCTTCCAGATAACACACACAGGCTGCTATTTCAGCAACATATTTGTTAAATTATTTAGAATTTTTTTGTCATCTGGTTTTGTTCCAAGGCTCAAGCAGCAAGTAATTGCAACTGATTTACTCTGGTTGCTCTTGCTAACTGTTTGGCTATCAAATTACATTCAAGTTTTATACAGAATCTCGGGGAAAGAATTATAAGGAATATAAAGAGTTGGAAAAGCAATTTTCATTTGTTTTGTTTCAAAGCTGTCAGCAAGCACATGTGATTCTGGTCCCCAGCGACGTTCACTTCAGATCACATCAGCACCCAATAAGAAACTGAAATTCCAGGACAAAGAATGGCATTCCTGTGTTTACAGAGACTGTTCAAGCAAAGTTCTATTTCCTGAACCAGCAAACAAAATCTAATAGTAATGTGCCAAAAGAATACATGTAGATGGTGAGATAACCTCACTGTATTTTGCCACGCAGAACATGGACAGGAAGCTAGACAGCTCGCAAGAGCAACGTATTTAACCAAGTGCCCAGATTGCTCTCCAATGCAACTAGTTATTTCCCCAAAATACACTACACTGGAGTATTTATGGTAACTATATGCACACAGGTCGACGATTAGAAATGATCTCCTTTGTGAGGATGAATAAAGCTTTTTCAATACCCTGGATCATATATTAACACACAACTTTGAGGTATCCAGTCAGAAGGTGAAAAAGGAAACAAATAAACAAACATCATGTCAGCTGTATCCAGACCATGACCAAAGGTCAACACTCCTGATTTAGATAAAATGATGTGTTAAGAGGCTAGTGCATTGATTTAGCAGTGAATGTACCAGGATTTCATTACTGGAGAGTAGGTTTTACATCCGGAATCAGGGGTGTGTTTGCATGTGACAGAAGAGACATGGAGGTAGAGAAGAAGAAGGGATTTCTTATCCTACTTCAAAAAAATTATTAGGCAAATAAGATTTTTCAAAACAAGAATTACAACAAATTTTACTAAGCTTTAAGGAATCTAAACACCCAATCTGGTATGGATTACATTGAGTTAGTTTATATTATATTGAACTGTTTCACCCTCTCCTATGCCTATATAAATAATTGCCTAATCATTGGACGCTTTAAGACTAGCTGAAAATCCCTAAAGAAGCCATGATCTGGCACAGTAAAAAGTACACTTCAGAGATAAAACCTGCCATAGCCTTCTGTACTGAAAGACTGAAACATAAACAGTAATTCTGATACAGGCTTGACTAAAAATCAGCATTACCTATCCTTCATAACTCCAAACTATATTCAGGGGAAAAAAAAAAAAAAATCAAATTCAGGCATCCTGGGAATGCTGTAAGCTAAAACCAGTGAAAGCAAAGAGCATTCAGCACCTCTGAGAAAGTATTCCAGTTCTTCTCATGGAAAAATTTCAACCCACAGCTCCCAGTAACTTCTTCAGGATTTGAAGCCTTATTAAAAGCTGAAATGTTTCACAGTTTGCAAGAAATGCACACGCTCTTTGCAACAACAGAACTAATGTGAGCAGCTGCAATTTGTTGCCTTCTCACTTGCCGTATCTGTTTCTCTACCTGATATTTCTGCCACCAAATAAAGTGACTATTTGAAGGGATCTACACTGGTTGTTTTCTGTAACGACTACCTAGATTATACATGTAGTCCCCATTTCAGGATGTAGCTGGAGAATTCTACACTGCAGAGATTTTTTTCTTAAACCTCTAAGTAGGTTCCAACATTTTAAAAGTTATTCCAGTTCAAATTAAAAGATAATATTTTCAAAAAATTGGTTATATAAAGTAAAACGATCTCTCTTTGGTCAACCTTCCACATAAATACAATCCAAACGAAGAACGTTGTGTACAAGCTGTATGATTGCCATCTAATTTTTTTTTGAATTTTACATAAAAAGTCTTAAGCCTATTCAAAGATGCAGCCACTGAACACTTTAGCATAGAATACCTATGCAACAAAGTATTGCTGACTTATGGAGTGCCAGGAATATACACCAATATTAAAACAAACAAACAAAAAAACCCCCAAACCTTCATCTTCTGAAATGAGTCAGTTGGAGGAATAAAATATAGTAGACTCTTATTTCTTTTGCGGATGCATTACCTAGATTGTGTATTAACATGTCCTCACTTCTTCCTCTCAACATCTCTAGCTACAACAGAGTGCCACAAAGACTGTTACGCAAAGACTTCTTATACCAGGCTACATTCCACCCACCTTTTTTTCTTTTCTTTTTTCTTTTTCTTCAGTTGGCAGCTGAAAAGAAATCTGCTTACAGATCTTCCAAAGGTAAATATATTAACTATGGTTTTATAGTCTAATACGTACATTTTGAATTAGCTGTGTCTTTGCTTTTTGTGAGCTAGCCCATGCCAACCCCATTGGGCTGGATAATTGAGAGTTGACTATACCACTGAATATTACTTTCTTAGTTGAAAGTTCCCAGTAAAACCCAATAGCAAATGCCATTCTTCCAGCCCTTTTCAGATCTTTTATCGTCTAATGATGATGAATTAACCTACTGGTGAAATCAAAAGAATAGATGCATGCTCAGAGAATAGCCTGTATGATTTTGGCAGGTCTTACATCTTTTTTGTCTGTAACCTGCTGAAAGTGGTCTTGTAACATCCATACCTTTACAAGTCTCTGATTCTTGGAGAGTTTCCAGTATTTAAAGAGTCAAGTATTTACAATGGAAGAACTACTCCAACCAGTAAAATGAAGCGTTCCATACCAAGAAGTTGCCTACTTGGCTTTTAAAAGGCTTGCTGTTTATGCTGAGTTTTTACCATGAAAGAAAGAAGATAATCTGCTTAAAATCATATTAGCAAATAGTAAATTGTGATCAGAACAAATCAGAAATCTGTAAAAATACTACAATGATGAATGCTCATGTAATAAATCTTAAAAATGCTGTTTCCACTTGACTTTTTCTTTTTAAAGAGCTGAACACGCCATTAAGTATTTTTGCAAAATGAAGACTAGGTCTTTTACATTTTGAGACAGTCCCCAAATTAAAAAAATATATAACTGAAATAGAAATTCTAAGTTATTACAACAGAGTTTATATTACACAGAAATTTTCACCTCAAAGATTTATGAAAAACAAAAGACGACACAAATGTCCTGTTTGGAATGACAGATATGCCAATTTTGGCGATAACAAGGACAATTCTACCAGTACAAAAAGTTATGAGATCTTTAGTGCTCAGAAGATGACTTCAAAGTAACTATATTGCTGTTCAGAGCTAACAACTAATTTACTGCTCATAAAAAAATCAGCTATATTTGTAACTTATTAAATATTACTTAATATATAACAATATATACAGCACATAGATAATCATGCTAGCCCTGCAAAGGTCTGGAAAAGCTGCTTTTCTTTGGGCCCGCACTGTTACTTCCCAGCAACGTCTCCTGCTTCACTAATGAGTGCTGCTGCTATAGGGAAGTATATGCTGCTGAGCAGCTTACTTCACTTTTACTTCACCGCTATACTCCTACAATATCATCTCACTAGATGGTGTGCAGCAATGAAAATAAGACTATCCTGCCTTTTTAAGTGCATGACGCTATGTCCACAATTAACAGAGCAGTCAGTTGTTTGCTTCTCTAAACATTGCTAGTAATGATGAAATTCAAGCATCAGCTGAAAAGCAATTCCTTTTACAACCATGTCTGCAGTTTCTCTCTGTTCAGTCCAAAATGCATTAAATATCAAATGTGTTCAATATTTCTCATAAACTATATGACTAATTTTGGCAATTTTTAAATAGTTGTGCCATTTTATCATTTTGTTTAATCATACATAATGATGATAAGTCGACAAGACAGAAATGGCTTTCCAATTGTAATGAATATACAGCAAAAAAACCATTTTATTGTAAAAAAAAAAACCCTTTATTGTAATAAAGTTCTGATTATTAAATAAAAAGTTTAGGACCAAAAAACTTTCTTTAAGCCCAATTATATCTCTTTGTCAAATCTATAATCTCAAATTATGAAAAGAATCACAAACAAAGCAAATTCATGTAAAAAAGCAACATATGAAACTTGCCTACACACCATCATCCAAAATGAATGATCAACTGATATATGAGTAAATCTCCTGGTAAATTTCAACTTCAGTGGATTTTATAATACAGCTATTTTGAGAAGAAAAGATTGTAAAGTTTAAATATTTTTGAGATTGTAGTCAAGTTTATCCTAAAGCATGATAAATCCCAGATACTAATGCTCACTGCTTCTCTTTTTTAAATGAATTTTAGTGTTATAAAAGTTGCACGCACCTTGGGAGTGGGGGGAGATAGGGACCTCAGTTAAATGAATGCAATACAGGCATCTTCTAAACAAGTATAGAAATTCAGCTAAGGAGATTGCTTCCGAATTTGAAAAGTCCAGCTCTGTGGTCACGTACATGCAAAAGATCCATAGAAGAAATATTAAATATTCATGCAAACTAGCTGTATTTATTTCAGTACACATGGTATTTCCTTTAGTTTTCTCCCCCCTCCCAAAGTGCTTAAAATTTAAATAGATTAAAAAAAAAATAGGTAAGATTTTAGAGTACAAATTCGAAGTATTTGATTAAGAAGAAGAAAAGTAGAATGTTTTCTTTAGGAAATCAAAGCAAACTTTACCCTAAATCTTGCCCTCATGACTTCTTGTCATATCACAAGTCTTTGGAGGCTATCAAAGCACTGAGTGCATTCCCGTGCCCCATGAGGGCACTTCAAAATTGTGAATGGGAGAACAAAAGAAAAGACTGAAAACAAAAATTGTTATTTAATTATTTTAGAAAAATAAATTTCACTGTTAGTGGAAAAAAAAAAAAGTCATGCAACCGATTCCATTGGGCAAATGAAAAAAAAAAAAACCTTCTTAGAGTTCTATTTTATAAAAATGGCCAAATAATAATGTTCTGTAGATTATTTCAAAATTTTTACCCCACAATACACATTCTTGTAATGATGTATACTCATTGGGGGAAAAAAATCAGTACCTCAGCAAAAGCTTTTACACACATACATATTTTTGATAACGAAAGGGACCTAACGTGTCAAGAACTCAGTGATCTGTTACACTAGTTTATTTTTCAACAGTGCAGAAGACAAAACTTGAAAGGCCTTGACCAATTCTGAGAATATGCAGAAATAAAAATTAAGTGCCCATTAATTTGTAAAAGTCTGAGAAAAAACAGAGCTGAGAGCAGTACAAAGCCTTTCCTTCCTATCAACATTCTCTTGTTTCAGCCTCCCTAATAACTTGTTGATGGGTTTATATGTGAGATTTGCTTTTGTAGGTCCTTTCACTGCCTCCTGGCCAACAATCTGGTCAACATTTCCTTTTATTTGTGACTCTTCAACCAAAGAGAGTATTTGTTTACTCTACCACCAAAACTCTCACAGTATGAGGCAGTTTGTAGATCGTATCATCTCTCTGAAATTGGGCTCTAAGTATGCAACACCACCGACATTTATTCCTACTTTAAGTTCACTCTTGAACGTGTCATTTCCTATCGCTGTTTTGAATTAGTAACTACTTCATCAGGCAGACAATCAATCCAGCATGTTAACATATTTTAAAAGTCTCAAGAATTCAATGATAAGAAGGAAGGTAATGAATAACTTAAGATCTTCCCACTGGGGACTGGTGAGAATTAGCTGTAGGGTACCTGTGCTCCAACTGGACCAATACAGTCAACAGCAAAGAGCAAGCCCTGGGGCCCAAATCCATCCCATCTAGATCTGAGGTTTCTAAGCAAGCAGCCCAGTCAATATGGGTCCTCCTGGTCACAGGAAACCACCTCTGTGTGGCAGCTCTTCTCATCTAAGGTCTCGGCTACCCTCCCTAATGAATGTGATGGAGCCCATGGGTGAATGAGGCTTCTACATTAACCAGTTTTGGCAAGCCCCTAGCTTTAAGCAGGTCAAATCTCTGCCTAAGCCTCATGTCTCCATACATTCAGGGAATTAGACTACAATAATTATCCTCAAATTGATTAAATGAATGAATAAGAAGCCATCTCTAAAAGACTGCTCAATATGCTAGGTGAAGCTGGATAATATATAAAGTACAGCTAAAAATGTTCAAAGAATTAAGAGAAAGTCTATTCTGCTACACATATGAAAGATTTTTTTCATTCTTCAAGACCGCTGTCTTACCCTGTCCTGCAGAAATATATACACTTGACAAAAGTAAGGAAAGGAAAGGAAAGGAAAGACGTACTACTGGCACTCAGCGTATACCATTGGTAAAGCTTACAGTGTTGTACAAACATGGAAGCAAATAAAGGGTGTTGTAATAATTTAAATTTCAAACAAAATACAAAGAAAAAATATTAATAACTATCCAAAGAAAGCTCACTGAATTAGAGAAGAAAATTTTGATTTTTCAGCTGCCAAGAAGCTGAAAATAGGCAGAGGAAACATATGCTAGAATTATACTTAACCATGTAATTTTAATTTTGAAAATAGAGGAGCAGTTTTAGCTATACTAAAAAAATCACATACAGTTGTAGCACCAGCTGAGAAGGACCTACTAAGCAGCTCTTGGGATTTGTGTCTTTGAAAGTTTCATGGATCACTCAACATAAACACCTTTGTGTCACAGACAGCAATGCCACAGTTTGGCACACACATCCTGCTAAAAATGATTAATATTTAAATGAGGTTTCAAATTTCCAAATGACAAATTCTCAAAAAATTATTGTAAAAAAAAAAAAGGCAGAATGACAATCTATTTTAGAAATATACAGAGTTAAATTGTGTAATAAACCTTAATTTCCTTATGACTACTTTGTTAAATTTAGACAAAATTTTAGATAATTTTTCCAAAACCATGAAATTGATAACAAGAACTTTGCACTTGCTGTTTGTTTAAAAAAAAAGAAAAACCAAAAAAGGATAAAACACAGCAATCCAAGAGGAACTTTAGGCAAAGCTCTCTCTTTTTTTCTCTAACAGCTGATGCAAATTATTACGAAGGTTGGTCCAACCCTTCCTACAGTAAAGGGAGATGCCACTTTGGACACCCATATGGGGAATGGCAAATCTCTTTGCTGACCCAGATGCAGCTTTTGGTGTTACAAACTAAGCAAACTAGGAGTCTTGCTGCACTGAACATGTCACCAGGACAGAGAGCTGTAACTTTGAAATTCAAGCACAATGCCAGAGTAACAAAAACTTAAAGAGAATAAGATCATTAATCAGATCTCCCATTAGGGTTTTATTTGACTTAATAATGATATTAAGCGGAATCAATATATCACTAATACTTAATTATACCTTCTAATGAAACATTTACTATTTTTCATATTTGTTGCACTAAGACAATATGACGTCTAACTACTACTTTGAATATAGACATCCACCGAAATCTGTGAAAAACTAAACTTCAAATTAACAACATAGAGTTCTGAATCCATTCCAGAAACACCTACATCCGCTCCTGCACTGCAAAGGGAACTCAGCCAATCTAACACTCGGGGTATTGGGCTCCCACGTTTAGTTTAACACTGCTGAACACAAGTGCTATAACCTCCTTTTGGAAGTGGGGATTGCTGCCTTTTCAGACAGCACTGCTTCATAGAGGAATCCTATATAAAAACATATTATAGAACCAGAAGGACTTCTGTATTGCAATAACGGAATCTAAATTCCAAAAATAGCATAACCTCAGGAATAATCTGTTAAATCCTGATTCAGGAAACCATTGCTTTAGCAACATATACTTAGGCAAGCTGCATATGTTTAAATATTTAGCTAGCTTGGGACAGCTATGAACAGCAATTTTTCACACATACACATTATTTTGCCCCAGCAAAATCCACTGGAGAGTTTGATTCAAGTTTAGAAGGAGAAAAAGGCAGCTTGATCAAGGAAAGAAAAAGGATTTTCAAAAGTAGGCCAATTCATCTATAAAAGCTACCTTTATATTACAGTGTTAACTTGCATCTTCTCTACCGGCAACAAGTCATCTTTGCTAATTTCAAATCCTAGGTACAACTGCAAATTATGACTGGCCAAAACCACCTGAAGCATTTTAGCTGTGCAGCCAGTTCCATGCTAATAAACATGTTCTTCCCCTTAAAAAAACCCCACAAAAACAAAACAAAACAAAAAAAACCCCCAAACCACCCACCCTTCAAATACTTCCCAAAAGACCATAAAATTAACGAGGTATAACAACTTCAGGACTTGTTATTCTGGCATATTTCAACCAACACCCTGTGAAAAATGACAGCAATGCTGGAACTGTGCAACGCAGCCTGTGCTAGCTCCAAAGCTGGTCACTGTGGTACCAGGTAAAGAAGCTCACTTCAAAGTTCATGGAAAAGATGAGCTGTTCCGTCAAAATTCCCATTTATTTTCCTACTTCACTGCAATGTGAGGAACTTTCATTCTAAGGAGAAGTAGAGAATATGGTACTGTATGTTCTTGCTGCTGTTTGCACTGTATGATTGCCACGTAGGATGAGGAAAGGAAATATCCACTCGGCTGAGAAAAACCTCCATTTAATAGAAGTACCAGAGGAAATCAGTGAAGTACACTTATTTTAAGCCATGCGCATACTTCAGCTGCTTCCCTGCACCAGGTGTGCCAGCTTTTTAGTGTTGAAGCAAGCGTGACACTTGAGGCACTTTAATTTTCAATTAGGTTGTTTCTAATAACCTCTTTCCTTCATTTCCAACGGAACTTCTCACATGTTTCATTCTATGCAATGATACTATGTTTATACCATCTGCCACTTAGAAAAGATACAAACCAGGTTTATATACAGTATCTGCAAAATGTAAAGTTAAAAAATTACACCAAGCCGCTGTACAATGTTTTAAGTTAAAGGGAAGATGTTTCTGTTTTCACTTATATCAGTGAAAATATAGACTACCTTCATGGACTTCAGCAGAATTACTGCAGTAGGAACGTAACTGGATGTAGTGTTTATACCGTCTGATCCGTAATACATTGCTGGCATGTCTGCAAGATCCTTTGCAGGCAGACATCAACTCTCTCTCGAGAGGAGGTGCATTAGTTTAGGGTAAGCACCATGCCACGCATGGACACCCGGCTTCCAGTCAGATCCATGAGTCAGCACAGTGAATTCCTGGCTATTTAGACGTGGGATAAAACTAGCCTTCACCTGCGTTCAGAAGGATGCGTCAACATACCCAGCAATGAAGGCATTTTCTCTGATTCATGAGGCCTTCTAAAATGGCCTGTCCAAATGACAGGTCATTTGGACATCGAGAGTATACCTGAAAGAGTTTAAGAAAGTATAAATATTTTAAGGCTCAGCTGCAATCAAAAAACTCTCATTTTCATACACACATTGCAAAAGAGGTGACACCGTTTTCTTTTGATTGCCACCAGAAGATGTTTGGACAATTTTTACTAAATCTTACCACATTACTTGATATTTTTTTTTATCCTCCGTTTCCAAGTTCTAAAGCTTCCAAGCTCTAAGCTGTCAGTCCAACACAATTCCCGCACATCCCTGCCCTTAGTATCTGCCCCGGTAACTCTGTTGGCCCCTGTCGGGCCCTAGCCCACCACCTCTCAAATGCCTCCTCCCACAGCAACCCAGCAGCGATGGCAGCAGACAGTAGTTTGCCCTTCATGTCTCATCCAAATAAGTACTCCTTTTCACGCTTGTAACTTTAAGTGAATGAAGGGCATGTCTTTCAGTTTTACCTTAGGGAACACAAAATAAACAAGCTGTCATTTTAAGGAAAAGTCTAGGAAAATAACAAGGTCTACAAGGAAAAAAGAAAAAAAAAAAGAACAAAACTTGAAACTTCTAATGCTCTCCCAGCTGTTCTGGTTCTTGCATTCTGTTTAAATATATATTTTTAAAAATTTATCTAACAGTCAAACAGTTCAAAATAACATCATACGTATGCTCTACAACAACTATCAGACCTGGATTATCTCATTTCTGCTGCAGCAATGAGATCCGCTTGTTTCTGTTAACTCATCACATGAATTTAAATAAATAAATAAACAAAAACACATTTAAGATCAATGCTACAACAAATGATTCAAATCTTATTCTTTCTTATGCCAAATTTCAGAAAGCTAATTGCATCTTTTGATAACAAAATCTTCCTTGTAGCTCAAGGACAATAGCATATTTATGATCTAAGTTTTTTTGGCGGAAGCATACTAATGCAAACTACAATGTCATGGAGTCAGTTAACAAGTTTTTATTTTAAATAAAAAGACATGTAACTTGAGGGGTTATTTTGTCTTTCTAGCTACACAACACATCACAAGGAGAGCTATCAGTGAATCAGATCAACTTACTGAAGTTAAAAGATACCATGCTTTCTCCCTACAAACCACATGTATTTCTTAATTATGACACTTTATAAAAACTGCAAATTAGTCTAACTTTAGTAATCATTTACTAAAAATGAATCTCAGACAAACTTTTGCTTACTGTACTAACATAAATATCATAAATCAGAAGTACCATGAAAGAACAGATACACAGAATCAGGCTCCTCTTGGGTTACTGTCTTTTAACAGATGTTATTTTCATAGGGTGGCAACTTCTAAACCTTGAGTGAGGCTTTTTCCATGATGAATACTAATACTACAGTTTGTTTTTAAAGTATATTCCATGCATTTTATTCCTTTACTTTATGGAAGAAAAGGACTGGTTCAATGTTCTGTTTGCTTAAAGCAAGCTATACATAATATTGACAGAATCTTAATGTTTCACTGTTTCAGTCTATCACCTGCTGTCACCAGTCTCTTACTTCTAAATAATTCTAGACAATTTATTTTCTTAATTTAATAAGAATTGTATGGACCTATTTTAAGATAAATAGTTGGCATTCTCCAATTTAAACATAATTTCTCATTAGCCAGCTGTGATCAGAAATAATCCTCAGCATTGCAGCTGCTTAGCAAATCCAGCAACAATTTTAAGTGTCAATATTTAGTAACAGAAGTTCAAATCCAAAATCCATCCCACATTAAAAACTGTACTCTTTTCAAGAATGTTCTTTATGTTCTTTTTCTTTCCTTTTCTTTTTTAGTTAAAATAAACCATTCCATTGACAAAAATGTGAAAGCAAGGCTGCTTCGTATGCAAGATGCAAGAACTTCTATGCTGTACATTTGAAGCTCTTACTGAGCACGCAGCTTCACAACTAGCTTCAGCCAACCCAATCGAGACTGTACTGCTCCTAACTGAGAACTCAGACTGCAAATGAACCCTGCAAATCTAAAGTAATAGTGGAAACATAGAAATATATTGCATGCTACTATGTAGGCCTGCATTATTATTCATTTTCAACAGAGCAAGGAATGAGATTTTTACAGCATATTGTTTACGCATTGTTGCTTTTTGTAAACAAGATAAAACATCCTACAACACGCTGGCATCCAACAAAGCTCCAGACTTTGATGTGTATAAAAAGGGCTGGTGCATTTTGTCAGTAAAATCTAGCAATCCCCTTAGCTCCTGTGCTTCCAAATATTTGCAAGTATTCAAAGTTACTTTGTTAGTAGTTGATATACATGAGCAAAAACATAAGGGTTTTTAAACCTAAAAATTAAAAGTGAGGTTACATTTAACCTTCAGTTAAAAGAATAAAATAGCTTTCCCTGCATTCAGAGAAAAGCAGGACGTGGTGCTTAAATCTCAAATAACTAAAGATCTGATGACAGATCACAAGTTTCAATCCTGTAGGAGAAAATTCTTTACTTAAAAGGTTCTTAGAGCTACAGGTGATTTATGTCACCCTTGGATGTTCCTTTCTTAGTCTTAAAAATAAAAGAGAAACTGTTAAAGCAACCTCCTAATTAGAGTGTCACTAGGACATAGAATGTACACCTTTTTTTCCTTTCTGAAAAGGTAAAATATCAATGTCCTCTGGGGGAAAAAAAAATCATCACAAGTTGAATTATGGAAGAAAGATTTGAGGATAAAGGAAGATTAAAACATAGCACTGCCACTAGAAACACTGTCATCCTCCTATGCAGCTGTTCCGTATTAAAAATGCCCAGATACTGTTCAGGTGCAGACTGGTGAAATCTCTCTCAGGACAAGAACTGTAATAGCTGACCCATATTCAGCAAAAATATGAACTATATTTTAAAGTTTCAGTATGGAATAGGTAACTGAAGCAATAGGAGGAAGGGAGAGAAATGAAGAGGGGAGGGTGGTGGAAATAAAACAACCCTGCAGAAATACCTTTGGCAGAACCCAAAAGCTACAGATAACAACTACAAGTACTTGTAGAAAGATCCTGGACGATAACAAAAAGTATCTGCTTCTTTCATGGGTTTCTCCCCTAACAGAAACAGCTTGGAAGGCCCCATACATTGTCGCTCCGCTCAGCTCGAAAGAGGTGATGTTGGATATAAGGCTAATACCTTTCAACATGTTCCAACACATCTCATAACTCTCCAGTTGATTTAAATTCACATGAAGTCATCTTAAAGAAAAACAAAAGTAACACGATATGCCAATTTATTTTATAAATGTCTGCTTTTACAGACCAAAACATGTGGATTTGATTTTAATCTACACAGTTTTAGTGATAAGCTTCCTAAAACCATCCTAAATCATTCTACACCAAATAGATAAATGGAAACTAATTTTCAGAAGTTTTCTCACCCTTTGTTGATCTGTAAAGGCTATTAGAATATTCCATAAAATCTCTTTTAGAGATTTTATATGCTACATCAAGCAGGGAGAAAATCATTTCAACTATTTCTCAAAAAATTAATTCCTTGCCATTAATATTTACTTTTTTCTTCTGAAAACTTTTCACTATGTAAAAGTTTCAAAGAGCTAGTTAGCAGTGTAGAAAAACGTTATAAACTGGAAAACATGGTTTTGACCCTAGTTGTTCTGAATATATGTCAGCACTGGAAGAGACATGATGGGCCTGATTCAAATTATTATATTTACTATGTTCATTAATCTGCACTTTCACATCTACAGCATTGCCCTAGTAGCTTAGTAACAATATTTCTTTAGAATATTTTGTTTGTACAAATGTTGAAGAACTGAATTTATCTTCTGAGCAACTGTTAGCTATTTATATCATAAAAGTAGAAGTATTTTGACATAGTTCCTATGTCAAAGGGAAGCATCATCATTGCCTTTCAGTGCTTCATTTCATAATAATCATTTTGTAATATGTAGACACATACGTGTAGTTATACATATATATAACTGAATGAGAATGACATTCAGAACACAAAGACCTAATGCTACAAATTACACCTATTCGTGATAGTCAATGGTTTAAGTTTGGCAAAAGAGAGTACTTCAGAAAGCAATAAAAGTGATCACCAGCCAGTGTTGTGGATATTTATAGGGAGAGAGTTCCCCCAAAGTTAAGGAACAAGATGGGAGAAAGCACAGATACTTGTCTGGAAATGGGAGGAGCAGCAGCAGAAGGTTGCCAGCAGGGGCTGATGGAAGGGACAAGAGCAATCTTCTGGTGCTGGGATATGATATAGCATATCTGTGATGAGAGCCAAAAGGGCCTTAAACATGAACATTTGCATCTTTAGCCTGAAGCATCAGCTGAGGTGAAGCTAATTTGTTTAGAACCTGTTCCCTCTCTTCCAGCATTATCTTTCTGTATCCTTACTTTTCCTTACTCATTTTTCACTCTCCTTTCTTCCTTCATGATGATTCTTCCTTTCACACACACTTTGCTTGTGTATTGCTATCTTTTGACTATGTCCCTTTAAATTTGCCCTTTTCCCTTCCTACTTTTATCTATCAATTTCATTTTCTTCTCCAGTCCTATGAATTTCCATACAGTTCTTTTTCCTACAATTCCTGGTATTTGTCTTTTCTTTGCCTCATTCTATACTTCCCCTCTAACTCCCCAACTTTTTTCCTATCATCCACTGTCTTTTCTCTGCACAAAATTTTACTCATGTTTCCACTTCCTTATATTCTTCTTCTTCCTTCTTACCTCCCTTATTTGTCAGCACATTTCTTAATATTCACTTCTTAAATAATGTATGATCATTATTTCCACAAATAGCAAAAATTGCCATAAAGTCATATCAGAAAAGGAGCATATCTGTAATTACATCAGCATCAGACCCAGTTTTACTGTGCCATTGTTAGCCTTCTGCTTAGCTCAAGGAAAAACAGGCAAGGTTAAAGCCACTTACTATGAGAGTCTTTCCCAAATGCATCATAGATATCTATTTCAGCATACCTGTATGAGCTCTGAGGTCTACCTACCTCTAGCTGAGGTCTAAGCAAACCGGTCTGGTCAGATTTATCTGAAAAGGATTGAAGGGTGGAGCAGCTGCACGTGCAGAAGGGCTGAGCAAATAAGCCAAATATTAAAACGGAGTCCAATTCTGGGCTTCCCAGTGTAAGACAGACGTGGATGTACTGGAGCGAGTCCAGGAAAGGGCCACAAAGATGATTTAAGGGACTGGAGCCTCTCTCATACAAGGAGAGGCTGAGAGATGTGGGACTGCCCAGCCTGGAGAAGAGATGGTTCGGGGGGATTTTATCAATGTGTATAAATATCTGACAGGAGAGTGTAAAGGGAATGGGACCAGACTCTGCTCAGTGGTGCCCAGTGACAGGACAAGAGGCAATGGGCACAACCTGAAATTCCACAGAAAATTCTACTCGAGCACAAGAAAACACTTCTTTACTGTGAGGGTGGTTGAACATCGGAACAGGTTTCCCAGAGAGCCTGTGGAGTCTCCATCCTTGGAGATATTCAGAACTCGACTGGACATGGTCCTGGGTAACCTGCTTTAGCTGAACCTGCTCGAGCAGAAGACTTGGACCAGATATCTCCAGAGGTCCCTTCCAACCCCAACTACTCTGTGGTTCTATGATTCCATGATCATTAAACTAGAGACAGAAAAAAAATGATGGCCTGGAGACAGCCTTCTGGAAGAGTGCATCACATGGAAGTTTTTAATATATTTAATTTCCAGAATTGGGATCAGATTCACAGAAAGCAGAAAACAATATATGAGTGATGAAAACAGTCAAAAAGTGTTTATTCGTTTCTTCATAAACATTGCCTCTCAGTGGACCCTCTCAAACCTTAAGGTTCAGTCCAGTATATAACATATCCCTATTAAGAGGGATTGATGATACTGGTCTGACAGAGAGGGTCACAGTAGCAACTTATTAAGAGAACCCAGGGGATGCTCTTCCATGGAACATATATTCGGCATAAAACAAAATAAATCCAACCAAACATAAAGCTTGTTCACAGTTACGCCTCATTTCATATTTGAATAAAGACCACATGTTTGAGGATTAAGCTGGTGAACTCAATCTGTCTCTTCCAGGAAACAGTAATGTAACAATTGGCCTATAGAACTGTCAATTATTTCATATAGACCAGCTGTGCATAAAGCATTTTGTGCTCCTAAACACAGGTCCCTGCGACATGAAGATCTTCTGTAACAAGAGCCTTAAACTCAAAACATACTTACATGTAATTGAGCCAAAAAGCCTTTCCACATAAGAAAAAAATCCACATGTAGATTAATACCACAGAGGACACATGCTACATTTCAGAGTTTCTGAGTCCAAGGTGGACTTCAAGTGTCCCCCTTTTCAGTTAAAAAGAAACTCACTGTAAAAAAGTGTTAATAATTTGTATAGGAAAGAAACTAAAAAATAAAAAATAAAAATCCACTTGTACATTCTTCATCTATTTTTTTTTTTTTTAATCACTGACCAACAAATTATGTTTCACCAGACACCAAGTAGACCTCTGTGGAGAAAATAGCCTGCCAAATTCTAGAATTACAGGTTAAAAAACAGACAAGAGCCACATGAGCAGCACAGGAACCATAAATCTCAGGCAACGCGAAATTGAACTGAAGCTTATTTTTCCTTTTGATCTCGGTAAGCAGAGCAACCAGGCTTTTCCAGCTATCAGCATCTAACACTTTGAAAAGAGACACACGGAAAAGCAGACAGGTTTTATAATTCATTTCCAGTACTTATGCTTTCGTACAGCTCTTCTTAGGAGTTGCGATACTTGCCCATAACTTAAGAGGTATCCAGGAGAGACGGACAGTCAGTCCTGATGGGGAAAAAGCCCCCTATTGCTTCTTGGCTTGCATTTCTAAGAAAGTAGGTATTTTAACCACTCATGTTCGATCAGTTGATGTTTTGTAAAGCTTTTTTTGCAAAAAGCTTCCAGGCAGTAACAGCTAAAGCAAGAACCACAATTTTGTTTATTTGGGTACTCATTTCTTCTCTAAAAGAAAAACTTAAAGTAAATCGAGTTATTACATGAAATACAGAAGTAAGTCGAGCAGATCTTTTTTTTTCTCTTAACTTCCTCTGTAGACTTTTTTTAATCCATTTTTTTGAACCCAGACTAATGCTTTTGAAAAATTATTTGACTTGTGTCCAGACTCCAAAGGAATTTTATCACAAACTGTTTCTACTAAAATAGTGAGCTAGCTAAGATCTCAACCACCCTATTAGGTCAAAAACGTACATTGGTATTATCAGATTTGATATATGATACTGAGCATTTTTATATGCAAACTGCTAAAACGTGATTAGAAGCAGGCAATCAGAACCTAAGTATCTGTTTTTACAAGTGCTGATGTAAAAAATTTCTGTCCTGTTTGATGAATATTTTACAACTTCTTGGTGTAAATGATTTCATGCAGAACGAAACAGAATCACGTTCTAAGGGCGATGAACATTGTAACTCCTCCAGTATCCTGTAGAAGCCAGCAAGATCACTAGCCTGTTACAGGCTGCCTGGTGCCCCGCTATTCCTCATGGCTAGCACAGTATTTGCCTATTCGCTGGATCGTCACCCTCTGCAAAAAGTACTTTTTGGGTGGGTTCCCCACTGATTTTATACTTTGTTCTTTATGATAGCTACCACTTTAGGAAACAGCTGTAAGGAATGGCACTGTCATTCATACCTCAGCCCTGTGAGAACAGCTTGCACTTTCATACATGGCAGGGAGTCCACGGAAGCAGTACGGATGCTCGCCATGCTAAGATGTAGAGCTCTTGTCATTTTTGTATTAAGCCTAGAGTGAATTACGCTGCTCACTACCAAAATCATTCAGCAGTTGACAGGCACACCGAAATCTTGGGGTGGTCATCATGTAAAAATCTACTAACGATTATGGGTTTCATGGCTTTAATTACCTGATCATCAGTTAATTAAGGGGAAAAAACATGATGACTGGTAGTAGAAGACTGCACTCCAAATGTGGAAGGTTTGCATGTGGGTCCACAGCTTCAGTATCTAGAGAACCACATTTGCAGAGGTCTGGCCTTAGCATGCCCTTTATATGACATGCCATGAGAGGCTACCGAACATCAAGAAAAAGACTTTACTAGCTATTGCTCAGCTAGAAATCAGAATGAAGTGAAGGAAATAACCACCTCTACAATTCAGACAGTCAAAACAGCCTTATATAAGGCCTGGCCTACATAAAGCTACCAAACCCATCTCTTTTAAAACAATCGAACCTTTTATTTTTGGATATACATTAATTTTTACTATTTGAAGAGTTTCCGCATAAAAACTTTCCTTATGTGATTATCTTACAGCAATGGGGTATAGGTCCTTTAATTAAAAACAAACTCACTCCTGCACTGGAGAACTCAATTTTGTCCTCTAAACACCTGACTGACTTACCAAAACAAACATACGTAAAGAGTCTCAACAGCTTGTGTGATGTGGATAAGGATTTCTACACTAAAATAGACAAATTTTAGAAACCTCAGTCTAAACATAAGGATATACATGACTTTGTGTATGAATATACCTGTATGACCAAGAGAGAACTGTTGCAATTCTATTCTGAGGTGACACCACAAAATTTTCAAGTTTTAAAGATGTGGTCCCAAGAGTAAATATTTTCACTCATAAGCAGTATTGCTGATTTCAGACAGGTGTTCATTTGTTGATTTTATAAATGATCAATGAATAGATCGATAACAGAAAAAGGAGATCAAACTTCCATAATAAAAGCATGTACATCATGGTTCCAAAAATATAATTTCTGTTTTCAGTATTTGTATTCATCTCCATGCTTTTCCAATCCCATCACAAAAGTTCATGATATAAGAGTAAGGCCAAAAAAGGGACTTAGAACACTTTTTAAGACTAAGAGCATAATTTAATTACTTTTTACTGTGGCCTAAGCTCAGCTTGAAACACATACTCTATCTTTAAAATGTAATATCACTTCAAGAAATGAGGTAAATGTTTTACCTCCACTACAAAACCCTGAAATGAATGGTTCCTACACAACTCCATGTCGCTCAGAAGAATGCCTTCTCTCAGTAATCAATCCAGAGAGTTATGATTGTAGGCTGTAGTCTTTGGCAGCTTCCCTATGTCACACTGTTGCAAGCATGATCTGAAAGCTCTGGACATAATTCGGTATTGAGACAGGAAAAGAGATTAGAAACGAAAATCTTGTTCAAAGTTGATGCTTATGCCAGACCCACCAAGTTGCTTAGAGAAAGCTTTATATGGAGAGTTAAAGCCGCTTTGTTATGCGGCTTTAGAAATATTTTGAGCTGTGGGAATTTTTCCCCAGTCCTGTCCCTCCCCTCCCTTTTTAAATATGAACTTTTATGAACCAGTAATCAATTCCAAACTTCAGAAAGTGTACAGGGACATCGAGTCATCTGTATTACAATGTCTGATTCATCGTGTATTTATATTATGAATTAAGTTTCACTCTACAACAAAAATCACTTCTTCTCAGAATGAAAATACTCAATTTTTGCAAAGTTATTTTATACTATCTGGATCAGAAGAAAATTATTTGTGAATGTGGGAAGAATGGTTTCACACAGCTATAAACTGTAAAGACGACAGAATACTAACTACATCTGTATTGCTTATATCCATATTTTAGTAAATTTTTACTTTTTTCCCCCTTATGAAACCTAGAATACTTACTGTAGCAGCTTTGGGCTTCAAGTGAACTCAATTTTTCCTGTAGAAACTTTTTTATTTGGGAGAGAAATATTGCATATTACCAATTTCCCTTTGTCTAAAAACCTGCATTGCTCTTTTCCCATGCAGTAGAAGATTTCTGGGGCTCTGCCAATGTTTTCTCTGAAGAAAGAGAAAAGTAATGCATGAATAAAATGAGTTACGTTTTTTATATACCTATGAACATGAGTTCTGGAAATGCCACTCAGCAAACATCCAAGGAATACACTTTTTCAGAAATTTCAGCTCAAAACAGATACTGTTCAATAACCCTGCTTCAAATATCATCCGTAAGAAGAGAAAAAGGAACACAGCCTGGCATTCACACGGTTTACTTACTATCCCATGCAGAGCCCTCACATAAAAGAAAACCTTACCACAGCTTTTCTTCACAAAGCTAAATGTTATGTTCTAAACTAATAAAAAAGAATTGAGGCATATATGAATAGCAGCATTTTAGTATAAGTATATGTTGAATACAATTACATTGAATCCATACATAATCAAAACTTAAAGGAAAGAAAAAGAAATGCAAGTATTAAATCCTTTCACACAGGAACATTTATACTCTTATGGCTTTCAAAAGTGCCACCACCAAAGAAAAGACAGGGAAAACTCTACCAAACAAGCAAAGCCAAGGTAGAGGGGTAAAAAAATAAAATAAAAGGAAGGGGGGATTTTTAGAAAAGTAATGAGAGCCCCAAAAGCAAGAAGAGTGCTAAGCTGCTACTGAGCAACACCTATGAGAACTCCACTAAATCAGCTGAGTGGTCCAGAAGGATTTAAGGCATAGGAAACACTAAGCCTGCTTGTACTATCTTTGTTACTTGCACCTTTACTGCTTTGGCCAAATATTTCCATCAATCTCTGTGCTTGGACCTGGTACACCTCAACCTGAATGTGCACACAGAAAGCTGCTAATGGAAAACACTGACTCTCAGCAGCAAAATAATCGGAACGATGGAGAGCAAACACCACAGGAGTTTTATTTCTGGTAAAAGAAGCAGAATCATTAGGAGGCTTATTTACAGAAATCTAATTTTTAAGATGAAAAATTTGTATAACTGATTCACCCTCTACTTGCATCTATTTTACTGTTTTCATTGGAAGAACTTCTGCTACAAAGAATGAACTCTTCTGAAGAAGTCAATACGAATAGTTAAGCCATTTCCAGAGCCAGGATCCTGTGCCTCCTCTCTCTGTGAGCAGAAACTCTCTTCTTAAGTACCCAATATACTATCAGCAGATGCTGCTAGTACTTTGAGGCTTTTATCACCTGTTTGATCTCTCTATAGCACACTAGAAAAACCTCTTCATCTCTCAGGAAAGTTATACATCAATTCAGTTGTTTGCCATCCTTCTTATTTCAAAATAATACCCAAGAAAAATGTCCATACAGACATTTCGCCTCCTATACACTTGTAAGTCAATTAATAACTCTGGATGAAATTCCACAGCAACATAAAGCACAACATTAAGCCAGGAAACCAGGATTTGATCTTAACACCACACCTAAGCAAAAATTACAAGCCAGTCTGTCATTTTCGAACTTAAATTATTCTATATTAATACAGGGAGCACATCATAGAAAAAATAAAATAAAATAAAATATTTGATTAACTGTTGAAACAAAGATTAATACTACTAGCTTTCCACTTTTTTGAAGAATATTTTCTGACTTTTACAGGTTTTAACTTTGGTCTTAGATGCAAACAACAGAGCTTCAGAATATCAGCACTTCCAAATAGTTTGAAAAAAAAAAGTGTTACTGATAGATTTCATTCAATGAGGATGACATTAACTGTCAACAAACCAAATACTATGAATGAGTTAGAATTCCTTTACTTCATTAAACTCTCCTAATCACACAATTACTGCTTGTTGGGACAAGTTCCCTATGCAGTCCTTCTGTCAGCAACAAATAATCAGCTTCACCCACCTGAAAATTTGGATAAACTATTTGAAATAATAATGGGGTGCCTGCATGAGGCCACTCTTTGTCTGTGTCCAACGCACGCTCGAGCAAACCAAAAGCACAGATCGGTTCAGTTAGGCTGAGCAGTGCACTCATCTGCTCAGCTGTGTTTCTAAGCAGCAGGCATTTTGGGTGCATCTAAGCAACTACCCACGACGTTACTAGCTGAAAACACAACACATTTCCATCTGACAACTCTCCAAGCTTGCTACAGAAATGTTAGCAGCATTATTACACCAGCTGAAGCAGTAGGAAGCAGCCCGAACCCTGGTCATGCATGGGTCCCGGGAGAGAGAGCCTAAATCGATCTCAGGTAGCACGTAACAGCAATCTACCAGCATCACCAGCTCGTCAAAGCCATCTTCTTCCCTTGACTCCCTATGGTAGTTTACCATATTTCCTGATAGAGAAGTCCTTTGACCTGGATCCACATACAGTGAATCCTCAAATTTCTCACCTGATCAGGGTCTGGATTGATGGATCTTGCCTTAATCCACCCTTTATTTTCTCTATATTCCCAAAAAAGGGAACCCTGAAGGATGAGAAAGTATTCTGCTCCATTTTTCTGTCACAGTCTAGTGGAAGAAAAACAGATGTGGCTCCACTGTCTTACTCACTACTAAATTGAAGAAGTCAGCTCAGGTTAAAAATTTGATGCATAAAGCAGAGTAATGCATTTTCAGGAAGTTATTAACCTTTTTAATACAGGATTACTGAATGAAGCATTGTGAGCTGTGATGATGTTAAAACAGCCATACGCATCCAGCAAGAAAAAAGCTTTGCTGGAAAACTTGTGTAAGGACAAATTCCCCAGATGAAAGGATTTAAACAAAAAACTGTCAAAGACGACTTAAGGGTATTACAAGATGAGTTACGATCTTGAAACCCATACAGAACTTTCCTATACTGCTCAATGAAAGCCAGTACAGCCATTCATTCCAGCATTCATGTTAACAACCCAGACAAGCTATGTCATATCAACAACTGCAACGTTTTACAGACAGCAAGCCAGGAGCTATCTTCCTTCTCACGGGAATGAAGCACAGGGAGCACAGTCAAAAGCCTAAAAGTCAGGTTCTTAAGAACTGACTTTGGATCCTGCACAGCAACAATCACAGAAATAACAAGAGCTGGCATATATAAAATCACGGAGAAAATAAATTTACTGGAACAACCCAAAGTTTCTGTAGTGGAAGAAACTTGTCAGATGATTTTGACGCTCTGCTGTCAGTACAAAATAACCAGAAGAAGGATTTAATGTTGTTGGAAAGATGGCAAACAAGAAGCATGTATCAGCATACTTATCTTTATCTCCTGTCCTAAGCACACAGCACATACACACAAGGAAAAGGCATTATTTTGCATAGTGCCAACAGTATGACCAACATACTACAAAAAGAAAGGCTATTTACCAATAACGAGGGTTCAAGATGAAACACACAATGTCATTGTTTATAGCTTCTGTAATAGATGATGTTAATTGAAATTCATCCTTGTCAATATTTGGACTCAGGGCTTTAATACCATTATATCACCACTTATACTGCATAACTTTGTTATGTCTTTTCTAACTTTTACACTAAGCTATCCAAATAAGAACATTATGAACGCTTGTTTTCCTAGTACTATTCATAAATACATCGGTATTCCCCGTCTTCGCTGTGCAACTCAAATGCTGCATATTCATGTAGCACACACAAAAATCCCCAAAGTGCCCAAAGCATGAAGATGCAAAAGTCACATCTCCTGCAGCCAGTTCTCACATTTTATCCTAACACTGGACTCGGTACTACCCAGGATACAAGTAGAGAATTAATTCATTTTTGATTTTTGAAGAGCTCCAAGAAAGTTAGATGCATCCCTCTAACTAAGTGCATATGCCCAACTTTTGTTAGTGCCTTTTAAACTTATAGCAACATTTAATTGATTGATATATTTCCATCCAGTTGAGCAATTCAGTATTTAAAGGGGAGAGATTGAAGGGAGGAGGGAACCTTTAGCAACTACTTGTCAGTACTGAATTGTAAATAAAGGTTTAAGCCACTCAAGATTTTCTCTTTTGTGTGAACTTCATAAAGTCTTCACAGATATCAATTAGTATTATTCAGCACCTACAGGTGTCTCAAATTCCTTAGATGCCCTGGTGATTTTAAAGCGCTTTTAAATGTATGCTTCTATAACCCTTGTTATGCTTTTTAAACAAGCAAATTAAAATTCCATAGACTAGGAAGGCAAGGATTGTTTCCATTCATTACAGTTTGATCCCTGACTTCCATTTTCTGATAATGCATTTTGTTAGATAAGACTACATTTACACTGCATGAGACATTTTCTCTTCATTTTTCCAAATACTTACTTGAAATTATCTCTACAAGTTCCCTAAGTAGCTTCTCAAAATCAGGCACTTTTATTTCATCAAGGATAGCACATTGAACATACTGTTCTATCCTCCCTAACAAACCTTAAGTTGAACTGTAATTCATTTTTTAAAGGAAAAAAAAAATCACAGCAATTACTATGATTCCCAGACCTTATTACTGATTTCTAACAAAGAACAGCTTAAATCTCCTGTGCCAGATATGCGCAAGGGTTAGAAACTGGCAGAAAATAAAGAGAGTAGGTTGAAACTAATGTTAAAAAAATGCATTTGTATGACCTGTGAATAAACTGGTAAAATGACTACAGGTGACATCTAACAATAATTTTGTAACATGGAGATTGTAAATTTATGTTCTGCAAGAAAATATATACTTCCTCTGTACCGTCAGCAATCTTTGCTACCAATTAATAAAGACACGCATCATTTTAGAGGTATTTTCTTTATGCTTGCTAGTAAAAGATGAACAGAACTGGCAACAAAACCCAAGGGAAAAATTCTGGGTTACAGCTAAGATCAAGGTAAGATCAGCTCAACCTAAAAGGAAAAACAGGGAAAACACTTGTCTGGATATCCTCTTTGAATTTTTGCAACACGTAAATGTCAAGTAGGTTGGCTTATACTGCAAGAAGATTACAAACTCAGAAGCATTACAACTGTCAACTGAATTTGGACCAGCTACATCTGAAAAGGGCTGATATCAACACACATCATTGTTAAAAAGCTGTATTAAATGACCAGTTTAGCTAATGCAATGTCTCAGTTGTGGAAAAGCCTTAAATCTTCCTATTGCTAAAACTGTAAGTGTATATTTGCCCCAGTCATGAAGATTATGTGCGTATCCTGCATATGTTGCTTCTCTTGCTATACATTATGAAAGGTTGCCCAGATCTTCCTGGAATGTATTTATAAAAATGTGGTTATGAAAGTGAAGCTAGAGAAAAACAACTGGCATTTCAGAAAACAAGGATTTAACTAAGATACTTGTAACATGCCAGGCTTTGTTCACCTGTATTTATATCCATATATCTATGCTAGTTTAAAACAAAAACAACAACAATAAAAAGCGAGAGGTCTCAAAAATATTATCAGGTACTGTCTATGTTGGCATAAGACTGGCTATATACAACCCATTCCCTTGAATTCTTCTGAAACATATATTTTTATAATTTATAATTTTTTTCTGGTACCTTTACTTTATCACATAAATAGCCAACAGTCACCATAACCAGCAATGCTACTGTCCAGCCAAATCCATTTTTTGGCTTTGCCAAACACTCTTTTTAAGCAGGAAGTTTTTCAACTTATTTGCATAAAGCCCACTTCAGCTAATTTCTGTGTATAGTTCTGCAGAACTAAGAATGCACATGATTGGACTATCATGAGAATGCACTAAGAATAGTAGTTTACACCGTCTAAGAGAATCAAAACATCATAAACTTTTTAAAATTCAATTTTAGTATGATACTTCAACATAGAAAATCTTAAGAACTTGACAGGCAGCTTGCTGAAATATCCAGCTGAAACATCATTTCTTTAAGTATTTTGCCTCAAAGCTCAATAATGCCACATATTCTAAGAACCACATATTATAACAGGTTTCCAAATATTCTGAAATGTCAAAAGGACATCAAATTGTAACTAGATTCAAAGGCATGACCAGGCTTCTTCCCCACCGTTTTTCCACGCAGTCATTTGAAGATTAGATTTGAAGATTAGATTGAGCAGCATGCTTATATGGTTTAAAATTAGCCTGGCCATAAGTCACAGTCATACTTTTTGTTAGCTATGTAGATCTAGCATTAAATTTATGAACTTGTATTTTGCTTGGGGGGTTGGATGGGGAAGAACCTCCTAGAGTCACTGAGAAAGGGCTGTTCAGGAGCCAAACTGCAATCCTTTTACAAAGTCAACCTTCAGAGTGGAAATACCTTTCAGAAGGCACTATTCAGGTTTGTAAATCCAAAATCATATGGGACAAGCACTCTGTTTTACATTGCTTGACAAATCTTTCATGAATTTTCTGAAAGAGAAGAGATTTCTGTAGCTTTTACTGTAATGACATCCTACCAAAGGGCAGAAAGGTGGTGTGCCAGGCTGCCACAAACCAAAAAGAAGTAAATTGTATTTCTGGCACTGGATGTTAATTACAGACTAAATCTAGTGTCTTCCGAATCATGAAAATCATTTAATTGAGAAAAATAACACACAGAGTTTCTAAATACTGTACTTCAACTAATACCCTAACAGCATTTCTTCTGAAAGCCAGTCACATTAGTCTCAGGATAAAAAAAAAAAAAGAAAAAAAAAGTCCTAAGGATATTCCAATTTTTGCAAGACTGGACATGATCTCATACAGCTACCATTTATGCTTGAATCAACCATCTGTATAAATATGTATAGCTTAAAAAAAAAGATGCTGTCTTTGTTTAAACTTACTGTAAATATGAATTTTCACTCTTCATCTAAATATACTTCAAACATCAAGATTACCCTTCACTCAACTACTCCACCCTTGCATCAATAATACAATGCTAGAAAAGCAGAACTTTGCATATATTCATAAGTCTATGAATCAAGTATTTAATTTTCTTAGTCATTTTTGCTTAAAAGCAACATGTATAAACAAAACTGAATATAAACTGCAAGACTCAAGTAGAATTATAAGAACAAACTTGGCGTATACATCCTATTCCTAGAAGCACATTTAGTGCAAGTGTAAATTCTAGTGAAAACCATGTTAGAGGATAAGAGTGACTGGACTGATGACATGAGAGTATTAAGTGTTAAGGCAGTGAAGAGGTGCTAAGACAGTTTGATTAGTCATCATGAAAAAGGGGAGTCAAATTTGGATAAATCAATAGCTTTTGTCAGATTAGTTCCAGCATCCCTTCGGACTGAGAGTGCTGCACCAGGAGTTCAACTGAGCTGATCAGCAGCCAAAAGGAGAAGATTTTCCCTCATTTTCCCCAAGCCCACAGCCCCTCCCCAGCCTCAGATGTCCGCTCCTTCCCTGGGATTGGTTTTGGCACTCATTTAGTCATATGATGAGCTCATTCAGCTTGCTAACCTGGCAAAAAAGGATACCACCAAACGAGAGGAAAAAAAAAGAGAGAGCGGGGAGGAGAGAGGATGGAGCTTGGCTGAGCTTTTCGGTGGCGGCGAGCCATGAGATCCTCTCTGCTGCGCCCTGGACGCGAAGCTCTGCAAAACCCGCTGGGCCGAGCTGACTTAACCGCTCGCCACTGTGGTTATGAAGAGGATCTGCTGCTCTTTCCCTCCTGGCCACACGTTCCCCACTATTTCCCTTGCTTCAGCTTTGCTGTTTGTCTGATCCCCTCAGCAAGTCAATTCAGCTTGCTAACGAGGCAAAAGTGTATGTGTGTGTGTAGATGACTTCCCTCCTGGCGGTAGGGCTTTTGGGTGCCAATGAGTTCCTAGACTGGCTTAATGATCCCTCAGGCTGAGGTTCTGCACTGGTTTATCCCAAACTAAGTTGGTCAGCAACTGCCACACTCCTGCCCTCTCCCTCCCCTGTGCTGGCACGGCGGCTCCTCCACACCTTGACCAAATAGTTCCAGGTATTAAAGAAACAGGATTTCCCCCCCGCTTCGTAAAAGACCTGAATTGGCTCATGAAGAGGTCAGTTAAACTCTTTTACCAGCAAGGAAATGGGTGGGATCATGAAACGAGGGGAGAGAGAGGATAGGATTTTTGTAAACTAAAACTGTCAAAGAACCACAGCTTAAAAACAACAGTGAAGTGCATTTAAATGGAGGAGACAAATTTTTACTGAATTCGAACTGAAATGGTTATTCACTGCAAGACTTTTTTATGCTGAATTATGGTTCTTTAAAAGTAAAAATGTCATTGCCTTGTTTGGAATAACTAAGGGCAGAAATGAACACCCGTAACTTTGCCTTACAATTGTGCAAAAATAAAGGGATATTTTCTGTTTATAAATTCCATAACACTATCAACTGGAAATGCTCTAAACATTTACCATTCTTACTTTCACAGCTTTTATAGGTAATGCAACAGCATCTACATCATAATTATAAAGGATCTAATATAAACACTATGGAGGCATGACAATACTATTTTCTAGCTAGTGTAACCACGGGGAATAGCTACTTGTTTTCTGATAACATTAAATATTACATGCTTTCGGGGAGCCACAACTTCTGAGAAGACAGCTTCCACAGTAAGGACAGTTCTCACTAAAAACTCAATATCACTTAATAGCATGAAAAAACACCTGTATGCCAAAGCTGCATTTGGCCCAGCTGTAAACAACAAAGGACTTACTGATCACACATTTCTGACTTCAGTATCCAGTACAGCTGGATACTGATCATTCAAAGTAAATAGTAGGGCTAGCCTGGCAATTATATAATACTCCAGCACAGCTCAAACTGATTCTATTACATTTTTAATCCCACAGATAACGTCAACCAACTGGACAAACTGAGGGTCTTCCTTCTAATCTCATTTTTGCTTTCGCTACAAGTCTCTTCACAATTTTCATTTCTCCTGAAAACAAGCAAAGCAGGACTATTCTGGTTTGCAGCGAAAATGCTGCCATCATGAAAACTGGTTGAAGGATGTCACAAAAAGCACTGCAGGAATGTAGCGTGTTGTGCAGACTGGGGAAGGCAATAAAAGGATGGAATACTTTCCTCTCGGACACTACCAGGAAGATCCACAGGGAGCATGGAGTGGTCTGGGAGTTCTCACAAGGATGAAAGATATAATTGGTCCCTAATCAAAACAGAGACTTTTCCTCAGAGGTCTTCCACAGAGGCTTGCATTTATTTCCATGGAAAGCCTAAAACTCAGCAGAGTTTCTGGGCTGGCAACCAGATGGGATGCATATTCAGCTGCAAAGACTCTTACCAGACTTCCCTGGAGTAAACCCAGTAGATATCTTTGAAGCTGATGAGGTTGGAATTAGATGATCCAGTTTAGCCAGTGCTTGTCCCATGGCTGGGTTGGCTCTAGTTTCTTGCTTGAGCAAGTGATGAGGCTTGAAGCTGTGACTCATCCAAAACTCAGGAGCAACAGCAGCAGTGCAGCTTTCTTGGCCACTTTCCAGACAGTACAAGCATCAAGAATGTAAATCAGCATATAGAATATGATGCCCAGACTAAAGGATTAAAAAAAGGAAGGCCCTCAGAAAAGGCATCAAAATAAACAAGGAAAAACACTGCAGAGTAAGAAAAATCAAACAGCAGAGTGTTCTGACTCAGAGTTGGGTGACAAATTCTTCAACAGCAACAGACAAGCTCCCACTTAAATGACATGCACAAAGTGGCTACCACTCAGCCTCTACAGATATAAAAGAAAAGCTTTCCAGTCCTTTAAGACAAGTGATGGACATACTGAGTGTTAAAGTGCACATCTGGATTCTCTACCAGAGGACCTGTCAGATTGCTAACTTATCAGAATAAATTAATTGCTCAAACAGGAGCTAGGTTCCAGCTTAGTAATATATATTGTATTAATAAACACCAACCATTCCATGGTCTAGTTCCAGTTACAGAGTATTCAGAAGTATATTTGAAAGCAGTTTTGATTTTAGAGACTACATTACATTGTAGTTTAAGGCTCAAAGAACAGGGATATTAGTTTATAAAACACTTAGATAACAATAAGGGAGTTTTCTCAGAAATTCGAGATAGTTAATACTAGAAATCTAATGAAATAAAGCTTTGAAAAAATGTAGTTATGAGGTTTCTTCTATAAACCTATACACTTTTACTTAACATTATGTTACAAAAGTGACTTTCCACATGATAATTATTCAGGGGTATTCAATTATTCAAGAGTATCTATCCTTATACCTGTGAAAATAAGCCATATTGTCTTATGTAAGACACTGCTGTTCAAGTTCTTTGTCTCCAGATTCAGGCAAATGCAAACATTTCAGTCCACATAGAGAAAGACGCATAGAAACCTAACCATGCTCTTCATTGGTGTGTTTCCTTCCATGAACATCATTAAATCAACACGGTATTGTGAAAGCCTTGTTTGTCCCAATGTTCTTAGAAATCAGTGAACCAGACTTGACAATACTGATCTTTAATGGTGGGTAATGGTGCAAAAAAAAAAAAAAAAAAAAAAAAAAAAGGCGCAAAAAAGGGTGCAAAAAAGGATGCAAAAAAGCATAACAAGAACATAAGAAGTGGTCAATTATTAGACAGAAGTACATATCCTCCTTGAATCAAGTTCCCACTGTTTTTAGAGATCATTACAAATATATTCTGTGATGGATTTAAACTATCAACTTTTGTATTAGAATTGTGAGTGTAGTTTCCCATCTCTTTTAGTAAAATCATTCCAGTTAAGCTAAGCTCAAAGAAGGTTAAATTTGTGAATCCATATAGAACCTAAATTTACTAGTGGATAGAGAACAGAAAAGTTAAAGAATACAGTCTGTACCTCTCTTGATTGGCTATTTGTAACTCAAGTAATAATTAGAAAAAATAAGTAGCAGCTGGTGACCCCAAGAATAAAATCACAGTTCAAGGCTGTAAGATGAGAATAATAAGGGTTTTCAAATAAAAACAATGCATATTTTTAAAAAGTTTATGCCAGACAGGGGTTCTGACAATGAGGTGAAAGCATCTTTCCTTGTTTCCCAATTACACAAACAAGCATTTTACTCACAAATCACATGCGTTGTTCCCTTTTCTCTTGGAGCCAAAAGCAGTGAAATAGCAGCTACTTGGCAGTGTAAGAAATCAAAGCATGGTTAAATTCAGTCATTTCTGTTCAAAGTCAAGAAAGTCTTACAGTCATGAACTTTTTTTCTTTAAATAAGTCATGTAACTATTTTTCAACTGACAGCATTTATTTTCTGTCAGAAAGTAAAGAATAGAAGATCTTCAAATGAAGCTCCTACATACATGTCCTGATCCACTGTCTATTGGACAGTAACTGTTATGCTGTTAATACCAGAAATAAAATCTTAATCTGTTTCATAATTACTACTGTGACCAAAAGGTGGCCAATGTCTATTGCTGATAACCAAGTTCATACAGGTTGCTGCATTTTATTCTTTTTCTGAAAAGCTAGAAGAATAAGGCCGACCATCCAGTTCACCAGAAAAAGACTCCTAAAAGAGAACCACTTCCCTGCAGTCTTAAAATACACCACATCTTTAGATTTACTTTGAGTTTATGCAGCTCGCAGAATTAAGAATAAACATTACTATATGCAAAATGCTGACACAAGTACTAACCCATAGAGCAGCTGATCTTATGTGCTTGCATAATAATGAACTCCCTGATGTAGTCTTCAAGTTGGAAAAAACCTATGTGTCTTCTATTTTAGACTCCTTTCAACAGTTAACGACTAAAGGCCTTATTCACGAGGTAAATTTATCTTGGGAAATGCCCTGAAAGCACAGACTGTACTCTTGCTATGTACAGTAGCTTACTATTTTCTGAAGATTTATCACATACATTTCTCAGTAAGTGATTACATGTCATTATTTCCAAAACTGAATATATTATACAGCAGTTCTACTAAAGAGGCTCACTTTTTAATGACCCTTCTCTTCTGACCAGACTTACCTGGTTATATAAATCTTTTAATTAAGAGATTTAGGGCCCATCATTTTAGCCCTGTTTTTATTGTCTTGTGTTTATTTATTGTCACAGCAGCAGCTGAAAGGAAACATTTGGAAAGATCTCACAAGGAAAAATTCTTGTTGGCTTTTCCCACTAGAAGTGTCCAGCCAGCTTCTGTATAATCACACAATGGCTAGTGAATTATAGAGTGTGTTTTTTAATTTATTGCAAGATTCCTTTTTTTTCTCCACAACACTGATATCCAATCTGAGAACCACATCCAAAGTCTAGATGGCACTGGATTCTGGTTTTGGTTCATTCTTTACTTTGGCCATGATGTGAAATATAAATCAGCCATACAATGGAATGTAGCTGATGTTTGCTAACATTTCTTTGACACTGAAATGCAGGATTTGTTATGAGAAAGCCAAAGAAAAAGAATAAAAGGATGCATGGTGAATATTTATATAACTATTAAATTGTAAGCACTATTCTTTTCTTGTGTTGCCAAAGGGTAGGATCCCATCTCCTGAGAATAACATTCCCCACTCAACTATACAATAGCCAAATTGAAGGGGGAAAAAAATATTGTCTTTAGCATGTAATTAATTTAGGTTACCTTTTAATTGGTGAGGTGCATGAAAAGCATTTATTTTAGAGGCCAAATAACTTGATCATATACTTTTGATCATGTGATCAAATACTCCCCTCCTCTCAACACTGCAAACTTCACTATCCCTTTTTATTTTTGTTTCAAAACCAGAAAAAAAACCACCTTTATAGGTAAGGATATAATTTCATTTATGTTTAAATATTTTTCTTGCCAAAATAGAAATAAAAAGACATAACTACACAAAGCTCTACAAAGGACTTTTGTTATACAGATCCTTGAGAATTAACTTCACATACAAATCATGGCCGTATCAACTCTGGTTGATACTAGACAACATAAAACCAATCCTTCCTCTTTGCTTCCTCCTTTCACCTCCTCTAAAGATGACTTGTGAAGGAATTTATTAGTATTCCAGCAACATTTGCAAGTAAGTAGCTGAGGATTCAGTACAGTATGAGATTCCATTCAAAACTAACTCTTTTGTTTTTAAGGTTCTGAAACAGTATCTAATGTTTCCCACTTCATGTATGCTATGCTGATAAAGTTACTGCTACCATGTCATCTCACTGAAACAACACAGGCTTACCGAAATTTCCTACTGAACACTGCACTGTTCATTTGGCATTGCCCTTTTATTTACTCCTGAATTTACATTTTTTTCAAACCCAAATGAAGTCTCTACAAATCCTTTCTAACTGATATTAATCAAGGCCCCTTTTCTGCTCACTTCAACCACACATGTATCTCCAGTCTCAGGGCAGAGAGAATCAAAATAATTTTATGATTATGTTAACATATATTATTCATATTTTTTATACCAGAATGGGGAGCTCTTCATAACTGAAGCCCTTTATTATCATCACACAGGCCCTGGCCATCATAATAGGCACAGATTATCTCACTGCAGTGTCTTCCTTGAGCACAGAGGAGCAAAATAGGTCCTCCATGCCTACTGCCGTAATCACGTCCTCGGACAACTGCAGTATAGTGCTCTTCAGCTTATTTGGATGGTGACTGTATAGTCTGCAGAAGACTACCACAAACTGGTTCAAAATTTGGAGCAGCTACAGGCTCAGCAACTTTAAATGGCACAGTAAGGGGCATTAAGCTTATGGTGATGACATTTACTTTAATACTTCCAGACTTGCAAGCTTGCAAAATTTCTAGCTTCTAAAACTCTTTAATTACCTGGATAAGACTGGTTTAAACTGAGTTTAATTGAGTTTAATTAAATTGAATTCACCAGGTAGATGTCCCAGAGTACAATAAGGAAGATGCAAGTGTACCTTTAGGCCACTCGCAAGAGAGAGTAATGGAGAACTCTAAGCTTTTGTGGAAGTTTTTTGCCAGTGTCTACAGACACTTTTTAATTGAAAGTGCATTCTAGTGGTCATGGTCCACTTTTTCTGAATGTTGGCCATTTAATTTAAGAATTCCAAGACTTGCAGTTTCCCTAGCTAGATTGTGTCTGATAAAGAATGGAATGATCTTAAGAAACATTCTAAACTCACTTTCTTACAATCAAAGGTCAAACCAAATGCACCTCTGGTTATCTCAAAGTAGCAAGAAACACCATTACTAAAAAGAGTGGAAAACATTTAAGGAAAAAGTACAGCTGCCAAAGCATCAGGCAGATAGCTACTACATACTGAGAAATATTGGACTGAGCTCAACAACAAAGACAGGACCAGCGTCTTTCAACAGTGTCACCCAAAAGTTCTGGGAGAGTATGCTTGACATGAAGGAAACCTGGAAAAGGGGAAAAACACAGACACACATGGAATATATATGGATATGCAGAATCATGAGACAGAGGAACAGAGCTCAGGAGGATTATCAAAACTGGGAGTAAACCTTGCTTTCTTAGATTTTTCTAAGGACAGCAGGAAAAAGGATTCTGTTGGTAGCTTTTGCTATGCAATTAAATTCCTATTCGTCTGTCTGCCTAGGAGGAAAACTGAGACAACATACATCACAATCCAATGGAAGATGTCATTGTTATACAAAGCTCTTATCATGCAGCGATAAACTTACTGGAAGTTTCAGTAGTGACTGAAACTAGAGTAGGATTTTGACACAAGTACCTAAATGCAGTTTTGTAGCTTTTGCTGCTACAACATTGGGTGTGGAGCCTCGACAAGACATTTCTTTTGCCATGTCCACGATTGCTAGCATGGATATATGTCATAAAAAAAAACTTAACAGCAAATTACCAGCACTAGATTTCACTTGTCACTAGCTGGTAATCCCAACTTCAACACAGGAATATGGGTAAAGTCCATTTTCTTTTTAAAAACTTTTTTTTTTTTTAAAGGAAAAAGATTTTCTTTAATAAAAGTTTTAAAAAACACAGATTGTGTTCAAAGGCCTCTGTTCTTCTATTCAGCCTATATCAGTTCCAAATGGAAAACACTTCTATACCAACAATAGGTATTTCCAACTATATATGCCTAAGAAAGGTTCTGTATGTGGAAGGGAAAAGGTTCAATGAAACTTCACGTTAGACTCTGTGGTCTTACAACTAAAAATTATGCTAATTTGTTCTAAAAGCCTTAAGGTGAAAACAAGCTTCTGAAAAACTTTAAGGGAACTGAAAGAAGAATTTTGTGCATTCGACAGTAACTCACATTTGCTTCCAAAAGAAAAGTCAGTTACTGCTATCAGATCAAATTACAAACAACATATTATAGTGACAGAAGTAGTAATATTATCATTATTTAAACAGAACCACTAGACACACTTAAGCTGTTGAACTGGTATTTCTACAAATACATACACACACACACACAAGCAGAAATCATAATCCATATGAGAGCTGAATATCTGGAGACATGAAGTGACCTGCTGAAGGTCAAAAATTAAATCAATAATGTAAGCTAAAAAATGCTGCGGACCATAATATTTTTATCTTCTCCAATCACTAGGTATATTATCCTATTCTGATCTGTAATAGGAAGTAGAAAACAGGCATTTTGCAGTTCTAACTGTTATGGAATTCCAGGCTACTATTCACTCTAAAATGAAACTGTAACTCTTGTCGGGCTGTTGTGAGTAGCCCTCTCCAAAATTCACCCCATTTCCACCCAGATGTGACATAGTTGTATTCTCTAAAGCTCAGGTGCCACTTTCACCTCAGCTTACAAGCTGATAGTGTGTGTATTCATACCTACATACACACACATTATACATATACCTTTGTGTGTGTGTGTGTGTGTGTGTGTGTGTGTACATGTGTGTATATATATAAAGGTATATGTATGTATTCACCTGATATAAATTCACCCAATTTATAGAAAGAATGCAGGTAACTCATAGAACTGCTAGTTCTCCAAAATTTTCTCATAATCCTCTATCTCCCCACCCCAAAGGGCAAACAGATTCAACTGCAATAGGCAGGAATAAGCAAAGTGCCTCAGGCTACAACGACGGAAGGACTATGGAGCCTACACCTATGTTCTCATTGACAGAGGTGGGCAAATTAACATTAGCAAGCACACAGATCATTGACACCATGTCCGGTGCCTATGCTGACCTCTATATATTGATCCACAGATCCCATTATACCACGAGCAACCCACTAGAACAGTTAGCCACAAAATTTATTTTATTCTTTAAAGCGAATCTATTTAAACATAGGAAATAATCAAAATACAAGTACTCAGAAACTCACTGAAGCAAGTAAACAGATATCTTGTTTTCTCTTCAAATAAATATAATTTGATAGCTTAACATACCAAAAGTTTGGCAAGTTATTTGTTTTGTTTAACGCAACTCAAGGAAACATTGATTTCAGAGATTTAAAGGAACACACACACACACACACACGGATGGTTCTGAAGCCAAGCACATAGGTATGACAACATAGCAATTATGTATGAGCAGCACAGGAGTTATGACTGATGTTATGAATTGTTTGGTCCAAAATTGCTTTGATATACGTGAAATCTATGCATTGTTTTGCATCAGTATTTTACAGCTCAGGAAGCCTTGAGCACCACAAAACACAAACAGATCCACCATTTATACTTGTACTTAAATTTCTTAAAGATCCCCAAGGCAGAAGGATTGCAACAACAAAAGCAGCATATTTAAAGGGCTGTGTCAGCATCCAACATATAGGATAAGAGATGACACATCGAAAACGCGAACAAGAGAGTGAACACTCTGAAAACAATTATGTTTCTGAATTATTATATGACTGTATAATAAGTAAATTATGTTATGTATGAAAGATCAGCTGAGAAAGAAGTGAACAGACTACAGCAGAAAGAAAGAAATGCTATATTTCAGAAAAAAGACAAGTAAAGAAGGGTACAGGAGAGTATCTGACTGTAGAAGGACTTTTATATCCAGAAAGATGAGGTTGCAGCCTGTGCAAACAAAAAAGAAGTTTAAGAGTGTATAATTTTTGTGTATTAGAAGTGAAATACAGCAGCCTGGACAGAGAACAGAGCTGGTTTCATTCCTCTAAACACCCCTGAATGGATCTAAATAGATACTGTCTTCCTGAATAGTATCCTGAATATTGGTTAATGAGATTTTTGTGTTAGCTCTTGTAAATGAAACTAGCTTTTAATATAAACAAACATTAGGAGATATAGCCACAGTGTGAGCAAGCAGCGGACAGGAAGAAAGAACATTTTGCCACGTGCCTCTCTAGAAGGTTTTAATATTCTGCCAGTTCAGTAGCACACGGTCACACGAATTCAGTGCTGGTACAGTAGATACAGAGGCAATGCCAACATTAAACAGTTTAAACTTAAGAAGCTCAGCCTACTTCCACAGACCTTACCTCTTGGTCTGCCTTTTCCTATAGATTTCCAAGGCATCTCCTGGGTTTTAGGCTCTGCATTGTCCTGTTCATTCCAACAGACAACGCTGATCACTGAGCTCTGACTTTTATCTGCAAAACTGGAGACTCACAGTCCATTGATTTTTCCCTTGTCCTTCACTGGAAAGAGTTGCAGGTAAATTCTCACCTTCTTTAGGTCTACTCTAGTTTAATAATCACTTCTTGGGGTGAAGAGAGACTACATTTAAAAAAAAGGCATCTCTTGTATTATGCTTTGCCACTATATACACACCCAGTAAGGTGGCCGCATGGACTTGTAATCTTTTCTGAACAAAGAACATGTGAGTCCTAAGTGGGCTTTTTCACATTTTTTCAAGAATTCCCAATATCAACTTTTCATGTTTTTTACCATTATCCAATGACAGGTGGTCTGAGTCAATTTTCTTTTTTTTGCTTTCTAAACAAACAGCATTTCTGGAGGTAACAGTCTCAGTTTCAAGTTCTTTGTAATGTTTCTACCCTGCTGTAATTCAGTAATACCCAGCAGAGGTCTGAATTTAACTTTAGTGTTCTTTTAAGTTTCACAAGAATATTATATGACAGATATTATAAGTACCATGCATTAAAACATACCACTCTGAAAACATTTCAACTCATAATCAAATAGCAATATGCTGTCATTTTTAGAGGTTGTAAACCATAACCATTGTAACTACTTCTATAAACAAGATTTATACCTTCTGCAATACCACTTCTTCTGTAAATAACAAATCAGAACTCATTTATCATTTTTCATTTGAGGGCCATATCAAATTATGTGAGGGCTTCATAAATTACCTGTGCCACCCTTCATAGTGCAGAGTGAAGGTTTCTTGGGGCACATTTGCATCCCTGAATTTTATTTTCTGTCATGAGGCATATCCTTCTACTAGTAAAAAAGCTGTTTACAACATCCTCCAAAATTTTCTGTTTATTGGCATTCATCAACTCGTTGGAAATTTAGTTTTTCTTTTACTATGCCTGTACTTTCAGTTCTGCTTTTTTTTTTTATATCCTACTAGGTTCCTGTTCTTCTACAAAAGAATCTCTCCCAGTGACTGGCAATCTCAGCTCATAGTAGCTATTTTTTCACCAGATACTGCATTCTGATTTAATTCTATCTGACAAATTCGATTTGCTTTTTATACACTTAAGTCCAGGTCTTCCGGTCATATTTTCCTCAATTTTAAGTCTCTTTCCTGCATTAAAGTTTGTTTAAATCAGAAATTCTGTGTGTCCTCTAAAAAGAGACACCTGAACAGGACCAAAGCTGTCAACAAATGAATCAGATATTTCTCCCTCTTCTTAATGTCTTGTATGGGGGGGGAGGGGGGACAGAAATCACAAATCAAAAGCCAGAAACAGAGGGAAGAATTTGCAGAGTGTCACGAAGGAGAGATTAGAGTGAGCTACAGGTCTCTCATGATGCAGTGCCAACTGATCTATCTCACCAAAAAAACCTGCCTATACAAAATGCCTAGAAATGATACATTTTAAACCAAACTTCAAGGACACAACAGGCACGGTACAAATCAAAATTCACCGTAATCTTCCCCCACTGGGAAGAGGCAGAAGAATAGAAACATGTTCTAATTTTGCCATTATTGGTTAAAGATAATAGATGTGGCTTAAAAGCCTACTGACAAAAAGGGAGAAACAAATTCGCCCATGGTTACCTCATCTTCTTGCACACAGCCTCTTGTTCTCTCACCTAATTCTTCTGGAAATACACACTGTTATTTTAGAAACATCATTTTCATTTCCATTTTAGCGAGTTGCCATTATTTTAGTCCCTTAACTATGCTAACTCTACATAAAAGTTGCAGCCTTCTACCCAAACATCCCCTCTCAAAGGCTTTTAAGAGACAGAAGGAAACACAATATAAAAGCAACGAAGCATACGTCTATACACCTCCACTGTCAAAATAGAGAAACCATTGACCCAGAAATACCCTGAACTATGTGCGAGTCTCTAAAGACCACAAGCAATCAGCAGAATGTATCTTGGTTCTACACAAGCCATAAGCTTCTTCTTTTTTTCCCCCCTCTCTCTCTCTAAAAAAGCCTAATTGTAACCTCTCATGGCAGGTGATGATGATGTCTGGGATGAGAAGGCCAGAAGTAAAATCATGGTGCCCCAGAGTCTGTGGAAATAGGGACATTGATTTCAAAGAAACCAGAACTCTGCCCCAAGAGAAAAAAGTATTGGTTCAAATAAGGTTCAGAAATATCTTAGTGAAAAGCATTTTAAAACAGCTGTAAAGTACGGACTCCAACTGAGTGTGGCTGAATGTGTCTTTTTCTGTAAAACATAGTATTAGCAGGTGAAAAGGAATAGTACAGTGAAATTCCGTAGCCAAAGTCATGGGGCTGCTTGGGCATTTCTAGAAATAGTAATATTTTAGAAATACTTCTGTTTTCTACTCTAGGTTGAATTTGTTGGACTCCTTCATTAATTTACTTATTTATGCAGTATGCACTTTTTTTGCAGCACAACCTCAAGGCTTCTTTGAGGTGTTTTTCCTCCATCTACTTGGACAATAATGACACTAGACTTCTAGGTTTTTAAAGACACTATCACATTATATAAGCCAAAAAGTGATGCTTTGATTATTTTATAGCATATCATCAGGAAACAGGCATTTTTAGCTTCTGTCACACTACGGCCATCTTAAATTGTGGAGTTTCTTCTCTAAAATTCTGTCAAATAACAGAGAGAATTGTTATATCAGTGTAGCATTATCCATTTTCTCCAATTTTGATATACAAAACCCCAAAAGCAATGCTTTACATGCAGTCCTGTAATGGATTTAAAGCATTTAAGAAAGCATGTTATTTTTTAAATGTTTACCTTAAAGATGTTACGACTTGTTTAAAATCAAAAATAAATTAGCAAGCAATAACACAGCATTCCCTAAAATACAGTCATATTGCTAAAACTGCCATGTCAGCAAGGAAGAAGTCAAATAAAACCTAAAACTGCTGGCTTCTAGTTTAAGCAAGCCACATAATAAAATCTTTAATCTTTAAGCATCTTGTGTAAATATACTGCCTAATAAAAACATATGCTTTAAAAGAAAAAACATCAGTTCTTCCATGACAGCATGAGTTAAAGATCGATTCTGCAATGAGGAGAGAGAGAGAACACCAATTTGTGACTTAAAGGAAGAAAATCCTAAGAAGTAGGCAAAACACTAACTAACTGTCAATATTTATCTTTATAAACTTTTGCATACACAAAACCTCACAAATGTTGGCTCGGATGTCTATAAATAAATAAATAAATAATTCCTTTTTTCAAAGTCAGTAAGTTAATGACAATGTTGCATATACAAAATTCCAAAGCTGCCTTCATCCACAAACTGGAATAGTAATCATAAGCCAGTAAGTCTTTCATACAGGAGCCCCTTTGATCCAAATACACAAAAAACTCATGCCCAAATACACTCGCTGAATCTTCATGCTTCAATTCACAAAAGACAGAACAGCAGTTTTAATGTCAGACTTGATAAGCAAGAGCCGGAGGATAATCTAGAAACAGTTCCACAGTTTGTTATTTTGTTCCAATAACAACTGACATTTTTGACCAGTGAATTGCCATTTATTACGTAAAATTTTAAGGTATTAATATAGCTCTTGTGCTATTTCACCAAATTCTAGTAACCGACGGCAAATCACCCCCAAAATGTTGGAAGAGATTTGGCAATTTCAGTTTTCAAGGCAGATGAACCCATATTATTAATACTGTCTTCTCCTCTCAGTCTTTTGCAGAGAAGTTACCTTTCTTGAACTCCTTTTTCTCAGCTGAGGAAGATTCTTTCCTCCCATATCTCTCAAGACAACATTCAAAGCTTAATAAGCTTCCCAAGCTTTTCCTTTCTACTGATTCTCTGAAAAAAAACCCATACACAGCATTTCTTATCCCATTCCTGGCATCTAGTAGTCTTGCCATCCACTGGACATAGCAAACCATTCTATTAAATTGTGATACGCTCTGAGGGCTTCACAGCAAGCATCTAAGAAAGCCCTGTGTGTCTGTGGAGAGCACTTGTGCATTAGATTTGAAACAACACGCTGAGTTCAGCAAAAAGATTGCTAGACCTTGCAACTGCATAAAAAAGCTGTCGGGGCGAGAGAGGGAAAGCCATTCAAGTTTGATGAGAGAGGTAGAAGTGCTTAGGTATAAAGCATTCTGTTCTGATTGAAAATAATGAAAGGCTAAGGAGAAAGAGGCATTTTATTGTCTAACTATATTCCAAACTATGCCTTTATTGATGGAGCACAGAAGGCAGAGGAAAACTGGATGAACCGAGGGGATACGAAGAAATCAGCTGCTACAGCAGGAAAAACAACAGACAGAATAGATGGCAAATCTTGAGGAAAAAGGCAGCAGCAGCAGGGGCTTCCATATCAAGAAAATGAAAGGGCCCGAACAATAACAGGATTCCTCTGGGATATCAAAGGTCTAAAAATAACAGTGGCATTATATCTGCAAGAGCAATGCATGTTACATAAGCTGCTTATATTGTTAGGTGTGAAGGTCAGCTACTTACGTGCATTTAACGTCCAGTGACATTAACAAGGCCAACAAGATCGTAATTTAAAACTGACACTTCATTTTACTGACTTCTAATAAGACATCATCTGAAGGGCTCAATGAAGGACTGACAGCCAAAAGAATTATTTCTTGACATAAAGATAACTAGCTAAACAAATGCAATTAGGAGTGGAGAGAAAGGGTTAAAAAAAGTCAGTTTTGTGCTAGCCAAAAAAAAAAAAAAAAAACTTCCTTCAGTTCAGACTTAAAGGTTCTCACTTCTTCCATAACAGAATACAGATGATTCACAGCTGTTTGGCATCTGTTGCACTTCTACCTAGTGAACTTGTTCTCTTTTTGTCATTAGATTTCCCCAAACACATTAGCTGTACTATGAGCATCCAGTTCATTGGAGTACCAGCATCCTACGTGGTACCGAGTGTTCTTCACGCATTTCTGTCAGTGGAAGCCCAGAACTAGAAACCTAGAGGCATGGTAAAACAAAATCAGTATCTGCTTACCAGTGCCCAAGAAAATACATTTTCGTTTAGTACCACTAGTTAATTTATAAAAAGAAAAATCTAACATCATCGCCTTTCAATTCAAAGTAAGATTTTATTACCTACATCTTTAGTAACTAAAAAAATTATATGGAATTAGAAAGACTGCAAAGTGCCAGTACTTCTGATTTACGATCTGAGAAGCCTCATGTTTACTGCATGATTCGGAAAATGTATTTGTTACTTAGCTGCAATATTTTGCAAATGCATGATGAGCCAAGCTTTTGGTTATTTTATTTTGAACTGCAGAAGCTCTTGACCATACGAAACCAATTTTATGTATGCCACTAATTCAAAATAAAAAAAAGTTTATGTATTACTTTTGGCATCAAATTATTATATAATATTGCACGGATAAAATATCTCACTTGAAACAGCTGTGCAAAGTACTCAAGCTAACTTGCTTTTTTCCCCTCTCTGATAAACCTCCAATCTGCTTGGAAATTCCTATTTTTTCTACATCTCAGTTTGGTAGGCTTATTTGGCAATCCTTTATCCTTCACAAGCACACTCTCTTATTTTCTAGCAGCTGCGGACATATGAATTTCCATAAAAATCTACACATATCCATTTAAAGTGCTGGATTTGGAAGATTCAAACTTGTTAAAGCAGGAAAGGGAAGGAGGACAGTGCAGGTAGCAGTTCTTGAGATAAATTACAAAAATAAGGTATAGAAGTGTCATTTACTTATTTTCTCTTTTAAGAGGAAAAAAATTGTGTTCAAATTTTAAGATAATACAAGCACATCTATCTAGACTGTAGTTGAAATTAATATGCACTAGCCCGGTAATAATCCCCCAAACCATTATTAGGAGCTAACATTTTTGATAACTGCAGTATTTTAAAATGAATGAAAAACGAGGAATGTAAACTTCCGGTCAAAGGTAACACAAGGATAAAACAGTTCACGTTACACTTAAGTAAGCAGACTACAAGAAGATGGTACAAGCTCCGCACACACAGGATATACCTGGACATATACATATAACCCAGAGCTCTCATCATTTCTAAATTCCTGACAATCAGAAGCCCTGAAATAAAAGTATATATTTAACGTCATGTAGTAGAAATACACATTAGTCCAACATAGCTGGTTAAGGCAATTCCAGGGCATATTCATGGTTATGGTTAAAAGTCCAGTGCCCTTGCTTTTAGCAGCAGTGGAAGAATATCTCTAAGTAGTGTAATGATTTCTCCCCATCAAAATCTTCTACACTAAGATTAATGAGGTAGTTTGTGCTTTTTAGAGCTACAAGAAGACAAAATAATGTCTAAATATTTTTGGTTATGTTTTCAGACTTTTCTGTACAACTCTTTTTTAAAACTCAGATTCTGATAAAATCATATTGCTCTATCATTCAAAGACCTAAGTTCTTACCTGTAACACAGTCTTGTCAATATTCTGATTTTTTCAGATAATAATAGTTAGAGTTTATTTAAGGACCAGTGGCATAATTCCTTGATGAAAGCATCTCAAATCCAGACAGGCACAGAGAAAATAAGTTTTAAAAGACAAATATGGAAACTGTGCCTGAATAAGAGTCTATTCTTGCAGTAAATAAATAAGTTATTTTTCTTTCTCAGTCACTTGCACATAATAATGCACAGTCAGTGAAGCAGTCTGAACTTTCACATATGCAATGTACAAACATCTTTTTGCCTTGAAAAAAGGTTTGGCTGAAGTTATAAAAGGGTATGTAGAAGCCAAAAACTTTTTTTTTTATTATTATTGCTATAAGCAGACAGCAAAATATTACTAAGAAACGTTTGGTTTGCTGATGTTGGTGACAGGTAAAATTTTTACAATCATCCAAGGCCCTAGTAAAAAATTAAACAAACATCTCAAACGCTGAATGGAAATTCAAACAACCTTTAGAATATGTGAAACACTAGCAGAAATAATCTTCTTGTAGAAGATTATTTTCTCATAAATTGTATGTGTTTTTAGAACTCCTTGGTAAAGGGTAAAAACTGAGAAGATATTGCACTTCAGGCTATTCATCAAAAATTCTACGAACAACAATAAAAAGTCCCAGTGTCAAAGACTGAGCATCAGTCTGCCTCCTGTAAAACAAAATGACAATTTAGCTTGTAAATATATTTTTAACTTTGGAAAGGTTCTAACTTGACTAGTAAATTTGCATCCTTGAGCCAATTAAAAAATAAAAATAAAAAGAGGCCACAGAAAACCAAATTCTCTTCCTCTTCCTACAAACCTCAAACCTAATCACCTAAACCAATAACCAACTGTACCAGCATCTTAACAGTCCTATTGTTTAATTTCTAGAAAGTGTGACAATCACCACCATTATACACAAACATTTATTTTTGGAATCTTTATGTTAAGACTTCTGGGCTGGCACAAATAATGCTAAGTAACTGTAAAACATTTTGTCTTCATTCAGGACTTTCAATGCATGGAAATGCATAATCTGTATTACAAAATATAGGCATCAGTATTGTAACTTAGTTTACTAACTATAACATATTCTGAGATGCAGGAAAAAAATATGATATTTAATCTGCTAACCTGAGAATACAAATTGCAATAATGTAATTCAAAGAAAGCTGACCTCAGCTTAATGGGCACACTCAAAATTATGTGTTAAATGGAAGTTAAAAAATTACTAACAAGTACAAAAATTCAGTAGCCTGGATTAAGGAAGGAGAGGACAAAAAAAAAAAAGGAAAATCTTGGGCCCTATTTTTTAACTCTCCTTTGGTTTACTTTCTTGTCCTAGTAGAAAAACAAAAACCAGCCCCCTCTACTTCCCCCACATAGACTTCCTAATATCATTTGTCCTTCAAGTTAATATTGTTCATCAGTATAATATTCTAACAACTTAGAAATTAATCTAGACTAAGTAGATGGTATTGTAGTTTCATAACATGCTATATTAAAAAGTAAAAGCTATCATTTTCAACAAACATGGACTTTGTAGGCAATGGCTGATATTGCCTTCATTTTCCTATTCACCACAGCATTTATCCTTCTTTCAGATATTACATTATACGATTTGGCCTAACATTTAGCTATCTACGCATTATCCATAGGGAACAATAGACAGCTTTCAGTAAACTTACAGGTAAATATCTCCACATAACACGTTCTAATAACATAGTCTGGCGCAAACATCTTTGCATCTATAAAGTGGAGTTAGAGAAAACTGTCATTACTCAAACATATCCTTGTAAAGGTAGGACAGTTAAGAACACTATTCTCTTAGTATAGCTCGGTGAGGTTCTTGCTCACTGGTATGCGACCCAGCTGCAGCCACGTGGCTGTTCAGCCCTTCCATTCACATGGCAGTTGCATCGGCCCCTTTTACACAAAAATTTATATATAGTCACATTGTTTATGTTTTATTCCTAACCAATTAGCCCTGTTACAACAACAGTAGTTTGCCATTAAGACTCAAGCCACGCTATCTTTTTCACTAGAAGGAAAATTGAATTGTGTTCTGTGTCTAGAATATAGGTGCTTGCATCTGGCATCCTACTATAAAAGGAGACTTTGGACGTCACCTATCTTTAATACGGAACTTGAAACTAAAGTACAAGGGAAAACATGCTTGCTACTGAGGCATGTAATTTCTTCCTTCCTCTTTATTCTAAAATTATTCACATTACCTAGCTAACAAAAAAAAGCCCAAGCAACCTAGAGTTTATGCATCACACAGAATATGGCAGATCTTTATCACAGGCACTCTTTTCTTACTAAACACCATAATGCATGTCAGTGGGACACAAAATATATTATTTCTTTTGATTCTGAATAATGAAAAAAACCCTATTTAATACAAATACTGTTTCAGCTATTTAAGGAATGTTTTTATATTTTGCATTTGTCATTTTATCAATGCTCTCATTTGTGCTCAGTAACATCCTCTAATGTACAAACCTGCAAGGTGACAGATCCAGTGATTAGAAACTAACATTCTTGTTCTCACATTCCATGGCAAGTACTTTATTATAAAATCCAAGAAAAAAAAATAATTTAAAATATAGTAGGACACCGGAAAATTGTTTTGGTTTCCAGCTGTAGAAACCATCTTTACAAGTCTGAATATCCACTGGATCCGCAAGTGCCCTTTGCTTTCCATCCACTAAACTATATTTTTGTTCATTCCCACGGTCTCCATCACTACCTCTACTTGTTAAACTTGAAAATCAAACTGATTTATTTGCACAAGAAATTTTGTTAACTTTTCCCACTGATACATCCTTATTTATATAGCTCTACCAAAAGAGGTAGAAGTGGGAAGTCATTAGACATATCATCATCACTCCTTCAATAACCCCAGTCTGTCTGAAAAAAAAAAATGAGATAGTTAAAATTCTTTTAATTACTGGGAAATGCTCATTTATACTAGCATACCAAGGAACACTGCAAACAGAGGAGATGCATCAGATTTCTTTTAAAAATTCTCATGGTTTCAGGTAAACTGCTCTGAATGCAGAATGATATCAAATTATAATTTTTAATTTGCAGGAAATAGCTATCATTTAAGTTATTGCATAAAAATACATTAAAAAAATTTGGGGGGGGGATTGTGCTTTAAATATGGTTTAAGTTAAAATCTGAAATGACACACTGGCAATTAATACAGTAAATGAAAAGGTCAGCTCTTCCACACTTTCTAAAAGAACAAGGCAAACAAAGTACAAAGAAACAAAAACTTACATTTTATGCATTTTATAACTCCCAATTTTGTATCAATAGACACAGACCTTATAAAATGGAATACTGAACCTTCCAGCGCCATTATTTTTCAGCCAAGAAACAGAACCAAGGCTTCACAAAAGTGACTTTGTATAATTTAACTGGGCTATAGCCCACAAAAACTGCTATCGCTGACGCCCAGCGTGCTGGCAGGAAATAGTTGTTGCTTTGAGCCTTGATCTACCCACGTGAAACGGAGCTTGCTGGCTGACCACAGACCAGCCTCTGTTCTCTTTGTAATTGTCAACATCTGCTCTGCAGATCTATGAATAATTTTATGACACAAAAAAATCTCTCTCCTACTGACTCCAAAGCTTTTTTTTTAAAAAAACATATGCGTAATCTGACACTGACATTAAGAGAGAGCCTGTTTTGTTCACAGGTTAAGATTTACATTCTTCTGAAAGATGCCATTAAAATGGAATTCGGGTTGGAAAAGCTGTGTTGTTGGCTGCTAGAGTTTAAAATCAGGTGGCTGAAAAAATGTTGGCAGCTGAGAACATACATCATTTTCAAATACTGTAAGTACAAAGGAGGAACAGTCCACTGCGGTGGGCTCCAGAGTAGGTGAGATGTAGCTGTGGTTCCTCCGATTGCCTAATCGATTCATGGCAGCTACAACAAAGTTCACCTCAAACATCTTACTCCTGAAGGGTGAGGATGCAGAAATACCAGCATTCAACATTACTTGACTTTCAGTTAAAGAAAAAGTACATTTGAAGACAGCCTACCAGGACTGCCACTTGAAAACCCAACCTTTCCTTCTGTTTCCAAGCAAGTCATCACGTGCTCATGGTGTCTATGGCATAAGAGAGTGCCATTAGGAAAGACGTGGATAAAGCTATGGGGACTCAGCCACACTACAATTTTAGATTCTCACTGTGCCAAAATAAAAAGGACAAGAAGTGTAGAAAAATGGAGATGCACAGATGTACTGCCATTTGGCTGTCTAGAATATTCACTGGTAGTGCTGCTCTTCATGATTAGTAGAAGCAAAAGAGCAGAAACAAATGATTAAAGAACAAATCACAAGGGGAGCGAGTACTCATCGGTATAATTCTCTGACACAGGTTTCCAGGAATGGAACATGATGTGACATGGCTCAGGAAACTCACAGAAGAGCAATGGAAGGCTTAAAGTAAATATGGCCCTTTTAGTGTTTTCCTGAAGCGTGCACTGTATTCAGGTCCACTGCAATGACCTTTTTATCAACTTTTCTTGTTTTTATTATAAAAAGCTAAAAATTTCCCTCTGTGATTTCCCAGATGTAAATGCTGCTACAGAAAGACTGTTTCTTGCTAGCCTGGGCTCAATATTACTTTTCTGGCCTGGCAACATTCTAAATAAAGTGTGTCAAAGTGTATGAGTATGTTTTGGTTCAGCAGAGATCTGTCTTCTGCATGGAGAAACTTGTAGTCTGGTTTCTCTCTAAAATGCTAAGTCCGGTTTAAATGTAACTGCCAACCCGATAATCAATTTACTTTGTTTTCCAGAGACTCTGACATACCTAAGGAAATGCAATAGATAGAGAAATTCATGGATACAGTACTCTTCTCTCCTGAATATGGAGATGATTATTAAATCTGCAACTTCACTCATGGGTAGTTACATTTAAGAGTTCTTTCTTAGAAGCTACTAAGCAATTTGTTCCTTGCAAAATGAATGGGCAATTAAACATGTGGTGAACTTGTGGCTCTTTTGTGAACCATCAGGGAAAGACACAATCCTTTGAGGGAAAAGATGAAACTGAGAATGGACGAGGAAAGTGAAAGCTGTTGAATGTTGTCACAGCCATAACAACCAATTCCAAAACTCTGCAGTGGAAAACAGTGAAAAGAGTCAGAAAACAAATAGTATGAAACTTGGCCAAACAGTGTCAAAATCCCCCAAAATTACACAGAGTCAAACAGATGAATCTCTGACAAATGAAAGAGTCTGGCATGTAAATTCAGAGTAAATTTCAATTAGGGTGTAAAAAAGTTAGTTTTTAAATTAACTAGGATATTTCCCACTGCTCATCTAGTAAATGAAGGTGTGAAAACAATGGGTATCACTATTATGTAATATAAAGCACAAACTTGGACCCCATTTTACTAACTATTATTAACACACAGAACAAAGAGATGGCTTTTGCACTAAAGAATTTATAATTTTGCTCCAAACGTGGAAAGGAATAAAGAACAAGGACATGAGATATAGCAAAAATCAGAACAGAAGGGCACCATGCAAACCCACAGAAGACTGCACTAAATGGCTGTGGAAGGAGGTTTTGTGTAACAGTCTATATTCAGATGAAAAAAAAAAGTGCATTTTAATAGTCGCCATGCTCTGTTTAGAATTTGAATTCCCACCAGTCATATTATTTTGTCTTGGTATCTTCTTACAAATTAAGAAGTAGCTTAGATATGGAGAGTAAAAAGGAGACCAAAAAAACCCACCACCAAAAAAGTTACTCCACTACAGTATCAATCCAACAGGCCACAGAAGGCATAAAGATTTCCACATAACGCCTATGTCACAGAAACCTTGTTACTCATATTTTAGTATAATCACAGCAGTGCAACTCTCCAGTGAAGATGTGGCTATATCTGTAAAAAAGATACTATTTCACTCAGGTCACAGGTATGTAAGATGTAGCTTATAAGATAACTTTTATAAGATGTAGCTGTTGATACAAATCACTTGTATAAAAGTGAGCCTACATAAGGGCTTTTATTAGTATAATTATTCTAATATCAAATCCCCAATTGGATAGATATACCAATACAATTTTTGCAAGCTTACAAATAAAACAGGCTAGATTATAGACAGCACGCTTACTCCATCTTCAGCAGCAGAATAAAACCTCCAAAGTGACCCAAATTAAAAAAACGTTAAGTAAAATTTTAACAATTACTTGAACAGCAAGGTCGTGTCTTAATTTGACTTTAGCAATTTATAAAATAATCATAATCTCAACCTTAATATGTTCATTACTATATATATTTCAATATGACATTATTACAGGTATGCAAAGAATTTTGCAAATTAAATAGAGTACCCCTGGCATGCTGAGAAATTATAACCCTGGAAATAATAATTCTTTGTATTGTAAAAACTCTCTGATCACTTATCCTTTATTTTGATGGGTATACTTAATATCTTCTCTGGTAAGGTTCAAGAGCATAAAGACATGTGAATTTAGGCAAAATGCTTTAGATTTATCTAATAAAAATATCTGGTAATATTTTGCTTTTTCAAGTTTGGTAACTCTGAAAATAATTATAATTTGTAGCAACTACTAAGATGTGGTACTTTGTTTACCAACATCAGAATTTGCAATTTCAATAAGGTATTATGTTTTTAAATAAAGGGTATAAGCCTGCCAGGCTTACATTTCTCCTCTGCTCCCTTTTTCTGTTCTGTGGAAGTAGTCATTGCAAGTGATGCAAAAGGTTAAATCCGCCCACATCATAGAAACCAACTCATCCAGAGAGGTGGCAAAGGACCAACAGTTACACTAGCAGCCAGATGCAAGACCATTTCCTTCCTTGTTATACACCCCATGCATCACAACCGCTCAGATTTCCGTTCGGGCCAGGGCTTGACTATCCTTCTGCTAACCACAAAGCACATGCCTACTCCACCTCCTTCGCATGTGATCATTGTAGTTCTCAAAATGTGAGCTGCATACACAAGCTCTGCTTCTAGAGGAACTAGATATATGCTAGTCATCCTTAAGATCATGTAATTGGAATAAATAAATACATAAATATCTATCCCATATGAAAAAGGGCACACTGTTCACAACTACAAATGATCAATGCTAACCCTCTGGAAATCTAGCTATTAGTTTTTAATATTTGCATAACTTCAGCTCAAGAACTTCTAATCACTGTCCCTTTGGCCAAGGCTGTACAAACAGAGAATATAAATCCCACATCCCAGTTTGGGTCCATACTTGCCCCACTGGCACTAACAAAATAATCTAGGAATTGAGAAAAATCATTAAATCTGGATCCTTATGCTCAAGAGTTGTTAGATCGGATCAGAATCTGCTTTCTTTACAACACAGAAAGAAAACCCCTGCTAACATAACAGTAAAACATATACCCTTAATATTTAAAAAAGGAAAAGGTGTATGTAAATATTTTAAAATTTAGCTTCCTTAACTAGTCAAGAAATCAAAAAAGCAAGAACTACTGTAGAGACAAATGTTAAACCTGGCAGAGTGAGGCCAGTATAAAGAATAGTAAGAAACAAAATACCGATTGCAACAGAGCAAACTGGCCTTTTCACCTACTGTCCAATATGGGAAATGATGCTTTCACACTCACACACAAAGCCACTCCAACTATTCCAGAAATTACTGAGCTCTTCTGAAAATCTGGTCCAGTACTTTTATCATTAAAAGCTGAAACCAAACAAGCAAGTTATTTTTTGGTAATAAGTAAGGGGCACTTAACTCATATGCTCATATACAAGTTTTAAAAGGTGAAAAACTGTTCAGTGCCTGGCTGCGACAGAGAATAACATTATTTTTCCTATATATAAGGCTATAATAGAGAGCTGCATTGAAGTGAAAATATGTTTAAAAATCAATAATTTTTATTACACTAAAAGCCACAGTAAAAATATTTCTATTTTCGTGGAATCAGCATTTTGATTTTCAAACTCACAAAGGAAGAAAATTACAGGAAGTTATGGGTGTATCTGCCCTGTGCTCTCACATATGGAGAACTGACTGAAAACTAAACATCATTAAATTAGTTGGAAACTTTTGTATTTAGAGTAACTTTTTTTGTTTCAGGGAGGGGGGAGGAGGGGGAGCTACAGCCAATTTAGTATTCCACCTTTCATTTTAAGACCAAAACTATTTTTTGTTCCTCATTTGTTAGACCAAAGTAAAGTTCCCCTAAGGTACAAAAGGCAATGAGATAAGAGCCCAAAGTGACATTTAAAGGCTGTTTATTTTTAAGGTAACATAGGGTAACTATGAAAGATCAAACAAGCCTAAATGGAGCATTTAGGAAAAAGATTTTAATATGCAGAAACTGGGAGATATTACTTGGTTCTATCCACATCTTTAAGTCCAAAACTAAGTTAATAACTAAGTCCTGATGCTATTTAACCTGTTGCATTGTTTTTCAAGGTAATTCTCAGAAATACTGAGGAGACATAGATGCCAATAATAGTTTGGAAAAAAGGATTTTCAGAAATGCATAACTTGAATCCTTGACTATTTGCCTTTACATTTAGCATTACTTGTCCATCTCTTACACCAAATGTCTTAAGAAAAATGGGTTTTTTAGATGCACACACCTTGCATTTCATAGGGGTATGATTAAATACTTAAAATATAAGGCAAGATCAGCTGGAACAAATCATAGCTCTATATATTTGAGTAGAAATAAACCAATTTGCACCTGCTTAATTTCAGTTTCCAACATATTCATATCATATTTTTCTGCCATATAAGTATCCATCATGCTGTAAGATTGAATTCATAAGGAATTCATAAGGAATTCTTGGAATGAAACCAAACTTACTCAATTCCAAGTTGCTTTTATACTATATTACAATGTTTCTATTGCATTTAAATGCTAACGCATATTATGAACCACATTCAAGCCTTGTTTAAGCATACAAATCATCAAACAAAATATGAAAAAAAAAATCCAAGCTTTTTAATACTCTTTCCTTTATGAACCTCTAAGTTCATGCAAAATTGCTAAAAGACAAAGCAAACCCTGTATGCATTTTGAGCTACTGGAAACCTGTTTCTTAAAGTGCAAGAATATTTGACCCTGAGATGCCTTTACAGAAAGCCTCATTAGGAAGTTCTAATTATGCTTTGACTTCACAGATGTGGGTAAGCCACTTTCTATTAAGCTTTCTAGAACTCTGAACTCCTTTGACGTGCATTTTCAAAAGTAAATATAAACACCAACTACCTCGTGCAATTTTGTTTCATTATGCTCTGGAAGGAAAAAAAAAACCACACACAAAAAATGAAGATGCCTTTTTTTTTTTTCCCCTTTTATGGTTATTCCCATACAGCTTAATAGAATCCATTCCTTTTAACCAGTTTGTAACTTTGCTTGTATCTCCTTAGTAGAAAAACAACAGGACTTCACTATTAACTACAAAGTTTTTAGATATTGTGGTGAAGGAAGAAGAAACAGTGACAAAAAAAGCCCCAGAAAGCATTGAGATAGCTTCTGATCAAAAGACAACAAACAAGTGAGCTATTATTGGTGGCAAAGATCAAAGAAGTTGGGGGGGTGGGTGAGAATCAATCAGCCTTTTCATGTTACACTCATTCTCAAGAAGGTCTTACTCTCCATCCAGCTTCAGCCTTTAACTAATGTAACAGAACAGCATGCATTGCAAGTACTTACATATCCACTTTCATATTGCCACCTCAATTATTTCACTTCTGGTTATAAAAATACTGACAATCAGCCTCTGGTATTTATACAGTCAATATTCTCGACTGCAGCTAGTGAAAAGAGATGCTCTAGGCCAGAGATGCTCGGTTTGCGGTTTGTCTGGAAAATTCATCCTGCCTGCAGCCTACTCCTACCAGCTTTCCTCGAGCTCTCTGGGACCACGCTGCAGACTGAGTGCATTGGTCTGGTCGTGTCAGCTTGCATTCAGCTATGGTATTTCCCAAGGACAGTACAGCTCCTTCCCTACCACAATGGGCTTACTGCACATACATCACACAGCACATACACGCACACCAGAGAAGATGGCAAGCACAGTAACCTGTGCACCTTGCTCCCACTGGCTCCCTCTCCCAGGAGCAGACAGGGAATAGCAAGCTGTACGACTTTTTCAGCCAACCTCAACCGACCCTGGCTGCCCTCTCTCCTCGGAAGTAGCAGGGAACTGCCTATTTAGATGCACTAAGACAATGCAATAGTGAGTGTATTGAATATATGGAAAAGGTCCGGTCACATCATCAGGAAAAGCTCATGATATGTGGTCCTTCTTGCCTTTAAAACAAGCTACGTGATCCACGCAACCAAAAGGCTGGATCAGTTTCCAAACTGAACATCTGTAGTAAACGCTGATTTGTCACATGAACTTTTATCTCATATTTAATTAAAAGTCTTGTACAATTTATGGGTGAAGATAGACAGACTTTGTAAGTAGAGAAGCACAGCTTTTAAACCTATGCAAGCATAGAAAAGTGAATGGTATGGATTTCTAATATGTTAAACATTGCTCTTCTATCTGATGATCCAGAGTGAATATTAATAAGAACTACAAATCACCTGTGCAAACTTCAAGATCTATCCAACACAAGAAGCCCTGAGATAATCTGCAAAGTGCACTATGTATCAGGAAGCAATATAAACACATTACAGTGTGCAACAGATTTAAGAAATCATAGTATTTTGGTCAGTTTTTTCTAAACTAGGACAGTCCAACCTCATCAACCACAGAGCCCAATCCTACTCGCAAGGCTGTCCTCGCATATCACTCTAAACTCACAGCCCACTTTCCAAGTGAACAGCCGTATGAAAGCAGAGAAGTTTGTCTTTGGCAGGGGGAAAAAACAGCAGGTCAGATGGAATTATGCTGCAGGCTGAATATAATATTGCACAAGCTGTCTGTGAGTCTAAACTAACCTAAATAGTGATTCAACAGACATGGATGTGAGCTCAACTATGTTACCTATAGCCAGTGACAAAACTACTTAGATATATGTTTGTGTAATTAATCCAACCTTAAAGCCCTTCAGATGTTTTTACTTCTACACTACAGTAAGATTTCCAGTGTACAAAAAGTGCTGCATGATCAAACTTCAATCAGATTTCAAGCACAATTCAGACTCAGATATCCTATAGTAAGATTAGTTTTAATCTAATTTTTTTCACTTATTCCAACATCAAAACAGTCAATTCTTTTAATTGTTAATTTGTTCACTCATTTTCTTCCTGTACCTGTCATTGTGCTCTGCTCTTACCGAACAGTTAAAATGATTTTTTTTTTTTTGGCTATCGGATAAAAAGATAGCAAACCCTTATATATACACACATGTATTTTAAGGCTAACATTAGTATACCTGTAAAAGCATGTTATAATCACTCTGAACTTATACAGCAGATAACCTTAAAGAAGCAAACATGAATCATTGAAAAGGTAGTTTTTACATTATCATGCTCTCATTGTACTCTCTCACTCCCCACAGACTCTCTGAAGTATATATTCTGCAATTTCACACATACCAAAAAGTATCTTTGGAATGTTACAGTATAATTGTTTACAGAAACATTTAACGGATGAGTAAGCATCAGGAGGCCATCGCTAAGGGAAAGCAAAAGTTAAAATGCTAGAAGCATTTTGAATGATCCTCTCAGCATGAGGACAGAGGACGGACACTCAATCCAGAAATCTGGTGTTGACTCAAGCGATATAAAACGAGCAGCCCACACTGAAGCATATGAAGCCATCCAACCACTTAACAAAACATCTGCAACCACCTATCTCTTTCCAACTGGATTTTGGTCACTGCCTAATAAAGCAAACAAATACTTTAAGAAATTATTTGATTTAAAACATAAATATTATCACAGGAGATTACATGTTCTCGACAACTGATGATTTTTTTTTAATTGGTGCCTTAGTTTTCCAAATTATGGCACAAATAATTTGCATGTGGATGATACAGAAATGCAACAGAAGTAAATGGAAAAAAAGCTAGGCACTGACTACAGAGACAGCTGAAAAAAAGCTGATCATTCTTTCACTACAGGAAACTGCTGGAGACAATATGCTGTAAATTAAAGCCAATTTTCCTGAATTCCCTGAAGGATTGCTCCTCCCAGAGATTCTGCAAATCCATTAGCAAAGGCTCATCACTGGAACTGTAGTTTTCTTGGGGCTTATTTACTGAAAAGAATTAACAAACGCGCACCTAGAACAAAATACAGCGTGTACTGAGGGAGAAATCAAGCCTAACCTTACATTACAGACTCCTATCCTGATTATTACATAACAGCTGGGCTGGTTTCTCCTCCCACCTCCTTCTCCTACCTGTACTTTGTTAAGTCAAGAAAAAGCAAAATAATTTACCTCCCTACCTGAATTTATGATGAGAAATATGGATATTGAGGCAGGAGAGGGGACACATCCTAACATGTACTGCATCAAAAATCAAGCAGGTTTTTCTTTTAGCAGCAGAATTAGAAAAGCCAAGCTTTCTAAAGCCTTGTGTGTCACAGCTGATCATAGGTTCCAGCTGAAGCTTTTCTTATGACTGGGCACCTAAGATCTCTGTCCAAGTGGATTCTACCATGCCTAACAACATATGAGTTGCAGCTGGTATAGCAGAGTCTCTCTTTTCTACCTAGCTTCACACTTCCACAAAAGTTTCAGGAACTTGTGTCTTTGAGGAACTTCTGTGCCTGTGTTAAATTTGGTGGAGAATAGCTAATTAGGAACACATATATAGCATGATTGTATAAATCTCATCCTGTTAAGAAAACAATCTAAAAGTAGCACAAGTTCCACCATGAAGCCTTTTAGTTCCTATCACAATATATTTCCCAGCATTTCTCATATAGTTGTAAAACGCATGAAACTAAATCATGTGTTAAAATAATGGACTGCACATGCTGCTTGATTAAGGCTTTTCAGAGATATTTACAGGCACACAGAAATGCATGGGAATTCCCAGGTCATGGTACCTACATCCTACTATCAGAAGCACTATACCATATAGTCTCTTCCGGAAAACTTTACAGCTCCATCTTAAAATTAGTTATCTTTTTGCATCCATCCCCCAACTGACCAGACCTTAAATAATCTCTAAGTTAGAGTATTTCTTTTAATTTCCACCTTAATTCATTAAAGGCTCCATCCAGTGGCCACCTGAAGATAAATGAAGCACTTCAGAAAGTGTAGGGCAAGGTTTTTCCTCAAGGTTTTTCCTTCTCTTTTCTTCAGCAACATAGTGAAGTGGTATTACTGTGTATCCAGATGTTGTTGTCAGACAAATTCACTATTTTCAACTTATAAAACTTTGCTAATGCCAAACTGAAAGGCAAATCCAAGTATTCCATGGGTAACTTTTTCTATAACCACTTTCACTTGGTAAATTATAGGAAACCATAGTACCACTGCTGATTTTAAGAGAAGATCTGTACTTTTTGTGTTACAATTACCATACCAGAGCCTCTAAGTATGTCTTTGGGGGTTAGGGTAATGAGGAACACAATGCAGTTTATAATGAAGTCTAAAAACCAAGACTATGTTAATCTTTTCAATAACTTAAATCCAAGAAAATCAAAAGCAAATGTCTTCCTACCATAGCACCACAAAAACTAACCCCAAGTACTTGCATCTTAATGCATGTTGGGTTGTTTTCTGTTAACCCAGCATTAGATTTCTTATAATACTTAGTTAGCACACACATTCTTCCACAAGCTGGACTGATTTCTTCCACAGTTTAACTTGTTTTTGCCAAAGTCTCTTTTAGTTCAGCATTGGCTGCCTGCCTAACGAAACAACCTTTCTTTATGCCAAAACTGTCATCTTCAGTTGCACAAGATGTATCTTACTTAAAAACATGAATAATGGGCCCTATGTTTAATCCTTGAAGAACTATTTTTAAATGATTTCTAGCAAGACTTAAACAGATACAGAAGCAGTCAGTACCTAACCTCATGGAAAGAAAATTCCCTCTCAAGAAAGACTATATTTTTCTTATGTATTTAAATACATCTTTTAAAAGAAAATCCTAATCTAATTATTAGAACATGAAAGCGTATGCTTTTAACCACAGACAGCGGAGAGAAATATAAGGCTCACTATGAAGCTAAATTCAAAAGCTTCAACCTCTCTCAGTGTGAGGTCATCATTACATATGATCATGTGCCTCACAGACTTCTCTCTTACTCAAAAGACTAGCTTCACAAAATAAATATCTGATAACTTTGGTAAATAATCAACCATTGTTAATGAAAAGTGCAACTTTCTGCCACAATTTCAGTGACAGCTGAAACAAGAATACCTGTGTAAGAAGTTGTTCTTCAGTGAGATTATTGATCCAACGGGTATACCGTTCAGTAGACTCCAATGGCTCTCTTCTGATTTGGCAACCAATAATCTAAAGCAAAAAACAACAAATCACATACTGTAAACTGCTGTATAATCACACAGCAGCAAAACAGGAACATCATAAAACAAGCATCCAAAGCATTGGAAGCCCAAGAACTAAAGATTATCTACACATTCTTTACTAGGCCCCTTCTATGTTCATAATATGATATGTCACAGTTACTCTGTTCAAACATAAGAGAGTCACAGACGTTCAAAGGTCCCTAGAAAACTTAACAGAGACAAGAATCTTTTTCATAGCATCAGTCTCGAGAAGTCTGAACCATACTGGTTGAAATTTTACAAAAATGTCATCCAGAGGCAGACATCTGGAATGCAAAATTTCAACCAAAATAGTACGAGTTTGGCAAAAGAAAATCAGAACTTAGATAACACTAGATAATCTTACCAATAGTGCTATTGGCTGTCTATCATCATGCTACTTATGATTCATATAAAACAACAACAAAGTATTCTAATTCATCTTCTTAAATATATATATATACGCTCCATTTTGATAACCGTTATACTATATATAACACTATATTCCCATTACAGCAACATTTTCTTCTCTATTGCTGTTCTGTAGTTCTATAGTTAAATACTGATTTTAATATTCTGAACATCTATAATCATAATAAACAGCTTCCAAAACACGCACAGAATAGTAGAGGCATTTCTTATCATTTGTAAATGCATAGATACATATTCATGCCATTTCATGTGAACATCAAGCTGTTCACTCTTCAAATCTGTGGTCTGACAAAGGAGAAACCAAGAGAATTTGAAAGTTGTATGGAACCCTAAGAAGAGTGTAACTATACAGATCTCTACTGCTTGCTACCCTGGATGGTCTGCGGTTCACCCCAAACCTTCAGGGTACTACAAGAATTATATATGCAAAGTAGCCTGATAAGGTTTATACCAACTACTGCACTACTGACATTCTGTAGCTACCATCCATTCTCGTCCAGATTTTGACAGGTAGTTGCTGTTGAGGATGTGTTCATCCATTGCGAATTAACACCAAAGTGTAGGTATTAGCATTTCTAAACACTAATTTGGGATAATAAAGTTCTGTTTAAGCACAGTGTAGAAATCTCAGGTTTTTTTCCAGCCTAAGCATCCATAAGGAATGTCAGTGTATACATTGAGCACTACCAAGTTTAAATCTTTCAAGTACCTCAATTTACAGAGCTTTAAGCCCTTCATAGATGTAAGTTGTCAGGCTAGAGTTCTGCGCATCTAGTTATGAATACTTTTGATTTGGGAACAAAAACACCACCAAGAGACATATCTAGCCAATCAACAGAGTCTTATTGGAAAAAGAAAAAAAAAAAACCCAAAGAAGAAAACTTGCAGAAGGACTTCTGACAATGAAGCATCACTTAATACAATTTAGAGTATGGATTAAATACATTCAGAATAATCCTCAAGAAATCATGATTGGCTTATCCCACGAAAATAAAACATAATTTCTCTGAACTGTGATTTTTTAATTATTATTATTATCATTATTATTTTTTTTTTTTTTACTTAGTGACAACTATGAATTACTATGGACAACTTCAAACATTGTCTTAGATTTCTCCTGAATCACAATTAAAGAAAGAATATTGAGACATTTTCATAATATGAATCCAAAATTCTTTTAAACCCAGTATCAGTTAGAAGTGTTCAAGGATGTATTTTTAGAACAGACAATCCACAGATATAAAAACGTCACAGTATTTGATCTGAGGTACATATCTTGTTTTCTATAAGGAGGATTTTTACTTAAGAGAACTATTTACAGAACTCTTACTACTACTCATTAACCAAGACAAGTTCTCTTGCATATCCTGGAATTTTAAAAGTTAGCCTTAGACACTTTGCAAGAACTCTGTGTGAAAGTCAAGAAAATGGAAAAATTACGAAGTACCTTTTTTTTTTTTTTTTTTTTTTGGAAAGGCATTCTATAACAATACGATATGGAAGCTTAGTTTCTCTATCCAAACAGTCTCAGCCTAAGCCTGACAAATTCAAAACCCTGAACAGCTTTCACAAAGTAATAGATATGTAGGAGAATCTCAGATTTGGTTCCTGAAAACCGGGCTTCCAATTAGAGCCAAACAAGTAAATGCAGTCACCTCTTTCTAAGTAACCTGAAGCTTAAATGAGAAGCAGAGGACGGAGTTTCATATTTTTATTATATTCATTTTTGCCCAGTCCAACCTTTTTCATAAATGCTATAGTTTTAGCAATCTAAAAAATTGTTGAATCCAGGTGCTCAGTAAAGGACAGTAACTCCCAAAGCTCCAAAGAACAATTGGCTCAAATCTCAACTCCTTGTTCTTGCAAGGAAAGTGAAATGGGTTTGATCAATTATCTGTACACGCATTCAAGGAGAGGTGAAGGCAGACAGAATAACTGTTATTAAATTGGACCCCGACAGCTCTTTTCTGTGTCATACATTACTTTTCATATTTCTAGAGTTCAACTTAGATCCTCAGACAAAATTTCCCCTTCTTTCTATACAGCCATGTAGAAAATTCCATAGCTCACTCCACTCTATTTGTCTGAGTGTTGGCTTGTAATGGCGATTCTGTACTTGCTGAATATAGGTCTTAAAATACTTTGAGCCCTTTGGAATGAAAAGCATCACAGTAAGGAAAAAATCTGTTATACTCATCAAATAAACATGTACTTTAGGAATTACTGTTAATGCAACAGCCTAAGTCTACAACAGAAAAACTAATGGGCTACACTGAATTTCAGTATAATTTGGCAGAGAATCGCCAGAAAGTGTAACTTTCTGAACTCCTTCACCTACGGACATGCATAATGGCAAGAGAGCGCAAGAGAGTATCAATCTAGAGCCTTACATACAAACAAACTAGTTAAATAAAACACTAGATTTCACTTAACTAAATTTCTCTAGTTAGTAATTCTGTTTCCTATAGCAAAGATCAACCTAATGTTTAGAACAACTGTAAAAACAGTACAATACATCACTCTCTCTGCTGTATTTTTTTACATTTATATGTTTTTTTCTAGATTAATAGGCTTTGCCTCTGACCTTTAAGAATCAGATGTTATGGTAACTCAACATTTCAACAACCAAATTACTTTTTTTTTTTTTTTTTTTTTTTTACCTACCCCAAAGCAAACTTAGATGAATCATTAGAGAAACCCTTCTGTGTTGTGACACAAAGTCTATACAGCTTTAGCAGCACTCTAAACGCCTAAAGGTTCATGGAATTGAGTCTAAATATGGTTTTACCAGAATTGATGGCAAAGCATTAGAACAACAAGCTATGTCCAGAGCAATGGATTTCACTTCCATGACTAAACAGGACAAGGTTGATAATTCTTTGTCCTTGAATTTTCAAAACAAGAATCTGAAAACCTCCAGCATGTGACCATTAATAAAGCTAGAAGCATGTTATAATAATTTAATCTAATATAAACGAACACTAAAAAGGAAGAACTGTAAAAGTGAAGCTGAGAATTAATGTGAGAAAGAAAAGCTGGTTGATGGAAAAACTGGAAGACAATTCAAAATGTAACTAAGAAAAACAAAAACATTCTCCAACTACAAGACTCTACACGCCTACAAACCTTTCTCATTTCTCTGCTCTTTCAATACATGATAGCTATTCTTACTCTTTTTTAGTGTGAACTCCAGAAGGCATCATTATTGATAAATGCTTCAATGAAGTTAATATAAATACGAGGTTAAGATTTCACCCTAATTTCTTCTTCCTGACACATTAAATAGGATTATTACCTAGATAATAAAACATCATAATACATATTTAGCAAGCCTATATTTTTTCCATATATGGAATCAGAGGAAGACAGAGCACAGGAGAGGGAGACAGATGAATATACTTTAGAAATTCAGTAAGATGTCCTCCAAAATAGTGGCTTTAAGCTTGCTTTTTCTTAAAATTACCTAAAGGTGCTCTCTATACATACAACAAATATTTTTTCTTTCCAGCAGGTTTTTTAATTATTTCTAAAACCCATCCTTCCTCAAGCATATTGAATTGTTGTGTCTATTCCCCCACCTCACCCAAAAAAAACCCCAAGCCCCAAGCAAGTATAATTCTTTTCCTTAAAAACAAAGAAACTGTAGTCTGTGTTCTTAGTGGACTTCCAAAGATGTAGCAAACCCTTGGGAAGGTCACGTAAAAACAAGCATCTCTCTCCTGCAGAAGACAGTATTGTAAAACATCATTTAATCACATTCTTCAATCATAATGATATCACAACAAAATACACTTAACAATATAAATGCATGCTACTGAGAACAGCTGCTTTCTGATCTTGCAACACAGCAGGACAATAATTACAAATGCGTAACAATGTTAGCATTTTGTAAGAAGTGAGATGTTCACACTTCCCTCTACCCTAACATAACAGCGAAATGTTTTGCACAGCACACAGACTTCCTGCTTTCTTCTCATTTTCAAAGTCAATATCACTCAAGACTGCTTTTAGCAACATCTTAAGATATATGTTTCATAGGCATGGATCTTAAAATTGTTACTACGCAATCACATTTATATCTGGATCCTCAGCTAAAAAAATCCCAAACCCTTCTGCTCTTTGGCTATACCATTCATCTCTCGATGGGACTCTAACCCATGACTGGGATTCTTGACGTATGTGGTGCAAGATAAACACCACCAACACAGCCTAACTCTACCTGAGCCTTTGATACAACTCCTATAAAGCATTGCTCAATTAACCAGCTTCTTTCATCCAGTCAAAATCAGAATTACAGTACAGTTTCCTTTATTTCTTCAGTGTAAGGTGGGGCATCAAAAGCAACTACACACTGGTTCCCATTTCCTCCGTGTCTCACAGAGCTCTTCATATATTCACTTCAATGAGTATTTCCTTATTTGTGCTTCTTTCGTAAGTTTTAAAATACCTTTGACGAAATTCCTTCTGGCCTTTTTACATCCATTCAGACTTCCAGAAAGTAAAAGAAACTCTCCATATTACAAACATACTTTTCAATTTTTTTAATACCTGTTTCCATGCAAAAATTGAGTTCATCCAAATTTCAACTTTTTGATCTGATTAGGCAAGTTTGTTTTTATTATTACAAATGCTAGCTATATACTAGCATGTACCTAGATTAAACTACATAACAAATACATACAACAAATGCAATACATTCCAGATTCCAAGTGGAAACCTGCTGTAGTGCAGTATTAACATTACTTGTTTACAAAGCAGCAATTGAACTATAAACTTTTTTTTCTGCCTGGTAGCAAAGAACTAGGGCTGTTCATGGGACAAAGGAACTCAATCAAGGGGAAAAAAAAAACAACACGAGAATCCTTTCTGCTACTGCACCAAATGAGGTAATTAGTTTTCTAGACAGACAACCACTTTGTAAATTGTATACTAAATGCAACTTATAACTTATTTACTTAATTATAATGACCACTGAAGAAACAGAAAATAATATATAATTGATGGTAGCAGGAGACAGTGACAGGTAAGAAGTATTAAGAATATAAAATAGTAATCCAGTTCTATCTTAACTATCAACAAATGCATACTCTGAAAAGCCATACCAGAAAAGTTCTGACATGCAAACAGCTTCAAATGAGCTGAGTTTCAGGGAGTGGCTAAATATAAGCATCTAGCACCCATGGTCCTGCCCGGCCTCCAGCTACAACTGTAGAAGGACCAGTCCTCTAGTCATATCTGCCAGTCTTGTCTAGATGGCTCAGTTACCTTAAGGTATCAAAATGGCATTATATGTCTATGTTTAGGCATATGAATCTCTCTCTTCTCTCATAACTCTGAAGCTTCATATGATTTATTTGGTTTTCATTTATATAATAATTTAAATATTATTTGGTTGTAAAAAATTCTATAAGTTTTTGGTTTGTTCTTGTGTATGTATATTTGTCTAAAAGATCAGCAAAGCTTTACATATTGGTGCAGTACTTCCAAAGGGCAGACCCAAAGCCAAACACTGACTGTTATCATTATGGATCAGTGATGTCCCAAGTATGTTTTACTGGAATCACGAAGCAGAAATTTACCCCAAAAGAAAAAATAATTGATAGAAAGTGGCCAGGATTTCTTTTGAAATACACTTAGGAAGTAGAGTTTGTACCATAGTTTTTAGTTGCCCATGTTTACTTCCAGTGTATTAACAAACAAACAAAAAACAAAAAAAAAAGTGTGGATTTGTTTGAGTGATTTCATATAAAAAACAAGTAGTCAAGGAGTTGCAATCAGAATGTGCACAGTAAAGCTTCAGACCACAATCATATTTTAAAAGAATGTTGTCATGCATAAGAAATAATGAAATAGGAACACAACATTGTTGGTAAAACTTCCAGTAAGTATCACCAAAGAGATATTACAGCAAGTCTAAATAGGGAAGTATGAGACTTCAAATTACATTAAATTATCACAGAATGCAAATTAAATGAGTTTCAAAAGTACTTTCTCAAGGTAAAACAAAAATGAAAAAATGAGTAAGCGCTATTATTTTGATAACTAGCTTAGGTATGAAAAAGTACCAGGCCTGAGAAGCCCTCATTCAGAATCTGTCATCCTGGGATTAACATGATCTAAGGGTACAACCTCTGTATTAAAAGTTAGTGCACATGCAATCCCAACTTGATGCAGATTAAGTAAACTCATCGTCTCCTGGCAAGATGCTTGTACAACCACTCCTTTGCATAAAGTTTATGAACACTCAAAAAGAGCAATACGTTAGCACAGTTTCAGTTTTAAAACTGACAACTGATTTCTCCTGTGTCTGTAGCTCCCTGAAATATATTTGGGCTAATAACAGCTACCATCATGGCAAAACAACTAACACATGAGGAGGAGGGAACTTTATTTCCAAATATTTCACACTTCAGCCATACTTTTAAAAACAAAATATACTGAAAAACTGTACAACAATCAGATACTCATGAATATCAAACTGCACTAGCAGAGCAATCGTTTGATGGGGTTATTGGCATGTGGAGGCCATATTAAACACAAACTTAATTACAAAGTGGTGTAAGTTGAGATGCTTCTCATTTGGGATATTTGATTAAATGTAGAACAGACTTAAACTGACACTGCGACTTTGAAAATCCCCTGTGGTTTTTCAGAAATACCAAATTAAGAAGAATCTTATAGGAAGCTGCTTAATAAAAAGCAAAGACATAGCTGAATTCCAGCATATTTGGGTGATTTACATGAAAAGGCCTAATTAACAAAAACCATTATAAGGATAATACTCTCATTGTCAATGAAAGAATTTTCATATTCTTCAATATACAAAAAGAAAAGGAATCATACCTTCTTCTCTTGCACTTCCTCCACTCTGTCATCACTTCAGAGCAAAACCTTTACACAACTACCCTCCACGCCAAAAGTAGACTACCGAAATATTACAGATAATCTTAAAAAATCTCTAGTAACAATTTGCTGAAGTCATACACACACACATATATATATATTTGTAAGTATTTCTATGGGATACCTTTAATTTAGGGCCACATTTTCCATAGACTGGTGAAAATAGTTAAAGACATACAGATTGCTTATGGTGCACAGTATACTGGAACTGCGCATGCAGTATTAAAGTTCTAATGATGATAGTATGTACCTGAAAACATTTATCAGGAGACTTTTTTCTTCTGGATGACAAAAAAATAGGTTTTGAATCACCAACAATTGTGGGTAATCACCTTGAGAATATAATCTCTAACATCTTCCCCTCTGTCCTCTCCAAAGATGGATCAGCGCCTCCTCAGATCTACTTCACTCATTTACTGGGGCAAATTCTTACTAATAGGATGAAGCAAACAAATTTGACCTCCTCTATTCACCTACCCTCCAAGTCATGCCTGTACCCAATTCATTTCTCTTCAATAGATATTATATGAATTAATGCTTATATTAAGGTTTAACTCTATAAGCACTGCTTGCCAGGACATGCCTGGGCAACACACGCTGATCCATCTCAGACATGCTGAGTAAGGGAGAATGCAGGACAGCTGATGCAAATTAACTAAGGAAGAACAGAAATTACCTAAGACCTACACCATGAAGATTTTAATCAAGCTCATGTCCAAAACAAAAGCATTTATTAAAGAAAAATGTGCTAACCTATACACAACAACTGGAAGATGAAACAATATAAGGGAGATTGGTAATACCTGGACTTCAGTAGAAGAGAAGACATATTGAGGAAGAGGTTACTGACAACTGTTAAAATTATTACACACAGGAAGGATGGAATTTGAATGGCAGGACTTTTCTGTCACACTGAACAGCCAGGTAGTATTTCAATGTTATGTAATTATGTTTTAATGACAGTTTAGCAAAGCTTCCCATAAGCTTATCTTTTAACACCTGCAAAATTACATACAAAATACTACTTAGCTATTTTTGTAGTCCAGACTAAACCATTGTCTAACTTATAAAAGAGAAAAACTAGTAATCCCTCAAGAATAAATGCTCAGAGTAGACAGCACTCTTGTTGACCACGTCTTTAACTCAGTACAGATGAGCAATAGCAAAGCCACTGTGGAGACAAATTTGCAGCTTCTCACTCCTAACTGAGGTCCTTGTCCAATGCATCACACTGCTTCAGTTAAACAAGACCTGGCCCAAAGCTCTTGAGAGTAAGCCTCTATGGTCTTTTATGGGCAAAGCAAGCTCCTGTCTGCCTATGTTCCAAGCTGACCAGAAGCTGTGAAGCTGCTGTGACAGCAGATACAAACCCTAGCTAATATATATTGCTGTAAGGCAGGAAATACTATCTGGGGTTCAGCACTGCTTTAAGCATAGCTGCACAGTTTTCAGCTGGAGCAAGCTCCTGTCTGCAACACTCAACTTCCCTCCCTACACACCCCCAAGATATACCCCTAATATAGCACATATTTTTTCATTGTATCATGTCATACTGTGATCCAAATATACAGAATAGTTTATCAACACATTTAGACTTCAAGGCACCAATGCTTCTTAATAAGTTTACTTAAGACTTGTAACTCCACTAAAACAGCAAACAGCCAACAAACTGTTTCTTTACATGTTTTCTAGTTAGAAAAAAGCAACAGGTATGATTATATGAAAATCCATACAAGTTTTAAAGTTTCTTGATTCCAGTTAGTACTGGGTGACAAAAGACTGTTTTAAAAATAAGTCACAGGTACAGGAGACGCGCATTATCTCAATTTTGTCAGCTCTAGTCACACAAACAAGGCTACCTTGTTAAGAGGATAGTTAAAGTAAATCCATGTCTAAGTGCAAGGTAATTACCAGACTACATAATAACCATTTTGACTTCCAAGATAAAGTACATAGATGAGGCACAGGATGTTGTCTGAAAGGTAATCTGTATTTACAGGACTACTCTAACATTAGACTAATAAGAAGATACAGCAAACAAAAGGCTTTAAGATCTTTCAGGGGTGACCAAACTCAGTTGGTATGTGGAACGCAATCACTACACACTGAGGACTGCCAGTATTTCCAAACTGCTACTGTCGACTGCCAGTGCATAAGGTGGCCTCCCTCTTCATTTTTCTTCCTATTTTTATTCTTCTTTCCATACTCTCTTTCCTCATGAAGCAGCTTGGCCTGGCACAAGGCAGATAAAACAATCTCCTGCCTTTATTCCAAACTTGTGATAATAAAGAGGAACAAAAAACTCCATTAATTTGATATGTCACAGCTGCTCAGTAAAAGGCAACACTGAGAAGTTTCTGCTGTACAAGCCAGTGGTCTAGTGAGTGATGCTGCATTCGAAGTTTATCGTAACAGTTTCTAAATGTGTGGATGCACACCTGAGAGGAGAGAGAAATACAGTTCTCTGACTGCTTTTGCCACTTGTTCAGAACATGGCAGCTTAACTATTGAGCAAAACAGGTCACTTAGAACATGCTATTTACATACAGTGCTCTTTGTACACAAAAGAATCAGTGTAGACTCCAATTTAAAGAACTGCTCTGATAAGACAGCATATGGAAACTGGACTGGACTACCTAAAAGTACATCTCTCCCTCCAATGACAAGAGCTAGATCTAAAATATGGAACTTGCTGACAGATGAGATAAGAACGTCTATTAGTCTTTTTGCATTCAGAACAAAACAAAGCTCAGTATTTTTTAAGCCTTTCCCACAATACTGTTCTCATGGATTAACTCATATAAAATCCCATCTCTTGCTGATATAAAAATAGCTGAAACATCATCATCCTTTTGGTATTTTGAAAAGTAATCAGATCTTACTATCATGACAGCCATACGAATAATGAATACGCTGAACTTAAAAGTTCTGTTTCATGCTAATATCTACTTCATATACCATTAAAAGTTTTGATATTAATTATACCTGCAAGGGAGGACCTCAATTTATTCTATATTCTTTCTATTGCTACTTAAAAACCTTTACTTGCTGTTTCAAATATTGTTTCAAATGAGTAAGGTGGAAGGTAAAGAACTGACATAAGCCATGGAAGCAGATCATTTTAGTCACAAAAGAGAGAGTGAAATGGGTGCTTCTGCAGCAGAGAAAAATTCAAGCTAGCCACCTCTAACTAGATGTACAGTGCTAAATAAGCAATAGGTGAGGAAAATGAAGGAGAAAAAAACCTTTTTCCATATCTTTCTAGTATGTAATAGAAATGTGCAACAGGTCCAGGCAAGTAGAATGTCACAGGGTAAAGTAATAATAGAAGAATTTACCTTTTACAATATAACTTTCAATGTCAAGAAGTGTATGTATTAAAGTGTGCTCAGACCAAAAAAAAACCAACCACAATAATAATACAGCTTCATTTCCAAAGTTCAGTTATTTGTGAGCTTCCCCACAGAGCGGGTGGTGCTGGTGGAGGAACTGGGAAGGGAAGACAACACTGTGGCCTAGAGTTGTGCCCTAAAGAAAGGATTAAGCTCAGCAATCTCATTTATTCGTTCATTTGTCCTATTCATTTGTTAATTGCACAGTGTTTGTTTACAGCTTTCCCAAAAGTAGATGAACAGGTCTGTGGACTAGTAGTGCGTCACGCATTGTTCCAGTTCACTCAATGCTACTTTAATGTCACATGAACTGTCAAAGATACGTTCAAGTACAATTTAATTTGGTTTGTTAACACATTCAGATAATGAAATAATACTGGGTTAAAATGGCCTTAGATATTACAACTCCTGGCTTAACTCCAAGCTATAGCATAAGCCAAAAATTTGCTTTAAAAATGTAAAACAGTTAGAAATTCTCATTGAAGAAACAAAAATGGTAATACACCATGTTCTGCCACATGCCTCAGTATTCTAGCACATGTCTGAGGGAGAGGCTAGTAATTTTACAACAGAAGGAAAGGTTTTCTCTCTGACATTGGTAAAGATTCGCATCTCTTATTCAGCCAGTGAAAACAAAAGGAAATAAGGTTCTTTTTTACTTCCCTTGCCCAAATTTTGATTCCAGCTGTGGGGAAGATGTGGAAGACAATGAGAAAGAGCTTAGTTATTTTCTAAGCAATTCTGCAGAAAGAAAGAATGAAATCTAAAAACTGGAAGTGACATGCTATTTATGTGCATGGTCATATTGTGGGGTTACACATATACTCAAATTAAAAACTCAGACTTTTTAACAGTGGTAGGGGGAAGAGTACAGTAACACCTCACTCTTCATGCCCAGCAAACAAAATGGTGCAAGCGGATGGAATAAGTCCCAGACCATCTTCTGTATCCAAAGTACAAAAATCATTCAGTATAGCTTTAAGACAGGTGTGCTGTTCACTTTCACAACCCACTGACTGTCTCATTTCATTTAAGCACCCTTCCTTTCTCCTTTCAGTATCTACCCATATTAAAATTCATACTGTAGTGAACTCCAAGCAGTGTGTCCTCTTCCCATCTATACTGATTTCTTGAAGAAAGATCCCGAAATCCTTAGGAAAAAGAAAAACTGGAAAAGTACTCTACTGAGTGCCACACCATTCTTGGAAGCCTCCATAACAGCCCAGTGGCTTGGCAAAGTGTGGCCGGGTACCCAAGCATTTCAGGGATGAAGCACTTCTCAGAGAAGCTCCCTAGCGCTGTGTGAGCCCTGTAGGGGTGTATCCAAACCACATCCAGTGATGTCACCTGAACATGTCCACAGCAGGTCCTGATGCAAGTACTCCACAATGAAACAACCCAGAAACAAACACAGCTAACAGCCTCATCTGTCCTTGAAACAAAAAGCCCTGGGAGTTCCTGTAGAGTAGCACTCTGTTCAAATAAAACAACAGAATAAATGTGGCATGTAGGTGTGAAAGGCTGATCATCCCTACATACACATACAGACATGTATATTTATATTATTCATATACAAATATTTATATATACACGTGACTTAGGAAAAGATATTGGAATATTTTCTGGGCTACCCAAAACTCAGAAGCCTTTTCCAATGGAACACCAGTATGTATACAAAGTCGGACATTGTCCAGGAGAACACAAGTATAAGTAAGATAAGATGTTAAGGCCTGAATTTTTCAGAATTAAGGGAAATGTGATCTTGGGTATTGCTACTCATGAGCTGCTAATAAAACATTCATGACTTGTAGTAGGTAAATAATCAGCACCCTGGCAGATACTCAACAAACAGAAAAATTGGATATATGCTGCTTCTAGGGATAAACAAAAAATAGTGTGAGAACTTTCAGTAACACAGTCATTCGTTATCTAATAAGACAGTCATTAATTATCTAACAAGAGCATAAGCAATTTGAAGGCACACCTGTATGAAGCGTAAGTGCATACTCCTAATCAGTTAGTGTGAGAGGGTTGGTAGCTATATCATCAATAGACAGAACATCCCTAAGGCTTCAAACTGCTAAAAGTAAACATTTATACAGCACCAGCAGAGCTTAACAATTTGTAGTATGAAAACACGAAGTCTCAAAAACTCGTGTCCTCTTTTTAGGATTCCTGTCAAGAGGACTTGGGCATAATGCAGTATGTTCACCAGGGGACAGCATGACAGTGGTTCTAGGGCTGTATTCAGTATTAGCAATTTATCTTGTCAGATCCCAAATCCTCCACTATAAACGTTACAGACAACAGGACAGCCCCATCCTTCAAGATCTTCTTAAAAATTCCTTAAGATAAGAATAGCTTAAGAGAGTAGAGAAGAATTTGTTCTTGCTCTTTAAAAGCACAATGAAGTAGTCCATGATAGAGGAAGAGAGACTGATAAAGCTAAAGGCTGCAGCAGTAATTTACCCCATTCAAATTCCACTACTTGAATGCAGGGGGAAGCCTACTGCCTTTTCAAAAATAGGGACACACTCTCTTTGAAGGACAACTGGTACCAAAAGTTGTACTGTTACAAAGGTACCTGATAACTTTGATGCCACCGTTTAGTAACTGGGCTTCAAATCAGGGTAAAACACTTTGCATTTAAGAATAACATCAAAGAGGAACAACCTCAGGGACTAGTTAGGATCTGGGATAAGATTTCTTCTTGGTGGAAAAAGTTGGAGACTTTTCTAACCTGAGATTTGTAGGCGTAATGTAGTAGTAATGACAGTAGTAATGATAGTAGACTGAAACCTCCAACAGTAGAGCTCAGTGAAATATTGGTCTCCAAATCTTGCTCTCAATAGCAACTGGCACAGCTAGGACTAGGAACAAAGATTCTAAATGTACACTGAAACTACCGTAAGTCAAAATTAAACTTTAAATCCAGGTCAGGAGGAGTTGCAAAACAGTGGAAAGTCCAAGTCTGCAAATTAGAATTTCAGGAACAAAACAAAAAAGCTGACTGCTTCACAGGCATTTCTCCAGCTTCTGCTTTTTCTTTACCTACTCTGGTTGATCATACTGCCCAAAGTCTGTATCAGAACTTCGATTACTGAACTGAACCTTACTCAAACATCTACAGCTGTCTTCCAAAAACAGCAGGTTTGAAGGGCATGATGATTCTGAAGACTGGAGAGAAATCATTCTCTTAAGAACATCAGTTCACCCTAATATTGGGCAGTATATTTGTGGCCAGAAGGCCATCTTTTCTCTTCTCAGAGTAACTGAAGTTGTGTCAGGACTATTGAGGCTCTCTGACCTGGGACAGAGCTGATGCAGTTGTTCATAAGGAATAGCTGGAGATGTTCCCATTTCTGTTTTCAAGCCTTCAAATTAAAGTTCTGGAAAATACTACATTATTCCAGAAAGCACACACAGGCATCAAACATTTTCTGTATCTGTAAGATGGGAAAGCATGTCCCATGCAAATCAAACATTAATTCTTGCCTTCTTAGGGTTCTCAAGAACACAGAGAAGGAAAATCCTTTTATCTTAAGGCAAGAACAAAAAATTCTTCCAAATATAAATAGACAACTTCACACACAAATAATTACAACAAAATAAAAGAATTAACAGAAAAAAAAACAATAAAAGTTTAAAGAAAAATTGAGAACTAAGGTCATTGCCCAAAAAGCTGCAAGGAAACCCTCTGATTCAGTAGAAAGTTGAAAGTGATGGCATGAGACAGGCTCTTCCCACATGTACTACATCTATGCCATATGAGAAGCATACACAGATCTCTATCATTTTTCTTAAGGTTTAAAATCTCAGGCCTCCAGTCTCTGGACAGAACCACACTTTAAGTGAGAAGGGGCATCAAAAAAAAAACAAAACAAAACAAAAAACCCCCAACAACAACAAAAACAAAGGAGAATCATGGTACCTTCCTCTCCACTCATTTCTGAGAATTGTAACACTTCCGTAAACTGAAGATTTCCAGCACGTGCATGTCAGACAGCTGAAGGTGGAAACCCTAATTTCTCATGCTAAATCAGACTGACTTTAGCTAGTTTTATTTAGTGAAGCGCCAAGCCCAAGTTAAGCTTTGCAAAAAGAGAGGTAGTACCACACTAAAGCAGGACCACAACTGTGAAATAGTTTAGAGCATGGGAAGAACAAGTCTGTGTTGCTTGGAATACATCATGAAGACACCCTTCAGTCTATGAAAGAACTAATTATGATTTGATTGTCATTAAATAGTTCATATTAAATGTTGTTAGGCACATAGTAGAACAGAATATAAACAAAACAGAGTTGAAGTGTTTCCTAAATAGACTACAAACTGTTCAGCTGCAATTAGTCTAATTAAAAAAAAAATCTTAATATACAGATATAGAAGTCAAACAAGCAAGAAATATGATAGCTCTTAACACTAGTTTCCATCAAACAAGTTTACTGGATAAACTTGCCTCTCCGGTTTTTTGACATTTTACTATGGAATTACATTAACCGATTCATTTCAGATCAAAAACAACTTTCCACGTATCACTTCATTATGTTCATAGCACGAACTTGGTTAATTGCCACTCAGCTACTACTAAAACCATAATCTCATAAATTATACTGTAAGGAATATCATATTTCATGAGAGAGCTAATACAGGTGTAGTGATGAGCAGATACACATCCCACCACTAAACAGCAGGTTGTTTGGGAGACACTCCTTAGCTGAAACAACTGCAATAATCTCTATTTTGGAGTACGTGCGTTTAGGAGAAAGAGTTCCAAAGGTGTTTAACTCCCAGAGAGTGATGATCTTAAAACTGTCTGTTTTGTTCCCAGATCTCTTGCAGGAAACACCTTTTTAATAAAGTCAATTGACCCTTCGTTTCCAGAAACCTCTTGCAAACTGCTTCCATCTCTCTGACATTTTCTCTTGTGAAATTTATTTCCTTAAGACTGTTTTTGTAGAATATTGTTGATAGGTACATGAACTTAGTTTTCAAGTTTATAAAGGAATATTTATGTCAATACCATGGACAAATAAAATATTTTTTGTAACAAAATATTCTTGTTTATCTTCAGGTTAGAAGAACAGATACACAAACAAAACTCTCTTCAAAGGATAGTGGCCCTAATTGTAGAAATTCATTTAACAATCAAAATCATACAGTTCATAAAACAATTAGCTCACAAAACATTTTTGATAATTTATTTCACAAGAATAAAGAATGCCATTCTACCTGATAACATTTTCTTTTGCAGTCAGTCATAAGGAGAAACATCAGCTTAACTGTAGGCCAGTGTATGAATGAAAACCCAAGCATTCCTTATTGTTTACAGTTTCTTAAATATTAACCACAGTAAAACCATAGCTGCAACCAAACCTTAAGTAGCTTTTCAGATTACCTAATTAGGCTACATAAAAAAGGCATTCTACTTTAAGTTACATATGCTAGAGAAACCTGCATATTTATTTGAAAAAAAGAGTATCACTGTCAAAATGAGATCTGGTTTACTAAACACAAAATAAGCAGAAGAAAAGAAGTTCAGTCAAAGCTACTATTCAGTATAAGGTTTAAAAATGAAGGAAAAGAATATACTGGGTTTGCTTTGCCACCACCAGCCCTACTGTGAAATTTTCATATCCTTTTAAAGATATATCCGGCACTCTGTAAAAGAAAAATACACAAATACACACAAGAAAAGTACTCACACTGTTTGGGTGCTGAATGGCAGCTTCGTGCTGCAGTCTAACCCGCTGTGGCATCATCACATCATCCTGGAATAAATAGCACACTGTTACTGAACATAAAAAGGGTCACAGTACAGTACTCGGACACACATTAGAATATGCTGTTAAATTAACATCATTTTACTGGCTTGCAGTCAAAAACACAAATGGAACAAATATTAAAGCCACTGTGGTCGTTGCTTGGTTTCTTCCAAATGGATGGAAGTAGTACATTTAAAAAAAAACTAACTTCAACAAAGCCTGTGAGTGAGTGCAGTTAAAAATGAAACTTAGCGTTTTTAAAATACACTTGCATTTTAATCTGCTATTCTGCTCCAATCTCAAAAGATGAAGATTAAAATAAACTGAAAACTATTCCCCTAAAACTTCTTTAAGGAAGCTTTTGGTGCCTTCTTTAAAAAACAAAAAGTGAGTGTATATATGCATGCAAGTAAAACTATATAGAAGGCATACATACCAATAAAACAGATAGAAATCATAAAATTCTCATCTCAAGAAGTTCTTCATTCAAAAGCCTTCTTTTCATGAGCAGTCTGGGATACTCACTTTCTGATATAGTCCCATTCAAAGCCCACAATCTTACTTACCAAAAGCACTGCAAGCATTTGTGTATATAGATGGATAAATAAAATTACAGAATAAGGAGACAAAGGTATAGCAGCCTAGAGTACCTGCTAGAGTACAGCAAATTATCAATCATGCTTGATAAGAGTCCACAGATGTAGAGTAAAGCTAAAGCTGATTAAATGACCTTGCTGTTTTTTGTCATCCCATAGCAGAGACAATGAGAGATGAAAGGTTGTATTATTATTGTACATTACTTTAATCATCATCATCTTTAGCAGGCAATATAGCTGCTTAAAGGTCTTTTAAGTTCTTGAACTTTATTCAAGATCAAAGACTTCATTAAAAATCCATACTTCAAAGTTGCCTGTTTTTTTCAGGTAATACTTGAAGACATGACTTCAAAGTCCACCACAAAATCTAGTTCTACTATTTATTCACAATGCAAGTCAATCACAAGTCAGCTAAGAATCACTGGTAATAAGACATAAAGCACAAGACTTCTGTTTTATTATTGGAGACATAAAGGCCTAGTTTCTCAATGATTTATGAGCTAGTACTACAGGAAACATGTATTTATCGATAGGAATTACAAGTCCAATGCATCCTGCACATCAGTGAGAGAAATACAGACTGCCTACAATAAAAATCAAACGAAGGATATTCTGGAACTCTGCAACAATCCAATTTGGATCAAGTATAAAAACTGAAGAGGTCACAGAGCTTAATCCTGCAGTGCTCGAAAAATGGTAAAGATAGACAGTCCCTGAAGAAACTGATAATGACACTTGAGACTTTACACTTTTAGTGTACTCAAACCTGTTCAAATTGTAAGTGTCCAAAATCACTACCTGACAACTGTGCTGTGATCTCAACATATTTCTTACGGAAATCCACATATTTTATGTTTCTAAAGACAACCACCAACTCTTTAACCATGAACTCTAATAATAGTATTGGCAGTATGTGCGGACAAGGAACTAACTTCTGCTTTTGAGAATGACATTTGCGTATGCTGGGAATACGGAGAGGTGTTCTTTGCTGCCTGGCTGTGCCTTGTTTCATTGATAAGATAAGGCCTTCGGTCTCGAGCTCTATCGATACAACATGTTTTATGATCACAAAAACTAGTATTTGTGAAAAGAAATGATAAAAAAATCGAAGCACAGACTGTATAATAACAAAACATTCAGTGTACAGTCAATACAGTCAAATACCCAACTTCAGCTCAAATTTTCTCCCTAATTGTAGCCTCCCAATGTTTTCTTCTGTACTCTTCCATTTCAGTCCCATATGGCTCTTCTTTTATGGCAGCAATTCAGTCTTTCTTACATGTTGGTAAAGCTAATACAACATATTTCCTCTCAGAGTATTTACAAATGGTTCCAGCTTATCAGTCAAGCATAATTCAAAGGAGCCCAGAACTCCTGCTCCATATCCATTCTTTTAACAGCTCCTCACATTAATATCATTCTAACGCAATCCCTCCTAAAGCCAAATAATAAATATTGAATTTCCAACAACCTTCACATTAAAACTTTCAGTTAAATCAATGGCAACAGAAATATATTAGTGCTTAAACATTTGGTGCTTAGAGAGTTGAATGACCTTGAGGGTGACACTATACTTTTATCAAAAACAAAATGAGAAAGAAAAAGGTTTTGAAAGTAGATCCAAATACTTAATACCATTCAAGGTTAAAGATAAAACAATGAAATAATAAAGCCGGTCCTTACCACATGCAAATTTACAAAAGATGTAAAGGACATATCGTCAAAAGCACTCTTCTGTATTTAGGGTATATTTTGTAATAAATACAAGAAATGTTACTGATTTTCAAAGCCAATGTGAAAAAACCTTCTGATTTTTCAACCTTTACAATATAGGCAGAATAAAGCTCTATACATCAAAGTTATTTCAAAAGTATGACAATATTGTTTATCATCTAATCCAACTTATCAATTAGGCCATTATGCAGGTACTGTATCAAGCAAATGTTCCAGGAAAACACTTATCCTATCGCTCTGACTTAAAAACAAACAAACAAAAAAACCCCCACCTCCTTCCAAACAAAAAAAACACCTTGCAAGAAGAACAGAATATTAAATATAGGTAAGACTGGTAAATCAAAAAGCTGTGTGAAAAATAAAATAGAAGCTATTGTTCAGTTAGACTCAATTTTATCTGCTGAAGAAAGATCTTAGGCTATCATCAAGATTATCAATATTCTGTATTATCTAACTTAAAAGGGGGCACTATCAATGCAAGAATTTCAAAACACACTTTTTTTCCAATACATTTTTGTCTCTGATGCTGGAAAAGCTGACACTTTCCTTAAAAGGTAAAAACATGAACTCTTTTCCTGAACAACCTTAAAAAAAGGCATTTTGTCTTTTTCTTTCTTTCTTTTTCAGTATTTTTTCATATGTGATGCACTGCTGTTCAGTTCTGTGATACTTTCTGGGCACATGAGAGGAAAAAAAATGAGGAAGAATAGAACAAAACAGAAGTCCCATTTGAGTGACTCCATCTATTTAGCTTTTTAGACTCAGTCTGGGCAACTATAAAAGAAAGCTAACCGCAGGGCTCAATTTCAACATTCTGAAGATCTTTACTAATGATGATTGTGCAGGTAACTGCAAAGTGAAAAGAAAATATATTAATATAGAAATATTCTTAAGTAATATTATTGCATTGTGCATCAGTGAGTGTTTAAAAACTAATGAGTAAAAGAATAAAGATTGTACCACAGAATAAGAGCACTTTAAAGATTTCTCAATTTCAAAGGTCAATAATAGGAGTAAGAAACCCGAACACACTCTGCACAGGTAAAAGACTTAATGGAGTTTCAGCAACTGTGGTATTAGACAACTAGAGATGTTCACATATTTTATCCAATTACTTTGTTTCAAATGTACTTTATGTAATCACAAATTTTCTATCAAAATGTTGTATTTATGATAAAGAATTCAAAAACTGTGATGCTAAACTTTGATTTTTACAATCAGTAGAGGTTTTTTTGTTGTTTAAAACTAAGAATGCAATCTCAACAATTAGACAAATATTTTCCAGGAAAAAAAAGCACATATTTGAATCTAGCTGCTATACCAAAAAGGAGGCTAGCACTAAATAAAACGGGGGGGGGGGGGGGGGGGAAGCATTCCTGAGTATTAAAATTCATTCTATTATTTTTTTAATTAACATTAAAAAAATTGTTGCAGAAAAAGTAAAGTAGTACCCGAGAAAATCTATTAACCACCAAGTTTTAATGCAAGGTTCCACTGAAATTCTATTTTCCCTGTTAATGTGGAAGCCTCTAAAGGTTGTCCCTTGGCAGATACAAGGCAGACAGGATGAAGAGAGATTATCCAGCCAGCACTAAAAGACTGACAAAAGAGATTTAAAATAAATATGAGATAAATGTATGCCTTCACTTAGTAGGTATTTTCAAAAGGATAGCTAAATTAAAAATAATCTGTAAGTAAATCTATTTTCATGTGATCTCATTAACCAAATTTAGCAGAGAAATTAAGAAAAATCTCAGGTAATAGCTGGGTTTACTGTAGTTAAATATGTACAAATATACAATGCAAACAATGCCAAAAAACAGTTAAAGAGCAAAAAATAAAGCAACATAAATGGAATCCTACTTTAGGCACTCAAAATAACCCAGAATTTACAGGAATTTTGTTGATTACAAACATGCTTCCTGTTCTCCAGTATCCATTCTGAGTAGGGAAACAATTTGCTGAAAGATGGGAGAATAAAAAGGACTTTATTTCACGTGAAAAGCCAGTGGGGAATTCTAAACAAGCCCAGATGTGTTTCTGCCAGTGGGGGGCCCGTGATCTCCATCACCTTTCAGTCAGACAGGCATTCTGCCTGCTTGTCTTCATATCAAATATAGCCCTTCTGCAGAAAGCCGGCTTGCTCCTGTCAAGTTCCCCAGCACTTACAGATGCTGCCAAGTCAGAAAAGCTAGTTATACGGCTATCAGCTGGGCTGTTTCCTTCCAACCAATGTTCTTTATAAACACACGCACAATTTATACTGAGCTAATTGTTCTGTTTTACTTAACTCATATGTTTAGTTGAAGAAAAGGAAAACTAAATCAATAGTCTGCGCCTAAGGATGTTATTCAAACCTCTTGCTGTTTCAGTATGGGTTTCTTAAATCAGTCTGGGTAAATTCAAACAACAAGCATTCACTGGCCTCTTCAACCAACCTGTCCGGACCTCAGTGAACTCCAGAGTGATAATTTGAAGATTTTTCCTTAAAAGTTTAATTTTTTTTCTACTTCAGAAAGTAAAACAAGACATACAACTCAGTGTGCAATACACATTTCCTTTTTAACACCAAAGATGAGTTAACATAAAGCAGCACGCTAATTATGGCTCAGTGTTAAAGTGATTTCTGAAGCTCAAGCTATAGACACAGCATCATATGTTTTGGTAAATTCCTTTGTGTTTGGCGGCTCATAAAAACAGCCGACACACTCCATCCTGACAATAACAGCACGTTCTTTCCATTGCAACTATTAGACATAAAATACAACCTGCCGCAACAGCAGGAGGAATGTTTGACTCACTGAGACACAATATGGCATCTCCAAAGTCTTTCAATCTATCAAATACACATTCATTTATCCTGCACCTGCTCTGATCATAGTTAAAATCTTTGCTATTGTTTAGTGCAACTCCTTGAACCAGGGAAGTAAAAGGCCTAGAACCTCCAAAAATCCCATAACTGGCCTGGCAACAGCACTACCAAAGCAAATACACATATCATAGGCAGTTTTCCAGCAGGCAGCTTTTTAAGAAGGCCCACACTACCAAATACACTAAAACCATGCATGTTAATGGCCACTGACAAGTCACCTGAACAGAACATACCCTAATAATCTTGCAGGATTATAGGAAAAAAATACCACTTTTTTGTTTCTACTTCTGAATTAATTCTAAATTAAATTGAGAAAGGAGACAATAAAGAAAATACTTTAAGAAGCCCACTTCATTGAGCACCTTTATCTTTTCTTGAGCATGACAAGATGAAGGCCCATACGTGAAACTGTGTGGTGATCTCATGTCCCAAACAACTAGTACATTTCATCATATAAAATTAATGACAATCTTCCTGAGCCATCTTTTATATCAGCATTGCTTTCAACTGGCAAGAAATTTTTTTTTACTGTCAAGCCAATTCCCACCTTGGTGCATTTGTTTATCAAATGTAGGTATATACCATTTCATACCTAACAGTTCTGAAGTCACTGGAGATCATTTTGGATCTTTCTCACAGTTGGATCATAGAAAAAAAGTTAAATGAGTGTGTGTGTGTAGACTATGGAAGCAAGCAATTTGCACGGTGTTAAACAGCAAAGTCAGTAAACAGATCAGAGTAAAATCCTCACTGTCAATTCCAAACACCCACTTTATCATTAAATCAATGAAGATGTGTGTAGCTGCATGCTTATGGTGTGCTTATGGAGTCTGATCATTACTTATTTTCCAAAGCTATGAAGATGTTAATTTGAAGAAAGGAAAAATATTACAAAAGTTTATTAATACCCATAACACTAATTTGTTAAAAGAAACTGAGTCACTTACAATGGCAACTAACAAGAAATTCATCTTTCCAAAAACAGCAAATGATAGAAACTGTAAAAACAAGCAGCTACGTTCGTAATTGAAAACAACCTTGAAGGCTGGAGATCCCAAACTATCTATCAAGTTGGCTAGCTAAGGTCTAACAGCCTCTTCCAAAGACCTTTACAAACCATCCCCTCACTGAAGTGTTTTTGATCTTGAAACTCAAGGAAAAATTTTATGCAGTTTCACAGTAACTGAGAATTTACATTCTCCAACTTAAATCACACAAGCATATCTCAAACAGAAAAGTACAGGCCAGCAGCTGCCAATTTGAACATGGAAATGCTGATTCCTGTGATCTGCCCTCACATTTGGTGAATAAAACTTAACTGTTGCCCTATGCCATTTTCAACTACTAGCAAGCAGTGACACAGTGACAACAGAGTTCAGTGTCACATCTTTGAACTGACTAAGAATCTTAAAAATAGTATAATACATTGCCAACTGAGCCTTTCAAAGGACTAAAACAAGTCTGTCAAGTACTCTATGCAAGCACATGTGATTGGGCTAGAGATACTTAACTGCAGCTCACAACAGGACACATTTTTATTTCTCTTACTTAACAGTCAGGAACCCTCCAACAGATATGTTCATTAAATCTTAAATAATAGGAAACTCCACAGATCATTAGAATGAAATGAAAGTAGGCTCCTTTTCAGAGACATACAGTTTTGATACAAATATAGGTAAATCTGAGTGAATGTCAATGAAAACAGCAGTTCAAAGCAGAAAAGGGAATTTTCAGTATCAGAGTTCTGTTGTGCTAAAACTGGGCAACTGATTGTAACAAAGACAGTAACTATCCCAGGAAACTGACAAACTAAGATTATAATGAAATGTAACTGGTAAATAAAGTCATATCTGCAGACAATTTGAAGTAAAGGTAAGAGTGAAGCATATTTGCATAGATTAGTGAATTCTGTTGTCATTATGACAAAGATTTTCTGAGAGTACAAACGTTAAATATGAACAATTCGTTAAGGATCTTTGAATTTTCTGCTTGTTTTGCTGGTGGGAAAAATGCCTCAGTAGCTTAGGGGAGGAGTCTGTTAACAACAGCTACAGCAAAAAAGACCCAAAACAGCTATTAGTCAAACAGCTGCCACTTCATACACAAGAATGGGCTGATCAAATTCTGACAGTTCTGAGCTCTGTAATCTTTTTTTCCACATTTATTCCCAATTTGTTGTCCTCACAAATCTATCTGTGTTGAGAGACATAATGCAAGCAGCTTGACTCCAGCTGGAATGTCAAGCAAAACAGTTCTCTCTGGAGCCAATATTTCCAGAGATGCGTAAGTGAAATGAATGTAAATGGAGCAACAGTATATTTCTCCACCTATACAAAATGTATACAAGCTACTGAGCCAGCCCCATTTCTCTCCGCATCCACCTATAGCAAACCTGTAATGAAGGCTGCACTTCTGAAGGTCAATTCCTTGGCAATTCTGCAGCACATTCCACAGGGCTGATATCAACATTCCTTCCTAGAGAGCTTGATACTGGATTGGTGACTGAAACTAAGAAGGTAGGTGGCATGTAGAAGCAGAGTTGTTACACAGCTGGCAACATCTGTATTTAAGCTGCTATCATACAGTGGTTACTAACCACTGCTAAAATATTGAGCAATCTTCAGATCTGTAGAAGCTTCCACATTTATTTATTTCCTCCAATCTGTTTTCAGCTAACAATGGTAGCTACAAGGAGAGATGGTAGAAAATGTATTTAGTAATACTAATCATATAACATTTCTTTTATATCAAGATTAGGCTCTGATAGTTCAGAATGACTTCTGTTTTGAAGCATCTAGCTCAGTGGTAGGAATAGGAATGTGCAGAAGGGGAATTCTTGCTAGTTTCTTCCAAACTCATCCATACTGTAAGTCATAAAATTCTCATCCAAATCACTTTGACTAGGTCTTAATTATATCAAGAAATATAAACTTATGTTAATGATAATCTGGAAGAAGTCCAAAATCCTCACCCAGACACCCTCAGAGTGGTAAATTGTTGCCCTGACATTTTCTTACTCAGTGAGCAAAAAGAAAAAACATGGCATCATGAAGATGCGTACTGTATAAGCATCATACGTTAAATAACAAATTAAGAATTTTGAAAAGATCCCTATAAAAAAAAAAAGAGTAATTAATTTCATTTAATTTTCTAGTTTATTGCTAATGATTTACAAACAACTAGATCTGTCTGGAGTGAAAAGACAGACTAATACAAAATTTACCTCAGTAAATTATTCTACACAGCTTTGAGAGAGATGAAGCTCCATGGGACAAGAGAGCAGTATGTTCACTTTTCACTCATGCATATATGAACTCCAGCTAACTTCAGTCAACAAATATATGCATGTAATTCATCCTACATACTGCCTAGAATACTTCATCCAATGTGATATCTGTCCAAGCCTAGAATATCTGGACCTTGCAAATCCTAAGTTAGACTAGATCTAATTTTTCTCATTTTGCATAGGTAAACAGCATCACTAACTCAAAAGAGAGACTCAAATTCATGGAATCGTTCATATGAATTAAACTGACACTTGGGTGTGTATCTAGCTACCTATAGTAATGCAAGAAGAATCGGATCCTGAGTTCATTCATATCAACAAAACTGCCATCAATTTCAGTTACCTTACGGCATAATTTACAATACCCATAGTTTTAAAATAAATCTGTTTAATGTGGTGATCAAAATCAAAACAGTGAATTTTGTGCTCATACTTCCTCAAAAAAATCTGTTTATGAAACAGACACTGGGACTCAGTGCATTATAGCTGAAAATGAAATAAGTATTTTTTTGATGTGCAAGAAAGCAACCTGGCCAAACACCCATTAATTTGTATATGTGATTGCGAGTTCCATGTGTTCAATGGATGTTCGAAATTTTGTTTTTGGAATATCCATATACATACTTATATATATGTATGGATGTATCAAATATGGCATTTCAAAGCTTCAGCCTCCATAAACTTACATATAAAGATTTATGTCACATACATGCAGTAAAAAATTGTTAATGGGAAGTAGAACTAATTTATATAAACTCATTTAAAAAGGCAAACTGTGTCACTAAATATAGTAATACCTCATATTAGCAAAAACAAAGGCCAGAAAAATCACTTGCAAAATTTAATTTCTTAAATAGAAAGGCAAAAAAGAAACTTCTGCCACACTGCCTTTGGTGAAAAGAAATATACCAATACTTAACCATGTTTTGCAACAGTACATTGATTAATTCACAAAAATTTAACATACAAACAGAAAACCCCTTCTATTCACTTGATACACCAAATGGAGTTTAGGGATGGAAAAATTATCCAACTTTAAACCTGTGGGATTATTATGCTGTAGCATTTACATTCCTGGGCTCACAAAAAACGTCATGATACTTTCTAATGAGCACAAACAGGGATAATGGTAAGTTGGACTCCTTACCTGAAAACCTGCATTTCCAGCAGCCAGAGTCCTACTAAACTATAGTTCAGTTCCAACTCAGAGGAAAGAATGAATCTTCAGCTGAAATTACATGAGATCGGTAAGCCTTAAAGGTCTGGCTCTGCTTGCCTGCTCCTAGCCACCATTCTGTAGATCAGCAAGGCACATCTGTGAAATCCTTCCCTGCATATTAAGCTGCAGAAAGTCATACAGCTATCTGTTGGGTAAGCGAGCCAAATGGGTTCATACAAGGTATCCACCAAAGGACAGAACAAATGCAAGATGGGAGGTGAGACCTCTCCTATTTAGCATCAAAGAGCCAGTAGATTATCTCTTAGTTTCTCAGGCAACTTCATCAGTACAATTTTCTGAAGCATGTGTGAATGCAAAAATCCTAAAAACATCTGAATACCAACCTTGTCCAACCCTGCTCACAACAGCTTATGAAATCCAACAGAAAACCTAATGCTTTATTCTTTGATCCTACAGGTTGGACGATAACTATAGGGCTATAAATAGTGTCCAGCATGTACTTAACACCCAAACATGTTTAAACTGCTTGACTTTAAGGCAAACCAACCACTGCATTAAAAACAACAGAAGAATTTTATTGACAAAACTGATTTAAACAAAACACATTAACTTACAGAATCCAGAAAACAGAGATAGGTTCCTGAGCTCTGTATTACTGCTTGATTCTTAGCAAATCCAACTGTTAAGAAAATAAAGATAAAATAATGTGGCGTTTTTCACCTTTGCATTTTTTTTTTTAAATTTACTGCAGTCAAGAACAGATGAAAGGAAATACAAAAATCAGTATTAGATAAAATACATTATTTTCCATATCTGAAAACAGGAAACTTCTAAATATTTAAATTGCATGCCCATTTCAATCTTGTTCTCTGAGTGGGCATCAGCTGCATGTGTTGAAATTCTACCATTCAGTAGAACTGGACTACTTTTGCTATCCCTCCACCAAAAAGTGACGTGCTATCTAATGCATATCTTGAAAAGTCCAACTAGTTAGGTCCCAGATCCAGTACCTCAGATGCTGAATGCCCTTGCCTGTATATACATATTTGTGTCTCAGACTACGCGACAGTAGAAGTTTTGTTCTCTCATTAGACTACTGCAAGACCACAGAATAGCACAAAAAGCTAAAAAAGGCTCAGCAGAAAGAATTCCTTCAACTTCCCCACATCCTTCAGTTTTAAGTCTGACAAGATAGGCATACCACCACTATTTTATGATAACCTACATGAAAAATGTTAGTGAGTTCAGTAAAGATCCTCACAAAAGGGCAAACATGTTACAAGAGCTATTCCTACTAAATTTTACCAACTGATCACATATAGATAACAAGTAAACTACAATAAATGCACTTCATATGCATAAATAGTTTATACTAAACACATTATTTTTTTTAGATTGAAATATACACATGCATAAATATCTAAGTATATACACACATACATATATAGTGCTTCCTTCCTCAGTCCTTCCTATCTGTTTCATGAGCAGTGATCCATAATGTAAATTATCAGAGCAAGGAAGCAACTTTTACTATTGCTTATATTTGTACAGGACTTGGCATAGTAGGAGCTTAAAGCCTAACTGGAGCCTTAGACATTACTGTAACAAACCATAAAGAAACAACAGAAGGACAAGAGAACATTAAACAACTTGTTTTGGGGGCTATGTTCTCAGAAGGACATAAAAAAGGTTTTGTTCCATTTTACTTGCTAAATACAAAGTATGCAAATACAAAAACCTCATGCGTCATTTAAAATAATTTTGAAACACTGTCTCATCAGGAAGTTAGAGAATAATCAGCATTATGTAATAGCTCATGTAACGCAGAGGGGAGCCAAAGGAGAATAACATACGTACGAGGAGCACAAACCTGACATATTTCTACCATACCAGCTTATACCATCTATGGAAGATGGCACTGAAATATAAATTCAGTCAGATGCCAATGTTGGTATCTATGGTCCTTTAGTTTCTGTCCCCCGAGACTTGCTGGATCTTTCAACAAGCCATTTCAGGAAGTTGAACCAGATGAAAACTTTGTCAGCTTAATTTCCCACTAGATGACAGTACTGAAAGGTCAAACAAGCAGCATAGCCAGAAAAGAGAGGGAGCAGGAATACATAGGCAAGGGTACAGATGGGACTGCAGCAATCAGCAATGAGATGAGCTTAGCTTACCACTGATACACATCTGCTAGGTACAAGTCTAAACCAGCTAATCTGGGATCATTTTTATATGTAGACATGGTCTACCCTGGAAGAGTCCGGGCTTTGCACTCTTCTCACAGGCAGCATTATAAGGAAAGGCTACATTATCCAGTGTTAATCTGAAAAACCTTATATGAATTCCACTTGGCGGCATTTGTGTCATTTAAGCCTTGTCTAAAGTATTTATAGACCCAAATCAGGGAATCTAGCAAAAGATTGCTCTGATATGCAAATCACATGATGTGAAGATATGCAGTACTGTTTTTTTTTTTATTCTTTAATGGGAAAACTGGAAAGGCAGAAGCAAAAACCCTCACAATGAAGTAGGATAATTTTAAATAGTATTATCCCTAAAGTTCCTGATTTTGCATTTGAAAAAGCAGTCTTCTGGAATTCTCTACTCTTTTTATGTGATACAGGTATAAGTTTGCTCATGAAACAAATTTAACTGGGCTCAAAGGTTCACTTAGTTTAATGCTCATGCTCCTTGGTCATTTTGCTCACTGTTCCAAGTAAAATAAAAGGCTTATAACTGCATTTCTTACTGGCTGAAAGGAACATTATGTCAACTACCAACAGAACAGTAATAATACAGGCTCTTCCTTATATATTTCGAATATTTCAATCCTCACCTTGCAGGTGTCTGAGTCACCTTAACTTCTTTTCTCCATCATGCATTTCTTGGACTTTGTTATACTATCTTACAATATATTTACATATTATGTTTATAAGTGTATGAATATCTAATCTTAATGTTACTAACTTATAAAGTTAGTCCCATTCTCCTTCCTACTGGCAGCAAAAAGCAGCTGGCAAAGTCAGTGGCTAGCACAAAAGTAGAACTGAATCCTGGCATGAGCAATTTTAGAGGGAACCAACTAATGCTAGTTAGCAGGTCTGGACATGCCAAACAAGCAAAACCCTAATACCTAAGAGCTCCCTACTAAAGCAAGAGGAAGAGGAAGAATAGGATAGAAGTAACTTTGCCCAACATCAATCAAATCAATTTCCAGATCTACCAGTATTAGCTGTAACCCAGCTTGTATTTACATTTCATTGCTGTCATTATTATAAACCAATATTGCAACAATCTTTAATATAAAATAATGAAGTCCAAGGAAATCAATAATAAAGAAAAAAAAGTGAAAGAGAATCAAAGGCAACTACAAGATGATTAAATTACTGCAAGAACTTTCTGAAATATTTTGAATCTTATTTTCAAATAAAACATTTTAAAGAAAAGTGTGAAGTATTAAATATTTGTTATGACAAAAAGTTGGAAAATACTTCTTTTTTAAGATTAAGACAGAAAACTTCCTGAAGCTTTTCTTTTACCAGCAGTTTTTTGGAGAGGGAGAAGAAAATACACATATTTTAAAAATTATTAAAGAGAGATACAACTCCCTGTAGAAATTAGATATTAAAGAACTGTTCCCGCACAGAATCCTGTTTGGTATGAATAAAAAGTTTTCTTAAATATTACTGTACTGAAGAAAACCAAATGTTTGTGCCAGCTCTCTGAGTTTTGTAAGGCCTGCTTACTTGGTGAAAAGAGCCTGTTACCATGGTTACAACCGTAAAAACTTAAGCCTCACTGAGATATTAACATTCCTCACTCTTGGAAAGAAAAAGGTTTTCTTTTTTTTAAGCAAGTGACCCTTTCTTTTTTCTAGGTCCCCCCCTCTTTCTTTTACATGTTAGAAAAGAATCAGAAATAAATCCTAATCTTGTGTAAATAGTTGAAGATGTGAAGCCTGACTACTACATTGTTTCTGTATTAAAGCATCTTCTTTTAAAGGAAAGACTCCTTACAGTTGTAACTAGTCCTTACCATAATAAAAGTAAATCACTGAAAGCAAACAAATACTATGGATTTCAAGCAACCAGCTCCTAAAATGTAACAACCATGAAGAAAAGATGTCCTCATTTTAATGGTGACCTGGGAGTGACTTCCACGTGAATAAGCTTTTTATTTTTTAAAGTACGCATTTTATACTGTTATTTAAAACAACACTCATCCCCCCGTCCAGTTTTTTAATGACCTTCTCAGGTTTCAGCTATACTAAAATGGACAAATACATGTTAAAATGATAATTAAACTGACATATCTCTTTAATGGCACAAGATATTCATCGTAGTCCACAATTCTTGAACTTTGTTTCACTTTCCTAGAGTGGAAAGGTGAACTGACTTCAGAGTACTACCATAAATTATTGTCAAGCCATTGCACCTGTGTGTTCTTGCAAACTAAAAATTGATTTACACACACTATTAATACAACTCTATATTAGGAACAAGACTTAATACATAGAAAAGTGTTTTATAAAAGATGGAAAACAGATAAGAAGATATTAACAAAAAGATTACCAGTCAACTCTCCTAAGTACTATAATTGGCAGTGTCTTGGTACTATTCTTTGACTTTTCTGTTAAGAAATGAATGGTATATTGATGAACATAAATTTGGAATCAGCTTTATACCAATTCCTACCTGTCTATTCATTCTTACAAAACCCAGAATGACAGGAACATTATTTATACAGCTCGCAAAAAAAAATATCAGCACACTGTTCTGCTTGCTTTGTCCTGTGGTCGTTCTTCAGAACGTAGAGATGACCTTTTGACTGTGTTTAATGCTCTTTGACATCAGCTTCTTCAAAGAGCAACATACTTTTACTTGTATTTTACATTTTAGCAAACTAAAAACCCCCAAAACAAAACAAGCAAAATGATCAAAAGAAAAACTGCCAATGAGATTTGCTCATTATCTCCTTCAATGGGTAAATGTAATTTGCATTAGCATGCAAATCAATGGGAAAATCACACTGCAGACCTATCCGTATTCACATTAGGCACTAAAACAGTATGTTTAGTGAACTACTTCAGTAGTTTATTGTCTTAGCTCACAGATCAAAACTTCTTAATGATCAGATCAAAACAGAGGTTTTAAAAGAGATACTGAAAATGTTCTGTTCTGTTTCATGTCAGGCCTCTGCCCCTTTAATGAAACCAAGTACCGGCTTTCCTTCCACACCTTACAAAAAGCAAGCAAGATTTAAAACTCAAAACATAGAAGTTTTACAGTTCATATCCCACCATCTGTATCTTCATTTTACAGCAGCACACTTTGTTATTCAACTTGATTCTGTTATTTACTGGCCAACTACAAAACTCCAGCATATTATGTGTACAAGTATGTGAAGGGAGGGTGTCGAGAGGATGGGGCCAGACTCTTTTCAGTGGTGCCGAGCGACAGGACGCGAGGCAATGGGCACAAACTGAAACACAGACACTTCCATCTTAACATGAGGAAAAACTTTTTCACTGTGAGGGTGACAGAGCACTGGAACAGGTTGCCCCGAGAGGTGGTGGAGTCTCCTTCTCTGGAGATATTCAAAAGCCGCCTGGATGCAATCCTGTGCAATGTGCTCTAGGTGACCCTGGTGGAGCAGGGGGGTTGGACTAGATGATCTCCAGAGGTCCCTTCCAACCTCAGTGATTCTGTGATTCTGTGATTCTGTGATTCCAGAACCACTTCTTCATAATTGGCTTGGATCACAGATTTAACCCTATTTAAAACTAGTAGAGTTTTGCAATAGCAACAATAAAAAAACCTAAAATTTTCACTTTCTACAACATGGCTGAAATATTGCTTTCCCACAGTCATTAATAAAACAACAACAACAAAAAATCTGTGACCTCTAATTCAATTGCATTGTTTATGATGATAGGCTTTATTCCCAGGAGCATAATTTGGGAAGGGGAGGAACTGTTCAGCTGATTAGAAATCAAGACTGAGATTTAGGAAGAAAAAAGTCTTTTAATATTATTTTTGCTTTGGGGGGTCACTCATTTCATTTTTTCTACAATAGCAAGGGATATGCATTTACTTTTTATATGATTACGTAAGAAAACTTGGGTTTCTTTTTTCTTTAAATCCCACCTCCTGAAGATAAATCAGATATCAGAAACTCACAGCAAGATTGTAAGCATTAACAACATTGTATATATTACAATTAAACAAAATTCTTTTGCTGAGTAGAGCACAAGTATTAAGCCAAGTTCTTCTTCCCTGTATGTATAAACAAATACTACAGAGCCAAAAACAACAGGGCCAAATTCTAGATTGGAATGGGTTTTTGAACATGGAGCTCTAAAAAGCTATGTGATTTTTTTTCCACTGCAAAGCAAGTGGCTACAAAGGTACTTTTCAAACTAAAACCAAAAATGCCTGCTGTAACAATGTAACTCAAAAAGAAATCACTATTAAGCTACATACCTCCTCGAGGTTGAGATGAATCATTACTACCTATGATTACTGGTATACCAGCATCTTCCAACTTGACCTTCCATCTTTCAATTATTTCAGCTGAACCGTCCTGGAAAAATAATGACATAGATGCTGCTATTTTAATTTGTATGTTAAGCCAAACACAGTACAAAATAAAAGTTCTTATCAGAGACAGTATTTACTTGGATAATATTTTAAATGAGGTCTGAAACATACCTCACTGGCATCATTAAAAACTGACAGCTCCATAGTTTCTTTAAAATCTTGCTCCAAAACTGACTCCAAGCATTCGTCTAACCAGCATTCACTATTGTGAACAGGCAGAATGATAGACTTCAAGAAAACAAACAAACAAACATGTCAGTAGGTGCTATTTTTGTTTACTTAGAGTTTAAAAATATTCATGAGAAAAAGGGAAGTGCCTGAATCCTTCTGAAACAAACTTTCACAGAAAATGTATCTTAAGGATAAAAGTAGGCAAATTACCTCTATTTTCATTATAAGTATATGCTTTAATTTCTTCTTTATCAAATTTCATTATTTTTGAGTTCTACAAGATGGAGTTTGGTAGATCTTCATTCAGTCAAGTGACTACTGAACCAAAAATGCTAACAAAGCATCTATACCACCACTTACGTATTTAAAACACTACTAACCTGTTTCTAGTATTCCAACATCTCTTAAGCCTCACTTTACTTCTGGCTGCTATTAACATATCTTTTGCATCAATTTTTATTTAAGCTTACTAAACAAATTGAAGATACTTAAATATGCAGCCTGCAGCCTTGTGCTTCAGTCAATTAAAAAAAAAAGTTTTTATCTAAAACTGCTATTAAACACATTAAAAGATGGCATATGACACAGTTCCCTCATCCACAAATTTAAACACAGGCTTTCCTATCCTAGCCCCTCTTGATTGTTTCCGCAACATACATGCAAAACACAAAAACTTATCTGAATTTTTTATTTTTTATTTTAAAAACACAGATGATGGATTTCTCTGTTTAGTTTCTCATCAGTGTTCTCATTATTTTAACCCCTCAAAAGGCAACAACCCCAAAACACACTTTTTGTACCTAAAACAAAAGAATACATTCCATTCACAGTATGCAAGTCCTAAGAAATTATCACAGTAATACACTGGTTATGTTTGTAAAGGGAGAGCTCAAACCAGCACCTATTAGGATTGCTTATTGATGGGGAACTTAGGGCAAAGAGCCTAAGTAACTTGTACAAAAAGTCAAAAGTCTCATGAGACATTTTAAGAAGTTCCTAGAAACAGCCCAAACTCCTTACCTTACCATGTAACCATAAGCACCTAGTTTAAAGAAACAGAGGATCAATTCCTATTGTGACTACACTAGAATTAGAAAACAAGATACTAGAAGAGCATTGGAATAGAATTATTCAAGATTTAGTACATATATGGGCATATATACACTGTGCATGTACATGCAAATACATACACCAGTGAGCAGATATATTCTGTGCACACTAAGGAGTGCCTATTCTTTAGGTGTTACAGAGTATGATGCATGGTACAATTAACAAATAAGAAACTTAATAGCATTTCACAGGAAAATAAAAAACTATACTAGTCTAAAATGAATGTACCTCCTCATTTTGGCAGGATGCTCTAACAGGCAAAAGTGGTATTTAAAAGTAGAAGGAAAGCTTTCTAAAACTTTAAGCAAAGCAAGTCTTTGACCTTTGTTTTAGAGAAATAAAAAGTAAAAAATCACACCGAATACAAAAAAAAAAACCAACCCCACAACAGCAACATATACAAAAATGGTATTACAGAGCTTTGTCTCATTAGTACTTTAAGACTTTCTACATTAGTACTTTGAGACTAGAAAATAAGCAGAAATCTGAGATTCTGAATCAATAAATTTAATTTACTCAGGATTTTAGTATCCCTTATGTCTAGATAGCAATTAAAATAAGACCTTAGATGTTGCTGCAGATCACTGTAACACGTTTATTCAGAAAGAAAAGGGCACTTGAGTTCTTCCAATGGCAATATTAACGTGCTGCAATTTTTCACATCCAGAAAAAAGTTTTTTTTCTAATTAACTAACTTCAGCAAAAACTTGACTATGCCATCACTAACTAGTTTGATACTAGCTTGAATACCGTATAACTAGAACTCTTTTTTCACTGTGAGACCAAAAGTGCAAAATATCAGAATCACGTTGGGACATTTCTCTTTAGTTTGAGCTGAAAATGGCAAAGGCAACCGTCTTTTCAAACTCCGTAAAACCAAATACGCCCAGCGGGCCGTCCTGTAAGGGCAACTAGCAAAAAAGCAAGGCAAAAACCCCTCCCGCAAGGGCGCCCTGCTGCTTTCCTCCGAGCAAACGCCCCCCGACAGGGACGCGAGGCGAACACGCGGCGGGAGCGGGGCCGCCCCAGCCGCTTTTCGGAGCTTTATTCTTCGCCCCGGCCGCGGCTCCCGCTCCTCGGCGCGGGGGGGGGGGGGGGGGCGGCGGCTCCGCGCGCCCGCCGAGACGTACCACCTGCACGGCGCGGCCCGGCCCCACCGCCGCGGCCCGCCCCGCTCCGCGCCGCCGCCGCCGGGCCCGCCCCGCCGGGGGGCCGCGGGCTCTCCCCGCCTCCGCCACGGCCGCTCCCGCCCCCGGGGAGGGCCCCGGGCCGCCCCGAGCGGCTGAGGACGGGGAGGACAGCGAGGGGCCGCCGCCGCCCCCCGCGGAGTGCCGCCGGGCCCCGCTTCTCCTCAGCAAGCCGCGCTCCGCCGCCCGCCCTGGGGCGCCGCATCCGGACCCCTCCCCCCCCCCGCGCCTCGCGCTCCCGCCCGGGGAAACCCCAACGGCCCGCCCCGGCCGGAGGAGCAACGATAGATAACACGAGTGTAGAGCGGCCGGAAGTGCTGCTGTAGCGTCTCACGACAGTCTAGGGCTGGGGTGGGCAACGAGGCTGGGGCGGCCGCGCTGTGGGGGAGCGTTGAGGGGCGGCGGCGGCGGGGCCGAGCGGCCCCCGGGACCGGGACCGCTTTGCCTTCGCCGTTGGGTTTCTGCGGGGCGCGTAACAGGCTGCCGTGGCTCGTCAGCGCTGCCCGCTGCTGACGGGGTGCGGGGCGCTCGGCCGGCGGTGGCGAGGCCCTGCCCTGCGGCCGCGAGTCCTTAAATGCGTCGCGGCTGCAGTTTCCCGCTCGCTCTCCCATTGCGTTTGTGCCTTGTGTCTCGCCAGGTATCGCTTCCCTCGCTGGGGGCAGGTTTTTCAGGGCTACCCGTGTCCTTGTCCATGCCTTTAAAATGACAAAATGGCCCTTATGAAGGTGAAAGAGTTTGTTGCTAATAATCGTTATTGATCATTTACTTACTAAAACTATGATGATGCAACCACTTACCCCCTGGAAGTACTCACAACTAAAAGTGTTTGCAAGACTGGGCCCTGCACAACAACCTATTTAGAATTTTTTAAATTTTGCACAAAGAGATCTTTGTTTGGCAAAATCCTGAGATTATCCCTTGTTTATCTGAAGAGCCTGTTAAACAGCTAGACAATTCAAGGAGCAAACAGAGCAGAGTTATCTTAAAATGTTTGTTGGCACACAAATCTGAGAATTTAGGAGGTAAGGAAGACAGCCAAGCAGTAATTCACCCTAGGAATCTATTCCAAATTATCTACACAGCTTCTCTCCATCCACCCCTAGTTTAATCTCTCTGTGAACAGCACTGGTAAATGTGATCATTTCTTTTTCTGGCAATGAAGACTGCTAACACTTTTACATTGCCTGCATGCCTTGCTTTATCTAGGAAAGCATAGAAGAGTATTGCTTTACTCATGTACCAAACAAAAGTTCTACTCACAGACCAGTGCCTCATTATGCTACAGAGCAAATCCATGCTTCCTTCCCCAAGGAAAATAGAGAACCAATCAAAACCACCAGAAATGTTTTTTAAGTTATTCCATAGCAGGCCACAGAGGGTAATTAAATAGAAACTTTTAATTAAAATGTGATTTTCATTTTGGGGAATTTTGGACAGACTTTTAAAGGTCCACAAACATGCAAAAAGTATGTAGTGGGATTTTCAGTGCAACCAATGCATCTAACTTCCACTGTGAGGGTTTATAAATACTGGCTTTTGAAAATCTAGTAGGCATCTCTGCATTCTTGGGCAACTAAATGGTATTTTAAATATAGTTCTTTGTTTCAGTGCTTATTCCTCTTTCATGTGGGTCAGAATGGAAAAAGATCTCATAATTCTGTAATGACAAACTCACTTAGAAGCAAGCAAAAATGGTTTGATCTTGGTTGTACTTTTAATTGCTTTACTCTAAAGATTTTTAGCAGTGGTAGGAAACAGAGCATACAAAGCAGCTGTTAGAGCTAAAAGCACTACAGTCTCCAAGACATGTCTCATCATACTGGTTTTCAGCTTTTATTTCCAATAAAACAATCTTTGGAAGATCTTTACTGTGCACTTAAAACTTGCAAATTCTGGATGCTTTAGCTGCCAGATAGAAGATTTCCTGATCTTAGTGGAGAATCATACTATCTAGAAAGTTACTTTGCTTTCTTTACACTCAACTCTGTCATCTCAAAAATGACACAATCTGGTTATAGTACAGATGACTTAGATCTACTGAGTTGTGAAGGCAGATCTCAACTGATTTCGCTGGAAGTTTAGAAAGGTAAAATTGGACCGCTCATTTAGGGCAGAAATTATGATCATTTAGGCCAAGTAGTCTTGGGCTTAATCCTTCTGAAAGGGTCAAATTGTAACTGAGGGGGTAAAAGAGTATCCTTGCAAACAAATGTATTTTTTGGTGTTGTGGATGTATGTGAGAAACTTAAATTTATTGGAAAGACAGAATGAGCAAGTATAGAGTTTTCTTTTAACATTTCTTTTAACATTTGTCTCCAAATTTACAAGCTTCAATACTGATATTTCCAGAGCACAACATGTCAAAATGACCATTCAATAAAGTAAGTAAAATATTCAGCTTAGAGCTAGTTTCGAAACCACTTCTATTCAAGGAGTGTTTTGAGCTTCCAAATATGTTCACAGTTATTTTCATAAAGCATCACAATTGGGTGGCAAGAAAAGAAATGCAATATTCCTGATTATAGGACTGGAGGGCAAAGTGAGATTTTAAGAGTTCATCCTGCCTCAGGACTGCAGGACTTTTAGGTGAGCTCTACTTTGACATTCCTGACAGATGCTTACTAGCTTGTTCTTAAAGCCCTTCCTCTAATAATGGAGGCTTTGTAACATCCTCAGGCAGCTTATTCCTATACCTGGTTATCTTTACCCTTAGAAAAAATTTCCTGATTTCCTAACCTAGGTGTTCCTTGCTGTGATTTCAGCCCCCTCAGCTTTGGTGAGCTAAGATCTTTTCCCCAGTAGCAAAAAGACCCTGACACCTGTTCCCTCCCAGTTTTAGAGCTATTGAGCCTAAGCCTATTGACTAGTTTTTCCCTTTTATACAGAAATTTCTTGTTACATCTCTCCCTTCACAGGCCAAGGTCTTCAGCTCCCAAAGTGCATGCAGTTCCACAGTTTAAGTCCTTTGTCAGTTTTAAGATTTTAAATAGCTTTCTTTAGCCAGAGATTGTCCTCCTTTCCCTCTCCCTTATTTGATTCAGCTCTTTGACCACAATTTAGACCAGACCTGTGAAGTGTTCTGCTGAGCTTTTTTAAAAAAAGTGAAACCTTTGTATCCTACCCTGCTTTTTTGAAGGCCTAAAAAGAATAGCCACTTCATAACCAGACACACCAGATGAGTATAAATGAGGAGGCATTAACCTGCAGAAGAGAAGTCACAGATCTCTTAAACCAACTCTGTCCCTAAAGGGCACAGCCCAACATCCTTTAAGTCTCTACCTCTCCCCTAAGAGGCTCAGCCAGCCCCTTCCTTAAGGGGTCCTCTGCTAGCCCTCTCCTGAGTGTTTTTATCCCCTGCAGCTGTGTGCCTTCTCAGCTGCTTTCTTGCTAATGCCTGTGTTAACCCTTTCTTTGCCTGACAGGGCTTGCAAACTCCATCCCAAATCTGTTGCTCCTTATCTGCCATGCACAAAGCAAACAAGCTGCTCCCTTCCTCTTCACGGTCACCATTTCTGTATTTGAAAACTGTTGTCTTTCCCCACACTCTCTTGTTTAGGCTAAGAGCATCTGATTCATTCAGTCTTTCCTCACTGGTCATGTTTGCGACCTCTGTTTATTCTCATTGCTCTCTTCTGGGCTCTCTGGTTACTTCACATCTCCTGTGGAGAATGACACCCAAAGCTGGATCTAGTATTCCCGCTGGGGCTGCACCAGCGCTGAGCAGAGCAGGAGGATTACTTCACATGTCTTGCAAGCCATACTCCTGTTTGCACAGCTTAGTGCGGTGTTTGCCTTTTTCACAATGGCTTGACACTGTTGACTCCTAATCAGCTTGTGATCTGTTAGATCCCCTAGATCTTTTTCTGCGTGAGGGAAACAGTATTTTAGCAGTTTTATTCCAGTCAGCCGCATGAGAAGAAAATGACTGAGGTAGCATGAGTGAGATTATCTGCTTTGTGCTTCAATACCAGAATTGTTTACTGGTTTCCAATTAGTTACATGTGGACACTGTATTAAGAGAGTTGCACAAGTGTTACTAATGCCTTATTTTGGCCTTCAGAGCCTTTATTACTAGTGGGGACAGGCAGGTAAGAGCTATTTGGGTTAATTTCCCTGTGTGCTCAAGACTTCAAATGCTAGGCTGGAATACTGGGCTAATTGCTCTAAAGAAAACATCTTATAATTTAGGCATATTGAATTTGAATGACCTCACTGAAAATGCTGTTACTCTTCAGAGAAGAACTGTTATTTGGTATGTTTATGTCTTTGAAGCATTAGCTGTCGTTATAAAGGATATTGCTGTTGCGTGTTTCTTTTTTTCAAATGATTCAATCTGAAGAACACTGTGGTTGTTTGTATGAGTTGGCAAATGTCACAAATATTCTGTTAACAGGAGTACTGGACTTAGAAACCTTTGTGGGGGAACTAGAAAGATCCCATTCATTTCAGTACCGGTCCACACCTCCATATGTGCACTCTTCTTGACCCACCCCCAGTCATTCCAGTCCTTGTGCGCTTTCATTTCTTGCCCTCTCATCAATCTGCTGGGCCACGCTGAAATTTTGTGCAGGTTTCCCCTGTTCTGCTTGAGCTATTCTCTTAGCTGCTGTAGTCCACGTGGCTGAGTATACTCTTCTGTTTAGTGTGTTTTTATGGCATTAAGAGGGGAGTTGCTTTAACTCCTCACAGGCAGGAGATAAGGCTCAGTGGCAAGGCAGGGGCATAGGTCTTTGACAGAATTGAACAAGACCAGTACAGCTTTTTCTTTGCCCACAGCTTCAATAATTGATCAGTCTTATGCAAATTTAGACTTTTTTAGTAGTTTGGCAATCTCTTCTGAAAGGAATGTTTCTATACAGTGCTATTTTTATTTTTTATTTTTTAAGTATAATAAAATAAAGCTCTTTATTCTTAGCTGGTGAAATCTGCCATTCTAGAGAGGTTAGTGATAGGCAACTGATTATGGTATAATGACCTGAGTTAATGCAGTTTGGTTTTGTTATTAAATAACCAATCTGAAACCCAGTAAAGTAATAATGGTATTTTCCGTACTTACCCCAAAAGTTTTATAAGTGAGTTATTTGGAGAAAAAATGTTATTTACAAAAGATAGCAAGATTCAGATAGTGGAAATAGATAAAAGTTAGCCTTGAAATCCTGTTTTCCTAATCTTGACAAGTTCCTGTGCACCGTAAGTGATAACCCTTGAGAATCAAAGCTTCTACTTGAAGAAGAGTAAACCTTTAGAAAGTTCAGTTTAGGTTCTCTGTTTTTCAAAACCATACTGCTGCTTAATCTTCTTGATGACTGATGTGTGAAGCACTCCTAAAATAAAATTATGCTAGAGAGCTGAGGGAAGTAGATGGAATCGAATATCTCCCAAAGATTCATTGGTAAATTCGTACTGTCTACAGTCAGAATTTTGCTGAACTTTAGTACCTTTGGGAGGTTAAACGTCTTTGTATACAAGTACAGGAAGCATCTGACATTTTAAGATGGGAAAGTGCTTAAAGAAATAAATCATATCCGTACAAAGGAATGTATACATAACAGGGACTGGGATGTGTGTAATATACAGAGATCCACGAGACAATGTATTGGATGCACGTCTTTATATGACATACAGACAGGAAGGGAAGTGAATAACCTTTTGAATGATGGATTAGCCAAAGGCCTCTGAAGAGAAGACTGCAAGAATTGTCTGGCCCTAGAGAACAAGGCAACATTTACTTAATGACATCTTCATTGAAAAAAGAATTCAATAGGTTTTTTAAATCTTTATGCTACCCTATGAAAGATGTATCATTTTTATCATTCTTAAAGTACCAATCTACTTTGAAAAGTGAGGCTTAAATATGGTTTATTGTGACTGATTCCATGTCCGTTTTGTTCAGTTTTCAAGCAAAGACTAAATGGAAATGGCTGTTTTTCCAACTCATCCTAGGCTGTGAAAGTCAAAGTTCTTTCAGGTTCATGCATCTTCAGTAAAACAGATTTTACAGCTTCACTTAAGTTAATAATTCTGCTGATAATACAAAGGCTGGTGTCGTGAGCAGCTTACTCCCTTACAGCTCTATTGGCTCTGTCTTGTAAAAGAGCTGTAAAGATGTATTTCTTGTCAGAAAAGTGACCAGATGCAAGCAGAACAAAGACAGGAAACTGTTCTCTTTCGGTGAAAAGCTGTTATTCCATTTTTACATACTTTCTTTTCTGAATATAACTGGCCAACAAACTGTGCAAATGATATCTGTGATGGCTTGTTACTACCTTACCCAACACTGCATGTGGCTCCCAGGCTGTGGGAGGGAGGCAGGCCCAGCCCCAGTGCAGGATTGTCGCTCGGGTCCAGATTTGTGACAGGGACATATCTCATGTTGGCCAGTGAGCCCACTGGGAGCGCAGGTTGCTGTGGTGAGTAGCGGGTGATTGCACCCAGGCTTTTGGCACTGCACAGCCCTGCAGCTTTTTCCTGGCTTCAGAGGAGCTGGGAAGAAGCCATGGCCCAATGCAGCATTAAGGACTGTGGGAGCTGCCAGCATTGAGATGTGTAGGAAAGAAAGGGAAAGACATTATCAATTCACAATAATTTTGTGTGAATAACTGGCAATTATTTCATTGCAAGTTATTTTTTTTTCTTTTTTTTTTTTTGGTAGCATTATGACATCTTACACTACAGAATGAAATTTGGTTATCAAAATGGTTTTAGGAGTAGGTCTATGGAGACTACATCATTGTGCTAGCAGGATATAAGAGATGACAGTAAATTATTTCATTGTGTAGAGACTCCCTGGTAACATCATCCTGATTCCATTAGAGCCTGCAATAAACCACCATACACAAAAGACTTTGCTTCTCCCTCCCTGTGACAAACTTCTTGCTCATCTACTTCTGCTGAATACTCTTATTCTTTCCATAATCAATCCAGCTACTCAACTTCATCTAAACTTTCCCTTCCCAAATAAGGTGGTACTTTTTTTTTTTCCTACAACAAGAGAGTGATTTAATTTCACCATCTGAGAAGCCAAGATCCTCATTTTGACTTCAAGTGAAATAAACTAAAAATAACATTATGCTTAAGTTGCTTTTTGTGGTATGTCCAGCACTCTGCCTATCGAGACAGACTTCAGTGATATAGAGGTGCTCAACTCCATTGATGCCATGGCCTTGGCTGAGGATCTGGTCTGGAACACTCAGCGATTTTGATTAACAGAGACTTGTTTTAAACAAAAACAGATACTGGAGATATTTAAGTACTGGGGTGTCTGCACAGGCATATGAGAGGTTTCATTTTGTTTTAAAGCCTCCAACTGTATAAAGTTAGTTGTCTTTGCTAGCGTTCCCATCTTGGGTTCTCGGCCAACAACTCATGTGCCAGTTGTGGTTATTATGCATGTAAACTTGAACTTTGACATTTCAGGCTGTTGCAGAGCCTTGGTATGTGCATTCCTCTATCTTCCCACCATCCCTGCGGTTGCTCTACATTATTGTCAGTGCTTATTAGTTAGGAAACTACATTCCATTTTGTTTGGGCCAATTAACTGGATGGAGGGAGAGTTCTAGGATCCCTGCTAACTATGTATTACCAGCCATCATCTAATGATTCATTAAGTAAACCTGAGGTCTGGTGCACTGTTCAAAGAAGCAAGTTCCTGTTTATCCACTAATTTGCAAAAACTCTTCGAAGTTCTGGGTATTCCACTCTTACAGCAATTAAAGGAAAAAGAGCATTGCCTAGGCAGTTAAATGAGAGCTGTTGTATGAATTTTTGCCATAATTACTTTATGTGTATTTTCATGTATTTAGGTTGCTGTCTTCCTAAATATGATGGAAAGAGAATACCAGCAGAGGAAACAGCTCTTGTGCTGCTTCAATATTGTGACTTGCAGCTTGTCTGAAAGCATAACAAAGGCTTCATTGTGTGAGTGCCCAGCTGATCCAACAAGCAATGAATAAGTGAGTAATGGTCAACAGTGAAGAAGTGGATATCACAGAGGGCAATTCAAAAAGGTTGTAGTGCTGTGAAGTGAGGGAGGTGTGAAATGAAATAGAATAAAGATATAAAGATAATCAACCATTTGGTTAGTTCTGCTTTTTTTCTTTCCTGGAATAGTCTGTCATCTTAGGGTAAAATACAAAAAAAGATGACTGTAAATTGGTGACAGAGAAATCTTCCAGTACAGAAGAAAGTAATCTTGTTCTCACAATCTAAAAGAAGGAAATTTTTTTTAAAAAGCACCTAATCCAAGTGATCAGTGAGGTCTTTAGAGTTCTGCTTAGAGGACTTGTTAGCTAGCATGAGATCGATCACTGTACGTGGAAAGACATAATAATTGTAAGATTATTTGGGTTCTCATAAGGCCCAATCCAGTCTAGTCAGCAAGGGACTGAGAAGAGTGAGAAAGTTTGATGTATAACATGAGAGTTCTTCGAGTGCTTTGTGGGAGCACAAGTGTCTAGTAAAATCAACAATAGGGAGGATTCCCTTTCTTTCCAAGTCTTACCCTAGACTTTGCCCTTAAATGAGTTTGATCAGATTTTCAGCCAGAATCCTATCTGAGAAAGCATAAGATACATAAACATATCTTTTTTCTCTGCTGTTTTTATGTGCTTTGAGTGTTCTTGTCTGAAATTACTAAGATAGGAAACTTCAGAACTGATATTTAAGTACTGCTCTGAAGACTTCTCCCAAAAGCATTAAAAGAGAGGGAGTTTGGATGACAAAAGCATCTTCTAAAATATTAAAATTAGTTCTGGCTTCATGATGTTTCTGAGTAAAGATACTTTCTAATTTGCTAGTTGTTCCTTGTAGGTTTTCCTTAAAATTCATGACTTTGTCATTGTCCTTGGGACATTTCAAATGAAGATCTTTTAGCCTCAACAAGGCCTGTTATCATACCTTCAAGCTTTCATGTTGTTTTGTCTTTGCCACTGCTCTCATAATAGTAAATTGGCAGAGCACCATAAATTTGTGTCAATTGATTCTTAAAATTCCTCAGCAACTAAACTCAGCATCATCACACAGATAATGACTTTCAGAAGGTCGTGCAGGGAACTGAGAGGAGACTTTGATACAGAACCTAGCTTGCCTCGTTCTCAGTCCCCTAATTAATCAGTGGGCTATTTCTGTGGTTAGATTTGTAGGCACCTAAATGAGAATGTAATCTGACCTAATAAAGCCACTGTAGACAAAACAAGCTCTGAACCAAAGCAAAAGCAATCAGAATCCCTTCCAGCAGATGTATTGCCTGTCATCTGGAAATTCTGCAAAATAAAAATATTCTCTTCTCAGCCTCAAGACCCTTTGGAGGGATCTTCATGCTGCTGGGTGGTGCTAAAGGGACGAAGGGTTGCATGGCCTTTCAGCCCTTCCTTCAAATACATCTGCCCTGCAAATACTGCCACAAGCAGCACAAAGGACCCTACTTTATGGAGCAGAGCGGATCTTATTTCATGATCTGATCCATTGTTTTCTCTTAAGCAAATATGCAATAATATCAGAATTTGTGGATTAGTTAGACAATCCCTGGTCATTGCATTTCTAGAGCTGCTTTAATCAGTTAGTGGTATTCCTCCCAGAATGTCACTGATCGGAGTTCTGTGTGCACAGATCAAATATGTACAGATGGATAGTTTAATTTTTTGTCTGTTAATGCTGCAGTGTTTGCTAAGAGGTCACTTATTTAGTAAATGAGTGAGTTTAAGAAGAAATGAATATTCATGTGTAGTTAATAACAGTTGGGCAAACTTTGCTGCCCTTTCTATAGCAAAATTTCCAGTGTATTCAGAGGGGGAAGATTGTCATACAAAACTCAAGAAAGTCTGTATATAAACATTTGAGTCACTTACTGGGCAAACATAGCTTGTTTGGTAAAGGGGTAATTACTCATTTTAGTAATTACAATAATGCAATATCTGTTCTGTTTAACAGATTTTCCTTAAAGCATGATATTTCCTCAGCTATCTGCATTTGTAAGCTCTCCAGCTGCTTTGAAGAGTGAAATTTTCATTTTACCTGAGTAATACTGATGTAGACCCAGAGTTACTTCTTTTGCCTTGGTTGAGTTGCTCAAGTTCAGGAACAGCCAATTTCATACTTGGATGGCATTTTTCAACCTGCCTGCTGTTTGTGGTGCAGTCAAGTACAGCAGGATAACTGTACAGTAATTTCCATTGCAAATGCCCTACCCTAGATTCTCTTCATCCTTCTCTTCCTCACCTTCACCCTGATACCTTCTACCTTCCTGTTCACTATATACCTCACCTGCAATCCATCTTACACCTTCATCCTCATAGTTCACTATTTTCTTCTTCCAGCAGCATGCTCAAGCAAAATAGCTGGCTCCCCTCCCCATCACCTTCCTCACCAAATTGCTTAGCATGTGCATGGTATATTAGTCAGCGCAAAGTGTTCCTGGTCTAGGGTGAGGAGAGGAGGAGAAGAGACAAAACTACTCCATGGGCCAAATCTGGCTCATGGGAGCTGGTCAACCTTGCTCTAAAAAATCCCTGTCATCAGATCTGAGGCTGATCCGGGCTCTGAAAAGACTAGCTGTTCAAAATTAAGTGTGAAAGTTGCAAATGATTAAGATGACTTATTTACCTTGTTAGTTCATCAAGGCTGCAAAAAATATTCTCTTCCCTTCTAGTAACCTAGCAACGAATACACAGCACACAGTTATTTTTTCACAATTTGTAGGAGAGTTGCATTAAAATGCATGTCAGTGTCTTTATTTCATGACAGGCATGTAGCAAACAACGCTGCAAATGTTTGTTTATCCTGGCAAGGGCTGGATTTGTTTAGTGTAGTGCTGCATTAGTTTTGTCTAAGTTCTGAAGCAGAAAGGAAAATATATTCTTGTTTTCAGATCCCTACTACAAATACTCTTTTTAGCTTTGTTTTTGTTGTGAAAAGTGACTACAGATGGATTTGGACCCATGTCCTCTGCTATCAAATTCTTCCCCTGTGTGTCTGAAACCTGAATACTTTCAAGTACTACTGATTGCACAGGCTGAGCCCACAGGTTGCAGAGTGCAGGCAGGCTAGAGGAACTGGAGAAAATGAAAAACCTAAGCCAGCCAAGAAGATATGCATCAAGATAAATATCAGCTTCACCAGTGGCATAAATTATGTTTTCTCAAACAGGAAATTAATGTTCATTAGATGGTAGAAATAAACAACTGGTCCTCTTCGAAAGTCCTCAGATTAGATGCTGGGTTTCTGAGTACTTTTTGGCAGGCATTTGAAATACCTAGGTTATTGTGAAATGAAAAGAAAACACGAATTCTTGCGGATGAAATGCATAGGACTGTCCCCCAAACAACAATATACTGAGGCCTATTTAGAGGTTTTTCTGTTTGACTTCAGCTGTATCCAGTCTCAGGCATGCAAGCGTGAGTTAATTCCTGCAACCCAGAGGAGTCTCTAGGCTTAGGCACTAAATCCTCTGCCGGGGTCCCCAGGTCCTGAGGCAGTGTTGCTGCGTGGGATGGCGAATGATCTATGTTTCTTAGGCATCTTTTGTGCTTTCTCTTACCTTTTTGATCCTCTCAATAGACTGCTTGGGTCCGGCCACCATTCTCTTCATTGCTTTTCAATTTGATGTGCAAAGAGCAGAACGCAAATTCCTGTCTGCATGGGCGTAACAGTTTAAGGGTTTGGAGGGGGGGAAATGGTGAGAGAGAAGCACAGGAACCATTTCTTCCATGATTTTGTGGCCCTTGGCCTGATGAAAAACAAACTGTGTGGTCTTGAAAGATGGTCCTGGGGTCCTAAAACTGTGGTTTTAGTACTACCACACAGTGTAGGTTCAAATCCTTAATTTATCTCAGGCTCCTTGGCCAAGAGTATGCAGTGCTCAGCTTCTCTGATTTGTGTTTTTCTTAGCTAGCTGAGGTGCTTAATTTAAGAGCACTGTAGCCACGAGTATAGTCTCCCTCAGGCATTTGCAGAAAGGGATTTGGGGATCCAGGTGGGCTGAGTGACCCATCTTGCCCCTCTCCACTGGCTATGGGGGATACAAGAGAGGGTGACATTCCTAACCTTTTTGCTCAAAGGCTTGAGGTAGTCCTGTGCCTTATCTTGCTCCTTGTCTGAGACAGCAATATGAGGAGAAAGAGCCATTTATTTGCCAGCATCTGGGAGTGCAGAAATTTTTAAAATAAATTACACATACATTGGCCAAACTACTAATTCACCTTAGTTGTCTTTATGTATTCAGGGTAAATGAGCTTCACTGCAGGCAGATGTGACATCACCATTTTCACATTCCCTCATATGGTTGAGAGCCGATAGGTGTAACTTTAAGTACACCTACTGGTTTGGCCACATCACAAGCCTGGGCATCTCCACTTATTTATTTATTTTGGTGTGTTCCCTCTTGTAATTAACTTGTCTAAATAATGATTTTTTTTTCCAGAGGCTTTCTGTTTATCGGACAACTAGACTCTGAAAACACCTAAGTCTCACTTCTGTGCCTACAACCAAATCCATCGATTTGGGTGGGAGCTGCTTGGGATCCTAATGCAAACATCCAGAGGCAGAAGCTCCATTGTGCTGGCAGCGAGAGCCGCCAGTTTGGTGGGGAGCTGCTTGTCTCCGAGAGCTGCCTGTGTGTCCAGGGGAGAGGGGCAGCTCCGCTTGCTGCACTCCCTAGTCCCCACCTTCAACACTTCTTTAAGGCGGCCTCGCTCTGTAAAATGCAGTGTCCAAATGGACACTTTTCCATCCAAAATCATATTGTTCTGCTGCTTGATTTCAGGCACGCAGTTGGCACTAGCCTTTTCAAGGGAAGATTTGCTTGCTTGCTTTTTCCTTTAAATGCCTGTCGTTTTCTGTTATATTCTGAAGGCCAAAAGTTTTTCTTCTAAAAAGAAAAAAACAGGAAAAGCAAGATGTGAATAGTAGAGATTTAGGAGTAACAGGAACTATGCTCAGAGATATTAGTACTAACAGAAGTAAGCAGCACTTAGCAGAAGGGTGCAATTATGGATGAGTATATTTTCATTACTAATTTTAATTTCATAAGATTAAAAAATGCAGTTCCCCTTCCCACAAAGATTTCCTGCTGTCCATTCAGCTGCTGAACCTCTCCCTGTTTTTTTTGTATTCTGCTTACTGCTGTCAGCCCGCTAGATATACCTGATAAATTCTATTTATATAATATTATTCTTTTGTGTTAGTTTTCTATCGTCATCTCTATGGCTTGTTTGCATCCCTCTACCACTCTCCTCTCCCTCCTGCTTTGCCATGCATGCTGTTTTGCTCTGGCTTTGCCTTTCCAGAAAACACCCTCCTTCTCCTCCTTCCCCCTCCTCCTTTAAAGTTTCAGATTTCCCTTCCCGTCAGCCAGTGAGGGGCTGCACTCCTTGCACTGGTGGTTGGCAGGGGCTGCTCTGTTACCACTGGGCCTGATTCGCCTCCTCCGAGCTGAGTAGCATGAAAACAAATCAGCTGAGACAGGGCTGGTTGGGAGTTGCAAAACATGGGGACGCACGTTGAAACCAACACACGGGCTGGGCAATGACCAGCCAGGCTGGCAAGGAGTTTTTCTGCCAGACGTATTCCTTTTGGGACAGCAAGACTGAGCAAGACCTTCAGTGGATTAGCTCCACTGCACTGTTTAAACCAGCTTTGCATGTTCATCTGGGATGTGCTTAACCCAAAACCCTGCATTCGAAAGTGCCATTACTATGACTTCCGGCTTGGATCCCAGCTTGGCAGGAGAGTTTTGTCCCTAATACTTAGGATCTAAACACAGTCATGTTTTGAGGGAAAACTTAAATCCAGACCTGAGCTTGAGCCCATCTCTAATCACCACTTGATTTTGTTTTCTCCAGACTTGCACATTTGAGTACTGAAGCAAATTACTCATCTCTCCTTGAGAGGGTCCTGCAGCCTCCTATTCTCGCAGTCTTTAAAATCACCACCTTTTGTGCCTGGGTATGTAGCCATGAGACACAAATATTCCAAGCGAATTTAGAAGCAAGTGTTTGTGTAGGTCCTCATCCTTTGAGCTGCTCCTTGAGGAAGGCAATGGAGCTTTATTGGGGTTCAAGTGTTTGAATGAGTGAAGCTGTTTCCAGAACCTGTATCTCCAGTCCTGCAACATTAGGCCAGTGTAGTAACTCAGTAACTTCTGTTTTCAGGGTAGTGTGAAGCCTTTCTTGCAGAGGATTTATGTTTCCTTTTGACATGATACAATATTTTCCTTGCAGATTTCAGTGAAGTTTCACCGTTTCTGAATGGTAAATGCAAAAAATTACTGTTCCGAGTGTTCTCTCTTGAAAAGATGTTTGCTTTTCACAGCTCAAACAGAAAACAGCTCAGTGCATCCAAAAGCTGCCTCACCCTTTGAGCGTGTTCCCAGATCTCAGCCAAGAGCACTACTATGGAATAGCTGTGAGTAGCCGGAAGAGCATTGTGGGGATTGAGATGCAAATGAGCAAAGAAACAGCCCCCTGCGCTGCAGAGGTTCTCTATCTCCTTCTGCCCCTCACTTCTGCACTGGGGGAGGCTTAGCCTAGCCCGGCCCTGCAGCCGTGGACCCCAGCCCTGCAGCCGCAAACCCAGGCTTTGCTCCTTTGTAAGACTCATCAGCTTTGGGCTGATGAAGAACTATGCCAGCGTCATGAAGACATGGAGGACAGGAGGGGCTTTCAGAGCTGTTTTTCCTTCCCTGGGTCCCCAGAACTAAGTGCCACTGCCTTTTCTGAATTAAAAGAAGGAAAGCCAGAGGTGGTAACCATTGCAAAATAGCGCACTCTATTCCAGTTTCTTAAAAGTTCCCAATTTTCAGGCAGTTTCAAAAGTCCCAGAGTGTAATGTGACCGGCTGCCTGGGCATTTGTTTGTTTTATCAAAAACAGTGAGTTAGAATATGACAGAGGAAATCAGATACAGCGTATTGGGGGGCATACAGAGGGCTGCACATATAAACACGCTGTGGAATCAAGCAGTACGGTGGGGGTTTTGTATGCTTTTCTTTAGAGTAGCATGGAAGGAAGCAAAACAGTCTAACAAAACCTCCTTCTAAAGAAATAATCAAGGCATTGAGCTTTAAAGCCCTGTCGCCGCACATGACCAGGAGAAGAAGGCATTTTGCATTATTGCATGTTGTCATCACTTTGCTCAGTGTTGTCCCCGCATGCTAATTACATGTTTACATGCATTGCATCATTTGACATAATTACTGTAATTATGTTAATACTTCATAAGCAACTGAACAGTACCTGTAATTTACAAAACAAAACCTAAATGAAAAGCTAAAGCCACAAATGGAAGGGGATGCAGGGCTAAGGATTTAATCCTCTGTGCAGAAGCAGGTGGGAAGCGCTCAGAACCCAAATATCCTGCTTTATCCGTCGAATCCTCTTGGACAGCACTGTGGCACCTTGCGAGGTGTCGGCGAGGGTAACGCGCCAACTTGCGAGCAGGGTGTCGATGTTTAATGCTCATCCATGAACTCTCACCTAGAAAAAGCCGCGCATTGCCCTTAACAAAGCTCTGTGACAGCCACTTGAAAGAACAGCAGCAGACTAAGCAACTCAGTGATCTGGAAATATTTTAACCCCTCTCCTATCTGTGGATGTGCAATATTGACCTCCAGCTGCTTGTTGCTTTGAGAGGAAGATGTGCTGCCTGGGGTATGGAGAGCAGTCTGGGTGCAGCGGGATTTACACACGTCTCGGGGTTTCCCCGCTTTATTTTGGCCCAGATACTTTGGTCTTCGGGCTCGTTCACCTCCTGCAGTTTTCTCAAATCCTGGAAGGCATTTCTTTGCCTCTGGTGTCTTGCAGAAGGGTCTCTGCCACAAAGGGTTAACCATCCAAAGTCAACTCTGGACTAAACAGGGACATTAAACAAGACAAGGAATTATCCAGAGAGTGGTCATTAAGTGTTGGAGAGTTTTACAAATACGATCGAGTCCAAAGTACTTCCTGGTAAGTGGAGATGGGAGAAGATTCCAGCAGAATTATCCTCCCACGTCCACTAAGGAAACCGGCCCTGGTGGGGATGCTGCTGGAGGCGGGTAACCCACGCCAGCGCGGTGCCGCATCTGCGGCGCCCCTGGCACAGGCAGCGCATCCCTGCTGCTACCGCGCCAGGCCGAGCGGAGCCTGCTGCCGCCGCCGCCGGGCGCGGGGCCACAGCGGCAGCGGGGCAGCCCGAGCCGCGGGGAGCGGGCGGGACACGGCCGCGTCCCCGGGCAGGGGCTGCGACACGCCGCAGCGGAGGGCACCGGCCGGGCCGGGCAGCGCCCGCGGGGCAGCGGCGGTTCGCGATCCGGCGCCGCGTTTTGCTCGCGCAGCAAGTGCCGGCCGCGCTCGGGGGGGGGAGGAGGAGGAGGAGGAGGAGGAGGAGCCGCCTCTTGCGGGCGGCTCGGGGAGGCAGGGCCGCTCCCGCCCCTCAGCTGGGAGCCCGCAGCGAGCCGCTGCAAACTTCAGAGCCGAGCCGGAGCGGCGCAGCGCGGAGCCGGGCATGGGGTAGCCGCTCCGCCCCTGCTCCGCTCCGCAGCGCACCATGTAGCGCGCCCCGCGCATCGCTCCGCGCCGCCTGCACCGCGGGGGATCCGCGCCGCTCCGCTCCGCGCCGGGGGGGGCGGCGGCACCATGCGGGGCGCCCCGGCCGCCGGGCTCCTGCCGCTGCTGCTGGGGCTGCGGCTGCTGCTGGGCGGCGGCGCCGCGGCGCAGTACTCCAGCGACCTGTGCAACTGGAAGGGGAGGTAAGGCGAGGCGAGGCGGCGCCGGCCGGGCAGCGCCGCAGCACCGCGGGGCTGCCGCGGCCCCCGGCGCCGGAAACAAAAGCGGGAGAGAGACCCCCGGAGCGCAGCGCAGCGGAGCGGGATAGAGACCCCCGCAGCGGAGCGGAGCGGGGCGATGCCCGGCCGCGGCGGCCCCGCTCTGCCCTCCCGCCTCCTCCGGGGCAGCGGCCCCGGCCGGCAGCGGGGAGGGCGCGGGCTGCCCGCTCCGCGGCCGCTCGGCCCGGGGGGCTGCGGAGGAGGAGGAGGAGGAGGAGGGCGGTGCCATGTCCCTCGGCACGCTGCGAAGTTTCTGCCCGCGACCATCTTCCCCGCGGCGGCCGCGCCCGGCGGGGCGGGAGGCGGCGGCGGGGCGGGAGGCGGCGGCGGCCCGCGGCTCCCCGCCGGGACGCGCTGCACCTGCGGGCCGCCCGCCGCTGCCCCCGCCCGGCCCTCTGGTCGCCCCGCCGGCATTGCTCGGCCAGTGACCATCCTCCGGCATCGCCCCCCCCACACCCCTCCTCCTCCTCCTCCTCCCCCTCCCCCTCCCCCCCCGGTGCCGGGGAAGCTGCTCCCTGCGAGCAGGGTCCGGCCCGGCGGCTTCGCTCCCGGGTTATTCTAATTGCGCTGGTTGTGAAACCTCTCCAGGTCTCAAGTGTTTATCTCCCAAATTATCTTTCCTTTAATTGCTCGTAATAAGTTTAACGTGTGTGGTTGGGTCTGTGACCTCTTCGACTGTTTGTAGTTCGAAAAAGCTACTCTGCGAACAAGCAAGTGTGGCTGGATCAGGCTTTCTGCTGGCTTAAAAATAATTACTTGCAGAGCCAGCATTTTTGGCTCTATTATTCTGGTCAAATCTGAATTTCTTAAACGTAGAAGTTAGACTAACTTGGATCAGCAGGATGTTTTGGAGTAGGGAAAATTCAAAGTGGAGAAACAGCTGGACTGACTTTCAGCATAATAATTTCCTATCTGTGACAGCCTGAAACGCAGATGCTTGGTATTTACTTTTTTCTGAACTTTTTTTGACTCTGGACAATTCATGTGTGGTTAATCCCCGTGACTCCACTTGGAGGTGAGTCCATTTCATATGGACCAAGCCTGTTAGTTCTGGGGCAAACTCCTAATTGTGCTGTTTTGCTTTACCAAAAGAAAACCCCGTGAAAGCTGCAGCCTGGATGGGTACCTGCCGTGCCATCCCCAAGCGATGTAGCTGCAAATACTCGAACCTCACCACATGGTATTGCACTGTGGTTTTTGGTTTTTTGTTTTTTTTTGTTGTTTTTGTGTTTTTTTTTAAAACAAACCTAACAAAACCCTCTAATACTGTCTTGTTGGGTTCTTAGTTTGTGTCCCGTTTTCTCAGAGCAAGCGGTGACCTTCTTGTCACCTGAGCAGGGCTGGAACAAGCAATGGCTTGAGTACCGACTAAGGGGGCGATGATCGACAAAAAAGAACAGGGAGGGGAAAAAAAAAAAAGTGAAATAATCACTTCCTGTAACTGAGTTTGGGGCGAATTGGTGACGCAAGCGTGGACTCACCCGCCTGTTGTTGCTCTGGTGAGCCAAAGCACGGCTGCCAGTGGCGGCTCCGGGGTGATGCTGGCGGAGGCACAGGAGAGGAAGAGCTGACTTCTGCCGCGCGCAGCTCAGCCTGGCTGGTTTCAGTCGGGTGACGTGGTTCGTTCTGGAGTTCAGGTGGATGTGAGTCTTGGGAGAGGACAGAGCAAACCAGGCTGACTTTGGCCTTAGTGGTAGCAAACAGGTGCCATCAGAAATGCTGGCAGTGGTAAGGCCATTAAATATTGCCTGCTTTGTGCTAAAAGACTAGAAGTTTTTTTAAGAAGAAAAAAAAAAAAGTACTTCTATGTACCAACAAATACCATCTAATTAAATATTCAAGTGCGGATATTAGTGGCTATATGGGTCAAAAGGTATTTTTATGTGAAATACAATGTTTTGAAGTCATGTGGTTTTTTTTACCTTAACTGCTTGAAAAGCCTGTGAACTTAGATACCAAAATTTAATCCTTTTCTCCCCCCCACAGAAAAGTTCTAAGTTGCCACGTGCAGGCAGATTTGAGAGTCTAGTGATCTCCTATAGTAAGCCTGAAGGTGCTTTCTCACCTTTATATACATGTCTATATTAAAAGCAGTGATCTTAAAAGTAAAATATTCTGGATATAAACTTTTTTCCCCATTAACTTGTGGAGAAATGCCCAAATCCCATCCTATGAGTATGCCTCGCCCTTCCTGGGAAAGCTGATGCAATGCCCAGCTTGGCACCTGCAGCTGGAGCACACTCGCTAGGCTAGAGCAGCACCTTAATAAATAGCTTGAGAGAGAACTTCCAGAAAAGCATGTCCAGAAGAAAGCAGAAACTTCACTATGGTGTATGTCTGGTTATTACTCTTGCTGTAACTTCAAGATTTTGTATTGCAGTGACCTCTCGATGCTTTGAGCAGAAGGTCTTCTGCAAGATGCTGACAATGTGTCTTGCCTTTTTGGTACAGGCTGTAGGAGTGAGAACCCATGGCTTCTCCTCTGTGTCTGCTATGGGCTGGCTGTGATCTTGCATGGATCATGTTGTCCATCGGCTTGCCCAGCTGTAATTTGGAGAAAGTGCTCCTTTCCTTCTCTGTTTTCTTCCTGTCTCCTGAGAAGTTGCTGTGAGAGTAGCAGGGGGCAATTCATCTCTGATGTGGCTGATCCCATCCGTTGCTCTTGCCCTCCGCAGCAGTGGTAGTCCGGGGAGGTGTTGCTCTCTAGATAGGCATCCTTGATTAGATCCCCCAAATTAGGAGCTGAAGTTCCCTATGTTCACTGAGGGGACCTGGGGAGAGATGGGTGCTTCTAGGGCTTTTCAGCACGTCTGGAATAATAGCTAAAGTAGATAAAGAGGAATGTTCCTCCCTACACCCACTGCATCATCTTTCTCCTCCTTGAATACCACCTGTTGCATGTTGCAGCATAGCAGCTTCCTTCACAAGCACAGCACTAGCTCTTCCAAGGCAGACACAGGTGGATTGCTTGTGCAACTGGAAAGGCAGAACAGTGAGAGCCCGGTGCAGTGATTCAGGATGTTCGCAGGGATTGGTATGAGGAAGTAGTACTTGTTTGAGCTGTAAGTCCCAATAAACAGCACAGATTTGAGGGGAGGAAAGATGGCTCATCCATCACTGTAACCATAAAACGGCTGCTCTCTTTGCCATGTATTAAAAAAAAAAAAAAGCAACCCCCTCAGATGAACTTGCCCCCCCCCCCCCAAAAAAAAGCTCTTTGACCTCCCTTATTATATGGATATGGTGTGTCTTATGACTGGCTAGTGAGAGTTAAACACGATGTTAAACAACCTTTCATTGTGGTGACAGATGTCGTTTTGACAGAAAGCAAAGTGACAGGTTCTACTGGATGATGGTGGTTGCTCTTAAGTCTTAAGTAATGCTAGCATGTATTTTGAAATCTGCTTAACTTTTGAGTCATCCTTCATTATAAGGCTTAATGCGCACAGGTACTTGTGCTTGATGTATCTGTCTAATGGCATCACTCCTTGCCTGTGGGATTTAATTGGCTGTCAGAAGATAATTTCAGAGTCCACCCTGTTTTTTTTGGTTTGTTTTAGCAGCATAAACGTTTGAACAAAATGAATGTAAGGCTTTTCCTCTGGCAGAAGTGCACTGCCTCAGTGCTGTTAGGATCACTTGCAGCAGCAGTTTCGCTGCGGGAGTTCAGTTTTGCCCCTGGTATCTCCCTTCTGCGTAAACGCTGGGGCTGCAGGGTGCAAGCGGCCAGCAGAAAGCCCGAGCAGCCTGTGCCGCTCAGTCCGATGCCCTGAGTAGGAGCAAGTGATGTGCGTGGGTTGTTTTTTGCCCCCTTGCAGAGGGATAAGCTTCACACTCTGTGATATTACTTATTCGCTGCTTGCAAGTAAACAGACGTCGGCTCTGTTTTCTGGTGAGTGGCATCGTGCGCACGCTGTGGTGAAAGCTGATTTTGTGGACCAGATGTAGATTTACAGTCAACTTGAAATATCCTGCTGAAAGTTAAGTTTCCTGAACGTGTCAAGCACTACTGAATTTGAGGGCAAGAGACTAGAGGTCAAAAACTTGTCCCTCTGTTCTCCTCATCTGGGTTCTTGATGTGGCTTTCAAGATTATTCAAAAGCACATGTTTGCAGGCACTGTTATTATTAAATATGACTTTTTTTTTTTTCCTGAGCTTCCTCATGTAACCTCTATCAAGTGGGTCACACTGACACTCGCAATAAGGAGTCACGTCAGCAGTAAATGCAAACCATATGTTGGTTTGGGGTTTTTTTCTTCTTTACACATGGCTTCTTGTTACTTTCTAAATGCTGACTTGGATTTAAAACCTGTTCAGCACCTGAATATATCTTTGGGGTGGGGAATTGTGTGTTTGGAGGTTTCTGCTGAGAAACCAGAGCTTGATGTCATTACTTGCATATGTTCTGTCTTTGCCACAGATTTCCTGTGTAACCTTAGACAAGTCACTTAATCCGTTTTAGATTTTTTTTCCTGTCTTGGTTCCTCTGTGCGTAAATGGGAATGCTGTGAAGCTTGTCCAAAGTGCTGCAGAGCAGACCTGTGAGCTGGGTTAAAGGGTCTCAGGTTGGGTGGTGCTCTACAGGCACAGAATAAAAGATGCTCATGTTTTGAAACAAGTACACCGAGCCTGTAGGAGGAGGAGAAACAAGCTTGGTGGTGAAGTGATTGCTCGTACTCACCTAAGAGGTTTGTGACGGAACCAAAGGATTTTGACTAATGGTCTAAATACCCGAACCAATAAACCAGGCTTCCCACAACTCTTTCTTTTAACTTAAGTGCATTCAGCATGCAGTGTCATACTAGTGCTTTAAGTTTGCTCTGGGTAAAAGAACCCGTGGGGTTGGCTCCAGTATCAGGGATATGTAGCAAGTGTTGTTTAGAGTTGTCCTCAGTGGAGGCCAATGGCAAGGTAGCCATGGGCACAGCAGTTTGTTCCCTTTTGGCTAGCGGTGCACCCTGGCTTGTCAGCGTTGCTCTCCTGTCCCACCTCTGTGATCACCGGTCCTTGAAATGGCTGTCGAGGTGTTAATGTTTTGCAATGGTGCCAGCTTTTGTGGGTGAGGACACAGGACCGAAGGTGACCCTGGAAGGTGGTGGCTTGTGTGGTCGCAGTGGTGCCATAGTAACTGGCCACGTGTTTGCTTTTTGCTGTTTGCCTGCTCTTAGCCCATCAAAGCTGGGGAGTGAAATTATTAGCTCAGTTTAAACCTCATATTGGGGAAAGATGGGAGAACATGGGACATCCACCAAAGAGAGCAGCATAATTCAGTGCTTCCCCTGCTGTGGCTGGGGAGGGCAGTGTCTTCTCTCCTCTCGTTCCCCCCAGTCTGGAGATCGGGGCTGCCCAGTTGGGCTTGCTACCCTGCCTAGCAGGAGTGTGTGGGGCTGGGAGCAGTGTCCAGAGCATCCCTTCGTGCCGGTCCATGGGCTGAGTTTGGCATCCCTCCCAGTTTCAGAACCACTGGGAATATAGACTTGGAAGGGGAACAAAGTACTCGGGAAAAGGTGGAGTCCGATCCGCGAAGCCGGAGAACACGCTGGTTTAAGCCATCAGGAAGGGAGTTCAACCGTACGTGTCTTTCTTAGTATGTGCCAGGTCATTCGCCCCAGCTCAGCTGATGGGCAGCAACTGAGGGTGTAGTAATTTAATTGCTTTTGATCATGTGCTAATATCCTATTTAGTTTTGAAGTCAATTACTAGTGGTTTAACTTTTTCTTTTTGGAGACGATTTAAAATTGTCCTGTAATATTAAGGCTGCAGTCTTGCAAGAGAACAAGCACTTCTGACCACTGCTGAGCTCGCTTGAACTAATACTCAGTAATGTCATAAATTTTCTGCGTTTGCTGATGTGGCCCTTTGAAGGTTTGAGGTTATGGCAATCACTTAACTAGTTCTGCCCTTTCTCTAACTTCCCTTTCCTTTCCTCCCCCAGTGGCTTAACTCACGAGTCGCACAAGAAGGACGTTGAACAGGTCTACCTCCGCTGTTCGGAAGGGTCCATTGAGTGGATGTATCCCACGGGAGCGCTCATCGTCAATCTGCGACCCAACACTTCACCTGCCTCTTACAAACATTTGACTGTTTGCATAAAGCCCTTCAAGGACTCTGCAGGAGCAAATATTTATTTGGAAAAAACTGGAGAACTGAAACTCTTGGTCCGAGATGGAGATCGCAGCCCCAGTAAAGTCTATTGCTTTGGCTATGATCAGGGGGGCCTGTTTGTTGAGGCTACTCCTCAGCAGGACATTAGCAGGAAGATTACAGGCTTCCAGTACGAATTGATGAACAAGGGGATAGCATCCGATTTGCACACAGTTTCTGGTGAGTTCAGGGATATTGGTCATATTTTCATGTACCGTATTGGATCCATAACAGATGGCAGAGTGAGTGGGTGGGAAAGTGGCTGGGTCTGAATTTCATGTGCTTTTAAGGACATGTTTTATAAACAAGCTATTGCAGAAGAATTGATTTTTTTTGGGAAGCGGGTAATATAGGCTGAATTCCAAATGATTTGTTAAGGACAACATTGTGAGTGTTCTCCCCTTACAGGCACGGGGGGAATCGCAGGAACTGCCTTTGCCCTGCAGTGAACTCCAGCGTGAACTGGGCTCCCAAGCCCTGCTGTAACAGTTTTCTAACTACTTTTTAAATCAGTTTTTAAGACCCCACTGCATGTTTTGAATAATAAACATTTAAACAAGGAGGAACTCCTTTTCTATGGGTGTATTTTTTTTTTTCCCTCCTCTGTAAGTACAGCTACTTGCTGACCTAATTATTGTTTTTTTATCAAGGAAAATGGTGTGTTCCTTCCTCAGCTCTGCTGACTGCACATTACTGTGCTATGGCCAAACTCTTCAATACCATGACAGTGCTTTTATAGTACCGGCGTTGTCTCCTCTCTCAACCATTATGAGAAGCAAGTTTTGTAGGGGGGACTTTTAGACCAGCTAAAAGTTTGTAGGAAGGGGGAACGAACAAGCTGAAAGAGATCTTACAAGCCTGGAAAGTCTCATGCTAAATAGCAAGCTAAATACCTTTTGGGCACAACTGCTCTGGGTGTAATCTAATTATGCTAATGAATTAGACAGTTTGAGGAGAAGAATAACTAGCATTTGTGGCTGTTGATGGGAGGGAATGGGAAATTTTTAGATAGGCTGTACCCGATGGATGCTTCTTGTCCTACAGGATTGCTGGTAGCTTTTATCCCTGAAACCTGGCAGGGGAGATCTTCACTATGGCCTGAGGAACAGCAGATCGAGGATAGTATGTCCCAAATGACTAGTGAGATTTTAAGGTTTCTTAAGTGAGAAGGCCGTGGTGACAGCCAGGCTTCTCTTTTGAAATGGTATCGAGTGAAGGCAGTGTCACAGCAAGGGGGGAAGAGTCTTCATAGCACATTAGAAATGACTTTGCCTGGGGTAAAACCAAGCCTGTGCTGAGCCGGAGAGGCAGTGTGCAGGCCATCTAGATCCTGCGGCGCTGATGCTTTGAATGAGATACTACTTTATAAGCAGTGGTGTGGCTTATTAAACTGCATTGGGATTTTCGAGGCATTGCATCTCTAATCTTTTTTTGGCATAAATCATTGCAGAACTTATGTCCCCTTCTCTCCCCTCCCTTAGCTCCCTTCTACAGCAGGTTCCTGGATGTATGCGTTTGTGTGTTGGTGCATGCTGCCTGCTCTGCTAGCATTGAGATGTTGGCACACCAATCCAAATGTGGCACTTTTTTATTCAGATGTTAGTTTGCCTCTTAGCTTCGTGAGGCAGGAGTTGGCTGCGGGCTGATGCAGTAACCCCAATAACTGATAGATGGCGTCTTTGCCATTTAAACCAAAAAAAACTATACACACAACTGTTCAAGTTGCCTTCTTTGCCCATGCAATGTATGCAAGTTGTAGCTTAATATCTAGGGTTCTGCATTTTAAGTGGATTTCTCTGATTCTAAACAGTACAAGAACTGCAAAAGAAGCCGGGTACCTGCTGCAGAGCCGTGTCTGCAGTAAGATCATTTCTGCAAAGACGCTACGCAGAATGTCAGCTATGCAGTGAAATTCCACTGCAGAAGCCATTAAATACATTGTTTAATCAGACATTTGGAGAATGTTCCCAGACTCAGTGCTTCTTTCTTTGATAGGCTGCGAAGATGCGAGACATTGGCAGGCTAGCGAAAAGCAAGTCACTTAAACTTACCAAGAAAAGTCCTGTAGGTCCTGTAGGGTGTGGTTTTCTATTTTTTTTTTTTTAAGTTGAATGTGCTTTTACCTATAGGTAAAAATAACACCTGTCAGTGCTGTTTTTAATTTGCAAATTGATGTGGTTTTTCTCGAGCTCTGTTAAAATCAGTAGAGCTCGCTGCTGGCATACTTAAGATCACAACCCAGCACAAACTGCTGTGTTTTCAGAACTAAGTCCTCTTTGTTCCACATAAAATCTTGGAGATTTTTAAAAGCTGATGGGAGTTTTCTTCAGAGACTTTTCAGAAGTTAAATTGAGGACTGAATCCAATTATAGCCTTCCTCTTTGATAGGCATATTAAATCACTTTTTCTGACTGCTGTATTTTCAGCTGTAAGAGACACTGGTTGAATTTCAGTGCTGTCTTATAAACTGCGTGGTAGGTTATCTCCTTCATGCTCCAAGTGTCTTGTTTGGACTGAAGCAGCTTTTTAGGAGCTCACCAGCAGACCCTTCAGAGTCAGCTAGGGTTCACTATTGTATTTTAAATTATTTCTTTTTCTAGTTTTTGGAACCCCCAACTCTGGGAGGGCAGAGTAAGGGGATGAAAACGTGATGAAGATGCCATACATGCCTCTTTCCACTCCTCTGTCAGATGAGCACTTTTATTCTCCTATAAATATCTATATGTCTGGGGAAACTGCCAAATAGCTGCCTTGTGAGACTTCTAGAGAGCAATCTGTTTGGGCTCTTTGTAGTTCCTGGACCTCCGTTCTTCTGTAGCTGCTTCTAGTTTTTCTGTGAAACCTCCAAATAAATGCCCTTTATTGAACTGTTCGTTTGGAGAGGGAGTTCACAATCAATTGACTGAAATCACTGGTGGCTTCTTCATCAGAGAGGAGGCTCGAGTCAGAGGCAAATGCTGATCTTAAAGGAGGTGAAAACTGTATTCAAGGTTCTGTAAGGTCCAAGAATACTTCTGTCCTTTGGTTGCAACTTTGGCTTATGTTTTTTTGGCTGATGCAAATGGGAAGAGTGAGCCTGATCATCTCCTAGTTGCAGTTTGACAGAGCTCAGCATGGCTGGGAGCATGTGTGAAGAGCTGAGAAAGCTGTGAGATGCTGCTGCAGCTCGGGGCAGAGCTGGGCAGAGCAAGCCGGCGCACTTCCTGGGCTTGGTTCATGCCGGAGCACGTCTGATAGCAAAGGGCTAAAAATCACAAATATTGCATTGGTGGTTTTTTTTTTTTTTTTTTAAGACTGTAGCAAAGGGGAAAAGTCTATCATGAAAGACGCAGGTGTGGGGCTCGGTGCACTCCTTTCCTTGTGCAATAACTGCTCGAGCAATCACTACCAATTTTGCTCTGGTTTCCCTAAACAGTGTGTTTGTTTCCTGGTGATAATTATTGCACTCTGCCCTTGGTTTATTCGCTCTCCCTAACCTGGCACCCCAGCTCTGATTAAAGAGTATAAGTCATCTGTTTAATACTTTAATGACCTGTTGCGTCCTCAGAGCCCTGATATGGCAGGGTGCATCAACAAATCAGCAATGCTTGGCGGGGTGCCTGTGGTTTAATTAGAAAACCTCAAGTTTTATTAGTTTACAGTCATTCTTTCCCACTTAATCAGAGTCTAGCAAATAATTCAGGAGAAAACATGCATAGGTTCTGAACAGGCCTTTCCCCCTTCTCGGGAAGACAGACTGACACAGCGCGCTCTTATGATTTTCCGAATTTGGGGCGTTTAACCCTTTCTTGTCTCCGGGTTGGCATCACTCAACACGTTCTTTAAGGTTTCCCTAGCTGTAGGAAGTATGTGTTGTACCCTGATGTTTTAATCCAGATTAACATTTGGTGCAGAGTGGTTTTGAGCGTGAAATGTATTGTTTCGCTGGCTACTATCCTCCCACCATTTGGGGGGAAAACTGTACTTTCTGAGTAATGGGAAACCAGCGTCTAATGAGAGAGAGTTTATCTCCTGAGGTAATCCTAAATCTATCCAGTTTTGCTGAGATATGTGTTCCCCTGCTAGAGAGGTCTTCCACAGTGGGCTACCACCTCGCACAGTGTCGTGGTGGGCGAAAAGAAACCTGTGCTGCCCAACACCGCATGTCAGGACCCCCCAGTTCGGGTGCAGCTGGTGGCGGCTGCAGGTTCCCGACACTCCAGTGGAGCTCAGTGCACGCTGCTGCACATTGCAGTTTCTTAAACTGGGAACAGCAGCAAAGACAAGGGGACTACAGCAGTTGTCTCCGTTTTATGCAAGCTAGCTGACTGCAGTAAGGGTCACCTTGGAAATGCGGGCATCTTGATGGGTTCATTCTTCTCTGGATGCTCAAAGCGATGGGTCACTGAAAATGCTTTTGATTTCAGATTGGGTTTTGGATTCGACCCCTATATAATTCTCATTTACACTGATGGTCCATTGACTTCAGTTCATGTTTTTGGTAAGGCTCTGAGGCGTTGGTGTTTGCCCAACTGAAGAATTGAGGCACTGCGACATTTTGGCCAGAGGCCATTTGAGAAGCAGCAGAACTTGTTTAGGTTGGTGAATTCTGTTGATTTTAATCTTTTCTGCTTGCGCTGGAATAAAATGCCTTGGATCTCTCTTATACTAGCAAATAGGCAGAGGTTTTGGCAAGAGCATTGTTTGGCCATATAGCTCCTAAAAGTTTTCTGCATGCGATGACCCACATGAGCTGGGGAACCTGCCGCTATAGTGGAGTATGGGCCTCTTCCAGTCCTGGCAGTGGAGTGGGAAGCGGATGGGTAGGCAAGCTCGTTGTATTGAATTGCTGTGAAAAGTATGAAGCTCTGTTGAGAATGGTTTGTTTTTCCAGAATTTCAGCTTCTGCTAAACTAGTCTGAAACAGGAATCTGTAGGTCTGACCTCACTTTTTGGAAAGGAAGGTAAATTCTGCACCCTGTCCCCCCCCAAAAAAAAAAACACTTTATTTTGCTACCTAAAGTCTGTGTTTGAGGAACGTTGCATCCCAGCTGTGGACCTAGCTTTATGTAAGCTCTGTAGTTTGCCTTTCCCGTTGTGTGCTCATGCGGATGTCTATGATTTGGGCATGAGAGCTCAGGAGCTAAATTCAAAGCACTTTCCTTGCCCACCTGTGTTTGCATGGTAAAGAAGTCAAACGTTAACAAAAATGTCCCTTTATCTTGATGGCATCTCCCAACTTAGTGCAGGTTCTAGTAACTGTTTTCTAAGTTTTCCTTATTAATGCTGGGTACCTGGCTGAGCATATTTATAGATAGGAGGTACAGCACTGAAGTGGCTATCTGAAAAACAAAGCAAAACTGGAAATATCCAGTTAACTAATTAAGAACAGTATCCAGCTATTTCCTGTATGCTGTTAATTCACTCGCCTGAGAAACCTCAGATTGGAAATTAAGAAAGCCCCTAAGTATGTGGGCTGTGCCAGTGTTTCTACTCACAAACAGCTTTCTGAAGCACCTCTTCCAACTGCTGGTCCTTCCTTTCATGGGGTTTGGGTTTGGCAGAGGTGAGGCACCGGTTTGTCTCATCTCTGTGTATATTGTCCCCTGAATGCGGTTGTCACCCCAGCCGGCTGGCTCCTAATGGCATGCTTCCCTCTGGTTGCTCCCAGATGTCCAGCTTGGTTTTGTTTTGCTCAGGGCTTGAATGTGCTGCTAATCTTTGTAGTCCAAAGCAGCAGATGTGGTGGGGTATTTTCACTTCTTGCTGAAGCAGCTTTGCTTTTCGTAGGGAGCAGGAAATTGTGGCTGGCACACCTCCTATCTGCCAAGGTATTTGCAATGTGGAAACTGTGGTTTGGTCCCCTGTGCGCTTATCGCCAGTGTAAGCGCAAGAGGTGATGGAAAGAGGCTCTTGAAACACTTAAACTGAAATTCCCTGCGACCTTTATGCTTAGGCCAGGTTCTGCTTGAGTCATTGCAGCCATCGGAGATCTTTGAGGCTGCAGAGCTAGGGGGGCAGCACCTTTGCGCCGCCGTTTTAATGGTTATCAGGGATGTGTATCCTCCTCAGGATATGAGGAAAATGATTTTGTTGATATCCCTTTCCGGTTTTCTGCACTGGATAAAACTCTTGTGCCTCTTGGGATTAAGTTGTGTTATGGGGGCGGCGGGTGGGAAATCCAAGCGTGGTCTGTTTTGATTTGCACAGAACAGCAGAATTTATGTAGCGCTGCTCCAACCAATTGTGAAATGCATAATGAGCCGCAAAGCAGCACATGGGATCTATTCTTTAAGAGTGAGTTAATGCTGTCTGGGAGGCATGTGAGGTAGGCTTTCCGGTGCAGCTAAAAAGTTTGCTGTTGATTTTCATGTTTTTTTATTTTCCCCTAAAAAGTCAACAGCAAGTTTTAAGCCAACTTACCAGAAAACAGCTTTTAATGCAGTTGCTCAAAATACACCACCCGCAATTATTGGCCTTATGAGGGACCATTTTCACACTAGTGCTCTAGGATACCTTATTTTCTGAAAGTTTTTTGTATGCCCACCCTCTCTGCAGGAAGGTTTTTCTTAGTATCACTTTCATGTCTTTTTCTGATATGTAGAAATGCTATAAAACTAAATACAAATGAGTAAACAAAATTCCCTAGACCTCTAGGTGTTTAAAAAAGCACATTTTAAGAAGCTAGTTTTTGAGGGGATATCATTGAACTGGGTGTCATGGGTCAGCATTTAAATTGATTGGGCTGGCTGCTGTTATAGTAGGCTCTGGAGTGGGATTAATTTTGAGGCGCTAGGAACCGTTTCTAATTATTCATGTGCCTGAAGTGGACCAGATTTGCAGCAAATGATTGACTGCAGGGGGAGAGTTTGAAAGCAAAGTTTTTTGGGTTTCTGCCTGGGTTGAAATGACTTCACTGTGCGCTTTGCATGCACTGGTTATACACGTGCTCTGCTTCTATGTTCTTAAATTGAGCGGGGGTGACGTTTTTGGGAATAGGAGGCTCAGTCGGGTTGGAAATGTTGAACAGAGAAGCCATCTGCTAAAAAAAAATGAAATGGGGGGGATCTGCTAGATAAATCTCTTCCCCCCCCCCCCCTCCAAAAATGAGTTGGACGGCCATCCCCCTAGTCCTGGTGGTCCTTTGCTGTTGCTGGGCCCGTCGTCCATTTTTGCAGAGAGTGGGTGAGGCGACAACGGAGCTGTGATGATAAATACACAGCTGCAGGGGAGAGGGTGTAAGAAAATAGCTTATTTTTGCTAGACTGGCCACGAAAGCCGTTAGCTTATTTCTCAACTCAGCGGGCAGTCGAAGCCAATAAGCAGTCAGGTGTATTGTCCGGGCAGCTGGGGTTCTGCTTCGCGCTGACCTTTACGTAGGGCGGAAGATGGTCCCACGAGCGGATCTGCGATCCAGCCGAGTTGCTTGGCAGTCTTTAATAACGCTCCGTGCTTGCTTGGCAAAATTGTTTAGTTTGCTCATTCCTGAGGCTGGAGTTAAAGAAGGGGTTGGGAGGGTGGGGGAATGGCATTCCTCTTCTTGCCCCCTTTCTCCCCCCTCTTCCCAGAGGAGTAAGAAACCTACTGAAACGTGGGCCAGGGTTTTCCTGTGTTAGGGCCTCGATGTGCAGCAAATCTCTTTAGCCTTAATCTGTTATTGAAGCCAGAAAATGCACGCTGTAATATTGCACAGATACTTGGAGGGCACGCTGGACTTGAGGCTGCCGTTCAATGATATGTTAAATCTGGCATTGGGATGCTTAATATTGGGTCAAAAAAGCTGCAGCCGTAGGACACCCAGCTCTGATCCAGCACTAACTTCTGCTGCTGATTCAAAGTTGTTCAAGGATATATATATATATATTTGTGGCTTCTGTGACTGGACTTTTGACCACCTCAGGTATCTTCCTGCCCCACTCTGACTCCTGTATGGGATTTGGACGCTGACTCCTCCTGCAACTGGTATCAACTCTGCAGGGAGGGGCACAAATACAGTTGTCTGTGCCCTTTCTGCAGCAAAGCTGTGCTGCCGGGAAACTTGGTAAAGATTATTAATGCTGGGATATGCACGTGGTTTGCCATTGCCTTAACACCTCCAGCATCGCTTCCGTTTGTACAGCATGAACCTCTGCCCCCGCAGAACTGTTGGTAGCTTTACACCGGTTTCAGCTGGGTATAAGCCAATGTGAGAAGTTTAAGGCAAAAAAATGCATCAAACAGCTCACTGGGTTGGATTTAGCCCTGATGTAGCCCTCTTCAAGAATGGGCTGATCATACAAAAATGGTTTAAAAATGAAGGCTGGCTTTGTTCCTTCAGAGTTCTCCCACATCCCGAAAATAATGTGATTTCTAGAAACAGGAAGGCGAAGGGCCCGTGCGGATGCGCATGCAAATGCGCTGCTTTTGGTTTGTTTTGTTTAAGACTCACTTAATCTCTGGTCTGTCATTACCCCACTCTCAGGGTTTAACTTTAACCAGCCACTTGCTACTTAATTCTAGTGCGCTGGCTCTGTCGTGGGGTGCGTTAATGGGCCGAGGAGGTGGCGGTGGGGAGGGGGGAAAGGGTCTCTGCGCGGCGGCTTTCCAGCCTGGCCGTCGGTGCCGGCTCCAGCCCCGCGCTGTGCCGGCGGCAGGGGCACGGGGAAGCTCTGGGGCTGGAGCCGGCTGGACTGCACAACTTCCCCAGCACGCAGGAGTGAAAACCAGCTACTTTTCCATTTTTGCCCTGCTGGCATTGCATGCCAGCTTAGCTGAGCGCTCTATTAGCTGTGTATCAAAACCTACCCTATTGCTTTATCTTCCCCTAGATGTGGCATGACATTTTCCTTATGACAAGAAAGAAATATTTTCCGAGTGAATTTTAGGAGGGGATAAGGCAAGCAATAAATGTCCCACATCTTGCATCCACTCGAGCACATTTATCTTGTGCGGAGGCAGCAGTAGGTCTGAGGAAGGAGAGAGGCGTCCTCTGCGGGATAAACAAATAGATTTTTTTTTTTTTTTATGGCCTTCTATTGGTGTACGGGAATATGTACTTGCAGAGACACATTTTTTGCTTGCTTTGCTCTCCCTTTTCTGGCACGATCCATGCAGAAGGAGCTTAACTGAAAGTCTGGCCTGCTCGGTAGGTCTTTTGGCCACGATCCGTTGCAGGCTTGACTGTAAGGGAGGATTTTTATAGGAGCGGTGTTTTAATGGCTAATTGTAGCAGCTCTGCCGGGAGTTGGCACTGATCTCGTTACCCTTACATTGCTGCCCACCTGAGCAAGGCCGTGGTTTGCCGCGGGATCGCGGAAGCCCGTGGCCCGGGAGCAAGGGGCAGAGGGCCAGGGTAGCTACCGAGACCGGCTGACCGCGCGGGAGGCAGGGAAGGGAAGGGAGAAGGTGTTTGAAAAGGGGCATTATTTTTTCCTGATGGAGCAAGAAGCGTTCCCAAGCAGGGCTGACCGAAAGGTGGCTCAAAGATGAGACACTTCTCAGGATTTCTCCCGGCTTGGCACAAATTATGCATGGGCCTGGAGGTGTGCTCTAGTACTGTCTAATGCCGCTTGAATAAAAACTGCTCTGCTTTTTCTTTTTAAACAAATGGCTGTTTGTGTTGCTAGCTGACCTTTCAGCTCATTTGTTAGGATGGGGGCTGCGTCTTGGAGCAGCAAAAAGGCATCGACTCTGCAACCCCAGCGGATCCTTACGGGCTCTGGAGCTGCTCAGCCAAGTTTCATTTTGAAAGCTGTTGCAAATGGAGCTTGCCTAGTACCGAATCTTTTCCTCAAACTGTTTACATAAACAGTTGTCTTTGATACTTAGGACTTTAATACTCTCTTGGAAGACGTTTCTGTGAAAAGATAAATTTCTGGTTTATGGTCTCTTGCTTTAACGTTTCTCAGAATGCAAAGGTCATCGCGTCTCTGATGGTGAGGTTTACAGCCTGTTTTTTTATTCTTTCTCTTGCAGGAAGGAAGTGGTATTAACTCTATTCTCTTGGCACAATCCATGCCACAGCGTATAAAAGTCTGTGTTTTGTTAAACTTATTTGCAGGCTTAAATTGTTCTTGGCTGGATAGTCTGTATTTTCCAAATCACTTCTGAAAATTTGTGCATATGTGCAAGTTGAAGTGAATGTTAAAAATGAGTTAAGGCAAAGAATTGGAAGTGATGCTTTCTTTTCTGTAGACATCAGATCACCCGTATCCCTGTGTCAAGTGAAGGGGCCAGGGAGAGTCTGTACTGCAGCATCCTGGTTTTGGTACAGCTGTTGAATCACTGTCTTGTCCTGTACCAAATATTGGGTGTCTTTTGGCTATAGAAGGAGGGAGTCTGAGTTTTATATCCTTGCTGGTGATCGGATTGTTCTCAGCTGCCTTTTTCCAGCCAGCGCAGGGGCTCAGATTAGCTTTCTAGCACAGACGAGGATGAAAACTTCTGCCTTCAGAAGAGCACTAAACTGTCTCGGTATGTTATTCACAGCATTAAGCTCGTATTGGTCTAAGAAGCACGCTCCCCCTGAAGCTGTGTCCGAGGGTTATTGAGCCAGGGATTTGAGAATAGCACGAGCTCCACCGTTGGGTTTGCTCCCTGGCTTGGCGTTCTTCTACTGACACGCTAGGAAAACTGCAATGTTTGCAGAAAGCCATGTAATCCTATCCCATCCAAAGACAGGAAAACCCTGTAAAACAAAAGAGCGATGAGAGAGCTCCTCTGTGTGTTGTGACTAGGTGTCATTAACTTCCACCCCAGCTGTGGAGATGCTCTGTTTCATCTGGCCACGTTTTCTCCATTTGCATGGCTGCAGGTATTATGTTAAACACAGGTGTTCTGGATGCAGCTCTGTTGACATGAGCTCACAGCTAGTATGTTCATTTTAAACTTAAGATGCATTGGCATGCAGATGCCCTGATGTAGTTTTAGGTGGTGTTTCAGTGTGGGGGCTGTGCATGTTCTGAGGCTGAAATTTTTTGGCTCACTCAGGAAGAGCTCTGAGGGAGTGAGAAAAGTTGAAAGTATGTCTAGAACAGGGATGAATAGCCTAGTAAACCAGAATGGTTATCAAGTTCTTGCCCACCTTCATGGCAAAGTAGCAGGTCTTTTTGTTTGGGGTATGAGCTGTGAGAGGTTCGTTTCATGGCAGAAGTGTCACCTCCTTCAAAAGGAGGCCTGGACAAACTTAAGATGAAACAAGAGTTTATTCTACTACTTAATTAGTGGAAGCAAGATAAGGGCAAGACTTTTTTTTCTTGCTCATATGATGTTTGTCCGTAAACCCATGTCCCCTAGCTAAATCATGATCCAGTAATCAATTGAGCCTTAGTCATTTCTACTTAGGACTCAAAAAAAAAAGGCACAATCATTGGAGAAACCACATCTCTCTTTTTATAATCTGCTCTCGGAAGTCAATGCTTTGCTTTTCCAGGAAGGAGACTCATTCTGTGATGCCCTTTCCAGTATGGTTGCAATTACAGACCTGCTAACAAGAATTTGAAGGGTGGTTTGTTGTTTTTTTTTTTTTTTTGGTTTGGTTTGTTTTTTTGTTCCATATGAACTAATGCTGATGTCAGGCCAGAAGCTTTTATCCTGGAGACTGAGGTCTGTTGTGTCCCCACACTGGTACAGCTTGAGGTGTTGCAATATAGACTGGCTTAGGTTAATTAACCTGTTCTGGGAGAAGACCAGTACCCATTTGAATGTCTTCTGCTGAGCTGCCGGCAAGAAAGGGCTAGTCATTTTAATCAACTGATTAAAACCTATGACTAACAGAAAATGCTCCAACCCTACTTGGGCCTCGCGAGTAGGTTTCAGTACTTAAGATGTCTGATTGCTCTTCAAAGGATTATTCAGAAATAATAATGTGTGGGTGACGTACACTACAGGAAGCTAGAAGCACAAATAAACCAGCCGTAAGGTGCACTCCCCCACTATCCGCACCTCTACCACACCGCACACGTGCACGCAAGCTTCTTAATAAAACCAAAGGGTATTCCTCGGTAAAGTGGTTTTCTGCAATTACTTTGTGTTAAACGTTTTCACTTCTGCTTCAAGGGTGTCTCTCTTCCTGTCTCTGCTCTCAGCAGTGATGTTGTGAATTCAGCACAGCCTACCTAGAGCTGTAGAGCAGAGGGAGAAAGTCATTTTGGCTCAGTAAATGGAGCCTTGATATGGTGCATAAGGACCCACAGCCCGGTTCGTCCAATCTTTTTCGTAGCTATGGGGAAGCATGTTGAGCAAAATGCAGGACAGACTGGGGATTTTTCTTACTCAGGTGTTGAAAGCTGGTTCTGGGGTAAGGTAAGCTTGGGCCCTTGTGTAGCTCTTTGCACCTGTGTAAAATCAGCAGAAACACAAATGTTCCAGGGGAAAACAGAGGAAGATCAGGCCCATTTGTCTGGTTTCTATGATGTCTACAGTCAGAGCTAGCGTAGGTGGTTTTTAATGTGTCCTGCAGGGAACTGTCCTCCTAAACCATGACTTTGGCCCTCCAAATAGCCCCCATCTCCTGTTTCCAGAAGGTAGAAGGGTTGCATACAAAGTGCAGCACACCAAAGGAGAAAGCACTGGAGCTGTGTTTGCGTGTGCACTGAGGTGTGTGTACGCATACCCACAGCTCTCTAAGTGGTGAGGAGCCTCGTGCTAAATCGCAGCATTAAAGTTGCACTTAAATCCATTTCCCATACTGGAAGAGTATTGGAGTACTCCTTCTTGGTGGCTGAGCTGGGGACCTCCTGGAGCTCATGGCAGCTTGCATTTCCTCATGACAGTTCCTTGGCGCATGTCCCTCTCTCCTCCTGCGCGTTTCTGCCTCCCTGCGGAGAGGACCAGCAACGGGGTGGACAAAGCTGTTGGCCAACAAGTGCAGTCTATTGTTAGTATCGCCGTGTCCTCCTCAGTAACATCAGGTTCAGAGGGCAAATCGCTCAAAGCAGCTGGGACATGACTGCTAGCTTGTGAGGAATGATGTAATTACATCTCCCTCTGCGGGGAGGTGGAGAGAGAGGCCTTTGGAGGCCCTGGATTGGGGGGGTGACGGGAGGGGGCTGCCTCAGGTTACTTCAGGTCAGGATACTGTCAAAATCCATCAAAGGCATTCCCAGGAGGGTCGGCAGCCGAGGTGCACAATGCAGACATTATGCCACGAGCTGTGTAGTTGAGTTGTAGGCATCTGGGCTTTAGAGGGCTTCAATAAAACGTTGCCTTTTTCTCCCCCCTCCCCCCCCCACTGCTGTATGAATTAAGGCTCTTTGGCTTATCAAGTTTAAAGGAATTAGAGCAGCTGACGTTGACGTTGTTAGTGCGAGCTGTGCGCCTTGCTCTTGGACAGGAGAGCCTGGGCAACCCTCAAGACGTCGCCAGCGAGCGGGGCACCCAGCACTGTCCCGCCAGCGTGGCAGGCTTGTTCAGTAACTGTGCGCGTTTCCTCCGAAAATGGGCTTCCTCACTGTCTGTGCGTCTGCAAAACGGGTTTCTTGCAACTTTGGTATGAATAAGGATGGTCTCTGTTTCATAGTTGGAGTGCGTGTCATTTTGGCCTACTGATGGAGAAAACATCTGCCTCCCAGTCTCCAGAGTGAATTAGTGCCGAGCTGCACCTAAAATTACTAACTTGTGGCATAAACAGCCAGATTCGTTTATGGCTATAATTCAAAACAAAGCATGGGCATTGACTCCTCCTTTGGATTTTGTTTCTTTTATGAGACTGTATAGGAATGAAGCTTCAGGTGCAGCAAGTAAATGCCATTTGCTTTTTAATGGTCCATTTACTTCGGCAGTAATCCTTCACAAGTTGCTCTCCATCTGGGCTCGCTTACCTTGTTTTTGCCACTTGTCAGATATATTTGATCCTCTGAGAATGCAGATGTGGGATTTATTCCACAGAAGAAGTTTTCTGCTCTTCGTACGGCTGGCGTTGCCATGATGGGTGTCGGTAAAGGCTTGCTAAATAAGCTTGCATGCCACCACAGTGCTGTGAGTCAGCATGGATCTGAAGGAGGTTTTAAGTAATGATCCAGCGTGAGCAATACTGAGTGCTTTTAATTTCCTTTCGCATTTAAAAAAAGGATGTAGGATTTTGCCTAGAGTCCACAATTAAAATGATTTGATTCCATGTGCATATGGACGTTTGTTCATTTGATGTATTATAGTGTTAGCCTATTTAAATGGAAGGGACCACTTGAAGTATTTTGTTTTTCATCTTGAACGCTGGTGCTTGTATTGTGCTCCTTCTGAGAACAGAAATGGCTTAGTCATGCTGTTTTTTCAGTTTTCTGATTGGGTTGGAAGAACTACAGAGATGTCTGGTCCAAAACAAAACTGTTTTTGCTCAGACTTAAAAAGGCTGGGATGCCTTTTTATTATTAGATCTTTGCAGAATAAAATATGTGAATTTCGGAGTCTGGGACTGTGGATTTCAGTGATGTCCAACAGTTGTGCTTAACTTTTGGACTGCCCACATGAAAACTGGGTGGAACTTATGTAGTTTTGCAGGTTACCTCCATTTTCATCCTTTGGTTGATCTAACTTGGGTCCTGATTTGGGCAGAGGGAGGCAGTGGAAGAGGGGAATATTCCCTGGATGAATTTGAAAAGCATCATGGATGAAATGACTCCCCAGTAGGATATCACACAGCTAATATAACTTTCTCTGTTAAAGGAAGCTTGGATATTTGTTCTAGTTACCAATCAAAATCTCTTGCATCTAAAAATTAAGAAATCTTTAGACTAACTTTTTTGTAGTACTCCAGTTATGTCCCGGCTCTCTATTTTTCATGATATTACACAATTTCCCAATTTTCCCCCCCCAAAAGAGGTGAAATGGTATGGGGGGGAAAGAAGGGCAGTGAAGGCTGACTCATTTCTAAAGGCCATAGAGGTATTCAGGCTTGACTAAAGGGAAATGCCCGGCTGATCAGATGCTTTAGCAAAACTACTTTGTCTGTTCCTCGTCTCTTCTCCCAGAGCTTTTTAAACTTTTTGAATTATTCCTTCAAATACCTCTGCCCAGAAATGTGCATTTTGCACTCTCTTTAATCCTATTAAACAGCGTATTACACTGTGTATTAATCATCTGACTGGAGCAAATCTGGTGGATTTGGTTCAATAATCCTTCTTTCTGGATCACTGCCTTTCTGGCACCTTAGAAAACATAAGAGATTTGCTGTGTCTTACGTTAAAGAATGGCTTGTGCTGTCTAACAGGGGAAGGCTGATAGCCGAATGTCGCAGGAACCGGCTAAGCTTTGTTTAGACTAGTTTAAATGTGCTTCTTAGTGCAATGGATAAACTTCTCTGGGAAGCGGGTGGGGGTGAGAGGAAGGGTGTGGCTATTTGGGGATCTGGTAATTAAGTATTTTCAGATGTTAAGATTCAAAAAAAAAAATTTTTTTTTTTTTGAGGTGGCAGGAGTGGGGGTGACTTCAATTTTGGGTTTTTCACGGACAGTCTGATCAAATAAGCTGTAGCTCTAATGCTTAGCCATGTCTCCAGCATGAGCTCGGCTTTGCTGTAGAAGCCGGCGGCGGTGTTCATCCAAGCAGAATAGCATGCTTGATAGGTTTTCATTTTTCTGACTGATGGGCAAGCGCAGCTTCCAGTGAAAGAAGTGGGTGCTGAGCCTCCAGTGGACAGACTTAATTAGCATCACTGGGCAGGGCAGACCCTGATAGTAAGCAAATTCCTGAACTCAATAGGGTATTATAGAAACATCTGTACTGCAACTACAGTACCTTCTCCTCTGAAGGAGCTGGCTGAGTACAAAGAGAGCCACATTCTTGCATTGATTAGATTAGTGCAGATATCCAAATGTTTCCAGCAGTACAGGAAATGGTCTTTGTACTGCTTGAGCTCTAACAGATACAGGCTCGAGTTTCCGCTTTGCCTTGACGCCCTCAAACACATGCGCTGGTTTCCCCCCGCCTCGCCTTGCCTCCCCACTCTGTAACCTCCTGTATCTTTGATGTGGTGATAGACTCAATGGCTTGCGAAATAGCCCGACAACGCTTAATAGAAATTGTAAGGAAAGAAGTTCTGCCGTCAGAGTTTAAAAGGTGCATGATTTTCAAAGCCTTTTTGAGAGCTTTGAATTTACAGCATACCGCACTACAAATGTGCCCCCTATCAAAACATGTTTTGCATTACGCACAGTGAGCGTGTGGGGTGTTTGCTGTGTAATATATCCCAGGAGGAGCATTAAAGAGAGCCATATTTCTACTTAATTACAAAAATCTCGCAGGGGATGGGGTTAGCCTCAGCTGCTTGTAGTGTTATTGATGTCTGTCAGGCCTTTGGACCACTTGGCCCCCCAATTTTTTGGTTAATTTAAACATAAGCTATTTATTTACCATGTTAATGTTCTGGTCCCTTGCTAACTCTGACCCTTTCTCTCCAGCCCCCTGCCGACCATGCAGTGACACAGAAGTCCTCTTGGCTGTCTGCACTAGTGATTTTGGTGAGTTGTTTCTCTTCCTCCCCACTGTTGCCTCTCTTGACTGTGGCTTCTGCTGCCAAACCTCCATAAACAGTGTTAGACACCTACTTATGCTTGGCAACTTCCACCAGCAGTAAGTGCTGGTGGATAATAAAGAGGATGTGTGCATGGGACAGGGAGGAGAACAGTTTTATAGGACACAGTGTAAAGGACCACAACACCATGTGCTCAGCTGGCACTTTCCTGGGGTGGACAACGAATGACCCAGCAACCACAGTGGAAGTGGGGAGGTCAAAGACTTCTTGGGGGCATCTAGGAGAGGCCTTTACTTGCTGCCCTAAAATGGACTGTTGACAAAAGATCAAAAGTTCAAATAGTTCTCTGTGCTTCCCTTTTTGAAGGGGATATTAATACTAGCTGGTCTTGCTAATGTCTGCAGAACAGAAAGTACATTGTCAGAGAGCTCTAAGCATGTATCTTGTTGCTATAACTCTCTATTGTGCTATTTTTCTGATGCAGTTATTTTTGTATTTAAATTTAATATGTGAGTGCCCTTTGCTGGGCTCATGCTGGAGGTTACAAATAGAAGCTTAAGCCTAGAAATTACAAGGGACCAAAGCCGGGGCTGTTGTAGGGAAATCTCTTCCCCTTCAAGCTTCCTCGTTACATGGGGCTGAGTTTGGACCCAGCCCTTCCAGCACGGTTTTGGGTAACCCTTCCTTATGTCCTTTCTCTGTTTCCAGTTATCAGAGGCTCTATTCGAGATGTGACCAACGAGGAAGAAGAGCAAGAATCCATAATACACGTCGGCGTGAACAAACTTTACAGGCAGAAGAGCAAAGTCTTTCAGCTCACAGGGGAAAGTGGGAACTGGCGAGGACAAATAAAGACCCTGCTGGAGTGTGGGGTGAGACCAGGAGACGGAGATTTCCTCTTCACAGGACGCATGCACTTTGGGGAAGCCAGGTTAGGCTGTGCCCCTCGTTTTAAAGACTTCCAAAGGATGTACAAAGAGGCAAAAGACAAAGGGCTAAACCCATGCGAAATTGGCCCTGATTGAAGCCCCCTGTTTGGCTGAAGATCGCTTTTAGCGTTTGGCCAGGAATATTTCCTTTTCCTGGCCCTGGTGAATACTCTCAACAAAAATGGTAACTGAAAGCATGGACAGATCTGGAGTGCAGACTGAGACCCTGCAGGACACATCTGGAGCCTGCGGTGCTGTTATACTAATGGAAGCAACAGAGGTACGAGCTCAGAAGGCTGCCAAGCAAGCAAGGCTGGATTTTTAACCAATCTTGTCCTTATGAATTAAGTTATTCTATTTTTTTAGTGTCTTCCTTAGGAAAACAAACAAAGAAAACTCCCATGTCTTAATAAAAACAACCCAAATGAAAGCCAACATGCCTTTGTATCTTTTTAATACTAATTTTTAAAAAAGTCTTAAGCTGATGTAGCATGTGGTATGGTGTATTCTGTATAAATGGCCGAGAATGTGATAGAACACGGTAAACCATCTGAACATTGATGCTTTGTAAAAAGCTTGGTGTACAATTCAAAGTTGTTTCTTATGACAGAAATTTATGGAGCCAAACTCTTGTGTGTGTGTTCTTTTTTTATTTGAAAGAATGTACAATCGCTGCCTGCAATTTTTTGTCCAGGCTGGCAAATTCTTTCCATTCCAGAGAAATAAAGGTCCCTGGATTTGACATATGCTGTTTAAAATCTTTATTTTGTCTTCTCTGTAAGGCCTATCTCTGCTAGTCCAGATGTGCCCATAGATCAATTCTGGGCTGCTCACTTATTTTGTGGCTTCTCTGAGCAGGAACCGAGTTCCTGTGAGGCATTGGGAACCGCAATATTTTTCAAAGGGGAAGCAGGATCTATTTTTGGAGATTTTTAGACACGTGTCCGGGCAAGGCTCTAAGTGTTCTCGTCTCAGATGCCTATGGGGTTATTTTGGGAACGGCTCCAAAGAACAGGCTGCCCCTTCATATTTAGCTTGAAACTTTTATTTGTGCTGGCTGGCAGCTCTGTGGGAGGTGGATGCTCCTACCTGCCCGTGGGTCCCGAGGCAGGCCAGACTCAGTCCTAGCCCACTGTGTGTGAAAAATGAGGGGAGGCTTTTGCAGGCAGTGTCCCATGGGAGGTACAGGAGCTGTCCTGCCTCGTTCAGTCCCATCATTCCTTATGAACTACAATATATTACTTTATTTTATATTACCTTCGCAGTGCTACTAGGATTTCTGAACCTTTGCTCATGTTTCTTCTTCAGCACATCCCACTGCCCCCAACTTTTATTTAGGCCATCAGCTTCTTTAAGGAAAAAATTTTCCACTCAGCGACTTTTTTCATCCTCATCCCCCAAATCTTCCCTTATGTAATTTTTGTTTCTCAAGCTCAGGGCGGGGGGGTCAGTTCTGTGTTTCTCAGTGAGGCTGGTCTGGAGTGACTTGGAGACTGGTCTTGTGTGGGTGCAGGAAACTCTAAAAAGGATGGAACAGAGATGGGCTGTGAGATTAGGGGTTAAATAAACAGGGTCCTATCAAAATATTAACCTGGTGTGATACAGAAATTCTTCTGAAGTTATTTACGTAGACTTCTCCTAGCAAGACTTTTTCTATGGGCCTACTGGAGAAGTCAAGTTTCTTTTGGCCCATGCTAAGAAGATCCTAAGAGATTTCAGAGGAGCATGACTACTTGTGCAAAGGCCTCTAAACCTGTTAATATTTAGCACAGGTCTATCTGCTGCCTGAAAAGTACACCATCAGCACTTTGACCCTGGCTGCCTTGCGACCTGTAAAATAATGTCTTATTCTGTACCTTTCAAGGTTTTCCCTGTCCTACTTTGGCTTTTAAGAGAAATGGGTCAGCACTGGTGGATGGGGGGATTTATTAGTTCTTTGTCTTCATTCTGCCCCAGCTCTTCTCCTGCTGGGTTGCTTCCACTGCACGGGATCCCTACATGGCTGGGCTCTCTACCAGTTTTGGTATCTGAGCCTAGCTTTGCTGTAGGCTACTAAAAATGATTCTGTGATTTAGCACTGAGGTAACTCCTGAGTAAATCTAAGGGGGTGTTTCAGAAGCCCCAAATCTAACCTCTCTGCTGTTCTGTTTTATAAGCTTTTTCCAGCACAGAGTGGCTGTTGGCAGGATGTGGAGGGGAGAACAATATGTTCCTGGAATTGTCTTCAACCTGCCCACTCTCCTCTTCCTATGTGACACGGCAGGAGAGAGGGGAAGAGGCTGAATTAAATGTTCAGCCAGTATTTGTGAGGACAGTGCTAGCAAAATACAAACAGCCGGGGCAGCTCTGCCGCTGAGTTCAGGCTTTGGCTGTAGTTTAATTTTTATGGCAGTTTAACTTGTTTGTAGACTTTTTCTTTTTTTAATACCCTTTGAACCAAGCTTGGAGCCAAGCGCTGAAATGATAGCTTGCTTTACTCTAGTGTCTTGTTGGCCTGTCCAAGAAGGAGGAGCAGGGCTGTGCCTTCCCTCACCTCCAGTGGTCTTGACCCCCCTTGCTGCTGAATTGCTCTCCCTTGCGAAGCTGCCAGCATCCTGTGAGCTCACTGCAAATTCTTGGCAAGGGAGGAAGTATTGCACTGCCTGTTTTCGCTCTGCCTCAGTTCTGCAACAAACTGCTGAGCTGTAGTATTAGATCCCTCTGTAGTTGCTGCATGTCCATCACGCTAATGGTGCTTGCATAAAAGAAATTACAGAGCTCTGGAGGGAGCGGCCGTATGAGCAATAACTTGGTTCAGAGCCTAGTTCTTTAATCAAAGTGGCATTAAGATCTTGCTCTGCAACATTTTCTTCCCCCCGCCCTTGTCCCTGGCTTGAGCCGTGCTTGCTGCAGCATCACAGGTTGACTGAAGTGCATCATCCCTGGCGAATCATTGGTAATTGTAGGATTCACTGCCAGCCACAGGGCCTGGTGCCACATCTCTCAGTAGCTAGGTGTCTGCACTTTGTACAGGAGAAGGTTAATGGAAGGATCACACCCACTGTCTTAAAATCCAGTTCCAAAATACTCACCCATAAGACTTTGAAGCATGATTACAGCTTGACCTATATGGCAGAGGAGTTGCAGTAGAAAGGATGGATTAAAAATTACCAACTTTGCTCACATGTGCTGACTCTGTAATGAGTAGCAAACAACATTTTGATGTAGCATTATGTGAGGACTTGCTTGTTGCCACCTTAATGAAAAAGCCTGGCTGAAGGTGACCCAGGACAGTAGCATCATCAGAGGTAGAACAGGTGCTTACAAAGCATTGCTTTTCTTGCCCCTGCAGTTCTCTGAAGATGAAGGGCTTCCTCTGGATACCTAATTAACATAACTGAATTCCTCTTAAGAACAACTGAGTTTGACTTATCTGTTCCTAAGAAAGCAGAACTAATGAACTTGAATTGCGTTCATTAGAGTTCCCTTCGGCTGGGCAAGGCTACCCATAAATAGGCACAAGGGATCTGCTGTGCTTTTGTATCTTAACTCTGGCAAGCGGGTGATTTGGGTTATTAGTGAAAATACTTTCTATGGTAGCCCTCTGCCACTCTGATTTTTCCATACAGCATCAGTAATGAGTCCGCTGATGAAGACATTCACCTCCTAGTTAAGGGACATGCTGAGTTTACTGCAAGTGACAAATAAGTAGGTTGAGAAACTCGTGTGGGTGTCTACGCTAGTCTATTTGAGGTGTATCAGATCCTGCCTGCCTGCCTGTGGGAAAATTTGCCCTCTTTCATCCTATGGAGAGACAGGATCATTTTTTCTCCAAGTAGCATGACCTCAATGACCAGCGTGGAGAGGAGTGAAACTGGTTTGCCTGCAGCCAGCTTGGAGGATCTTGAGTAAAACACCTGTTTACTTCCTGTTCGAGAAGAGCAGGCCATTTTTCTCCAGCTATGCTGATGCCTTTTGCCTCTTGCATCTGTGCTACTGATACACTGCAGGGAGGTGTGCTGCCTCGCAGCTAGCCAGGCAGCACACCTCCCTGCTGCGCACAGTGACGGAGGACGATCCCTTCCCAGCCTGTGCTGGAGACAGCTCAGTACAACTGGCTATTAAGATCATAGCCATTAGTAAGCAGCTTTTTGGCAAGCTCTTTTCTGTTGCTGCACTCTCTTCTAGCTCCAGTCTTGTGCTCCTGGCAGTGATCCCTGTCCTATGCCTGGAACCACTGACGTTACATTAGCATCAATCTGCTGGTTGTTCTCTTTTCCCAAAGGGAATTGCCAAAGCACTTTGTTATGAGCAGGGCCAGGCCTGTGCTGTGCAGGTGGAGTGGACTGCACTGATTTACCCACCATGTTTGGTCACATACTGGCCTGGTGCTCTGAGCAACAGCTTCTCTGTACTCTGAGAAGATGTTGGGAGTGTGGGGGAGAACACTGGAGCTATGCTCAAGCAAATACAGTACATGTAGATCGCTACAACCTTTGTGTGTGTGAGGCTTGGCTTCTTTAGCCTGCATGGGATTGCTGTTCCCCTCATGGCTCTTTCAATAAGACATGTTGGCAGCAGCATTATAGTAGCCAACTTGCTGGCACTTTGAAAAGTAGCATCAGTTTCTTCTTTTTCAGTGTAGAGAGAGACCTGCTAGGGCCTCTGCCACTTGAAACGAGAGAGAAGAAAATGTGATGTGAAGTGAGTCACCTTAGCAGAAGCCAGGAGAGATGATCACCCTCTTGCATCAAGCTCCTCTGGGCGTCCAGGAGTGCTGGCCCTGCTGGGAGAAGGGTGTGCTCCCAAAGACGTGCTGCAAAGCAGCAGGTGTTTCCTGCGTATCTCGCCTCTGAAGTACAACATGACTTGTTATGAGCTCAGTCTGACCAGCTGACATGATGCAATACCCTCTGAAGGAGATAGGAGCTTTTCTTTTGCTGATCATGAGCTTAATTAGAAGATACTTATTTCTGGAACTGGAAAAGTCTCTCAGTGATGTTTGTCAGAGATGCCAATTGAAAGGCTGTGCTGGAACCAGATGTTCCAGAAGATACCAAATTGAAAACCAAAATGTTTATCAAGCAAAACAGAAAAATATCAGGAGGGAGACATCTGCATGTCTCCGAGAGGGATTAGAAGCAACACAGAACCAAAATGTGTGTGCAGAAATGCCTTCACAACAGCAAGATTTAGGCCCAGAGAAGTGGAACAGCTGGAGTGAAGCCTTGCAGAAGAAATCCTCCTCTCTGCTGGAGGGTCGGGTCTGCCCTTTCTTTGGCTAACCTTGATTCTCCTTTCAGTGGTGCCTTAACCTAACTAGCTGTGGGCAAGCAAGAACTGAAGTGACAGTCTGGGTGCTGGAGCCAGGAAGGTTTTTTTTCCAGACTGTCCTTTCTCTTTCACCATCAGCCTTCTTCTCGGAGCCTGACTGAAAGTCATCAAGGGATGAGTATGAGTAACTGTGAACCCTCCCCTCCTCATCTACCAACAGGGAGATACTTAGTGGCAGTGAAAATGAAATAGCCTTGTGAAGTTCATTTTGGAGTGTCACATCCACCTATTTCAGAGTCACCCAAATGCCTTGATCTTGCCCCAAGCAGCATTTGGAAATCTTTGGCCGAGGCTTTGCAAGCATGGCAGAAATTATCAAACAAGGCTACTAATAACGGTTCCCTTGTGTCCCTCCTCGGCTGTTCTCCCAGGGTGCATGCCAGAGCAGAGTGTGGGTGATAGAGATGCCCAGAGCAGGCTCTGAGCACATCAGCCAGTAGTGTGGACTGACTCCACTATGTGGCCTTTACTGCAGTTGGCATCTCACTTGTGCACTTATGTTTTGAGGCTGATAGGGCTTTGTGTAGCTGTGTTGAGGCTGAGCAATTTCGTAGTGAAGATGTTTCTTTTGGCCCCTTGGGATTAGGATCATTCGCAGAGGTATCCAGGTAGACCTAAGTGGGAGCAGTGGAGAGAGGAGAAGACAAGAGAAGGGGTGGTTTTAAATAGTCATCTCACCTGTTTAAAATTTAAAGAAATATATTTCATGTTTTATTCCTTTCCCCCCTCCCTGCAGAGGAGGAGATGCAGAACTTCCAGCTATAATAATCTGGAGGAATCTGTGGCAAGGAGTCTTTGCATGCATGGTGATTTGCAAAGCCTCAAAGGGGCCCAGCTAGCAGAAGAAGTTATGAAAAGCCAGAGAGGCAGTCTCTAGTGTGGTTGAGTCTCTGCCCATTCGTGGCTGCGGAAAGAAGTAATGAGCTCTCAGTTTGGATGAGGTCTGAGATGAAGGATCAGCAAGATCATGAGCGTGGGCACCACTGGTGACTGCTGTGACCTAGAAGTGGGGCTGCAGAGGCCTGAGCCAGTTGAAGCCTCTTCATGGCATTTGCTTTCTCTCCGCAGCCGAAGTGTGTTGCAGCTGAGGCTGCTGTGGGAAACGGGTACTATATAATGTGGTTTATGGCCCCCCTCACAGCCTTGCTCTGCAGTGGTGTTAGTGCATGCTGTGGTGAGTCTTTCCAGAAGGTTCATAGACCACCTCTATGTCCTTGCATGCTTTCCCTGGTATTATTAATGAGTGGTGCACAGGTTCTGCTTGTGTTTGAGACTTCCAGGATGTGGGGACACCTGTGTGTTTTCTTGTGTGCAGGCTGACGTAGTGCTCCCAGGGCAAGGCTGAGGCTACCAGGAGAGCTGAGAGAGGAGGAGAGGAGTGTTGGCTTGTGCTAACAGGAGAGCTGATGAAGGGCTTTCTCTCCCTGCAGCTTGAGCTGACTCAGCCACTCTGCCTGTTACTGGCTTCTCTGAAAACTCAGGGAATCTCCTGGGCCTAAGAGGCCCTAATGCTGCAACAGGAATGAGTGGACAGTCCTTTTGGAAAGAGTCACATCCTAGATACTTTGGGGGAAACAGCCAAGAAATGCTGTAAAAGCTTCAAGGTTGCTTCTTGGTGTAGGTTTTGCAGTCTTGCTAGAAAGTGCATGCCAACCAACTAGGACTAATAACCAGGGCAGATGAGTGTTGCAGCAGAGCTGCTTTTGCTGCCATGTAACACCCTGTCAGGAAGGGTGAGTCAGGACACTGAGGTTCTTCCTCTGGCTTGCAGAGTCTCACTGGAGTGTTTTTGGTGGTATTACTCATGCATATGTCAAAGCAAAACTATTATGGAGGAGGCTGGGTGAGGTGATGACCAGCTTCTACATTAAAAAACATACCATGGAGGTCTTGTCTCCTGCTGGAGGTTGAGCTGTGTGACAAAGTATGGATGCACACCTGCACTTCCAGTACCTGGAAGTCTGAGATTTGGTTCTATCCTTTATAACCTGTGGCAATTTAGATTTAAGCTCTGAGCTGGGATTTGTAGAACATCCTGTGCATATAATTAGGATCTGCTTGTGAATCTAATCTACTTGACTGATCTCCCTGTAATAGCTGTGCGTGGGGTTTTGGGTGAGTCTCCCTGCTCTGTAGGTCTCCATTACATCAGGTCTCACCTCTGGGACTTGCAGTGATGCATTGCTAATGGGCAGCAGAGCATGCCTCGCGTGTCAGGCGCCCCCGAGCTGCTCTCCATCCCAGCGGCTCCCGGGCTTGGGGCTGCTTGGAGCGTAAGCAATTAGTGATTTACGTTTTTGGGATGTGGAAGTGGGGCACTTCCTCAGCAGCTGCTCAGAGCTGCTGTCTCTCACTTTGGAGAAAGCGGCTCCTGAAATGACCTACTTCAGGAAGGAAGTGATTTCCTAGCCTGGAGTCTAGGACAATGTTGGGCTTCAATGAAAGCCCTCTGGGAAATCAGTGGGGGATCCCAGCTGGTGTTCCTTGCTATGGGGTCAGCAGAGTGGTGACCATCCCCTCCAGGAGGAGGTGGGGGGAGAGAGGAGGGGACGCAGGTTGCTGACAGGTGAGGGAAGGTTTGGCAAAACCTTCCGAAACCTGCACAAACAATAATTGCAAACACCCCGCGCGCAGCGCTCGGTGCCGTAACTCCAGCTGGACTCGAGCTGGCGAGGTCTGCGCTGCTCCTTCGGATTCAGTCAAAACCAGGCCTGCCGCAGTTTCCCATTTCCACAGGCACAGCTCGCGAAGGCTTATTTATTTTTTTCCCAGTGGCCTCCTTATTATGCCTCGGCACAGAGGCAGCAGAGGCCGGTGACACCAGGCAGCGGTGAAAGGAGGAGGAACCCCGAGGCAGTGCCGAGGCGCGCAGCACTGCGCATGGCGTGAGGGCGACGGCCCTGCGGGCACCCCCTCGGCGGCGGGCCACGCCTTGACCCCCTTATGGAAGCCTTCTGCAAGGGCTCATGAAAAGGCAAGAGGAAGCTCTCCCGGGGGTCTCCCCAGCCTGTCCCCGAGGGGGCGGGCGGCTCTGAGGCTGGAAGGGCAGGTGAGCGGGCGGCCGCCGGGTGCTGTGGGCAGCCGGGCCAGGCAGTGCGCGGTGGGGAGCTGCGGCAGCCCGTACGCCCCCAGAGTTGCTCCGGCCGGCTGCCGCCAACTGGTTTCTGTGGTTCGTGAGGGAAGTGCTGAATCCAGTCGGAGTCAGAAGGGTTTGTGTGTAGGCTTTATTTGCCTGCAAAGGAAAAATTAAAAAAAAAACCAAAAACCTGGGTCAGTCTCCTCAGCCCGGAGTTTGGAAGGAGCGGTGGTGGGCTTTGTCTGCGAGGAGCTGGTGTGTGCGGTGCGAGGCCCCTGCCAGCGCCACGGCGGCCCGGCCGTCCGGTCCCCGCGCCGCAGCCTGCCCCTCGAGCTGAATTACAGCGCCATTTCCAAGAGAGCACCAACGGGGACTCGAGTGAGGCACAAACAAACGCATCTTTCCTTATGGTCTGAGTCGAGGAGCTCCTTGGAGGTGTCCCGGCTCTGACGCGGCGCTCATTGGGAGGGAAAGACAGCCAGCCGGTAGCATGTTTCATGTGTGCTCGCAGGCAGCCAGCGCAGGGACCGGTGGTGGGCCGGGTCCTGGTGCTGCCTGGAGCAGGTAAAATCCTGTGAACCGAGGCTGTGGGGCAGCTCAGCCACGCCAGACTGGGCTTTGGGTTTTTTCCTCCTAGCTACAGAGCGTTAGCACTCCTCCGTGTGTCGTGCTAAGGACTGGCCCTTATTCCAGAGTGCTCTATTTGCACATCACTGTGCCTCAAATGCACGTGGGCTTTCTATATTAAAAATTTGCTGGGCCCAGCGAGGGAAAAAGAAGAAAACGCTTTCAAAATCCACCCCAAATGCTCCTACTCTGAAACAGTTTTACTTCTTAATCCTCCAGGGGATGTTTTACTCTGTGGCTGCCTTTTGCTAACAAGATAATCCTGAATCCTTGCCGATGCTTGTGGGGGCGGGGGCGGGGGAAAGGACGTCCCTCCCCTGAATGCGGAAAGATCCCGGGGAGCCGGGTACGAGTGGTGTGCTTTGGGCAAGGAAGACCTCAGGCAGGTAGGCCAGGTGGCCCCTTTTGGCTAGGGACCCCGCAGTGTTGGTGGACATGGATGTGTCCCTGGCTCGCCAGGCTGGTCTGAACCCCCTTTTTTCAGCCAAGAGCAGCCAAGGGCCTTCTGCTGCCTTGCAGACACAAATGCCCTGTTATGGCACGGATATAAGGGATGCAGGAGTGGCTCCCAGAGGCGAGAGGGTCTAGTGTGGGCACCGATTGTGAGAGAGAGCCTTTGAAATAGCTACATCTGAAGAGAAAATTTGGCCTTTATCTCACTTTGTTTTTTTCACTCCCTTTCTTAAGACCTCGAAAGGGAAGAATTCAGCCCTCACCTCGGGCCAGCTGAGCGCTCCCCACCTTTGCAGTGCTGTTTTGGCTCTCGCTGCCCCATCTTCGTGCTGCCATGTACCCTTTGCTTCCCCCTTCGTGACACGGGCACATGTGTGAGCAGGGAATGGATGATGATGTTAAGCAACCTCTGCGTAAGCAGCCAGTTTTTGGGGAACTACTGTAGAGGCAGGAGAAGTGAAGCTAGATGGAAAAACCCCTTCACGCTTTTTATTGAACTGCCAAAACCACCGCACCCTTAGATTAGCATCCAAAATTAAACTATTGTTTCCCTCACAGCTTGGATATCTGAGAAAAGCAGAGATATCAGGGGACTAATTCTAACTGCCATGGCATTATTTACTGGCTATAGAGACTGTTGGTGACAACCATAATTCATAGGTTGCTGCCTGCCGCCGCAGCAGGAGCTGATGGGCACCGGCAGCTCATGCTCGCTGGCGGCTACACCTTGGAGCAGGGCCTCGGCATTTGCCTTCATTCCACATCTACAGACTGGGATTAGCCTGTTGTGGGTGTGAAGAGAGCACCTGAGCTGACATGCCCTCCCTGGGCTCGTTGCATGCTGCCAGGCCGTGGCATGTACCCATGGCCTTTTGGGACTCCCTTTGCCTCTTTTCCTGCAATCCGCAGGAGAACTTGACCTTCCTTCTTGGCAGATGAGGCAGGGCTGGGAGGGCACAGGGGGCATGATCAGAACTCAATAATCCATTTTTTGCACGTGGGACCCCACTCCACTGGCCACGTAACCTGGTTTGAAAGCACCATGACATCAGCTGAGAGGGTGTATGCAGCGTGGTGGTGTTTGGCCTTTGCACTGCAGGGGTGGTGAGTACCTCCTTGTCCTCACATGAGCAGTGACTGCCTTGAGCTTGCCTTCTGGACATGTGGGAGAAAGCTCAGGGAAAGCAGCAGAGATGGAAAAAAAGTCTTTGAATGACTTGTGGAGAGGCTGGCCTTTCCTCAGGTGAGCGATGATGCAAGTGTTGCACAGAGCTAGGTGTGATGGACACGAGCACGCCATCTCCTCAAGATGCTGCTCTCCAGATCCCACCCAACAGACTGCTTCTCAGGGGGACACCAAGGACCAGTGCAAGGGTGCTGGTGGCCTGCTCCGACATACGACATGGGTTTGTTCAAGCCCTGGGGCTTTATGCCTGTCACTGAGATATTGTCCCCATGGTCTGCTGATGCCACCTGCAGTTATGGGGAGATTCAAAGGACTGGGCTGGTGGGAAGCAGAGCTGCCCACAGCTCTGGGGCAGCCCACAAGCCAGGGCAGGCTGAAGGTTGCTGTCTATGAGAATAGGAAGGCAGTAGCTTGTAGATACTTGGGTCAGCCTGGACAAAGTCCCATGTTTATTCACAAAACAGGTCCCGGGCAGCCCCTGGATGGCCCCTGAGCCAGAGCGACCTGCCCTGCTCATGTACCCATAGAAAATCTCCTGGAGTAAATCATGTGCATTGCAAACTGTTGCTGTTGTTTAGATGGATGTGAGATAGTTCAGCCTGGAGCTGAGTTCAGCCACTCAACTCTGTAAATTTAATGCATGCAAATGCTGCTGAAGAGTTAATGGGAAACAGAGTGGAGGAAAATAAAGAAAGACCTTTTGAGGTCTCAGATGCTGAGAGTAATATTTGGGTTTGGTGACTCTCTGTATCTTAGAGATGGGAATGCAACAAAGCTCTTTGAGTCCAGAGTATACATGGAGCCCGACAAGATTGTGGGCTAATATCAACAAACCTTTTGGAAAAGCAGATCCTGTCTGCTCCAGCAAAGCCGCAGTGTTATTTTTCTTTCAACAAATGTATTGAGACAATAATAATGCTGTGCAGATTGGTCATCCCTGGACTACATGATTTATTAGGAAACAGAAACAATTGCAGTTGCTGAAAAAAAAAAGAGCTTTGGACATAGAAATTTATTTTCTTCTTTTTATTTTCTTTTTTTCCCCTCTTGAATTCCTCAGCAACTAAAGAAAAGGCCACCTAGCTTGGTCCCTGGAGAGGTGTTCCCTCCCTGCTTGCATTTCTTTTTAGACCACCAACCAAAACTGGACTTGCTGCTTGACTACTTCAGTACTGGGCGGTGGGGGGGGGGAGGAACTGAAGCTGTAGCAGGGGGGAGTGGTTAGGAGAGAAGGTGATACGAGCCATAGAATAACATTCCCAGCTAGAGAAGCAGAACAGGCCTGGAGGAGGAGACATGCAATCGTTCCTAGCTGTCAGTGACTTGGGGCCAAGTTACTTCCTCTCTCTGAGCCTCCCTTCCTCTCTATTTATCCTATTTATTGAGTGAAAAAGCTATTGAGGGTGGCGCTACTTGCTGTGTGCCTGCTGCACTGAGCACCACTGGGCCCTGATCTTGGCTCGTGCCTGCAGGTGCATTTGAAACACAAGAAGTAATTGCAGTGAGCGAATCCTCCCTGCCGGGGCCTTGTGTTGCCCTGTGACACATGGTGTGAACTTCTTATACATGAGCTTCCAGAGTTGTCTTGTTCTGGGGCTGCAAAGGGCTTTTCTAGTGTGGCAAACAGTTTCTTTCTCTTAGGGGCATATCGGAGTGGTAGGGGACCTCCTGGAAGAGTCTCTCTTGGCCCCTGGTGGCTGGGGAAGCCCGGGGAGCCCAGCCACCCATGCCTGCTGTGTGCCCTGGTCCGCCCTGGTCTCTGCTGATCCCCAGGTTGTCCTGTGCACCATTGCTCCCAGCCTGCTGGCTCAGTAAGATGGTAAAGGCTCTGCAGCCCTCAGAGCGAGCCATGCGCCGTGTTTGCCCAGGGGCAGTCCCGGGCCCCAGCACTTGGAAGTGGCACTGCACACTCTGCTCGCAGGGGCTGGCGGGTCCAGGCGAGGCACGGCCCATGATCCAGTTCCTGCCCCGCGGTTTGGCTTTGCAGAGGACAGCTTAGCTCTAGAGCAGCTTTTTGTTGCCTCTTCGCTGAGCGAAACTCGTGGTGGTGGGGTGGGAGAGAGGCAGGGCAGCTCCCTGGTGCCAGTAGCTTTCCCCTTGCCAGTCAGCAGTTGCAAAAGAGTTGTGAGTTATTTGGTTTACAGAGCTGAGCATCGCACTATTTCTGGCGGGTGCCCCGAGGCATCCAAGCACTGGCACCGGCCCGGCCTGTCTCATCCCTGTGCTGGTATTTCACCCTTTCCCACCCCGCCTCCTCCAGCCAGCCGAGGGGAGGAACACGCTCTCTCGCCAGGAGCCCGGGTCGTCTCGGGGACCGCGGGGCAGCTGCTGGAGTCTGGACGCTTCCCTGTCTGGGGGCAGCAGGTCCCCGGGGAGGGTGGGACATGGCCTCCTGGGAGCGTGAGGTTTCCAGATCGCCTCGGCCTCTTGGAGGTCGTCCAAAGCTCTGCGGGAGCTCCCGTCGTGCACACCCTCGCTCGGGGGCCGTGTCCTCCCTCCGCGCCCAGACGCTGTGTGGCATGGTTATCACACAGGCGGGCTGCCCAGCATGGGGGTGGGCGGTTTGGCTGGGGTTGGCGCTGGCCTGGGAGAGCAAACTGGCCTTGAAGGGCTGAAGAGGCAGCTGACGGAGGAGGCAGTGGCTGTGCCTCTGCTGTGAGCGCCCCCATGCAGGTAGGGGATTAATCCTGCTGGGGGTCAGTGCCAGGGGCTCCCCGAAACCCTTGATGGGGATGGGGCTGAGCTCTGCGCTTGGTGCATCGCAGGGCTGAGCCCAGCTTCTCACGACCCAGTGCATCAGCTTTGCTGAGCTGTCTAAAAGGAAAGCTGGGGTTTTGGTTAATAAAGCAGGGGGTTCCCTTATATCTCACTGAAGTGTCTCAGATTGCTTATTGAGGCAGTGGGACCAGGTGCCTTGGCAGTGAACTTCAGCATGGACGGCCGTGCAAGTAAGTGATATTGTCCTGATTTGCTTTGCCTTTAGCAATGACTAAACAGATTTTTCTCTGCTTTCCAGCTGCCCCTGTGGCTCTGCGTCGATGATGGGAGCAGGCTGCTGAGAATTGGGTTCACGCTGCCCTAAGCACTCCAGAAAATGGAGACTGATTCACCAGGTAAAGGAAGGGGACACTGCATTGAATCCATCCAACTCCGGCTGTTATTAAATCAGGGATTTATGAGAATCAGCTCTGATTCATTCTCCAGCTGAAACACAAGCATTTTGCATTTGCCTGAAAGGATTAAGTTTTTAAAGCTCCTGCCCTTCTGACTGGATTTTTCCTCAAAAGGGTTAGTTACCCTCAGACCCCAGTTTTAAAGAAAGAAAAAAACCCCATGGGGATGGGTGTTGTTTTTCTTTTGTGATCTTTCTGTTCTGGGCCTTGAGTTAGTACTAAAAGGCTGCAGTGAGTCAGTGCAAATTAGCTATATTCAGTTATTGCAGTGGGGCTATATGAGGTCTGGGTAATTGCTGCGTTTCGTTCCTTTCCTCTTGGGTTTCGCTGACATTTCAGATAGTAAATGAGCAGTTCCTTTCCCCCTACAGATGTTTTCTGTTGGTCATAGCTGGGAAGAGACCTTAGATGCTAAATCCATATGCTTTATTTGTGGTTTTTCTAGGCTCGTTGAAATAAGCCTGGGGCACGGAATTTGCTTGGCTCTGGCTGCTTCTGCCATGGGGGCACGCAGGGTGGACTGCAGAGGTGGCGGGAGGCCCTTGTGCAAGAGGCTGTGGGGAGCATAACCCTCCAATATCTCCTGTGCATGAAGAAGAGAAGAGGGAGAGAAAAAGTAATCTGAGTGGCCAGACCTCCACATCATTTTTCTGAACTTTCTGTGGCTGAAGGATGCCAGGTCGCTTTCTTCCTCGCCCCAAGCTAGTTCTTGCCAGATCGGCTCAAATACAGACCTTCTGGAAAAGCACAGTGGGCTCTGGCCAGAGAGGTCACCAGAGGAATTAAATGGATCCGGTTGTAACCACCCAGCTCACTTTCACCCTCAACCTATTTCTGTCAGTACTGGAAAATTGCAGGCACAGGGCCATGTCATTTAGATGGAAATGCTCGCAGGTGCAAACCATCCTCTTCGAGGCTGCAAAGAGGGTCAACATCGCTGGGCTTCCTCTGGAGCTGAGAGCAGAGACCTGGAAGGGAGCAGTGCTGAGGTTGCTGTGCCAGGACTGCGTGTGCTTTCACTTTGTCTGCTAGTGTCATATCTGCACGTCTTTTGCTGAGGCCTTGGGCTCTGACTTTCCTCCTGAACTGCTGGATCAGCATATTGTGTTAGACACAGGCCAAACCTGTACTCCAGACTTTGAAGGAATGGAAATCCAGCTCTCACTATGCTGGCTAATTTCTCTCCTACCCCAGGCAGACAAACACGAACAAATACGTGCTCACACGTGCACAAAGTGTTGCGATGCCCATATCGGCATGTGCACAACATGGCATTTTTACACCTAGAGCAACATTACCCAGAAGTGTTAAGTGAATGAGGTCAGGCCCTCTGGGGAGCTGTCTTGCATTTTGTGCGCTGTATGGCAGAGCTCGCTGCAGTGTGCTTCCAGCCAAGACTTCCCTCTCCATATTTCAGAGCAGGAACATCTTTCTGTTTCCAAACTGCTTGAGCTTCTTGGAAGGTCATAATATGTTTCTGGGCTTCCAGGTTTTTTTCTGTGAGCTGTCCCCGCAGAGCTTCCATGCAGAACTACAGGCGCAAGGCCTAAACGTCCCTCACATTTTTGGAAGAAGGTTTACATCAAGCTTGTGTTGCATACAGCTTTTTCTCCGCTGTCTGGAGAAGCTGCATCATCTTCACTGATGCTCGGGTGAAAACCAAGGAGCAACTAGGAGAGCTATGAAGTGCAAATGAACTCTAGGTAATCGAGGTAATTTACTGTGTAATGGAAACACGTCTGGACTCCACTGTGCCAGAATATGAAACAAGAGGCGAGTCCGCAATATCTTAAAATCTATAAATACTACAGTTATAAATAAAGCCTAGATGCCACTGAATCTTTAAATGATACAAGCTCAGTCTGCCTTTGCTGTGGACTGGTTCAATGGGAATGTAAAGTAGCTGTGAGGCTGTTGTGGTGATTTGGTGGACTGCAGCCCAAATGCCGGAGCCTTCCCAAGCAGACCTGCATGCTCTGACCCAGTCTCATACATATTTTTAATGAAATAGCAGTAGCCTGCAGAGGCACTGCTAGGCTCAGTGACCCAGGGTTATGGGTGCTGTATGGCTTCAAGACCCTCAGCTAGACCTGTGGGGCCTTAAGCCTAAAATTGGACAGTGGGAGACAAGAAGCTTTTGAAGTTCCCCCAGTCTGTCCAAGAAGCAAGAGAGCCATGGAGCAGGGTTGTGAACCTTGTCATTCTTTGTGAGAATGTTGCTTTTACAATTAAAACCCACGCAAACCCCTAGCTCTCGCTACCGCTTGTGTTACCCCAGCAAGATATCTGACATTTGAGACAGAATGGGAAGTCAAAGAATGTGAGGAATTTGGTGACTCAACACAGAGTTTATTATACCAGTCCTACTGTTTAAGCCCATGTAATGTAAGATTGTTTTACAGCATGCAGCATGGTTCTTTGGGGCTAATTTATAAGCAAACAATAATTATTAAAATAGGAATTTTTTCTGAGCCTACATAAACTTGTTATCTGTTTGGCAGCAGGAGATGATGCAAATAAATGCACACTTACATTTCTTGCATTGATGCTATTTGCTTTTCCTGGAGCAGCTCAATGTGTGCATTGACTATGAGGCCTTACTACTGAACTTGAACTGGGAGTGGCATGGAGATAAGCCAAATGTTAAGAGAAAAGGAGGTCTTTGTGTAAAGATGCCAGTATATTAGGTCTCACTTCTAGGTCACACACTTGTTAGGGGTTCCTTCAAAGTGATGGATTCTTCTGCTAAAATTTAATGATGTCTGTTAAATCACAGGGTCATGAACTAGTGCATGTGCTGAAAATGGTTTGCCAGGGGACCATGAAGACAAGGCCTTGTGTCAGAAGACTTCCAAAGCAAATTGGATTTTCCACACTGCAATGGTTGCATTTGACAATCTGTCAGTGGCCTGTAAAATTCTCCACCAATGATAACAAGACCGAATTGCCAAGCACTGAAGCAATGCCACAAGCGTTACAGAACAAATCACTCCCCTTTCAGTACATAATAGCTTCTTGATCATCAGTCAAAGAAAGAATTATCCTAACCAACAAACAGGCCGGAGGAGGCTGCTCCCTCCCAGCTGGGAGGTTGTCCCAGAGCTTCTGGGTGAAAGCCACTACTGAGAGTCTGGGTGTTTCTGAGAATGTCAGTCTGGGCTGAGTGGTTGGGTGGGTGGATTTTTAGGTTTGGTGCACAAAAAAGGAACAAGCAACTAGATGTAAAGACTTGTATTCCTGAGCAGTCTTACAGTGTCACCTGCCCTTGCTTGCAACTAACCCCAGGATCCTGCTCAGCTGCATCCTGTTCAGTAGGAAATGTGGACCACCGGCAAGAGTAGTGGGGTGTCTGCATGGACAACTCGGCTCTCCTGGCACTAGCATAGGGTCTATGTCTGGGTTTTTCAGTCTGGGTTTTTCAGTGTGGGTGCTATGAATTTTAGGTGCAAGGTATCACTTTATCTTCCTTTTCAGCATACTGAGAGATAGGGTCACTTTTGTAGTTAGATACTGATCTGATGGTGGGGGGGGGGGGAGTGGAAGATATGAGATGGTCCTGTTACAGAAAAGGTTTGTGTATGGAAGAGACTGAGTGTGTTTGTTCTTGGTCTATGGCAAGAAGAGTCTTAGAAGTCTTTCCTCCCTAACTTCTAGTTTTCTGTGCCTGTTCTCTGCCGAGACATGAGTTGTATCTCGTCTGCTGGGTGGGAAATTCTGAAGCTTATGTGCAGATCCATAAACAGAGTGTTTCTACCTTCTGCATTGTGACCCTTGAGAAAACTCTTTAAACATGATATTCTTCCACCCACCTTACATGTATTTATATAAGGATTACACACAAGCATTTCTGACAGACTGCTAAAATCATTGAAGCAGAATAACCTCTAGCATAGCTCTGTTGGCTGTGTTGGTGTTGCAGGAAGGATGATTTGGATCATCACATAGCATCCTTTAACTAGAATGGCTTGCTAGGCACCTTAATTTGGAGCCAGAAGGTCATGGGTTCAAACTTAAACTTATGCCCAATGATAACAGACAGGGGAAGTGCCAGCTGTGATGGCAGCAGTATATTTTAATGATGAGGTCATTTACAATGTCTGTTAAGATGACTTCTGTCCTAAGGATGAGGAACTGAAGTGGAAGCTAAAGACCTCAAGGAATACTTTTCAGAAAACAATCATAATCCCAGTGGCCTGGTAAGCCCTTTAGCTGTTTTTATTAAGGACTTTTACATGATGGTGTTATGCTGTGGCTCTATTGAGTTTTCAGAGCAGATAATGCCATCCGACCTGATACTTGAGACATGGGTCTTCCCTGAAACCTTATGAAAGGATCATTTAAAATCACATTAATTTTCATTATTTAATGTTGGGTTCATTTTAAAGCCTGATGTCACAAAAGCACTTTCTGAGCCCTAGAAGGACTCAAGTTATCCTGAAATGAGATGGCATCCATGCTGTAGGTCTCCACTTGAGATCCCTGGGAATTGGGAGGAGCTGGAGCACATAGGGGACCTGGTCTGTATCCTCCAGCCTGCCTTGCCTTGTTCTGCCAGCCACTTAGCCTCAGTTTCTTCCTGGATGCAGGGGGTACAGTGAAGTCTTGTGAAGATGAAGAAGGTAACATAAGTGTTGAGAACAGTTGCTATATTGATTTGCTTCTCTGGGTTTCCTAATGACCCATGTGCATTTGAGGGCTGACATTCTTGTTGCTGTTATTCCACCATGTGTATTGAACGTTTCTTTGTAAAAACAGAAAATAAATTATTTTCTTCCTTGGTCAAACCTTTTCTCCCCCAACAGGAAGACTGGGTTTCTATATTTTCCTTCCTGCTTTCATATAGCAGGGAAGTTCACTTTCCTCTCACCTCCCATACCTGTGAATTTTAATTGCTTTTACAAGTAATCAACCTAGGGCAGCTGGTGAAAGCTGTTGGAGCCATAGCTGTTGTGGTTGAAGTCCGGGCAGCCTGAATCATTCACACTGAATCAACAAAATACCTGCCTGGACTACTGCTGCTGGTCTGAAGGTTGGTTTCAATCCATTCTCACACCAGTTTGGCTGAATCGGTTTTAAAAGCAGGTTTGAAGCACACTGCCCTCGTGTTGACAGCCTTAGGTACTTAACTGTGCCATCCTTGGACATAGTTTTGGATTGCTACTGCTGAAAGAAGAAAGTTGTTCAGGCCCCATGTCCTTCTGGCACTGGCCTTTCAGCTGAGATTTCTGTGGTGAAGATAGGTAGCTTCTGATTTCTTCCCAAAGGAAACCCAGTTAGAAAAACCTGCAGGTAGACAAACAAATATTAAAACATTTTGAAACAAGAGATCCGTAATCCCTTTGCCTGTGCTGGTGTTGGAAATTCAAGAGCTCTTTCTTGAGCCAGACCTGCTGGCCACACTGAGCATCGCTGGTCTCAGGCAGGACTCAGGCTGATGGCTGAACCAGGGACATGATGGCCACGCATATGCTGACCACTGGCTGCTTCAGTCTGAACTGGATCAAGTAATGGAGAAGGCAATTCTAATTCCACCCAGTCTCTGAAGGATTTCATATATTTTTCTGCCAAAAGAAAACAACATAAATCATGTTTGTGAATGCAGAACTGTCTGGCTTCCTTGGAGGGAAAGTGCAGTTAGGGTGGAGCAAGAGAACATAAGGGTGCTATGTTAATATTAAACTGGTGTGGTACAAAAATCCCCTCCAAGCTGCCGTCAGCCCAGTAAAACTTGGGAGGTGGATGGCTCTGTCACAGGCATGCCAAGTGATTTCTTGGAAGAGAGAGTGCCTGGGGACCACTGCTGGGGTGCTGGCTGCAGAGAGGCTGGAACGACCTAGGGGTTTATCCTGTTTCCAGTGCAATGTGTGTGCATGTTTATGAAATCCATCACCCTGGGTGATGTCATGACACAGTGAGAGACTGGGTCATAAATTAAAGGCAGAAAAAAAAAAGACCCCACTGTGGGTCAGATGTTGGCAGTAAATTCAGATAACAGCTCATCAGTGACTCTTCCCTTGTTCTTGTGGATATATGCATTTTTTTTTCCAGTTGGGAGAAGAGCTGGTGAAAAACAGCTGTTTTTTATTTGTTATCCCTCCACATCTGATTAGATAGTCCTGCTTCTGCCCACTGAGACGTGTTTGGGAACTCTCCCAGCCTCTCTACTCACTCATTTTCTCGGGCATCAAGGAGTTTGGGACTCTGTTGGAGCTTTGTTTCACAGGCTCACAGTACATGCAGAGGTACAAAGGATTCCGTGATCACAGGACTACACGTCCCATGAGGCCAGAGAGTGTGCCAGATGCTGGGGCTGCCTTCGGGGTGCTATGGGTTTGGGTCTGGGAAGGCAGCAGCAGAGACATGTTCCTCTCCCTAGCACTAACCTGGTAATTTGTTGTCTTAGGCAGTTCTGGGGCTCTGCAGATGTGTCCCCTATCCAAGCCGGCTGGGGGGGACCCGTGCTACAAGGAGGAAAGCAGGCTGTGATTTTGTACCAGTGGGAGAGGATAATCTGATGGTTCGGCTTGCAGTGCGGGAGGGAAGAAATCAGGGTGAGGGCAGGGTCATGCATGTCCCTGAATATATTGCTTACTAGAGGCTAAACAGGGGAAAAGGGTGAACTTCTGGCCTGTTGAAGTCAGTGTGAAAACTCCTGTCAGCTCTGCTGGGCTTCAAATCAGACCTTTCCAGGCCAAACCCATAATGCTCTTACTGGCTGCTTCATGCTGCAATCCTGGAGGACTCCTACGTCAAAGCACTTCACAGGCAGATGGCTTCCTTCAGGAGACAGGGACAAGCGTTTTGCTCGGAGCGAGAAGACCCTTCTGGTCCTGTCTCTCCCTTCCCTTCCCTTTGTTGTGTGACTAGTTTACAAGATTAATATGTCTAGTCCTTCTCTCTTCCCCTGCTACAGCTGCTATGTGGTGTCTGGATCCTTAGCGCAGGCTTAACCCGTTAGTAAGGGTGGCTAGTCCGGGACCTGATGGGCTCCCAGAGCTCGTTACTGAAACGAAGCTTTGAACCAGAGCTAGGGCAGCTCGGCAGCCCTCCTAGCACAAGGAAACAGTCACATAAGCTTATCTGAACCTGAGGACTTTTTTTTTTGGTAGTTGGGAAGGGGATCTCCTGTTACAAGTCGGGATCAGTTGGGAGGCTGAGCGCCCCGTGCTATGTCCGGGCAAGTCCCAGCCGCGTGCGGGGAAGGGAACTGCAGCTCGTCTAACTCTCACCTGTTAACCGATGGGGGTTTAGTCACTGTGTGGCTTTGCCTCGGGTTTCCAAGCGAATTTCTGGGAGACCCAGGTTAACTTCCATGTAAAGGATGAGCAAGGATCGCAGACCTCTTAAACCAGAATTCCCCAGTGCAGGGAGGGAGCAATGCAGCCCTCCCGTAAGGCAAAGGCAAACATGGAAATAATAAGGTGGGAAATGTTACATGAACTTATCCCAGGAACAAGTTTTCTTTGGGTCAGGTTAAATTGCTGGCACAAATTCCCAGCTGTTTTTGTTCCCAACTAGTTTCTCTATTGCCTTTTATCCATGCAGCTTGTATGCTAAAACCAGTGGAGGAAATTCAAGCCTGGGCAAAGGGAGCACCCCTTGGATCTGCGCTAAGCTCCAGAGGTTTCCGTGATGTGCGGGGCTGCAGCTGGAGAGAGGGAGATGGGGGGGGGGGACTTACCTAGCCCCCTGACTGGGGATGAGCAGGAAACCTGGCCCCTTTACAGCTACTCTGGCCTGCGGTGACCACATTGGTGCAAAAGCTCTGTCTGACTCTGTATCAACAAGTTCAGTTTCGAAAAGAAGGAAAACTTGTTTTATTTTAGCAAAGCTTTGTGAGATAGAAGTTTCCGGCTAGGATCTGCAATGCTCCGGTTCAGGTATCAGTTGCATAATTTCCTGTGTTATTTCAACACTCTAGTTTTTTTTTTCCCTTTCTTTTTTTCATGAGCTTCTTTGCATACTGGATAAGTCTTATATAAGCATATGTTGGGTTGGAAATTTTTTTTTTAAAGTATTTTCTTTGGCAGAGAGCTCCTGGCACATGATACTGCACTCAGAGCCATCAACTGTAGCTGTGATACAGATGTTCATTGCCTGTATAATCTTTCTCATATCAAGCAATTACCCTGAGCCAATTTCTTTATTTTAAGCACCTTGTTGTGGGAACAGAGCTGTAAATGCATGAATTGCTGAGTTCCCTTATATTTTTTACAGCAGACAAACAAAAAATCCAACGGAGGGCCTCAGTGAAAATCAAACATGCAGGATTCTTTAGATAAGAAAGGAGAACCACTAATAGACAGTAAAAAAAAAAGTCTCTCGAAAGAGATACGCTGGAAAAATGCCAATAGCACATAGCTGTGTGGAGACTAAATAAAACCAGGTGAGTTTCCTGCCATTGTGGAGTATCAAATGTGATTTCCATTTGTGATGGACGTGCTGTTTCTGCCAAGATCATCTGGAGGTTTTCATTTTAGTACTTCTTATTTTTGTTGGCCTAATATAGAGCTACAGCACAGAGTGTTAAAAGGGAATGTCGCAGCAACGGCATTCACAGCAGATGAGAAAAACACCCATATCAGAGTAAGAGACTTCCTAGGAGAAGGTTTTTTTCCTCATATCAGCAGTATAGGTTGCAGGAGTGCCTCTAATGCAAAGCAAATGGGAAAATCTCATTAGAGGAAATGATGTATTAGCGCCAGTCCTTACACCAACGCCATCAGGTAGCATCCTTCAAAAATAAGAATCTGGCTTGGTTCCAAAATATAATTCAAATACTAGGTGCAAACCTGAGATCCAGATCAGGCTGTTTTGCACTTCTGAAGCAATACGAAGAGGCTGGCAAGCCACCTTCGAGAATTAGCGGAGGTTTCTCTCCCACAGTGGTGTGCACGGGTGGAGCAGGGCTGGAAGGTGCCTCCTGCAGCATGCCAGGGCAGGGGGCTGCCCTGGGTGTACTCCGCTCATGCAGCTGAGCTGCTGGCTGCGATGGGTGTGTGAAATCATGGCACTGCTCAACTCCTCCCTGCTGTGCCGGTGCCTGTTTTGTTCTCTTCTAGCTCAGGAGCCTCAGGAACATCACACCACTGGGCTCTGAGCCTCCCAAGTGCCTGGGGAACCATGAGGAAACTCTCAGGGGTGCCCACTGGTCCACTTGTGAAGCAAATGCTAAGTAGTGCGTGTGCAGGAAATTTGGGCTCATCCCTTTGCAGAGGTTCAAAGTGTACTGAGTGCACTTGAGCAAATGCTCAAGGGATTGCCTGGAGCAAGATCCAAAACAGGGATCCATTTACATGAATAACAAGGATATGCAATAAAAATAGTTAATGCTAATGATATTCTGAAAGGGATATTAAACTTGCTGCTTCAGGGCTTAAGCAATCTACAGCTCGGGCTGGAGTTAAACCTAGCATGCTGGAAAAGGAATCCGGATTTGCTACTGGAACAGGTGGCAGGAGCCATGAGACATACTGGTGTCCTTGAATCATGAATTTGGCATTTTCAGGCTTTTGCAGATGGACTTGAGCTGGTTTCTGAACAGCACTTGTTTACTTCTAAAAAGGCAACGTAAGTGTAAGCCATCTTTCCTTGTAAGACATCTTTTAAAACAGAGAGCTCACAGTGAGGGCAGCCTCCCAGCAAAATCCATACTGATTTTGGAAAAAATACATGCATTTACACGCCCTGTGCCTCCTGCCTGAGGTAGGAATCTCTGCTTCTTGCAGAAAGACATAAGTTGTTAAAATTTCATTTGGGTGACCACAGACTAGAAAAGGAGGAGAAGGAAGTGAATGCCTCAGATGGGCAGACAACCAAGTACAATCCTCCAGCCACCCTGCGTGTGTCCTCTTACTGCAGAGTGGACCACAGCAAGCAGCTACTGCATATACTTATGCAGGAGTTATAAGAGTGTTAAACTGGTCTGGTGTGAAAAAGAAATGGGGGTGCTTGTCATTCCCAGGTAGATGAAGGCATTTGTTGTTTGATCTTGTGCCTCATGGTGAGGCATCTGAGCCAAACCTGGCCAGGTTCCTGCCTTGTGTGACCTAAGATGCAGTTATTCAGATCCAGCCCATGCCTTTAGAGCATGGTCCTGAGGTGTGTGGAGCATGGAGGTGCCAGAATTCAGAGGAAATGCCGGGGGCTTTGACCTGCCTCTGCAGAGCAAAGGGACATTGGCCAGGGTCACGCTTGCGTATGTGTACAGTATCCATCCCGCTCTGCAAGATGCTGCGGGGAGAGCCAAGGTGCTGCTGGGCTCCCACTCTGCTTATGCTGGACAGGCCTGAACGTTTCCATGCTGTCACAGGGATCTCTGCGACAGCCAAGGTAATCCCATATAGAGACAGCACTGCCCCAGTCATCCTGTTGGGCAGTTTCTTTTCCTGCACTATCAAATTCCCAGGTTAGTCCATGTCCACTTGCCCTTGCTTGGCTGCAGCTGTGCTGCCAGAAGAACTTATGACTACCCAGCCTGTCCCATCTGCTTGGCACGGCCTTCTTGGAGTTACTGCCTTCCCTCATCTGAGTGGCTTGTTCCATTGCTCCCTTGCCCATTCTGGTGTGAATAATAGGAAATCATTAGAAATAGGAAGTGTAGAAACACAGTTCATATGGTGGGGAATGGGTGATCACACAAACAAGAAGAGGTGGTGGATTAGAGGGGGCAGTAATTTCTGCAGCTGGAACAGGCTGGAGGTAGCAACTCCATTACCTAGTGCCCAGAAGGATATATGACTTTGCTCTGTGGCTCCTGGTTTTGGAACACAAGAACCCATGAGCTAAGGCAGTGGGAATGGGGCTAAATAAGAGTGAAACTGCTTTCTTCACCAAGGTCTGAAGCCATCCCTAGACTGCAGACCAGTTTAGCTCCCTGATCCAGACACAGCAGAGTGGCTGCTGCAGGGGAAAGGATAGAAGTGGTGAACCTGGCCCCGATGGCCACGGCAAATCTGGTGGGAAGGTTGGGGCTGGGGTCAGCCAAAGGGAAGGGAATTGTTCAAGGAGAGCAATGGTTGCAGAGGGGACGGAAGCAGTATGCTCTCCACCTACCCTCCACACATCTGGGTTCTCAGCATCCTCCCTCCACCCCTTGCTGGGCCCAGGATCAAGAGGGATTATTTAGATATTTTCTTGCTATTCTGAAGTGATATGATTGTTTCTGGAATAGCTGAGGCTGAGGTGGGATTTCTTAGGGATTTTGCAAGAGTCTCTGTAATGGACAGAAGTTGTTCACTCCTCAGAAATTCTCCAGACCCAGCAGTCTATGGAAGGTTCATCTGTCAGCAATTTTGGATTGTGTTGGTTAGCACCATCCCTTTCCTTTGATAGATCATGCTACTCTCTTCCAGGACTTTCATTTACATGAACCTTCTGGCAGCCTACTGCTTCCTAGATAGAAAAGCCAACAAGCATCCTGTTCTTTCTCCTCACCAGATTCATTATGTCATTTCTTCAGAGGCAGGATCTCATCTGTTGCTCAATCTCGGTGCAAGATTGTTAATTTTTTCTCGATTTCTTCATCGAACCATTCTTTTCCTGCAAGTATCATTGGGAGATGTGCAAAGACTCACTGTGCATTTTTCCTGAAAGGATGATAGGGCATTTGTGCATTTGGAAATATTAGTCTGAATTTGATTTTTTCATTTCCCACAAAAGAAGAGAGATATCAAGCAGGCTCAAAACAAGGTGGGCTTCCTGGAAGCCAAAGGTAAAATGTCCACTGCCCTGCCTCAGAAACCACTGTGTTAATGGTTGTGATGTTGCTGCAGGTTTGGGGCAAGCAGCAACACTTTTGTGTCTTGCAGCGCTTCGTAGTTGTTCTGCTATCTTTGCTCTTTAAAATGGGAGAGCAAAATTAAATTCAGGAGAGAAATAAATGGATTTATAGCCATGATGAATTTGGCTACTTGTGCCATAGGTATGCGTACCTAGTGCCATAGGTATGCAAAAAATCTCCCAGAGAGAGAAATAAAATGAACGTCACATAAATCTGGGGAGAAATTTTAAACCCAAGTACTCACTGACTTTCACTGATGCTCACTCTCATCTCACTGGTATTTTGCTCTTCTTAAACCCAGCCCCACCACTGGCAAACCTTCAGAGAAGTCAATTTTTGCACAAACAGGAAAACAGACTCTCTTCCCGCTTGCTGAGGTGGTGTTTCCAGTACATGCCCAAAGAACACTGGGCACGGAGGTGTGTTTGCCTTCAGCACTTTCTGGGTTTGAGGCCTGTCTGGAAGAGATTAATTCCCAGGCAGGCAGATCTATCCTTTCCCAGTTGTTAAATTCAGAGCCAGCCCAGAAACAAATTCAGAAATTTCATCTGGTTGTTCTGCAGGGAACTGATTTATGGCATGCCCTGGTCCTGACCGCTTCACATCCCGCCATGTGCCCAGGACTATCTGAGTGCTTGGACTCTGCCACTGGCACCCTGCTAGTGTGTTTCTCAATGACTGTCGAGGATGGAACTCAATTCCATTTCAGTTTAATGAAGTAAAATTCAAAATGGTGATATCTGGAACTGACCTTCCTGCAACTTCTCCTCCCCCCCGCAACTGTCACAACTCCCTCAGAGGCACTGGAGATTATTCAAGCATTTGGGGACACAGGCCTACATCACTACTTTGATCTTTTATTAGCTGGTGGAGATGTAAATTGGCAAAGGCTGCACAGAAGGAAGTAGGGAAAGGTGAACTTGTTCTACCTCTGCAGGCTGAACAAGCAAGACAGCAGATAATTTTAAGAAAATAAACAGCTTGTAAGGATAGTGGAAGGTCAAAGGTTAGGAGGAGTTAGTAGATGGCTGAGGGTGGGACAGAGGAGTGAAGTTGCGAAATGATCCTGGGAATCCTCTTCAAAAGCAGCCGAGGTGGCTTAGGTGCCTCTGTTGCCTAATGGGGGCAGAAGGGAGTCAGAGCAGGGATGGAGGGTCTGCCGGCCCCGAACCACTGAGCTGGAAAGCTGGGATGACACAGTGTGGACGTCACTATGGTATCCCAAAGGTTAGTTTTTATCCCAAGGCTAGGACAATTAGATTGTGCAATCCCATTTCTATGGAGAGGGAAAAACAGAGCTTGTGCCTAGAAAATGGGCCAGAAGAGCTAAAAGGAGCAGCAGTGCAGCCTTGTTAGGCTAAAGGAAGCTGAAATACACAGCAGTAACGGGGACCCTGCTCGGCAGCCTGATGAACGGCCATCAGAGGGACCTCTGCCAGGTAGGGTATGGCTGGAAAGATCCCTTTTCAGTGCTGCTAGCACGGATCTGTTTGCAGTTCAGTGGGAATGGGTAGTAAAATTTTTAACAAAATTACCCTGCTGGACCACAAAAGCCTTTGGATATGCTTTTTTCATGCAAGGCCGGTTGGATCCTGCTATAACCCACAGTACATCTCCTAGGTGTAGGACTTGCTGGTAATGTGCATATACACTATTCTGTTATTAAAAGCAAATGACCACAAGGAATGCAGCAGTTTAAACTTCAGCTTGTATGAAAAAGCTAAAAGGGCAAATAATCACTTGATGTTCCAGACCAGGAGGTTTTATCCATGCAGGTCTGGCGTACGCATCCAGCTTGCTCCTGACACAATTCCAAGAATTCCTGTCTGAGTCTCAAAAAAAATCATTCCATATTCAGAGAGGCCAATTCAAGACACAGCACACGCAGCCTGGGCTGTTCACATTTCCAGATTCTGAATCATTTCCTCCATTCACTCTGCTGTCTGGGTTTGGGACCGTCCAGCTCTCCGATTTCCATGCTTCCTGAGCCGGCAGGCCTTGAGTTCCTGCGCATGGAGCTGCGCAGTGCTGGCCCCGGCTGTGTTACAGCTGCCAGAGGAGTTGTCCTCGGGCTGCAGCACCTTCACTGCCTGCAGAAGGAGCCCACGGCACTGCTGGGTTCAGCCACGAGGAGCCTGCTGCCGTTGCTGGGCCTCCTGGAGTGCAATACGTGGAAGATCTCTGCAGAACCTTCACTCATAGCACCATCTTGGAGGAGAATGGACAGAAGTCTATTCCCCTCCAGCGCACATGACTGCACACTTGAGGTTATGCCACCGGTTATGGCATGAGGAATGGGCACAGTGGTGAGCTTATCCAGGAATTGACCTTCCAACAGAGCATGAGATCCCACCCAGGGATCCCTCCTCCCAGGCTCTCCTGCGTGCTAGTCTGGACAGAGCCACAGGTGGGCAGCACGGCCTGAAAATGGAGGCTGCCCCTGGCCATGTCACAGCTGCCCCAGAGCTCCTGCATAGTTGGGAATGTGTGCTCTGCAGGAAACAACTCGGAGGGACGCGGGCTGTGATTTATTGGCTTCTCTTGAGTCCTTTCCTTCACTCACACCCTTGTGCTTCCCCCCACCATGCACAACCAGTCCAAGGTATTGTAGTTAGCTAATGAAAATCATAAACCAAAAGAAAGAAATCTTAATTAGATCCTGTATATCATTTCATATCTTTTGAAAAAGGAGAAAGTAGTTTGGGTTTGAGATGTGCGAAAGTGTGGAGTATTGGAAGGGAGGGCTGCAAGGGCAGCACATGTAAGAGCACCACGGGCACATGAAGACTCTGGTCGATGCTAGAAGAACTATCTTTTACAACTGATTTGCTGCCAGAAATCCTCTTCAGCCTCACAGGCATCTCTCTGTGTTGTCCTGCACATTGGATATATTTTGGAGCTATTGCAACTTGGTCTCCACCAGATAGACATAATTAGAGATTCAGTGCTTCCAATAGAGCTTTGATAATTTAAGTATCTGAGGATCCAGTCTGTCCTTTATTGAGAGGAAAATGTTTGCACAAGGAGAAGGGAAAAGAATAGGAAAAAAATGAAATCGCTGACTTTCAATGAAGCTTGTCATTAAAATCTCTAGGTTGCTCTGTAGTAATTAGCAGAATAGTGCAAACACATCGATGATGGGGGCTTCTCTGTTAGACATGAAAAACAAGCTGGTTAGGGGAAACTGAAAGACACTCATTTCATGAAACAGTTAGCTGGTCTGCCATAAAACACAAGGTGCCTGTGCCTGCCTGGCACAAGCTGGCCTCAAAACAGGAGCAACCACAGCTCTCTGAATAGCTGGGCCAAGTGCTATTTTGGCTTGGCCAAAACAAATGGCTGTTTCCCCTCGCTATGCAAGTTTTAAAACATAGGTTGTCATGTGAAGGAAATTGTGTATGATGCTGATGAATGGTTGTGAAATACCCTGTTTGCCAGAAATATTTCTGGATTCTGCAATTTCATTGCAAATTACAGAACTCCGAATCCAGCTCTGCAGTGAGGCTAAAAACTAACCTTCCTTTGCTCTGCTGGCAGTTTTACCCCTCTTTTGTCTTTCCCTTCAGCCACACATCCCTCCAGGCAGATGGTTTTAGTGCCAGGGGCTTTCAGAAGACAGTCTTCACCCTGCGACGGGCCGGGGCCAGGTCCTCAACCAGGATAAGCTGTTAGACCTCGGTTGAAATCAGAGCAGCTCTGACAGCTCACATCTGCTGGTGGTCTGGCCCCACACCCCATCCCAGCTATTTCAAGATGAGCAAAACGGCGTGATTGGAAATCGCTGGTTGGTCCAGTCGTCTTGGCTGCGGCGCTGGATGGCGCTGGAGGAGGCATAGCAACAGGAGAAGAATGTCCCTGTAAAAAGATAACTGTGCTTTGCCGAGGCCACAGAGCAGTAAAGTTTGTTAAAGCAATCAGTACGTGTCATAATGTTTATTTAACTGGGAGCAGGGCCGATGGAAAAGCATCACAGCTGTGGAGAAGCCCAAGAGCGCTACGGAGCGGGAAGGGAGCGTAGATTTAGTAGCCGTCTTTCCTGGTAAAAGAAAACAAGCTGCTTGATCGAGCAATCTGCGGGCCAGATAGCCAGGGAGTACCCAAGGTAGCTGCCGCCGGCTCGCTCTGCTGAAGGAGTGAGGTTAGAGTTTTATTATCTGAAGTTCACATTCAGGTTAACAGCTTGGAGGATGTGGTTGCAAGTCTAAAGGGAACAAAATTTAATTCTTCTCTAAACATATGCTCTTTCTGTTTGAAGGCAGATAACCTTTTTGGCTGTGTTATTGGCCAGTGGTAGATAGAACGATTGTGGCAGCAGAGTGATGCTTGAATTCCTCCAGCAAATAAAAGGGGAGAACTTGACACCGCAAAGTCAATGTGGGGCCAAATGCTGCTTTAGCTCATTTCCTGGGGAGCCCTAGCAAAGCGCAGCTCCAGCGCGACTCCTTCTGCAGGAGGCCAACGAAAGGAAGAAGCAGGAGGCTCTACAACTCACACAGCAATAGATGAAATCAAATACTCAGCCCAGGGCTCTGACAGTGGGATCTGTTACGCTGCAGAGTAGTGCCAAGGGATGTGGAAAAGTTGCAGGGCTTGCTGGAAAAAGATAGACTTTTTGTCCCCCCAAAACCCCTGTGACAATTAAAAGTGCTTTTGGTCAAAATTGGAAACAATGTCAGTTTGGGGTTTTTGTTTTTCATACAAAAAAAATCAAATCTGTTTGGGGAATGCAAACTTTTCCTTTGCTCCAAAGATTGTATTTTAGCTGAAGACATTTTTTTATCAAAATGGGGAAACAGTGGATGAGTTGTATTCAGGCCATCTAACACTTCGTCAGCCAATGTAGTCACAATATGTTGACTAGGGAACAATCCTGTGCTGGCTGCCTGGGCGGGAGGAGTAAGGGCTCGTTTCCCACTTCCAGGTCTCCATGTCTGCTTTGGGAATGAGTCTGTGCAGAGCGCTTCCTGCCTCAGATGCACTGAGATGGCTGCTTCCAAACCTGCTCTCTTCTTTTCTGAAAACAGACAGCCCCTGTGAGACTTCGTGCTCAGCTCGGCTCTAGCCGGGGAGTTGGCACAAGCGTTTCCTTCGGAGACCCACTGGAGCGATGGAGCAGCTCTACAACATACGTTGCTTTTCTTCTGCTCTTTTCGCTGCCTGCTCCATGGCTATCTCTGTAACAAAGTCCAGGCTTCGCAGTCGCCCTGCAGAAAAAACCCATAAAGCCCATTTCAGAGACCAAATTGCCCATAATTTACGTGCCTCTCCTCACTTTGAAACGCAAGACGGCTGATGATAACATCACGAGTGACAGCAGTGGTATCTGTTGCTGATTACAAGCTGACATTATGGTCAAGCAGAGCCATGGGGCCCATAAAAAGCTTATTCAAAGTTGCTTTTCTCCCACTTCAAACACAGGCTGGACACAATGCCAGGCATTTTCCACCTTCCCAAGGAGGGCTCCCTCTGGATTGGCCTGGCGGCTCCTTGCTCAGGAGGAGAATTGCTTAAAGAAGCAACAGAGGTTACAACAGCCTGTTCTTTGCGTGGAGCAAACTGGCCTTTTGATGATGAAATCCGTGCATCTTTCACGGAGAAAGATAATAGTCGTTTTTATTTTCATAGCACCTTCCCCCCACAGGTCCTTTAAGGCTGTCCCAAAGACTTGCCTATGCCCACAGCATGTCTGTGAAGAGTTACCATTGCCCCTTTGCAGGTGAGGCACGACACAGTGAGGTGGCATGCCTGAGGCCACACGGTGGCACAGAGGGCCAGGAGCGGGGCCAGGAGCCCTGCCCTCATCTTCCTCTGCCAGCTGCCGACCCGTCTCTTCCCTAGAGGTGGGGAGAGGACACAGAGGTGCTGACGTCTGTGTTTTTGCTCTAACCATGAGACACGCTGCCCCTAGCACTGTGCTCCAGAAAATTTGTGTTTTTTTCCAGCCCCTTGTGTTTTTCAAGCATTGCTCTCTCCTGTGCAATTCTTGCTAATGCTTGTCCTGTGGCTACTTATAGGACTTCGTTTTTTCTGCTTTCAAGGCTATCCGCTTTCATGAATGCTGAATTAAAGAAAAAGCGTTCCCTACTAGAAGTCAGTGCTTCACTTATGGCTGTGGACAGAGCAGGATCCCTCCCAGCATTTCCAGTGAAGCAGATCCCCTGCACTATAATCCCTTAGCACAAAGGCATCATCTTCGGCCCCGGCCCACATGCACCCTGTGCTCTGCTCAGTGCAGAGAGTGGCTCCAGCTAATCAGCAGTGTGCTTTCAAACTGATTAATTAAGCTGATGCAGTTCCATGCAGTGACATTATTGCCAGTTTAAACCTGCCTTGTCTCACTTCAGGCTGTAGCTCCGAGGGTGTGTAACTGAAACTGGATTATGTATGGGAAGTTAGACAAATTCCTAGAGGATGGGTGCTTCTGTGGTCATTACAAACACCAGCCCATGAGTCCCCACTCTGCTGCCAGGCTCCATACTTGACTTGATTCATAAACGCTTTCTCTAAGTGTTTGCTACTGGCCGCTAAATGTCATGGTACAGGCAACACAGGGCTTTAGCTGACCAGGATTTGCTCAGCTGGATTTACGGTTGATAGTTCACATCTCTACCAAGATAATCCACGTAACTCAAGCTGACACAGCTTCACCTTTCTTGCTGTGAAGCAGGCTGCTTCTAATGCGAAGTCGATTTGCTCACATAGATGTGGCATCAAACGGTGCAGGGTGGGAGGCAAACAGCAGTCTTTGGGGCCCAGTGTTGCTATTGCCTTTGCAAGTGAAAGCAGTGTAAACTGGGCAGCCGCTGGCATAAGAGCAGATACGAGGGAACTGCAATGCTGTCAGCAGAGAGCCGCTTTGACTGCCCATGCAAATGGGTGCAACACGCTGTTTGGATACAAGCTGTGGGCCTGCTGGCGCTTGCAAGTGGTGTTAGCCAGGGCTGCCCACCATGGAGCTGCCTCCTCCTGTCCTGCCGGGTTTGACCAGGCTGCAGGACCTGGATCTGGCCTCCGACAGGCACGGGCTGCCTCCCTGACTGGCAGGCGCTGAGCTATCACCTGAGCGTGCAAAGGGATTTGAAAGGCTCCTTGTGCTCGTCTTGTGCCTGCCTTTACGGGGATCCTGGCACCTCCATCCACTCCTTTGAAAGTTCAGGGTCACGTATCGGGGAAGCGGCAGCTCAGCCTCCGCTGCGGTCCCAGGCCACCCAGGAGGCACCTTTCACCTCAGCCCTGGCCCCTTTCTCCTCTCCCCCCGTTTATTCCCTGCTTCTATCTCTTCCATGGTCTTCAAGCCCCACTGCCATGGCTGGAGGGGCTGCGCTCGGCTCTCAGCTCTCCCCACCCAAGGCGAGCGGTAGCCAAAGGACGGTGGTGTATCAAGGATGGGGTCTGTTAGACATTTCTGCATCTCACTGCATGCAGAAAATAGTGCACAGGCCTTGCTAAAGCCTCTTTCCTATGGTGTGAAGGAAGCAGGGATGTGAAAACACTTCCTTTGCCTTCCCCATGTGCAAGGAATCACCTGTCATCCTGGCCCCAAAGCAGATCCTCATTGCTTCATTATCACTGGGAGGGTGGAGGAGAGTTCCCTTTGTCGGGATGGAGGTGGCGATGGTAGTGGTAGGAGAGCTGTACAGCGAGGCTGCTGTTCCCCCAGTGCATGACCCAGAGTGATGAAAAAAGGGACTCTGGTCCTCCTAGATGCCCTGTGGGACCTTTAGCAAATCCCATTAAAATCACTGATTAAACTCCCATTAAAATCTCCCCACTGCATTTTCTGGGCTTCAGAGCAACCCCAGCTGAATTCCTTCTTTCATCCTAAAGACAAACACACAATTGTCCCAAAGAGCTCTGTGGCACTCATGTCTCTAGTATAACCTTTAATTTTATTCTGCAGCCTTTGGCCTTGGCTGAACGCTGCTATGCAGGCAGGAAAATTGATCCAGACCACATTTGCACAGTGACGTTATGTGGCGCTCCATGTGGCTCCCCTCAGAAGCTTTCTCCGTTGTCTTCTGTGGAAAAATGGTGTCTGCACGCCCAGCATATAGAAAGAGAGACCAAAAGAAAAATAAGGCTTAGGAGACACAGCAGTCAATGAGCAAATGGGTCTTGCATTGTGAACCTGTTTCCTCTAAAGCAAAGGAGAACATTTCCCACCAAAATGTGCAAATGCCACAGCTACACAGCAGGTAGCAGGTCCAGCATAAAGAGCTCTCTACACCCTTCTCGGTGTGGGGTAAATAAAGCTCTGCTTTAAAAGGTTGCTGGCCTGAATTTTAATGCATTCATTGTGTTTCTTAGATTTGGAAGGAAAAACGGTGGAAAACAAGCTCCTTCGAGCAGATCGTAATACTGTCCCCAGCCCACAAGCCTGCCTGGGAGTAAGCCCTGGGAAGAAGACATTCCCCAGCAGTAGCTCATTGTATTTCAGTGGTTTGAGCTCTGCTGGCAAAGAGAATTTTGCAAGGCTCCTGCTGCCCCAGCATCCTGTAAGGAGTTTGCAGATCTCTGGTGCCTCTTCGGAGGTGTTCAGAACAGGCTGGGAAAGGCAGTTGCATCAGAAATTTGGAAGCTGAAGCCATAAAGCCTGGCAGAGACTTTGCTACTACATGTAAGGGTGGGAAAGCGCTGAGTTATCATGAGGTGCTCTGGTGAGGAAAGGAGAGGAGGCTTGCCAGCAAAATGCAGGCAGTGTGCAAATCTCCTGGGCTGCCCATGTGCAGCCTGTCGGGCAGACAGGGCTGCCCATCACGACAGAGAGGAGCACGGCAGGGTGGGCTCCCAGTAAGAGCTGAACCATCCTGGAGGCCTTCTCCAGTTCCAGGGGAGGTCACTGTACAAGCACTGCAAGATTTGGTGTGAGATTTGTTTGGTTCATGCAGTTCATAATTAATGGTTCATTGGCAGCTGAGTTCTGCGGATAAACTTTATCCTTCCAAAGAAGGACGGATGGAGTTTGGTGCTTTGGGTTCATTTGGCGTAAATCACACATTGGTTCATTATCTCCTCAAACTCTAACACGGAAACTGATGACTTGGACTAACTCCACCCTGGGAGCTTTTGCCTCGACAGCAGTGTTGGTTGGGGTGTGGAGCCTTGGGTTTCTTTGGTGGCATTTCTAGATTGACTAAGAGCTCTGACAGACAAATTCTGTTGAATCCTTTTTTGCAGATGTTGAAGACATCGCTTTCCTTAGGTGCCCATCTCACTGGGCTTCTTGGAGGATGTTTTGTTTTCAAAGATGCTGCTCAAACCATGTGAGAGCTGAGTGTGTGGGGAGGGTTAGATGCTGTGGGTGAAGCTGTGGCACCTTGGGATAGTTTCTCTTTGCCTGTGGACTTGTCTCTCCTTCTGGAGCTGCTGGATAAAGAGAAAGTCCAGGCAACAGAAAACAGTGCAGCTGACAATGAGGGCTTTGCTCTGCTCATGTTTTGTTTTGTTTGTTTCCACTTTACTTTGCGGCTTGTCAAACACTGAAAAACCTGAGTTTTTTTTTTTTTTTAAATATGGCCAGTATTAAGCAGCTCTTGCTCTCTTGCTGTTCCCCACCCCAGAAGCCTGCTGAGTGCAATGGGAAGAGGCAAGAGTAGTAAATAAAGGCCCATGGTCATTTTTCACCTGGTTTAGGCCTGGAGAGCAGTTAGTCTTGCAGGACAGCAGCCTCCCTTTGCTGGCTCCATGGAAGTGCTGCTCCACTTGGGTCACGGACTACCCCTCTGCGGGGGTTACAAAGCCAACATAAGTGGCTAGAAGACTTGACCCTGTACCCGTGAGAGGCAGAGCAAAGAAACTAAGGTGTTTGCTTGCTTCTGTGCAATGATTGGAGATATATTATATGACTCTCCTGGGTGACCTCTGGAAGCAAGGTTTTTTTTTCTTCCCTGCTGATAAAGCATTTTTAGCATGTGCCAAACTTGTGTTCCCTGTGCACCTCCCAAGAAGCCGGTCTTCCCCTTCACTACCATGAAAGTGCTTCTTTTCTCAGACCGCCTCTACCCCTGTGGGCAGCAAATGCTAATACATATGCATGTGTGTGCACACCTGTGTGCACTAGAGGAGTGGTGGAGGGAGCGGAGCGGGCAGTCTGCAGAGCCCTGGTGCTCCCTGACAGGTTCCTGCTCTGCTCAGAAGAGGCTGGTCCAGGGATGCGTTAACTCTGCAGCAGTGCAGAGATGCAACACCCTTGGCAAAGCAAGAGGGGTTGAGCTGCACAACCATGGCTGCTTGACCAAGGACTTGCATGAAGAGTGATTTTTCTGCCCTTGTGTGTTTGCTCTCTGAAGGAGACACTTGGGGCAGCCAGCTCTGGCAACTGGGAGTTGAGGAAAGGTTCTTCTTGGCTCTGATTTTGACTCTGGCTGAGCTCAGGTGGAGGTCTGGGCCTTGGTTAGCCTGTTGCTGAAACAGGAGAGCTGCCACACCAGCTAGAAGGCTTGGTGAAACCTTGCTTTGTGGCCCTCAAAGCCTCTGGCCCAAGATCGCTTTGGGAGCATGCAGTGTATTTAATTCGCAAACCAGAGCAGGGCTCATAGCTCACCGGAGTGGTGGTGCAGGATGAATTCCTTCCAGCCCAGGTGACTGGAACGGCTCTGCTTTTTGTCCTGAAATGCATCTCTAGCTGTGGTTTATCATTTTCCTGCTCTACCCCCATCCAGCTTGTTGGGGTGGGAATTTTGCTTTGTGAACATCTTTGCTGGATGTTTGAGAAAGCTTAAAATGTCAGATTGACCTTTTGAGGTTTTTCTTTTCTTGTTGAAGAAGGTTTCTATACAATTCATGTCATGAATCAATCCAACGGGGTGCAATTTTCTGCACCAGTTAAATAAAAGATCGTTAAACCTAACAAATGTTTCCCAGCTTGCCTGCACTTTCACGCAATGTTCGACTATAAATGTGAACTGTGCTTATAACAACATAAACAATATGCTACTCAAAAGCAGGAGACACTATATACCTCTCCTCATTTTATTTTTTAAGCTGCCTGAGAAATATATACACACATTCCTAATGTGTTTACTTAAGCAGGAAGCAGAGGAATAGTTTGAGATAATGTTTCAGCCTATTGTGAGTTATATGCTCTGCAAAGATTGTTTCCTTTATGCAGTAATTTTTCAAGCGCAGAGAGAAAAAGCTGAAAAATCTTGTCAATTCCTTAATTGTAGAACTGATTCACAAGAATTTCCACTGCATTTCCCTCTCAAAATGTGACATTCGAGACCACTGATAAGGGAAGGACGAGATTAAATGGTCCTAATTCTTTTCATATATTATGGTGACTAATTCCTCTTGCTATCAGCACTCGCTTATGTTCAGCTGCCTGGTTTGTTGCTTATTTCCCCTGGTCATGGGGAGATCTGAGGGGTGATAGGAGTTTGAAGGTCTGGAGAAGGAGGGCATCAATTTAAAGGAGGAAGATGCCTAAATTGTAGCCAAAGCTTATTCTGGATTTGGTCGTAGGGTCATATCCTATACTTATGTTTTTTTTTTCTCTCCCCCCCCCCCCAAATACTTCTCCATTGACATCACCACTGAAGTGGGACATGGGAGCAAATCTTAAATGATGCAAAACTTCAATGCTGGCAGCTGGTGAAGCCCCATCTCTGGTGGGGTGACCAGTGCAAGGCAGAGCTTTACAGATATCATCAGGAGCCTTTCTATAGGCTTGGAAAAGGACTGGATAAGGCTTCCCTAGCTGAGGGAAACTGCCCAGTATTGGGCAAATGACCCTCTCTGCACAAGCCTGCCTGCAAGGGAGAGGGTGAATTGGGAGTTGGTCCACGTGTGTCTGTCCCTGGCCAGAGGGACTGGCTGTTATTGCTATGTCCTCTCAGTGGCTGTGCTCGTGTGCAGTTAGGTTTAGGGAAACCCTTCTCCCATCCGTCTTGCAATGCTCTTGTGTGATGTGCTCCCCGGGCCGGGGGGGGGGGGGAATGTCTCCAAGAGCCTGCTCAGCCCAGGCTTGCTCCTGCCTTTGTGCCGTCCCTGGCATGCAGCAAGGGCCCAAGACGAGGACTTCACGCCAAAAATTCACGGCCTGGCTGACATGGCTGAGGGCAACTCACTGGAGCCAAGTCCTGCCCTCGGCCACGCTTGAGCACCCGCGGTGAATGCGTTCGGTCTCCAGGAGGTCGGTCAGGACAGAAGTATTTGGCCTTTTGTCCGCCGCTCCCCTCGTGAGGCAGCGGGTGGAGGAATCTGCGAAGCCTTCGGGCTTTGCTGGTTCATCGTTGGCCATTGGGTGCTGAAAAGCGAGGAGATAAAGGCAAAGTGTTTAACTTGTGAGGTGATTAGAGGGGATACAAACAGCCTGGCGGGTGCGTATTCTTCCTTCTCTTCACCCGGTGCGTGTCTGGGCTGGCGCCATGGGAACCGGTGGTGACCACCGTCTGTGCCCATGGCAACGGCGCCTCGCGTTGTCCCTTCCCCATCGGCGTGAGGCGAGCGCAACAGGGCTGCTGCGGTGGCTGGAGACCACAGTGAAGGCAAAGACCAGCAGCTTTGCGCTCCTGGTGTCAGGAGTAAATTAAAGCTGGGTAAAGAACGAGGGTGTGCTGGAGGTTTCCCCAGGCTGGGCTCCCGTCTTGAATCAATGGGGACATGCAAAGCTGAGGGGCAGCTTTGTGGGGCGCCCTAAATCTGATGGACAGCTCTCTGATAGGCCGATAAAAGGCAAGGATGTATAAGGAAATAATTGTGATGGGGGCCAGAGTCAAATTAAAGCAGTGGGTTGTTGGTCAGAAGTGAAAAGAAGAGCCCGGCCTGAGAAAAGACATCTGAGAGCAAACAGATGGGATGATTTCTGACCCTCATGCTGGCTTGACCATGAAAGGGAGATGTTTCGGACCTGGTGGGAACTGGGAGGCCAATGGGCTGGGACGGCCTCTGCGGCCTGAACCTGGTCCTCCGCTTGCTGAGTGTGGCTCCTCCTGAAGGCGCCTGCTCCAACCCATCTCTCATCGGCTGGGAAATTCGGTGCTTTCAGCTAGTCCTTCAGCACCCAGCAAGGTCCACAGGATGCAAACGTCAGGGCTGCAGTCAGTGGGGCGATCTCCAAGGAAAGCGTATGGCAGCCTGGTTTGTGACTGGCGGGCCAGCCTCACGGGTCGAGTTCTGTGGGCTCACCACTCCTCTCCTGGCTTACCTAGAACGTGTCTGCTAGCTGCTTTTGCAAGAGTGGACCTGAGCCAGAAGCACTTCATGACACCCCCTGGGCCTCCTCTCCCATCCAGCTGCCATCCTGGTTTGGAAAACTGCTTTATCTCAGTCCCCAGCATGCTGCTGCTCGGGGTGCAAAGTCATTTTGCTTTGCCTTGATGTGGTGCAAATACAGCAACTGGCGCAGTGACCTGGGCTCGGTGCTGCTCTAAGTGCGAGTCCCAGCGGGGGTTGCGCAGCCCGTACACATGCAGCCTCCTAACAAGCAGGATTTGCTGTCAGCATCGGTGTGAGCCGCTGGGCGCAGAGGAAGTGTCCTTTTTCCGGCTGCCCTGTAGACGCTGACCTTGCCGAGGGGACGCGGGCTGGCTTGCGGGAGCCGAGTAACTGACACTGGGTGCACCAAGTGCACAGCCGCTCTCATTAGGGCTGTTTGGTTTTTGCAGTGAACTGTGTGTCACACTGAAAACTGATATGGGAGAGAGGAAAATAGCGTCCTTTCTCCCCACCCTGCGCTCCCTCATGGAAATGAAGGGGCTGCAGATATTTACTTGCAAAGAGATACGGGCAACTTGGTGAAATAAAAAAGGAGCTGTTAAAGAAGTAAAAAGCCCCAAAGAGCGAGAATAAGTAGGGGTTTTATTCTTTTTCTGCTTTGACGAAGCACAGATATGAGTCTAGCAGTAAGGGACATGTCTGTGCTGTGCCTGAAAGACAAGATGGCCCGGCCCGTGCTGCAGCGCGGAGCTGAGCCTGGCCTTGCTGGCAGGTGGACAAGTTGCCTAAATCACTCTGCTGTTAATTGACAGCCTTGTAATCCCATTGAAATTGCTGGTGAATGGACGGAAAAAGTTGGAGCTGTGGTTTGGATAAGTACCCAGATTTCCTGCTCCTTACAGGAATGTTAGAGTTGGCAAAGCTGAGCTGGAAACATCGCGAGAAATGGACCCTCTCCAAAGACTTCTGATGCTCTGCGCCGCTTCTCTGATCACGGCGAGGAAAGTGCAGAGGTTGTGAAAATGAAAACTGCCAATACCTCCGTTTGTTTCTTTCTTCACTTGTAAATGTGCTCAGTCTGAGTTTTATGTGAAGCATCTTTCTGTATCCATGCCAACTTGTGCAGAACAGTGGTACCATGGTAAACTAAAAACAAGATAAAATTAAACATAGGAGTGACCTGCAGCAAGCTGAAATGACTTTGGCTATTGAGCTCACCCCTTTTTTTAATGGCATGTGTGTCCAGCACCTGGCAGAATTGAACAGGGCAGTGGATTCGTGTGTGTATTTATAAACTATATATATATATATTTACACTTGATTTATTCTAGCACCTGACTTGCACCTAGATCCATTGTGTTAATGTACTTGAAGCACACAGTGTCTAATCAACGACAAAGCTCAGTGGAAAATCTATGCATTTGTTCTCTTCATTTTACTTGTTTGGAATTAGTCTAGATCACCCTTTAAAAGACCATTTTGGTTGAATTCTTCTCTCTCCATCCCCTACCTGCTCTCTCCTCCAGGATGGCTGTTTCTGCCTTTGCTTGGAGGTGCTGCTGCCTCGGAAAGGAGCCACAACCAGTGCTGTGATAAACTATATCTTGTGTTTGTTTAGTGCAAAGCATCACACCGTTCCCAGCTGTACTGTTGTTCTTGGCTTGAACATTTCTTGCTGTTTTCTAATTTGAATCCAAGCCCTGGTTCCCAGACTACTGCGAGGGCCTGTTCAGCCCTGGTGCGTGCCAGCCAGACGGGTCCAGCCCTTGGCCCCGGCCCAGTCTTGCAGAGTGGAGCCTTGGTTTTTAAAATGGTCATTGCAGCTCTTTGGTTAGAGTATCAAAGTCCTGGGTGTTTAGGGAGACAGCATGAGGTAGGGCGAGGCAAGGGACTGACGGTCAATATTTCATTATATTACCTTGGTGCTGCAACGAGCATCCTGCACGGGCCCATTGCTTGCCTGTCTGTGCCTGGGACGATGCTGGTAAGATGAGGGCGATAACCCTGATCTGTTGTATGGGAATAAAGCAATGGTGAAGGGGTTATGTCTCAGCAGTGCTAGAACCAGGGTGAAAAAACTCTGTCTCATTTTCCACTGATCTTCAAAAGCTCTTCACTTTCCATGTGTGTATAAACACATATGAAAGCACATAAGTCTTTGCAGCTCTCAAAACAAACTATAAATCCACACCTTGATGTGGAATCAATGCTTAAGTTATGTCAGCTGGATTTTAAACATATTTCTAAGCCTAATAAAGGGAAAAGCTTATAGTAAAAATGTGCTGCCCTCAGCAGGCAGCACCTGCCGGGCTGCGGACTGCTTAGACTAGTTCTGTGCAATAAATCTCTGCATGCGGAGAGGCTCAAGTAAAGAAAACGATTATTTTATTTTAACTCACTGTTTGCAACAGCCCTTGGTATGATTTTCCTAGGGCCCTTTACAGGTGCAGGAGTGAGTGTCTGAGGGAGAGAACTATCGGGAATGGAAAAATGGTACTTGATTTGGCATAGGCAAAGGCAAAACCTGGGACTAAGAGAGGACTGTATTGCTGTAGCAGCTGAGCCAGGCAGGTCTGCCAGTCTGGAGGAGGACTAAGGGTGTTTCTGGCACCTGGTTTTCAAAACTCTGGATTCTTCCATGGAAACATAGTTTCTGCTATTGAGTGTCCCATTCACACTTTATTTTAGTCATTCATTAATGTTTCAGGTGAACCCAGGTTTTCCATAGTAGCTGGCCAGATCAGGTTTTATAAATGCTGCTCCAGATGATTTAGTGTGAAGGAAACTGTGGGCTTTGCCCAAATGAAAGAAAACAGTGTTATATGTTGATGGAATAAACCTGGAAAAAATGATGAGGAGCTGCAGTCACCGCCAGACTCATCAAATCACCTGAAACTCGGAAAAAGCACCAAAAACTTAAGCTCCTTTGAAATCCTGCTAATGTTAAGTTTATGTTGGACGCAGAGCAACTTTCTAGCTGGAAATTAAATTTAGCATATGTGGAGGAATGGGGTAGTCATGGGGTGCAGGTCAGGCATGAGTTTTCTTCTTTATTTTTGAAGAGCTCTGTTTCTGTTCTTAAATTGCTTGTCCTGTGCTAGTTAGAGCAAAGCCCTGGAGACAATCTGCACCTGCTGACACCTATTTATCCTGTGCGATTTACATGTCAAAACTGAATGTAGTCTCTTGTGTGTGTGTTCCCTAGGTTAACTCTAGATTTATGCCAGAAAGATGCATTAAATCCTTTGATATCTTTTGGGTTTCTAGTCAAGATGGTGATGAATCTAGGCATGTAGACTTATTTTTTCATGGTGCAAATTGCTGTCACTCGTCCTGATTAAAACCAAAGAAACTCCAACAAAACTAATCTGAATTTATATGAAATTGGATATTTCCAAGTCCGCTAGTTTAGTTCTGAGGTATACAGGGACAGGAAAAGGACTTAGATCACTTGTATAGGATCTATATAAATCAGCGTTTTGCATTCTTGGGCTTCTGCAGCCACTGCCAGCCTGCAAGCCCCATTTTCACGGCTATGCTGATGTCACTGTTGCTGCACACGCAAGGACATAAGCAAAGGCCACGTTCATTATGAATTCCACCCAGGACTCCAGTGAAAGACCAGCACTTGCCAAGCAGAAGAGGATGAGATCACTGCCCAAATTCTTTACATTCTGTCTTCTGCGAAGGATTCCCAAGCAATGAGAGGAAAACTGTAGCAATAACGAATAAGTGAAAAACTCTAAATGGCTGTGGATCTGATCCCCCCGCCAGTGCAGAACACGGGTAGAATAAGCTGTTAAATTAGGCTGTGCCTTGGTGGAGGCTGCATAAGCCCTGCAGGCAGCTCTGTTGTTCATTAGAGGTGTTTATACAGGGAGCTGCAAAGGCCCTGGCCCCAGCCTGTTAGGGCTCCCGGTGGTATCCATGCTGCAGGCCACATGATGGGGAAGTCTTGGAGCTGCTCTGAAGCTCTGCCATCCACTCTGTGGCTTATTAACCATAAAATAAAGTAATTCTGTGAGTATTGAAACTCCTAGAGCTTGGTTTCCCATTGATTGGTGTCTGGTGGCTCATTGAAGTTTTATTAATTGTGTTAAAACTGTAGCATGAGTTTTTTCCCCCCTTGGACACTAGAAGGTCCAGATAAGTAAATGTTGACTGTGTAGATTCTCTGGGATATGACAGTCCTGACTGAAGTTTCCCCCCACCCCCTCTTCCTCTCTCTCCCCTTGGTTGAAGCATCCCTAACCTCCTTTACCCCTGCCCCTAGGGATTTTTCTGCTGTGTGAAGGATTGATTTCTATGCTAGCACATTTCTTTCACTGGGATCATTAACGGAGCTTTTTCCCTTCTACCCACTTTCCTGCTCTTGCAAAACTTGCAGGAACTTAATATCTCTGTGATCTCTACCCCCTTGTCAAAAGTGGATAACATACTTGAGCACTGGATACAATAAAACATGCACATGCATACTGCATGAGTCTATAAACATTATTTCATTTGGAAAGCAGGATAAAAAAGACCCTAGTAACAAATCAGAAACCATGCAATTAATGAGCAAAGCCAAAGAGCCTTTGTTTTGCTCACGGCTATTCTGTGAGCAAAGGCTGTCTGTATTTGACAATTACGTTATTTGCTGCTGTTTATTCTTTTATTTCTAATATGTGAGACTTCATAGTTTTTTCCATAGATATGAAGACCAAAAGGGACTTTAAATCATCCAGGCTGTTACCTCCGGTACAACACAGGTCAGCAAATTTCAACCCTTATTGAACCCAATAACTTGCATTTGACAAAATTCTCTCTTCCAAAAACCCATCCAGTCTTGATTTAAAGTCAAGAGATGGTAGCTGCCTTGGGAATCTCTAGAAAAATAAGGCTTCTGAAGCTGCCTTAGTGTTTAATTTTATCCTCCGGAGAGGAGAGGAAGAAACCCTAGTTTGTTTTAAAGAACTCAGCAGCTCTAGTTTATGACCTTGTGCCGCTAGTATTATCCTCCAGCGTTTATCAGCCTTCTCCTGATCGGCCTTTGCTCTGGGTGTTTGTTATTCTGGGCACTTAACGTTGTGGGAGATGCCAGGTAAGTAAAAGCATGGTGGGTCTGGAGTATTCAAGAGACAATGACAGGTCTTTCTCCCCCCCCCCCCCCCCCCCCCCTGTTTTTATATGACACAAATGGGCACAGCAAGAGCTATGTGAGCACCTTTGTGCTGGGGCACTTGCACCTCTGTAAGGTCTGCAGGCCCCTCCAGCTCGGTTCCCTTGTTCTTCAGGAAAAGTTTCAGCCCTCTGCCTTGCTCCCTGTCCTTGGGGGACTCTTATCTGCTCAGATCTGAGCTGAGGCCATGACTTCTTTCAGGGAGGTTCCCCAAACAACTGCCAGATGGCAATTGCATTCAGTTCCTCCAGTTGGGCTGGCTTTGAACCACTGACAACAGGGTAATAACTGCATATTGCTATTCTTTAAACCAGCCAAATTCTGAGTTGGACTTTCTTCCTTCCTTGTCCAAATGTTTGAATAAGTGAAGCCAAGTTTTCTGTTTTTGTGAAATAATATTGCCTTGATTCATTTAGATGTTAAATAAACATGTAAAATAAACGGACTGTGAAGTAGGGCTGAATGCGAAGCTGAATTCCCATGATCCTTGGCTTCCAAGGATCGGGTCTCCTGACCTCCTCTGTGGCAGGGCAGGATGCCGCTGGTTCTCTGCGCCTTTCAAAGACAGATATGCTGTTGTCGGTTTTCCAGTTCCATGATTTTACAGGGAGGAGGGTTCAGGACAAGTGAGACTGAGAAAGACCTCCAGGGAGCATTCAGCTCCTCCTGAAGCCAAAGGTGCTGTGTCATTCGTGATGGTGACCACCATGTTCTTACAGAGGGGGTTCCTCACTGTCCTTGCAGTGGGAATGCCTTTCTTAACAGCTATCCTGAACCTCCCTTGCTGCAACCTTCGCTACTACTGCTTGCCCATTCTGGAGTAAACCCTTGGTCTCTTGTCACAGCTCTCTCTTATATGCTTGAACATTGTTATCATGTTTCCCCTTGGTCCCCTCTCTCTCAAAAGCCAGAAAATCCAGTGATTAGTCACTTTTCTTGGGATGTGCAGCAGTTAAATAAATGAAGGTTTGGAAAACTCTCTCTTGACTCTACCCCAGACCTGCCACAGCGACCTTGGGCAAGTTCTTCCACCTTGGTTTGGCCCTTTCAGTTTTGTCTGCTTGTCAATGCTCATGTTTTCTGGGATTCCTTCTCTCTGGGTGCAGGTCCCTGCTTTCCAAGTGGGACACTTCATATTGGAATACATGATTAAAAATAGTGGGTTTTGTTGTTTTGGCGCCACTTTCACCTCTCCCTGGACTCTTGTTCCCCTTAAGTAAACAAACGCCCCAAAGATTAATGAGATGGAGCCGACAGTGAAACAAAGCAATCTCCTTCCTGCATCTCTGCCTGCCCTCTGTTGGGGCTGTGCGTGATGGTGGTGTTCTCCTTCTCCTCCTTGGAGTAAGGTTCATGTCTCCATATGCTTCCCAAAGCCTTGGGCTGTGAGGGTGCTTTAGAAATAAATCATTCTATCACCCAATTGCTGTAGTGTTTAATTGCTCCTTACCTGATGGAGATGTTGGGAAACAAACAGGAGGGATTCCAGCAATTCCTCCTGGTGTCTGGCTGTTTGAACCACATTGTATGCCTTGTGCTTCAGTCCTTCTACCACCCTCCCAACATTTGTCTGTGTCTCTTACTTCCAGTCTAGTATTGCTCCCTACTAAACACTGGGTTCTGCTGATGTTTAGGTCCATTAATACTTATAAATAGGAATGGTAACTGCAAAACAGGAGGGAATGGTGTGCACTTGCTGAGTGCTACAGTTTTGAAGAAAAAAGCTGGAACTAATGGACATTTCCCCCTTCCCCCCAAGCATATAGGAATTTCAAGCTATCAAGTAGGAATATATTCAAGTATGTGAATGGCTAAATATATTTTAGCTCTGATAAATGAGCAGCATGAAACATGAATCTCTACCTTCCCCTATGCTGTCCATGCATCATGTTCTCTTGCAGCTGACTGTGCTCTAGGGAATGGGCAAGTGTAGGCATGTTTAATTTCGTGACCTCACACAAACCAATTACTCCATTTACAAGCAGCATTATGGTGTGCTGAGTCAAAAGCCAGTTTTACAGCATTTTGACACCAGGAATTAATGTTTCGTTGTTTTTTTTTTCTTTTCTTCCCCCTCCCTCTCCCCCCTCTCCAGAAAGGAACTGTCATTCATCCTTTCCGTTCTCTAAAGCTATTAGATGCATCTGTCCTGCCTTTCCTGATGTACCTCCATGAACTCCTCTGCAGGTTTAGGCTGGTATATACTGAGAGAACTTGCGTTAGACTTCTTTCTCATCAGTTTAGTAATGAATAAAGTTTCCTTCTTTTAAAGAGAAAGGCTGGTGTTGTCATAGGAACGTGAGGGTGTTATGTCTCTAATCCTCCTGGAATTCCAGGAGCACCCAACACTCTGAGGTGCCTTTCAAAGTCCCAGGTACCGAGTCTAGTGTTTGCTGAGGCACTGGAAAGTTCAGAGGATTATCCAAGGTTTATCCAAATGCATTAGAAATTCTTGGTCTTGATTGAGCTCTGGAAACTTCTCATGACTTGCGTCTAATTTTGTGATTTCTACCACTCTTAGGTTTTGCTAGAGTGGAGGCATGAGGAGAACAGATTCTCTTGTGGTATAACAACTTCAGGTACATGCCAAAGCCAACAAAATGCAGCATGTGCAAAACGGCTTAAATAAAGCATGGCAAAAAAAGTGTTAGCTCGATGTTTTCAAACCTCAGGAAAGGGTTGGCTTGAGCCTGGCTGGCTCAGCTTTGCGCTGGTTGCTTCATCTGCTGAATCTAAGACCATATGGCTCTGCTGATGCCAGGAACCAAACCCTGATCTTGGAGTGTGGTTGCCACTAGTGGTAGTGGGGCCTGCTAAGCTGTGCTGAGAACCTCCTGTTTCTCCTGCGAGGGAGGGACAGGAGATTGCTTGAATTTTGTCCAATTCATAAGGTCAGATCCAAACTTGGAGTTTGTTTAGCTTGGGTGTTTCTGCTTCCAACCTTCTATCAAAGCAGCAGAAGTGGGGCTGGGTTCCTCCTCAGAGCACACAAAGTGATTATGCACTAGCTCACTGGGTTATTTCAACCCACTGGTTTGCTGCTGTGAAGGCCGGGGAGCCTACACACCAGACCACACTTGCTTTGGCCAAATGGGACAGCTATCAGAGCAACCTCAGTTTTCCAAAAGCCCCAGCTGTTTCTGTAACTGTGTGAGGAATGTGTGCTGACAATAATTTGATCTAATTATCATCCTTCAGTCTATGGTTGTCATTCCAGCGTTTTGGCTTACTTGTGCCATTCCCTGCATGTTTGGAGTGACCGTAGGACAGGTTGCAATAGGAAGGTGAACGCAGAAGGACTTTCCCTGGTCCAGCAAATCTTGTCAAACCCTAGGGCAGGCCGAGGAAAACTGCTTCCTTCCTGCATGCTCGCCATATTAGAGGTAGCTCATTAACCCATTAGCCCTCTGATTTCGCTGGGAGCTGCAGAGCTGTCACTTCCTCCCCTCCCCTGTGAGGTAGGAGAAATTCATGCGGAGTTAAGCGTGTGCAGCTGAGAGGATGCCAGTTGCTGGAGGTGGGGACTGAACTGTTATCTTTGCTAACTGAGAGTTATTTTTGACTCTGTCCTGCAATTTGATTCTCCTTCCTATTCGATGGTGGGAGGGGGGTTGGGGGTTATGTAACTGTTCTTGTTCAGTTCCATTTTGGGCGATGGCGAATCTGTTTGTTCCTGGCCTGGAATGAATAGAGGCCCCTAAACAAACAGGAGGGTGAAGCAAAGGAGGGACTGTCCGTTTGGAACAGCCAGCTTCCAGGGGCCATGGGACATGCTGTATTTTCTTATTGCTTTCTGTTTGGAGACTCCAAGAGCCTTTCCACCCATACAACACCTGTCTGAAGGAAGCTAATATTACCATAGCCAGCTCATGGAGAGGGGACGTGAGGCATAAAAAGATGAGGAAGCTTTGAATGCAAGACCAAATGTCCATGTAGGAAAGGGAAGGGGAGAAGGCAACCATGTTTGGCAGTGAAGAATGACATGGTGGTAAGGGACATGCTATCTTTAGGAAGGCAAAGTACCTATTAAAGTCAGTAGGAGTCTTTCTTGGGTCTGGGACTACTGAGTTTGGCCCCATAAATATTCATATTGTTGGTTTTGTGGTTTCAACCATGGTCCCTTCTTAAAATAAAAACTTTCTTAAAACAAACAAGAACTCCCTCTCCACAGGCGCCCTGCTCCCTGTCTTGCCTCTTCAAGTGCAGTGAAAGGCTTTCAGTCTTGGCCTGGGCCCTCCCCCCTGCTGCTGTACAGCACAACTCCCCTGTCAGCAGCACATTGTTCTCATTGACTTTTATTATTTCATGGGCTAAATTACTATGTGCTTTGATCTCCTGTTGGCCCCTTTGTTCAGAAAGGGGGGAAAAGTTGACTTCTTTTGCATGTGCCTCACTCTTGCAGAAAGGTCAGGTTATGAAAGGAGATAACATGCCAGGGAGGGACTAGGAGGTTTTGGAAGTCTTAGGTAGAGAAAACACTCTAGATATATCAAGGCAGAGTCTTGAAGAGGCTAGCTGCCAAATGGCTTTTATCCAGCTCTAGGACACCGTACCACCTGTCCCTGTGGGTGGGCTGTCAAGCTTGGTGCTGGTGTGTGTTCTGTGTGCTTAGCAGAGAAGGGAAATAGGACTTGGAAAGAGTCAGGGTTATAAAGTTTGGGTGGGGATGGACCTCATAGTCCCCAGGGTGAGAATTGTCCTGTCTAACCCTGCCCCAAACAGAGACTTGTGCTGTGGCACATGCTGAGTCCAGGCCAAGGGCTGCTTGTGGGGGCAGTCTGGCAGCAGCTCTTGCTTTGCTCTGGCAGGCCCTTTTGAGTCCTGCTCTTACTGTACGTGCCTGCTTTCTCCAAGTCCTATATTCAGTGGTGGTTGTTCATGGTTCTCAACAGGCAGGTGCCATGTCCTGCCTCTTCCACGTGCGGTGGTGCTGGGCTTGATGCTGGCACATCTGCTGTTGCTGTCTTGCTTTGTGCAAGAACATAACTTGGAAAGACTTCTCTGAAGTGATCGTTGATAAAGTCATAGTAGGGGTAGATCCCACTGTTCCCGGTGAAGGAACTAGCTCCTTGATTATTTTTGTTGTCAGCTGAGTTAGCTTAAGGCTGAAGGGACTGGCCAGGACAGGGCAGAACTAGCACAGGAAGAGGGTGGGGAGAAGCACCTCATTTCCACACTAGCCTCACACAGAAGTCGTTAGATTCATATCGCCCTTGGGTGTTAACTTCTGCGTGCAACAATGGAGCTTCTGGGGTCATGGAGAGCTGAGTGTGCTTCCAGATGGGAGTTGTCTGAGTATATGAAAGGAGGCGCAAGCGGTCTGCGTTTATGTACAGTGAACATTGTTCTTGGAACTGGTGAAATTCACACATGGTGTGTATTGCCAAGGGCTCCACTGGGATAGCTCCCAAAATGCAGAACTTACAATGTTATTGCAGTTCCAAAACTGTTGCTTTGGTGGGCAGTGCAGCTGGGGAGAGGTGTTGCTCTGGGCTTTGGAAGAATGGCTTTGGGCTCTGCTGAGAGCCCCAAGGTCTCCTGGAGAAAGGAGAGGAAAGATGTACCCTGAGGGACATATTTCTACAATCACAGAGACTTCCTCTGACCCCACCGTGTTCATCAGCAGGCGAGGATGGTTTGAGCCAGTGAAAATAACTCCATTACTGCATGTGATGTTAATGACCCCCCAAGAGGCTCAGCACCACTCAACACCCTTTTAATCTCCTGGCGTCAAGACAGGAACAGAAGAGCTTGGAGAAAGCACTGTACATTATCACATTGTAGAATGGTTCCTCAAAATCTGGGGTCCTTAAAGGCATTTAAGCCTTGCCTGTACTGTTCCAAAAGAGATTTTTTTAACCCCAAGCTAACTAGTAGGTCAGCATCATAATGCACTCCCAAGTAAACTAAAGGTGTCCTGCTTCTTCTCTAGTTTTTAACTCAGAAGAGTGTGTGTACTTCAGTTATTTCAAAGTTTACACCACCTTTTTTCCAGTGATTGTATGGTTCACCTTACACGGAAATGATAGTGAGATGAAAGAACGTGGCATATTTGATATGATTTGTCTTCCTTTATTTTAGGAATCCAAAGACAATATAGTAGCCAAACCTTGTGAACAACTCCGTAATGACAGACCCCTATAAACCAACTTTGACGAACAGGACAGTTTTTGTATCTTCTTTATTCAAGGACAGGAGTTAAAATGATTCTGGACACAGCAGGTTTTCTTTGCAGGTCTGACCTCCAGAAGAACTAAAATATCTTTATAAAACCTAGATTTCTGTAGCCCTTCTGAAGGGGGAAGAATTGTTGAGGTGTGCTACACAATGTCCTGTTCATTCTACAGCTCTCCAAGCAGAACCTGTGGACTTGTTCACAGGACTCTTCTCCATGTGAAGTTTCGACCACCCAGAAAGGAGAGATTCTGGGAGTAGAGGCATGAATTGCTGTATACGATCACTCCTAAGTAAGGTCAGTTAGCAAGCCAACTGAGATCTCATCACTTCTTCATTCATCTCAAAGGAAATCACAAAATGTTGAAGGTGGGAGAGGGACTTTCCCGCCTGGAGAACTAAGACAACTTGAATACATGTCCATTACCTAAAGAAATACCTTTTAAAAGGATGCTTTAGTCTTGCCACACCTTAGCTATTGACTGGCCTCTCAGTTTTCTTCCCACATTGCGATTTTTTTCTTAGTCACTCAGTAGAGTGACTTACTTTCCAATACCTGTACGACCAGTGTAGCCCCTGGAGAAGGTGGAATGCTGCTGGCTTGCATTATGATTTTCAGATTGATAACAACCAAGGACTTGCAGTAGGATTGCGGTCCTGTTTGGCTGCATGTTTTAGAAAGTACAGTTCAACTTGGTCCTACTTATAAGCTGATGTTCTGATTTAGCAAAGCTTTCAGAGAACGCCTGTGTCCCGCTGAAATCGGTGAAACTTGATTCTCTTTGAAGTTAAAGCATAAATTTTAACTTCAACCACCTACTCACTGAGTAGGGATGTAAGAAAACAAGAATACTTTTAATGAGTGTTTTCCTATGATCCAAATTGGTCTTCTGCTTTTGTGCGTTCCTAGCGTAGCCAGTGCGACTGTACTTGTGAAAGGGGAAGAGCCACGTTCCCTGTGTAGGGCAGTAACTATTTCCTACATGTCTGAGCACCTTTTTATGCAAAAGACCTGATCTTGGCCTCCAGCATCGGATTTAGGATAATGTGATACCTTCCTGTGTTAACCTTCTTGAAAAATGCTCAGTGGAAAACCATTTATCTTCTCTTTTTTGATTTTTGTGCTCTTACTCTCTTCTTGAGGAGACTGCTAACGGCTGTTCTCAGTGTTGTGCTGTTGAAGTGTCTGACAAAGGAAGTAACACTGATGTTAATGTTAACCCTCCAACAATATAAAAATAGCAGGGGTGGAATGCTGTCCCTGAGAGCAACTCTCATCCCATTTAGTGCACCCTGATTGCTGGGATAAGAAGCATAATCATAAAACTAAATAAAAGGATGTTTTCCTGGACTTTGGAAGCTTTGGCCTTAGAGAAGAATGCTCTATTTATAACAGCAGAACTGTATATTTTTAAATCCTAAAGACACACGTGTGGTGAGGAGTCAGAGATGTTCTTTGACTCTGACTTCTTTTTTGACCTCTGCTAGATTAGTGAAAATGTAATGTGCAACATGACCCCAAGAATCAAAAGTCTCTTTTTATTAAAAACTTCGGAAATGACCTCACTAGGGAGTTTAAGCTGATGAATGCACAGATAAAGAAATCCTCTATTGAAGCTCCTTTTGAGAATTAATGCACAGAACAGATGAGAATGTGGAATTATTTGGGACAAAACTCATTCATTAAGCCATGCAGCTAGAGAGCTAAAAAGAAATGAGTAATAAGCGAAGGATTTTAAAATGTGAATAGTGAGTGTTAGGCCAGTATCCTTCAGGCTTAGGACTGTTGAGCAAAGTGTTTCAGCACATGCTTAAGTGAATGCTTAAGCATTTTCATAGTTTCCCCAAATTTAGGTCCAAGAAGCAACTCTACTGGTCATGCAATCATATCTCCTTCTAATGCTGGCCAAAGAATTTCACCTCCTGGTTTCTGCATCTCTGATTTGAGCTTCAGCATTTATATTAGAGAGACCCAGTTTGGGCTGTTGGAGATGATGTCATCAATAACTTCCCAATTTTGTGCAGCGGGGTCACACCACCTAAAAAGCATTACTAAAAATCACTGTTTTGTTTCCCCCCACCCCAAAACGCTTCCTCCTGCATTCATTGCTCTGCACTTTGAATTGCTTGGTGGTGTAGGGGCGTTGCTGCCTCTCTGGTTTTCTCCTGCAGCTATACCTGACTTAATTATGATTCTGATGCCAGCGACCAGGTGGACAAACCTCACAGCAGAGGAGGAACAGGATTTTTCTTGGCTCTGCTGTGACCGCACGTCTGTTACCACCGACAGATTTAGCTGTGAACCAGTGAGCTCATGGCACCTGGGTTTGTTGCAAGGAAACCAAGTGCCAACGCAGGAGGGCTGAGCGATGTTTGTGAGAAGGCAAAGCAGATCTGCAAAAACAAACACTAGTTTGTGACTGCTTACTGGAATCAAAATAGTGAGTCACTGTGATGAGACAGTAAACAGGTTTAAGGCAAGTGCTGCTACTTTGGAGCTTTTAAAGCTTCACAGGGACCACGAGCTGAAATTCGCTGCATTCAGAAATGCAATATAATACTCTGCACTATGGTATGTAAGTTTTGGTCATCTTGTCTTAAAGGGAATAGGGAACATAACTGTAGGAAAAAATTGTGCATGAGTTGTATTCTTGCTTTTCCACTCAAACCAGAAGTTTCTTGCAGTGTCAGCGATTCTAAATGTGAAAGAGTATTTAATTGCACAGCAGACTTTCAAGCATTTAAAAATGAAAACAATTAGAGCGCAGGTTGCCCAAGGCTCACTCTACTGCTGTCTGCTCTAAACCATGTAAAAATGAAGAATTTGCACTGTGTGTTAGCCGCCTTTTCTAAGATGCTGTACTACCTGTGGCAGTGCATCCTCCTCTGCAGTAATAGAGTATGGGGAACGCGGGAGCTATCTGGCCTTGGCTCCCGCTGAGCTCCTGTGGGCATTTGCACTGCAGCTGTTTGCCTTAAAAAAAAAAATGCCGGAATGGTACTATTCAACATGAAAACTTGGCAGTAGGGCATACCACCCACTTTGAGTGCCGGATGTGCACTGCTTACAGCCCTCTGAAGCTTTTAAGTTAGGGGCTGGGATTTAAGTGCTTAGGAGGCCTTGCGCTGAACCTCTACTTAAATGAGAGTTTCGCCGAAACCAAAAGGGAAGAGCACGAGGCAGCTCAACTGCACCATGTCTTCCTGTCAGGATGTGCTTTTTAGACTAAATTACCTAGGGCATTATGGGACAGACAGTAATCCTGGCAAGGGAACCTGAGTTTTATAAACCAAGGGCATGGTGCAAAACAGTTGCCAAGTGTCTTATCTCTACTTATTATCTCCCTAATATACATCATCTGATTCACTGCCAGCATTTACTTCCGTCTCTCCATCTCGCTACACCCCCCCCTTTCCTGCTTGCGCGGAAGATAAAATGTGTTGTTATAACTGCAAATGGGGCCCGTGGGACTGCTCCCGAAACCTTGGCAGCAAATCGCCCTTCATCTCTGCAGATTGCCTTTGACGTCTCTGGAGTTGGTTTGAAATAGGAAATAAATAAATAAAAATCTATGCATAAAAGCCACTGTGCAAATCCAAAACCCCTATTAACCATTTTATGCCTGACACATGGCTTAGAGACAAAAAAAATCCGTGTTTCCGGAGCATGCTTTTATGGTTTCCTGTCCACACTTGCTCTAAGCTCTGGAGGCTCATGTTAACCCAAAAGACAAACCTCCGTTTATGTCAGTCAGTCCCAAATTTTGTTTCCTGTACAGGTCGTACTAGCAGAAGTCCTGGGGGGGTTTTCACCTTCCTCTGTAGCATCCAGCACAGCTGGCCTGGAGCCTTTGGACATACCTTGTCCCATCATTTCCTGGTTTTTAGGGGTGTGCCGGTGTATGATAAGTAAATGCCTTGGCTTTAATGTTTCGTGTAGTGCTCAATGCCAGATCAGGTCTGTCCGGGGAGCTATGCATAGAAAGAGTGAGTTTTAAGGTCCCGGCTGGGTTTAAAGTAGAGGTTGCATTGGCAAACTAAGGGACCACTCTGGTTATCACAGAAGGAAATCTTGAAGCACACAAACAGTTTTCCTGGTGAAAACCTAGCAAGAAAATGGTGTGTGGTTTGATTTAGGTCTCTCTAAGCTCCCCAGAGATGCTCTCCAGCATCCAGCCCCATGTGGGTGGCAGCCATGACTGGTCCCTGCTGTGGAGGAGCAGCCGGCAGCTTGCGGGGCTGGCATAACGCAGTGGGAATCCTGCCCCGTCCATGCGTGTTAGTGATGACTCAGGGGTCTAGTTGGGGGACACGTGAAAAGATGTGAATTGCTGAATGCAAAAAGGCCGTGATCCTTCTGAGCTGAATGAGCATCCGCAGCTGAGAAAGGCAACATTGTGATGGTGCACAGAGCTGAAATGCTCTGTCTGGGGAGAGGCTGGAGGGAGACAGTTGGTGACCCAAATCCAATGTTATCAACGGCTTTGTGTTCCCTTGCTCTTCTCGCAGCATCCAGCATCGCCACTGAAAGCTGTCAAGTGACAGGTGAACTGAGGAGTGACAGGCGAGGAGGTCTGTCCTGTCCATCCCCTATTGCTTTGCTTTATTGGGTCCTTTCCAGGTCTCCTGAAACTCTGGAGGGGTGCAGAAACAAAAAATACAAAGTTGTTGTTAAAAGACATGGTCTTGTTCCTGGCGGGTAGATGCGGGACTGCCTAGTCTGCGTTCATACAGGGGGTCAGACTAGATCGAAGTGGTCCCTTCTGGCTTCAAAGTTTCTAGCTTTATGAACTCCTCACAGCATGCGCTGCAGAGCCTGTCTCTACTCGATAACAGGCCTTTATGAAAGCCTCATAAATCAAACCTGAAATCTGGCAGGTTTAATAATAAATCCCAAACTTGTGCCAGGTCTGTGAACTTTTCAGTTTAACTGAGGTGCTCCTAGAGTGAACCTGAGGAGATTGATGGTTGCAGGAGGAAAACAGGCAGAACTTGTCAGTTTTGACCCCAAATCAAGGAAAATGTTGTGGTTTTGGCTAAGTGGGGCTTTGTGGTTTTTGTTAACCTGAGGCTCAAAGCAAATGTATTTGTGAGAGGGAGAAAGAAGAAGAAGAAAAAAAAAGAGCATGAATTTAAATGGGAATGCTTTTTTGTTGTGTTTCTCACTGCTCTCACTTGGAAGAGGGTAATGCAAGGAAGTGATGGTTTATCTCTGCATCAGGAGGGTAAATAACACTATGGAAAGTCTTATTTTGCTTCTGTAAAGTTCACACGCTGCAGTTCCAACCCCCACGTAACCCAATGGCTGGTCCTTTTGAATCACCTTTGCTTCCCTCTCCCAGAATCCCTTTGTGCCCAGCTAAACAGGAGTGATGAATTCATCGCCGTGAGTTCAGATGAGGGTTAGTGAGAATAAACCTCCTTGGTAGTTCTGGGCTCCTTTTGTGAAGGAGCACAAATTTCCTTCTTGGAGAATGTGAACGCTGTCCAATACAAGGGTCTCCATGCTCGTCTGCAGTCCCAGCAGAAGTGCACCCCCTTGCTTTTACCCCACTGCTAACTCCGCTGCCGAGCAGGCAGCGCAATCCTTCTCCCGAGTTAACCGTGAGAGCCTTGCAGCATCCCCTGCAAGGTGCAAGCTGGGGGAAAAGACTGCAAATGGATAGTCACAGGGACTGTATGTTTGCTCATAGCCTTGGCCGGGGTGGGGGTGGTCTGATGGTACAGTGCTGTTTTGCAGGCGTTAGGGGTGGATATGCCAAGGTGGATTGCTGCCCAAGACTTGTAAGGTTATTCGGAGCTAGTGATTTTGAAGATCTGGGTTCCTGGGTGAGATTTCAAGTCAGGCAGGTGCTCAATGGTAGTTTCAAAAGCTCCAAGGCTCCACATTTTGTGATATTTTTAACAAGTTATGAGGTGCTTCTGGTGAAACTTTCACTAGGCATCACTGTCTGCATTTCTTAGATGCTTTATGCCTTTAAGAGTTATTGACATTAGTGCTCATTAGCTTTTTTAATTGCTCTTGCTCACAGGACACATCTGCATGTTTAAGTAAGTGCAGAATACAGACACGAGCAAAATGTGCAAGGAAGTCCTTGGAATATAGGTCGGGGCAGAGGCGGCTAAAGGCTGAGGATGGAAACTTCCTGCTGGGGGGACAATAGCATGATTGATGCACCCAGAGAGCTGATTTAATCCAGTTGAATTATTTCATCATGAGGCACAGCACTGCGATAAAGAGGCTTCCTCCTCTCTGGATTGATGCAGGGAGGCAGCCAGATAACAGGATTAATGATCTGAGACTGTGGTTCAGGTTTCGTCCCCAGTCACAGTCTGAAGCTGATGTGACCCTGCTGACTTTGTTGCAGTTATTCCAGAAGGACAGTGGTTTAATGAAGGTGCAATGGGGCCTCCTGATCCTGAGGAGACTGGCTTTCTGGGCATGATTAATTTTTCCAAGTCAAACAGTTCTTTTGGGCCAGTGAACAAGTCTTTGTTCAGTGCTGGCAGGGCTGTGTTGGGAGGAGGAGACTTCTCTGCTCCTGGCTAGACCCCTTGGGGCCTGAAGTGGTCCCACGCGTCTCAAATTAGGATGTCGATTACAGGCAACGAGACGTTCATCCTGTGTTGCATTAGTTATGTTCAACCTGCTGCTTTCAGACCAGGAATGTTTGTTAGTGTTGGAGCTGTGCAACTGGGGCTGCATCCTTAATATTTAGGATTTTCATTGTGATCAGCTGTGATTTTTTAACTTGTAAATATTTCAATAAGAGGGGAAAAGAAGAAAAGGGGGGTGAAAATTTGTTTTCAGCTGGATTAGTTTCCTGATCCAGTTCACTGTACGGCTGCATGAACAGTAGGGCTGGTGCAAGGTTGGAGCTGGAGCATGTGGATAGGGGCAGACGGTGGGGAAGGGACTGCTCCCTTCCAGCACCAGGCCTCATTAATGCTGAACTAAAGTGTCTGTGTGACAATAACCAGTGAGTTCCCACTGCACAGAAGTGCTCAGGAGGGTTCCCGAAAAAATCAGCTGAATTCCCAGTTGTCCTCGTCTCTCTGAGCCTTCTCCATCTGGAAGGACCCAAGCAGTGCAAACTCGCCTTTCCCAGCAATGGGAGATGAGCCACGGATAGTGGGCTCAAGGCCTAAAATATGCATGTGAATGTAGATTGTGAACACCTCCAATGCACAGGCTGCTTGGATCCGTGGCTCTAGTGCTGGCCTCCTTTCATGATGATCAGAAAGGGGTGGAAAATATTTATCCTAACAGATTGTGAGCAGCTGTTTTAATGAGGCATTTATGTACTAGGCAACTTTAAATTGCCCCAAAATGGGACACGTGTTTTATAAATACACCGTTATGAAGAATTGGGGAGTAAGAGATTCTGGATCCAGAAGGCTAATCCTCCTACACTTATTTATTTTAATAAAGAGTTTATATGTTGGAAAGCAACAGTGTAGAAAATAATAGTGTGGGGCTTTCCAGATTGCAACCACGCTTCAAAACTGGAGCACTGGAAAATTAACCTCTCTGGATCCAGCACGTACTATTTATCTCTTGATTCTGCACACCAGCCTGTTTAAAAATGTTTCCAGCCCACTTCGAGCAAGAAAATACTGATCAGGTATGGAGCCTTTCACCTATGAAGATGGTGTTTAGAAGATGGATTTGTTGTGGTTTTGGATCCAATCCAAGCTTTGAAATATTTTCATTTCTCTGCTTTCTTAGCAGCTGATTAAAGGCAAGGAGCCTGATTCATGAAGTCCTGTCCTGTGCCAAATCCTGAAGTGCATTTCTTAGACAAGACTGTCAACTGCTTGATGCTGGTGGGAGTCTGGAGGAGAGCAAATTGCGCAAGGGTTTTGGGGGCTGGTATCTTCACTTATCTGCATGCCAGCCCTGCGCTGGGTTGAAATTCAAAATGCGATTTTGGAAAGACTTCCTCCCTCCAGTAGCACCATCTTCTCCAGATCTTAAGAAACACTTTCATTCATAAAAAATAGTGGTAGGGGTGTAGGTAAAACACGTGCAAACACATGTGCCCATACATGCACTTGCTCTGCCAATTAATACTGGAGGTCCTGCCCAGAAAGTTGCTGAGAGCTAAACTTTGCTTATTTATTCAAATAGCATGTGGCCCTGCTGATCTGGGGAGGGTTGTCATGGTTATCCTGCACTGGCTGATGTCATCTCCTTTTCTGTAGAAATAGGCGCTTTTCAGCTGACCAGTTCTGGGTAAAGCTGTTTAAAATGCAAAGGCAGTCTGAGCAGCTTGCTAGGGTCTCTGCTCTCAGGGGGACATAGAAAGGTTGTGAATCAGATGGCACTGCTGACTTGTGAGGGAATTGATGGGGGAATGAGGATGAACATGCTTGGACGGGGCAGATGCCTGAGGTATTGCGGGTAAACAGTGGTGGCGCTGATGGAGCAGCCGAGACTGGGATCGCTGGGGGAGTGAATTGAGGCTGCTGAATAGACGGAAGGAGAAAGGTGGTCAGAAACGTACAAAAGCATGGAAAAATGAACCGCTAAGTTGTTTGCCTTGTGACTTAGGTATTTGAAGCCAGGATAAGGGTGCTGAGTGATAAATGGCTTTGGGATGTTAGATGTCAGATCTGAGGATCTGTGGCTGGCATCTCTCTGTCCAGTGTTTAAGCTATGCGTGAATAATGGCTTTTGTTGGTAAGGGACAAACCTTGTCTACGAGCAGCTCCTGACACCCTCTTCACGTTAAGCCATGCCGTAATCAGGGAGCCGCGCTGCTCATGGGGCAACTGCCCGAGAGATAAGGCGGCCCGCGGAGGTAGGCTCCAGGAATGCAGCCCACCTGCGAGACTGGCCTTGCTTCCTGGCACACAAAACCCTGCAGACACCAAAAGCTCATGGTGGGATTTGGGAAATGGTGTGAACAGAAATATAAAAACTCACTTTTGGGGATAGGATGAAGGTGGTGGGGAATATAAACTCAAATTCCTCAAAGGCACTATGCTAAAAAGCACGTTAGAGTATACTCTAGAGCCTGCTCCTTGTTCAGGAACAGGATAAAGCAGACAAACTGTGGCAGAAACCAAGTTTGGCAGTTCCTAGATTATTTTAACAACCTTCTTTCCCTTGATGTCCATATGTAGGCATGGAAACACATGTGAAGAAGAGGTTCAGAGCTGGAGCAATACAGCCAAGAAGGTTCCTGCTGAATTCTCTGATGTCTGGTGTTGGCTGAGTCCATGCTGCAATTTGGGGTGTTGGAGAGGCTCTAAAAACTGCAGAACCGAAAGGAGCCGAATGTGCTTCTGATGGCTCTTCCTTTATTAAATGTGGTTGAAATGGGCCTTGAGAGTCAACATGAGAGGGGAGGTGGAGAGGGATGGGACAAATGACTAGGCAGTGCTGCTGCATATGACTCATTTTCTTAGGAATCCTCGCTATAAAAATAACAGTCCTACTCATCATTTTAGAAATGTTTTTGCGTTCACTTAAATATGGGATGTGAATGTAAAGTGTTGACCAAAAGAGCATGAAAACTTCATTAATCTGGATGAAAACACTTGAAATGAAAATCTGTACTCTCAGTCACAGCACTGTAAATCAATCACTCTGTTTCACAGCAATGTAAATGGGGGAAGAACATGCAGGTTTTCTTTTGTTAGAGCTGGAGACTTATGTGCTAACTTATTTTTTCAGACTGGCAAGCAGGATTCTTTTTTTTTCTGGTTTTAAAAGCAAAAAAACCCCAAATAAGATCCAGTCCCTGGAGGAAACATGATCAGAGATGTGCTGACTTATACACACACTCCAGGTCTATTGATCTTCCCCATCCCCTCTGTCCTCTCTGTCTGGAGGTTATAGAAACAGTGTCTGTCAGCAAAAGCCCTGCTTTCTGTGCTCTTTATTAAATTCTCTGACAGAAGCGAGTCTTTGCTTCCTTTTCGGGGTCCCAAGACCCACAATGAACTTAAACTTGAGAAAGTGCTTCCCGTTTGTACACAAAGTCTTGAGCATTTTTAAAATAAAATATCGGGACTCTTACAGTCACTCAAAGATTGAACAACTGTAACAAGAAAGGCAGAAAATGTCCATGTAGGTATCACATCTGTTTTCTTGTAGAAGCTCAGACTGCAGCCTGTTGCCTGTCACCCTTGGTTGTATGACAGTGTATGAGAGAAAAGAAGCATCATTTCAGCTACTGGGTAGGCAAATATTGAGGAAACTTTATCCTACTGGGACAAATCATGTGAGAAGCTAAACTTCTCTGGCTTTCTTTGCCCCCAAAGCCAAAGGTTGTCTCAGCATCACTCCAAGGCCTCTTGCCTCCCAAATCCCAACCCTGTGTCAGTGGAGTCTGCAGGAATTTGCCGCAGCTCACTCTGCAGTCCTCTGAATTTCCACAGGGAAGGTGGGAATGTCATCCAGGGAATTTTAAGTCACAAAAGAGCAAACTTTCAATCTCCTTCCCTGTATTCATTCACAGTTGGGTCCTTCTGGGGCTGCAGATCCTGCTTAGCTCTGCAAGCAGACACCTCAGCTGAGCCCCTGCGGTCTGACAGCCTGCTTGCAGCACCTGCTAAGGAAAGATTTTTTGTGTCGGCAAGTGAAGTCTGGCTAGATCCTCTTGTGGTACTATTACTGTCTTGTTCTTATGCATGCAGTGCTCCCTAGCCTTGTCTGTTACAGCAGTGGAGACAGCAATCATTGTGCGTCCTGAGTATAAACTGTTAGATAGCTTTGCTCTGATTTTTTTAAATTTTTTTTTGCATTGAGCTGGCCTATGTCCAAGGGCCTGACAGGGTCCTCTCCAACACTGCAATCTGCTCACACTTGTGCCTCAAAATAGAATGTTATATTTTTGTTTATTTGCAGGCAAGTTCACCCCCCGCCCCTTCAATTCACACGCTTCTGCTATGTATTAATATCTTGCTCTTGATCTTAGAAGAGTCATAGTGCTGTTGTATCTTTACAGGGTCTTATTTCAGGAATGCTGTTGCGAGTCCTCAAAAGCAATATATCAACAAACTGAGCCGGATCTAGGATGGCCTTTGGAGAAATTCAGCATAGCTTTCAAGTGGTGTAACATGCTGTTTATTTTCTTTTCATTCCCTACATCACCAAGATGCTTCAGAAAAATGCCTACTCCTCATTCCTTACTTCTTGTCTCATCTAACTCCTTTGTGCTCATGTACTTTGCACGCTTGCAAAGATAGTGCTCCTGGGGGTGGATTCGCCATGCGAGAGTCCTGTAGACAATGTGGCCCTCATCAGGATCTGGTCGGGCTTTGCTTTCATCCTTGTTCTTCAGTTGCTTTCCCACTTGTCTGCTTGTATGATGTACCAAGAAGTCAGCAGAAAGAAATCCTGTGGCACCTTGGTGAATGGCAGCCTTGGAGCTGGGCATAGCTGATCGGCCACGTCCACACTCGACCACGTTCATTGTCCTCCGGCCCACAGACCTCCCTTGGAGGTGGTGGGGATGGAGCGAGGTTGAAGGAGACCAACAGCATTTCGTTAGAAGCTGCGAGCCGTGCTTCGCTTGCCGGATTTTGGCTCGGGCTTGAATTTCATACAGACTCCCTGGCTGATTCCTTAAAGTCTGCAAATCCTCAGAGCAAATCTGGAATCGGTTTGGTGCAGATCATTTGGTTTTAAGTGGAAACCAGGCGCAACCTTAAGCTGTTGACCAAACTTCTCTCTGTTTTTTAGATCCCACCCAAACAAGTGAGGACTGAAGGAAATGTTGATGTGGAACTTTGTGAGCCACTAAACCTGAGTACGGCTTGTGTCTTTCCTTTCTTTGATTTCTGACAGCAAAACTGGCACATTTCTATGGTAAATCGTGTGATGTGTTCATGTTGTAAATAGGGATTCAGCTGGATCACCAGTTTTAGACAGCATTAAACAGAGCTTGGGCTGGGACCTCTGGAAAGGTGAAAGGATCTCTGGGCCTATTTTGAGGCCCTTAAAGTCTAGCTCCTGCTGCCAAAAACTGGGACTAATGTATATTTTGTCTGGCGCTGGTTTTGGAAAACTGCTTTTGGCTGCCTTTCCTTTGCTACCCCTTCAGAAGGAATACAGGCTATTCTCCTTGCTCACTATACACGTTGAAATTCCTGCTAGCGTTTTTGCTTTCATTTGCCTAAAATATTCCAATTAGATGCAATCAGTTACTTGGCATAACGTGGCTTTTAGAAACTATGCTCACTCTGCCTCGGCACTGTTCCCCTTGCAGCCTTTCCTAACTGGTGTGAAATCTCCCTCCTTGCCCTGCAGCGTGCGTCCAAGTTGCTCTTCTGTAAGTTGTTGCGCTGTGTCCACAGCGCTGGTTAAAGCGCAGAGATACCAGGCTTCATCCAGCCCTTTGGGGGCTCCCTCAAACTTGCAGGAGTGTTTCCCGTTTTGGCATCCCCCATCCTTTGTTTTGGGGGATTGCATGTGCATATCCTCCTGACCTTAGCCTTGTCCGTTTGAGGGTTTGTTCACCTGTAATAACTTTTTTTTGTTGTATGTTGCTGCTTCTAAATTCTTGTTCTATCTGCAGAAGAAATCCAGTCTTTGATATTGGTTAATCTCTCCTATTCCTTCTGTGTGACAACATGTTCAGTAACCAAAGGCATCTCTGTCCTCTTCTAGCTGTGCAAATGTTCCTACTATTTTCTCTCTGGCTGACTGGACAGTTTGTTGGGATTTTTTTGATTCCCCATTTACACACCTTCTTGGAGATGCAGAGCAAACAGTTTGCTTTCAATGAAGTTGCCTTTTGGTTTGTTTTATATGTTTTAATGAATGGACTTGGGTCAAGGCCCCACAAAGGGAGTAGCTGCCTAATTTATCATGGATTTCACCAGATCTGGCCCCTAGTGCTGGTGAAAATGAAACTAGAGAGTAGATGCAGACAAGTGTCTCTGGGCTTGCCCCACCCAGAGGTGCTTTTCCCCAGCTCTGCCACTGCCCATCTGTGCAACCTTGGGCAAGTCCTATGGGTGGATGGGGAATACTGGAAGTCATTATTTTCCTCCAGAAAATTTTGCCCACAAAGTTTCAGACATCAAAGATGAGGCCTTGAGGCATGACTATAATCTCAGTAATAAACAACCACATAAACAATTTGGGTGTACAGTGCACTGTTGTAGTGCAGTTGCACTGTGTTTATGCTGCTGGTGAAGCGGAACAGAAACGAACGTGTGCTTTTTTGCTTTTATTTTAATTTTTTTAATGGTTAGCTCCCCCAAGCCTCTAAGCAGGGCAGTGCACAATCCCTAGACCTATGGTTCATCTTGCTCATACAGTGCCTGGCTGGATATTTCAGAGGAAAAGAAAGAAGCTTCTTTGTAGCAAAGGCAGAGTAACCTATACTTAGGGGAAAGATTTTTCTTAATCCCTTAAAGGTTGGTTTGTGGCTTGAAGGCTGAAGACTTTCTAACCCTCATAAATGCAAGCCTACCTAGTGTAATACTGGGTGTTGCTGTCTTGACACAGAAATCCTGATTTCTGATAAACTTTAAATCTCAAGAAAATCATATGTCAGTGAGTAATCCAGATTGTCTGATCGTTGCGTAAGGAACTGTGTAAGAAGATGTTGTGGCAGCAAGCAGGATGCTCCATGGATGCTAGGTGGTGTTTAGGACTTGTTTGCTGACAGAAGTGAAGATCACGATGAGATAGGCTGGTGTTGCAAACAGCATGTGGCGTAAGAGCTGCTTGTCCGCATAAACAACACTCCCACAACATGCGTTCTACATTGGTAGATGTGGGGCTTGTTGAAGCTGCTACAAGTGTTTTGTGCAAGCTGCTGTAGAGAAGGAGGCAATCATATTTTTACATACAGCATCTAGGCTAGTAGAGGGTTGCTCTGGACTGGGGCTTAAGGCACTGAAAGTAATAACTTATTGCTGATGGAATTAGGCCAGAGTTTGGTGCCCCAAGTTAAACATGACTCATTAGTCCCAAAGCATGCTGAAGATCAAAAACCTCATGAGATAGCTTCTCAGTAATTAATATTTCTCCAAGTCTGCCTTGTTGTTAAATTAGCCAGTGCCTAGGAAGTGGCTTTACTAGGCTGCCACCCTAAGGCCATGCTGTGCCACTTTGCACCTCTGCAGAGCAGCAGTGACTTCCGATCCTGAGCAGCATAGGGCCCCTGGTCCCCTGCACCTGCAGCTCACCTGCTCCCTGTGCAGGGGGAACACAGGACACCCAGGGGTTGTGTCCCTTCCACCTGCATCACACCTGCAGGTCTTTCCATCATCCCTGGTGCCAGGACATGGCTGGAGCAGTACCCAAAGGGCATCAAAAGACCCACGCAAGAAGAGCAAGGGCTGCTGGAGCAACGGCTCCAGCCAGCACCGTGTGCACGCAAATGCGAATGACCAATGAAATGGGCCCTGTTCTGTTTTGGTGCAACCATCCCCAAACGCCTGCAACTCCTGTAAAGCCAAGAAGAGGGTGGAGGGGGTTTGAATCTTACTGTTCAGTAAATTGGTGCAGGTCATGAGCCTCAACAGTCTTCAGGAGATGAGACCTCAAAGGAACTCCTTGGGCGAGCAAGTGCGGTGCTGAGCAGTAAGTGCTTGCAGGATAATGCCCTAAATAAAAAACAGAGACCACTTCTACTCCTTATTCCAGCCCTTGTCTTCTGCTTTAGTCACGTATAAGGCTTTGCTCAAGTGTCAGAGACGTAGGGGAGAATCCTTACTGTTCTCCCCTTTGTTGTGGGCAAGACTGGACTCAATCATAAGTAGAAAAGGGCTAATGATTTAAAAATTGGGGGAAAAAAGGGGGGGGGGAAATGTTGCACTAAATCCAGAGAGTGCTGCTGCTTAAAATATTAATTGTTTTTATTTATAATGTGCATCCTTTAAGGGCAGCATGAGAACCGGTGAACTTTAACAGGGACACTGTAGGTGTTAGGCTCCAGTATAGAGAAAGAAGTTAATTTTTGGCTCAGAGGAATTGGTTGCACGGCTGGTTTAACAGCCTTCTATAACCTGCAGTGCAAATGTATTTGCTTTGGCTGCCGAACAATCTAAACACTCCACCGAGAGCTTCAGCTCTGCTGCGCGCTGTGAATTTATCTGCATTTGTTTCTGAGCTGCATCAGAGTCGCAGCCAGCAGCTCCTCTGGCATAATCTCATCTCCATCTGTCCTAACAGGCGGCCAAATACACCTGGGTCCGGAGGGCCACTACAAGGTGCCGTGCATGACTTATTGCTAAATCAGGCCATCGGCTGTGATTCGGGCCAAGATATGCACACGCACCTCACCCGCTCTGTCTTCACTTGAAGCTTTAATTGCTCTTGGTTGCACTTACAAAGGGACTGAGGTAGGACTGAGATATTCTAGTCCAAAATTTAGACACCGAAAGCCCCCGCTCTGTTGCCACCTCACCCTAGAGACACTGCTTGTGTGTTGGTGCTCAGTATTCAACACTTAAGTCCCTTTCCAACTGAAAGTTTGCACCTGGTGTGCCCAGGAGCTCCTTGTCTCGACAGTGCTGAACTGGTTGGGAAGTACCTGCTTGGGATTTGCAGATAAGGAGCTCCCATGACCATCTCGCTTGAGAGGCTTGAGTTGGCTCCTGATCTCCAAACATGTCCCATGGGAGCCCTCCTCCTGCCCCACACTGGTAAATCTACACTGACTCATGACTACTCATTTCTTCAGCTTCACATAGTTGCTCTTTTCCTTCTTTTTAAATAAATCTATATGCTCTCCCCCATTCATTTTGTTTTGCTAAGCATGTTGGCATAGGGGTACTAAAGGTACAAAGCTTTCAAAGCAGTGAGCGGTGTGTTGGGCTTGCTGCCTGCCACACCGGGTGGAAGCAAAAGGAAGAGTGGGATGTGTTGAGCGATGCTGCGAGTGGGGCTCGCCTGCAGCTTTCCAAGACAAACAGGAGTCTGCCTCCCTCCTAGCCCTGCTCTCCCCAAATTCACGGCGTGTGACTCGGAGCAGGGCAACGGACGCCGAAGCAAAGTGCCAAACTCGCTGTTTAACTTTGTTGGCTCAGCGGAAGGTTCTGATGTCGGTAGGAGGCTGCGTTTGCACAGAGAAAGCCTTGGAGAAAAGAAAACAGAACCAGCCTCCCCTCCCCTCCCGGGACCTCACTGGACTTCGGGTTGGGGCCAGGGCTGCTGACTCACCACCTGCACAGGTACCCAAGGGCCGTCTCCTGTGGTGCATGCCACCCTGCCGCAGCCCTTCAGGCCGGGCACGATGTCCCCATTCTGGCGGCAGAGCAGCTCCTGGATCACCTCATTCTCCTGGATGCAGGTCCACTAACTTTGACATGTCTTGCTTTGCACCAGAGTCGTATGCTTCTACTCTAGCACATAATTTGGCCCTGTGCCCTCCTCCTTTCCTCTTTCTGGACCACAGGAAGCAGCATTTATAAAATCCCTAATGATCCTGTCAGCTTTTATACATTTCCTGTCTTGCTTTTTAAGTAAAAGACGAAAATGTAGTACTTTTGACCTGATTTACTTTGGATTTTGTTTGCTGGATGTGTTATTAGTCACTGGTCTGCTTTGCTTCTCCTGTCGGTGGTGCCAGGATGGCCTCGTCTGCTTCCATGTCCGTATCCAGAGTCTGGCAGCTCTGGTTTCCTTAAAGCCCCCTCTCCTCGAAGCGGGGGGGGCGGATCTGAGTGCTGGCTTAAGAAGTTGCATATGAAAATTGTTTTACCTACTGGAGTTGCAGAGTAAACTCTGAAACTGAGAGTCATCCTCACCCTATGGGCTAAATATCAGAGGGCATATAAGAAGAACTTCAACTTATTTAAGATGCTTGATTTTTAAGCTAAGTTGCTTTTTTCTTTTTTTTTTCTTTTTTTTCTTCCAAACACCTTATTTGAGTGAAGAAACTATCCAAGTTAGTGAGCCAGGTTTCTGTCTTGTCTGCAACAGTCCTAGCCTGAAGCTAACAGATGAAACTCTGTTTGGACCATGGCATGTGGTCCCTCTGCTACCCAGCGTAAGCACAGAATTACCTCTCTGCAGTGTCTCTGGCAGGAGTGGGTCCAGCTTGACATGTAACTTGCAGCACTGTTGAAGCTGTAGATGGATTCAATGGAGGATACAAGAAGTTCTAGGAGCTCTAACCACTGTAGCTGACGATAGATTTAAATCCTATGTTAATGCTGTCTCTATTTTGTGAGGTGCAGCTAAGAGCAATCCCAGTTGCCAACCTCAGCTTTCCACTGTCAAAACTCAGGATTTTTAGGGGTTTCTATAGACAGGCCTTGTCTGCGGGGCACGCAGAGCAGTAGCTGTGCTGGGCTACTCCTCAAAGCCGAGGGGTGCACCAGTGCTCTCAGTCCGCCAGTTCTTGTGGGATGCTGCCATGCGACACTAATCCCCAATTATCCAAGGGACCAGTTCACAGTAGCCCTCATGGTAAGACAGCTTCTGGCAGGCGGTCTCCTGCGGCACCTTGCAGGTCATGCAGCGCGTCATGGGAGGGGACTTCTTTTCCTAGAGCGCTCCTTGCTGTGCCTAAGGGCAGCAAAGTTGGACCAGTTAATGACAAAAGATAGGAAAGATTGACTTTTGTATCCTCCTTACCTTGAACCTTCACAACACTATTTCCTGCATTGGTGGAAAACTTAAAAATCCAGCCGGCAGCTGCTGAGTTGAGAAAGACCTGTTATTCCATCCTTTCTCTTTGCTGCCTTGTTTTGTTCTTCAGAAAGCCTGCACGGGATGCCGTTCCCCAGATCTGAGCTTTAATTTTGCAAAATGTGGAGGCCAAGTGCCTGGAAACTATATAACTAGCTGTACAAGGCCAGCTTCTGATCTGACTTGCACACAGCATTGCAAAAAAAAAAAAAAAAAAAGTGGCTGCTGGAGTCGCTGGAGTGTTCTGACTCTGAAGCATTACGCTGTAGCACTTATGAAATCAAATTGCTGTAACCAGGTGTCTTAAGCAAGGGAAAAAAAAAGAGGTTGAGTGGTGCACAACAATTGTAGGCTGATTTTCTTCATCTAAAATAGAGAACAAATGGCCAAGGACATCACCGGTTGAACAGGCTAATAAATCAGTCTAAGGGGGAGCTGGATGCAGTTTTGCAAGAGGAAGAAATCAGGAGGACCAGCTGTGAGCTAGATATTTTGTTGCTGAGATGAGGTAATGTGGTCAAATATGTCTCTATGAATGATGTTAGTTATTTATTCCCTTCAAAGACTTTCTTACATCTAGGCAGTTTGAAGACTGTTTTTACAGTTAGTATCAGCCTGGCACAGGCCATGATTTTCTCCTGCTGCTGGTACTGCTGAGGTGCGAAGCAGCAGAGGAGCAGCCAGATCTGAAGTACAGCTCTGGGGCTCTTTGATCAGGGTCTAGGAGGAGTCCCAGTGACCCAGAGGAAGCCACGAGCACAGATTATCTCATGCATGCTTTATCAGGCACTTTTGCTGAGGCTGCATGAAGCAAAGCAGAAAGCAGCTGGACTGATACTGCAGGGTTTGGCTCTCTTGGCCAAGAATGGGAAGGCTCAGGGGAGCTGCACTGCATTTACTAGGCACATCTGCACTGTGAGGGTGGACCCAAAACTGCCTTGTGCTGGGTGCATACTTTAGGGGTAGGGTATAACAGAGCATGACATTGTCTCCCCGATGCATCCTATGGTGCATGTGGCAGTATCTCTCAGTACCCTTTGATGCAACTGGCTTCCTCTGCAGGACCAAGTGGAGGAGTCCCCAGGCACTTGTCCATTGGGTGCTGAGCAGACTGGACTGGCTCCTGGGTGCCTGGAGGTGGTTGTTCCTGCAGTCCTCCCAGCACAGAAAGCCAAATAGCTCCTGGGTGGGCGGCAGTGTGTGCTGGAGCAAGGAGAGCCCCCTCTTCCTAGCCCCTCCTGTAGGTAAGATGGGTGAGTCTGATGATCGTGTGCATGGTGGCACTGGACTGTTTTCAAAGCAGCGCTGGGCCATGGTGCAACACACAGCCCTGCAAGAGGCCCAGACCTTGGCAGCGCCGACCTTGGGGTATTTGATGTGAGTGAGGCAGGCTGTGGGCCAGCCTGGGTGGGTTTTCTGCTGCTGCTGACAGCGTGGGATCCATCTCCCCTGTGGTCCAGATACGAAATGGCATGAAATACTATGCAGAAAGGTATGGTTAGGCATCCACTAGTGATAGGTATGCACCCATACAGTGGTTCTAGGGTGACTAATAGCTCTGGTGTCGCATTATCACTCTGACTCTGTGCTGTGCTACTTGGCCTGGTCTAGTGATGCGGTGCTTTCTAATGAGCTCCATCATCTTGCACAGCCTTCTTGGAGCTGGGCTCCTCCTGTCTATCATGTCTCTGCCTCAGAAATGAGGGAGTAGATATGCAGGAGATGGTCCTGTCCCTGTCTCCAGCAAAGTGCTGGAGCACGGCAAAGGTAATGCCTGTAGTCAAAGTGCCCCAGTGGAGAGCGAGTGGAAGAGGATTGTGCAGAGGGATCCTCCAGGAGGGCAGGGGAGTCCCAGCTCCCCAGCTGCTTCCTGCAGCACCCTCCCCTGTGGGGTAAAGTCCCTCTGGCACAGGTTTCTGCCTCTCAGCAAACCTGTATGGACAGGGTCATTGAGGATTAGGGAAGAAGATGGGGGAGAGACCCGCTGCCCCCCTCCCTTTGTGCTTCTGCCCCTTTGCCTGAAGACTTAATGGTATTGTAAGATTTGGTGGTATCAGGAAAGCTTCAGGCAGTTGTGCCATCAGCAGTCCCCTCTCTGCAGCAGGATGAGTGGAAACCGGCTGCTCTGGGTGTGATCTTGAGTCTGCATGATGGAAAGTTAAAGATGGAAAAACTTGTGCTTCTGTTTGCTTTGTGTGCTCTCCGGCATTGGGGAACATGCTGAACGCTGGAGAGTTACCCTTTGAAGATGCTTTCAGTGATTTTCAGGCTTGAATGAGATGAAAGGAGACTTCTGAGAAGCATGGCCAAAAAAAAAAAAAAAAAAAAAAAAGGCAAGAGAAATATTTGCTTTGAGATTCTGCTTTGTGAGAGACTTGGGGTTATCTGGATTTGGAGCATTTAAATTACTGGAGAAGTCAAAGAAACAGAAGACGTCACCAGAACATTTTAATGCAAGGCTATTTCTTGACATGCACAAATCACTCCTGACTTTCCTAAGAGCTTTATGTGCGCTTAACTGAGAGGCTGGAACTGGAAAAACCAATGGAGTGCTCAGGTTTCTTACCAGGGGGTTTTGGTTTGCAATGCATGTGGCTGGCATGAGATGCGCTTTACTGGTCTTACACAACCCCCTCTTTTCCAGTGCCGCTGCTGTGCTTTTCGGTTGCCCCTTGCCCCCTCCTACGGCTGTGGCTGACTAATGCTTGTGGTGCTTGTTTCAAGCCCCCAGACACATGGAGCGATACAACCCAGCCCCATGTCCGATTCTTGCTGGACTCTGCAAGGTCCTTTTCTGCAGAGCGATCCTTGCCTGGGAATTGTTCAAAGTGTCTTGTTCCAGCTTTTTGCCACCCGACTGCCACGTTCCCCAGCCATCCCTGCTCTTCGTCACCAACTTGCTGATGTTTTACGGCTGCCTGGAACAGCATTACCAAGGCCCTGAAAAGCAGCAGGAAAAACAGAGCAAAAATCTTGCTGGAACTTTATTTTTCTTTCTTGTTTTGACAACCTCTGACAAGAATCTAGATGAAAACAGACGGGCCACAGCAATGGCTGAGAAGGGATTTTTTTTTTTTTTTTGGCTTGGATTTGCCAGAGAAGCCACCCACCTGTTCACACAAGGCCTCGATTGTGGTAGACAGTGGTGAACAAGCGAGTATCTGTGTTCCCTCCAAGAGCCTCAGTTCCTCTGCTCGCTGGGTTATTTTTAGCAGATTTGCACACCTCTGTTTATTTGCTCTCCCCCAGTGCACATTCTTCTATCCCCGTAACTTCCTTTGTAATGCAGCAGAAGTCAGAGGCCGAGGGGAGCTTTGAGTGCGGTAACGCTGCTCGCTAACGGCAAAGGGCTGAGACACAAAGTCTGACTTTAGTTCCCGTCCAATACAATTCACGGTCCTGGGCTCTGCCTCTGGGGCTTTTCTGTTGAGAATTGCTCTCTTTCGCAGACACCATGCCTTTCTGCAGGGTTTTGGAGCTCACAGGGGCTGTGTCTTCATCCGCTTTTCATCTCCTTGGTGGCTGCTTGGGTATCAGCTTGTTCTGTTCTTACTGGCCAAGTGCTGCTCCGCACAGGCTCTGGGATGAGGGAAGTGTTCAATCTGCTGCCTGCTTTTTCTGTGCTCAGAAAATAAGGGCAAGAGCAACGGATGTCTTGTGGGGGTGTAGAGGGAAGGGATTTATCAGTGCAGAAAATCGGGCTGATCTGAAGGAGTCTCATTAGATACAGATGAGTCCTTTAGTGGTAAAAATAATCAGCCAGCTGCATAAAACAAAGCACCTGTGGACTTCAGCATTGATCTCAGATCTTGGGTATCAGCACAGTCTCATTACTGCAGTATCTGAGAGCCTTGCGGTCTCTGGTGTGTGTCTTCTCAGTATGCCTGTGAAATAGGAAGAGGATTCACATCCCTGTTTTCAGAAAGACAGCTGAGAAGCAGAGGGATTACAGCAGTCTGTATGGCAGGACAGGTCTGGCTTGCAGTCTCGGTCCCCTCACTGTCCGGTAGAAACGGGGAATGGGGAAAAGGAACCACGTGTTCCTTGGTCTTGTAGCATGCAGTCAGGACACCACAGGGATGTGTGTGTGGACCAGGGAGGTGAGAAGACCCCATGTATCCTACAGTTTGGATTTAGCCTATGTGACCTGCCTAAGGTCATGCAGGAAAGCCCATAGCAAAGCAAGGGTCTTGAATGTAGGATTACGGCATTCCTAGGGACCATTCTTTCATCTCCTTCCCGTTAGGAAAATAACTTCTGACTTGCTCCTTGTGTTGCTCTCTGCTCTTTATTTCTGTTTGGGACATCAGTTACTCATTTGCTCAGGTAGGAAGGCTGTTGAACAGCTTCTAACTCTATTTCCATCTATTAGGCATTTTCTCAGTTTGCATTAACCCTTGATCTAATGCATTTGCAATGGGTTCTGCATTCCTTACTCCTTATGTCTAGTTCTCCGGTCATTGCAGCATGGTCACTGGGGAAGGTTTAGCGGTTTGAGGACCAGCTTTGAAATATTTAGACTCTCATGAACCACAGCAGAATTGGCTCAACCCTTCCACTCTTTCATCAGAGCCGGTTCTGCTCTCAGTTCCGGGAATGCTGGGTCCTGCGTGACTAAAACCAATGTGACTTTTGTTAGGGATTTTGCTGGGAGCCCAAGACCTGTAATGACTCTGCTGCTATCAGATCTGCTCTCTCACAGTCTTGTCCATTGACCTCCAAGCGGCTTAAGGGGGGCTGATCTTTTGAAGGAGGATCTTGGAAACCGATATCTAGACAACTCTCTATGTCACTTTGCCTCCTTTGTCTCAATACCCTGGGCTGAAATCTCCCATCTCACTCACTGTCATGCCACACTGTTGTCTGGAGTGGTACCTGCACCCAAAGTGGTGTGGAAATACAGCAGTGTGTAACAGGCAAATTCCAAAGTGCTTTGAGATATTGTTAGGATGCAAATTGACTGCCGAGGCTAGGCTTTGTTTGCAGAAAGATTATCAGATAGCTGAGATATTTCTGTTAGAAAGATTGTATGGATACACTCAGTACAGCATATATTTTTGTGTGTGGGAATGCATGAGGAAGAAAACCAAGTAGAGGTAGACCATCTTCTGCACAGTCCATGTTAAGTGGAAGGCTCTGGGCAAGGCGAGACAGAGCCCCTCAACATAGTCTGTGAGCTTTTGTCTCTCCTATAGTATGGCTTGGGGTCCCATGTGCTACTGACTCTTGTGAAAGCCTTGAAATACTGTAGATTGTCCGTTTTTTCTTCAGACCTGGCAACTGTTTGGACTGAGGCTACTAAGAATAGTCTCTACCAGCAAAGTCCACTTCTTGTATTTCCTCTGTATCTTGCACCAGGCTTGCTCAGGCTGTCAGTGTTAGCTGCTGCTTTTTCTGGTTTTGCATTGGGATGCAGCGTGTCTTCATTTCAGTTGTGTCTTGCCCTCTTCCCCAAGACAAAAGCCAGGAAAGCTGCTTTTCCCAGACAGATTGAGTCCTAAGTGGACTTGCAAGGGGATGGAGACATGCACTCGCGTTGCACTTGGAGACTGCTGTCTGGGTTCATTAAGGAGCTAATGACCTCTCGCATCCATCTTAACTGTTGGGTGGCGACTCCATGCACTGGCTTCAAGGCACAGTATCATTATCTAAACATTCACTGATAATACCGACTCGGACGGCTCTGGGATTAGCAATGCCTCTTCTCTCTTCTCGGGAGCGGGGGGAACCAGCCACCTCTCGCTTGCAGACTCTCAGCAGTGGAGCTAGAAACAATATTGGCAAATTCCCCATACTGCTTTAATATGGTTTGGCCATGAAACTATGTACACTCTAACCAGCTCGCTGTATGTTAAACAAACAGGGAGACTCCTCGTTGTAGTGAAAGCAGAACCATTAATAACATTGTTTATAATGTGCTTATTTGCTGATTTGGAGGTCAAGCATGTTTGACATTCCCACTGCTCAAAGGGGGCTCACTTAGCGAGGAACTTGGCTTTACATTGGACACATCTCCTTTTTTTGCAAACTTCATCTACATTTTCCTGAGAAATGTTTATGGTTTGGAGGTCGCTGACATAATTTTAAACATCTGCTCAGCTCAGAAAGGGAGAGATTGTAATTGTTTTCACCGTGGCCCTCTTAAGCCTCGGTTATTTCTCTTATGCACAGTGATTCATGTGTCACACTCTTGCTTACTTCAAGCATCTTGAAAAGCACAAACAGCAATTATTTCAGAGGCAGTGAAAGTAAACAGCACCACACCTGCCACTCACACACTGTCACTGGGACTTTAAAGTTGACTCTTGACTTTAATTTTTCATGTGCATGGTAAGAACAGCCTTGACAGTGCTGGGGAAGGAGGTTTTGTCTTTAGTCTCTGCAGTCAAGCAGGCAGGGCAGATTTAGACATGCAGGTCCTAGCTTCATATCTGCTTGGAAAGGACCAGGAGAGAGGCTGGGAAGGTCACCTTCCACGTGTTGCCTATGTTGCCATTGGCCTTTTGAGGGTTTTCACTGTTTTACCAATAATGCAAATACTTTTCAATAGTTGGAGTGCCCTGATAGCGAGGGTGCTGCTCTGTGCTGATGGTCTGACTGCTGGCTCGTCTCTGTGTATGATGAGATTGAGCATGTCTGGGTTCTTGGCCTGGCTCAGCAGGGCTGTAGATCAACAGAAAGAGATGGCAGTTGTTCAAAGCTTTGTCTTGTTTTCTTATATCGCTCCAGGAGCTGACAACTGGGGTGTCTTCTGAAAACTGTGATTGAGCTAAAAGTGTTCAAAAATATGCTTTTCTTTAATATGTGTGTACGGCGCCTGACAGTCCTGTACATTACTCTGCTAAATGGGACCTTCTTCCCATACAAAGCCTGAAATGGAGGTACAGTTTGATGTTGTCTCTGGAAAAGGGCTGAAGTCAATGACAGGATGAGTGATTTATAGAAGTTTCTATTGTTTGAAAACTCAACCTATTTCTCTACAAAAAACGCCATCAGACAGACCAACGAGGCAAGGGAAGTGAACCTTTGTATTACCAATATATGAAACAAACTGGGCTGCTTTTCAAAAATGAAGGAGAAATTCAAGGGCTGCCAAAATGCATTTTGGTGGGGAAAGCAAGAAGATGAGCCATTTCTACAGAAAACAGGCCAGGTTTTGCAGTTGTGAGTTCACCACCTCTAGAGAGAAGCACACAGAAATTTGCATCACATGAAATACTTCTTTAATAAGCAAGTATGCCCCTCCCCAAGGGAAGGAAGAAAATCAGTGTGCTTGTTTTCTAAATGGGCTTGCTGGAAAACATGCAATCCCATTTGCAAAAAAAGTTCAGGGCAAAGCTCTTGCAAGAACTTGTTTTGTAGAGGCCTTAGTTTTAGGATACTAAAACACAGATTTTGGGTTCTGTGTCCTTTGGAAATCTGACACCTGTTGTGGATTCTGCCCTCTTAAATTCTAGCTATAAAGTCTCAAAGATTTAGTAAAAGGACCTTTGGAAACATATTTGCAGAAGTGGGTTCAGCATGTTATGTCTTCTCCAGGGGAAAAAAAAAAAAAATAGTATCCTGAGTTGTAGAATAACGAAATCTGGTTTCTTGCAGATTTGGATCCTCTGTCCTCTATATTTCCCCTCCTGCAGTAATATCACTTGTCTCCTCACCAAGGAAGAGGGAGGAAGCTTGTGGCCAGTCCAGGGCTGCACACGACTAATCCATGGCTACACGACCTGGCTGTTTGGCTGGTGTGCATGTAGTTACTGGCCAGCGTGTATGTGTGTGCTGGCTGGACAAGATGATCTGTTATTTAAGTTTTTTCAGCCTTTCCCCGCTGTACAGTCACTGAATCCAGGAACTCCCTTCCCTTTACCCAGGTGCTGATTTCACAAAACTTGTGGGGGACTCTGTCTTTGAGGCTTCTACCATGTCTCGCACACAACTGGTACTGGCCAACTGCATGAAAACTTATTTGGGGTGTGGAGCCCGCCAGGCAGCGTGATCACAGAAGCCTTGTTTCTTTACAAAACTTAGCTAAAAATAGGAAATGATGCAGTTGGGTCATGGCAAAATTTGAAGCCCTAAATAGTATTTTTATTTTATTTTAATCCTAGGTCCCTAAGGAGAAAGGGATGGTGTGCTTGTATGGGTGTGTATGTGCATGTGCATGTGTTTGTTTATTCTTCCATATTCACTCCTGCACATTAATTTTTGGACCCGTGGGCCAATTTCAGCAAAATATGACATCTTGATAGTGGTCTGAAAAAGATTTTAAATCTCTAAAATTGTCTGGAAATAAGCAGCTCAAAAGAGAACGGGATTTTTATTAATAGCTGCACTGAAGAGAAGACTGACATCCAAGCTCAATCCTTAGTAGACATCAGAGAATCCACATAGGTGAATGATATAAATTTTCCAACCACAGAAGAGGTTTCAATCGCAGCACATCCTTTATTGTGCACCAGAGAATCCAACTGCAATGCAGAAATCCCCAGGAAACTACCCTGTGTTGGTTCTGCTGCTTACAGAAAAATTCATCCGGTCTGTTTGTTTGTTTATTTTATGTTTTTTATGGAGAAGCCACAGGGCATGACATTTTAAATTAGTATTACATTGCCATAGGAAATGGTGAGAAAGGGCAGAGAAATTGCCCTTACTTGGCAATGAAAGGCCTTTAAAAAACCAAGTCAAGCCTATGCTCTGGTGAACGGAGCATTGAAGAAGCTCTGACCATGGAAAGCATGGGACCATGGAGCTGTGTGCTAGGCAGCCCTCTCAGGAGGCAAAGTGAGGATTTGGGAGGTTACCACCATCTGCCAGTTGCCCCAGGTATCTCTCTGAGGTTTTGTGTTCAAACATAGTGCTGGCTGCCGGACTGCTGCACGTTCCTGTAGGGGATTTTGGGTTACATGCAAATAAAGGCTGTATGAATATAGGATCCAAAAAGGGCCTGGTTTTCATACGATATCAAAGATGGGAATCACCTCACCTAACTGTAGCTGGCTAAAAGACATCCAACACTAAGCTGTTCACCCTAGCATCTCTTTATAATCAGTGGCAAGAACAGAGAAACCTCCCTCCGTAGGCACCTCATCCTAAGGTAGGCTGGATGACCTGTCCTCTGGGATGATTGCTTCTTGCCATGGGCTTCAAATGGAGCTTAGGGTGACCGGTTCAGATTTTGTCATGTAACTTTTAGACACTCTACTTAAGGCAGGTGAATATCACTCAAGCTGTTCTAGTCTACAGCAAAGAATTTTGGAAAAGAGGTGTTTCAGTGGAGGATTTAGTCCACCTCTACTGACAAGGTCAGCTCAAGAAATGAGTAGGTTATGCCACCACCCCACTGCTGTGAAGTCCTTGCTTGGCTCTGAAGCATCTGACAGGGTTGGGACACTACCAGTATCCCAATCTGAGGGACCTTAAATCTGACTATGCATCTCTGAAAATAAAATGCAAATAACTTGTTGCATGGAAATCATGATTATGGCCAGCACCCAGTTACTGTAGGTGTGCTCTGAGGCTGTGCATTTCCTTTTGCCCAGTAAGGGAGACTTTCGGATGTGCTCAATGGTGGCTAACTGGTTTCTATGAAAATTTTAGCACTCCCTAGAGTGGCAGCAAAGGGAGAAGAAGTTATATCAGATGCTGGAAATCCTATCTGGTATGAGCCCTTCTGGTTATGTTGTCAAATAAAGATGACATATATAAATTCTTTTTCTTTGCTTTTTATTTGCTGATGTTCTCAACATGATGTGCATAGGTAGCTAAACTGTTGTCACTGGTCAAGTCCAGCTGATTTTTGCAATGAAATTTTTTGCTTGGGGTTAGGATGATTTTCTTGTGATATATTAAGAGAATATGGCAACCCCTAATTCTCCTTTTTGCCATTTCTATGTGCAGCAGTATGCCCAAGTGTGGGGGTTGTGAACAAACGTACACTTGCTTTTTTTGGGTGCTCTGCCTTGATTGTATTTTCACTCTTTCTGTTATTTCTGAGCACTGTATAAGTTACGAAACTTGAGTAAAGAATCCAGCAATGATGTGGCCTGTTTCAAACAGAGATGCTCTTTCTGTGTTGGGACTGGGATGTTGGAAAGACTGACTATTCACACTTGCTTTTGTCATAAAAACTGCTTTTACTAACTCCAGCGTGGCTTAGTAATACCTCTGCAGACATCCTTAGCGGTTCCAAATACCCTTTTGCTATGCTCTCTGCAATTGTTTATTTTATGGTGTCGACTACTTTGTATTGTTAGGACAGCATTGCAGGCCAATATTTTACTTGGCAAAATCTTTCAGTCACAAGCTCCGTCTCTCAGAATTTCCCACTGTGAGTGAGCAGCAAAACCTAAGCGTGCTCTTACAGCCGCTAAGGACTTCTGGGTAAAAGAGGGGGATTAGCAAAGATGTGAGCTCAGCCGCTTAGGCTTTGCACACAGCAAACGGGCTGATATACCAACCGTAACTTAAAAGTGCTGCAAGATGATGCTTGGGACTCCTCTCCAGCGTCTACAGCTGTGAAGTGCTACAGCACGCTGCTCGCTGCTTTATTGGAGGCTTGAGACCCAAACCAGTTGGAAATTTGAAATTAAAACCTATCCCTTATGTAATTTATTTGTCATCACTGAGGTGTGGATGCACACCCCTGCATGGGTGTGTGCATACACAGGTGCAAACACCAGTTGATGGGTGGAGAGAGTTGTGTGTTTGTGGACTCGGTAGTGTGAAGTTTCTCTTCGCTCATTAAAAAGTGCTAAAATTCCAGTCTTAAATGTGATGGGTCATATTCTGCAGACAGGTAGAGGAATGGGCTGTGTGACTCTGGAGAGGGGGATTCAGACACTGGTCACTGCAATGGGGGGCTTGAGCTGGATCCTCGCAGGGGGTCCAGCAGTTATTCTGGCAGCTGGGCATCGGCTGAACGCTGAGGTGTCTCAGCCTCACTGTCTCGCTGCCGTGCCCTTTAATTTAGAGTATGATGCTGCAGGAATTATCACTCTCTTTTATTGAAGCCTCAAGATATATTTTCCCAAAGTCTGTTGTCAGACTGTTGCGTCAGTTTGCTCTGGAGGAACCTTGTCCCCACGGTTTTCCAGAGAAGCCACTGTGTCCTGGTGAATCAGAGTAGAGAACTGTTGCAATGAGTTGTAAGGCAGAGGTTACAGCAATTATAGCAGCCAAATGCATAATCACAGGAAGGCCCTGTCCATCCCATGGCAGGATACGCTTCCTACGCTCTCTGGCTCGTGATGGAAATCTTCTCCAGCCTTGTAGCTCCAGCCATTTTTAAGAGAGCTCCTTCCCCAGCAAAGGGCTTTTTCTCTCCTGCCAAACAAGCTCCTTGACAGTGGCAACAGCAGCACTGCGCTGGGACACAGTGCCTGGTCTGGAGGATCCTCGGGCCACAGGCAGTCTCACAGGTCAGAAGAGGCTCGGCCAGGTAGCTACGTCTAAAAGCCAGAGGACGAGGGACTAAATCAGTCAATGGTGGATTAGTCCTGATTACCTAGAAATGAATTACTGCAGCTCACAGCTTTCTTTAGGCAGAAGCAGGATCTAACCCTGAATTGCCAGAGCAGGGAAGAGTGGGCTGTGTTTCGTCCCTGAAGGACGCTGAGGGTTATTTTGGCGGAATGCAATGGAAAAAGCATGGCCTGTGGCTGCCTTCGCAACTCTTGGCTGTGCGGATAACAAAGTTTGCCTCCTGGCCTGCCAGGCCTTTTCGCCTTCATTAGCACAAACATATTCCGGAGCCTTTTTTTCCAGTCTCCTCCTGGTTGCTCTTTGTCCCTTATGTCCATGCTGACGGGAGCATCCAACAGATAAGAAAGTGGCGCAAGTTACATTTCATATCATGTATGGCTGGAATTTCAGTGCTGCAGGGTCAGCTTTAAATTATCCCTGGAGGGTTGGTTGTGTTTTATAAGCTGGATGGCTTGGCTCGCAGCCGTTTTGATTTTTCCAAATAGTATAAATCTATAGACGTTTGCCTTTGGCGCAGAAAATCTCCCCACTTCGAAGTCAAGAATAATTATTTTCCCAGAGCCAAGGTCAGCAGCTGGAGTCAAATAATGGAATAACCCCCCCTACTTTTGTTGCTTTTCACATGATTTTTTTTTTTAATAGTAATTTCACTGCATTAGCATCTGCCCCTTGCTCCCATAACAGCCCAGCCAGATTCCCTTAACCCAGGTAGGGGAAGAGCTCCCAGGATCATCCAAAAGGGCAGCAATTTCTGCTAGAGATGACCCCCCCCACATCAAACAGGCCATATGTGTAATAGCCTGGAAAAACACCCCCACCTTCTCCAGCTTCCTGAACAAACCTTCAGAAAACCTGAGCTGAATTAGTCACAAAAAAAGTTGTATCAAGACAAAAGCCCAGCATGTTTAGTAATAGCTGTTGTCAGAATGGATGATTTTGTAATGCTTGCTTGCTCTTCACCTTAACAGTTCTGGTAACGGGGGAGAGGAGCAGGGAGGGAAAATGAGGAATGATTTGGAAATTTTCATATGACAACTCGAGTTCTGCCATTGCACAACTGGCATCTCCCCATTAAAAGGAGCTCAGAATGTCACTGGAGGCACCTCCAAAGGCCATCAACACTGGCATGGACACCTGGGTCACCTCTGGAGCTGCTCTTCTTGCTCCATGAAGTATAGAGAGAGCATCTGGTGACTGGTCCGACTCTGGTGTTGTAGGGAAATGTCTACAAAAAAATGAGGTGACCGTGGTGCTCTGCACTGGAGCATTCAGAGGGTTTTTGGGGAATTGAAGAAGGGCACCATGTTGCAGAAGCGATTTTGTCAGAGGGGTAGGGATGCAAAACAGGATGCTGATTCTGCTGGTTTGGCTTAGACCAGGCTCCTTGGTTAAGGAGGGTGTCTTCCAGACCAGGGATGCTAATTGTGAGACCCAGGGACTGGAACTGATTTCAAACATTTTCATTTGGAGCTTCTTCATGTTTTCATAAGTTTTCCTGTCCTGGGGGAATATTTAAGGTTTTATAAAATGTTTCCAAATTACTCTGAAAACTCACTTTTTTTTTTCTTTTGGTGAACTAGAAACAGTGTGGTTGACATCCATTGAAACGTTTCATTTAGATTCCTACCTTTCTGGAGAGATTTTTGTATGCAAGTAGCTTGCACTGAAAATGGCAATTTCTGTTTGGGGAATTGGGCAATGCTAAAATTCTTTCCCAGAAGAATTTGGAGGGGACCACGTTCTAGCCCTGCTCCTTCCAGAGCCATCAGAACATCCTTACTCAGCCACCGTGCAGCCCTATCTCAGCCCTTCAGACAGCTCACAGCCTCGAGACCGTCCTGCCTCTTCTGCGTTGGGTGAAGGATGAGCTCCTTCTGTCTGAGAGCTCGGGATGCAGCAGGAAAATTCCCCACTGCTGGCCTGACCAGTCCTTTGGAGGCGAACACAGTGCACTGCATATGTGCAGAATGTTATAAGCTATATCTAGGACGATTTTCCTTCTCAAGGCTGTTGAATTGATTAAGGACTGTTATTTCAGGCATCTTTTCCCTCTGCTACCCAAAGCCCATTAACATGGAAAACAAACCCTGCGCTCTCTGAGCACACAGATCTTTTTGGTCTGGACCAGCTTGTGTCAGAGCGACGCAACCCAAAAACCAGTAGGAGTAATTTGACTGATACTCTGCTGCCAGAAATACCGAAGGTTAAAATAATTCTTGGCAAGATCTCCCTCTCCTGCTGCTCCCAGGTGTGGGATACGCTGATCCCAGCACTGCCTTTACTGCTTTGGCCTCTTGGGTATTTGTGAAGCAATTCGTGGCATAAGAAAAACAAAGGGCAAGGAGTCACAGACGGAGAAAGATGGGCTGGACTTGCACCAGTGCAAATCTCCTTCTCCTCCTACCTCCCTCCGCATGCTCTTGGCTGGGTGAGGCTTTAGCAGGATTGTGGGAGCACTGTGGAGTCCCGCTCAGCCCAGGCCATGTCCTGCCAGGGCTTTCCTGAATGCAGCCCAGGGTTTCGCCCAGGGATCACTTGGACTCCGTTGCTCTTAGCTGCAGTCGTGGTGTTCCCATCAGCTATTCCCTGCAAGCCAGGCCAGGCTTCCTGGCTGTGTGAAATGGGGAAGATTTGCACAGACAGTTCAGACAAAGATAACGAGGGGCAAAAAAACCCTTATGTACTGAAAAACACAGCAGATGACTGAGGGAAGATGAGACATATCATTTCTCCAGCATGGTGACATCTTTGCTCCACATCCGTAGTTCCATGTTAGCATGCCTTTTCTCTCCTTTTTTATTATTATTTGTGTGTCAATATTGAAGATGTTATTTGAAATCTTTTGAATATGGTTAATATATTTCCCCCTTCAACAGTCCTGGTGCTGAGCTGTATACCTTGGGTAAATAGTGGGTTGTATTCTGTTCTCGCCCGACTAAGAGTTGACCCATGAGGTTGCCTTGGGTGTTAGAGTCAATAAGAAGGGCTTGAGGGAAGGGTAGTAGGTGAGGTCCCTGGAAACCTCAGTAAAAGACTGCGGTTTCCACACCAGTATTTAGTGTGAGGTTGGGTAATTCACTTCTTCTTTCCTTGTCTCTCTTTCAGATCTGTTAAATAATGATAATAATGATTCCTCCCTTGCAAGGCAGCTTAACACTTGGGTGATTGGCCTTATTAAATATTTTAGAGGAACGGGCATTTTTGTGAAACAGCTGGACTTTTGGCTGGTGTAATTTAGGATGGTTTTGTCACAGGCAGTTACAGCAGAGCTGTTTTACACAAGCTGCAGATGTGCCCCAAGACATTTGCTTTGCAGCTTTATGCATGGGCAGGTCATTTTGTAATGTACAAATACAGTTTTCAAATGTATTGAATCTGTCTCTGTAAAAAGCTTTCTGATCAATGGATACATCATGTTTCAGTTTAACACATAATAAAACTTTTCATCTTCAAAGCGCTCGCTAGGGATTGCCTTGATCAAGCCTCAAAATATCCCCTGGGCGTCAGGCAGCTTTTATTATCCTCATTTTACATAGTGGGAAACCAGTGCTGAGGTTAAGGTTAAAATTTTGGAAAGCTATCTCTAATTCTCAGTTTTTTAGTTCCTATCCTAGTCCTGCAGTGTGCCAAGGGTGCTGTCACGAGATCTGCCAGTGCTCAGTAACTGTGTAGATTAGACTTGATGCGCTGGCCGTAATCTCAGGCCACTTCTGGACATCTTGGTCTGATCTTCCCATGAGGAATGGGAGGGTCTGGGCTGGGGCAGGGCAGTGGCAAAGCTGAGGCTGGGAGGGAAGGAAGAGCAGATGGTGGCTGCCCACGAGCAGTAGTAGTTTCTGTTGGGAACATCAGCCAACGGCACCTTCAGGTACTCAGCTTGCCTCAGAACTACCAACTCCTGCAGGGCAGGAGGGGCAGATCTGGAGATTTTTAGTTTTTGTGCACACTGGGCAGTGCCCTTTGCTGTTCATTGTAATTCCGGGTATCAGATTAGCAACTGTTGCCCTAAGGGAATGGGGCCAACTGCTCGCCAGCCTATTTCTCCATTGCTTTGCACCTGGTGTTGTTTTCCCTGCCTGGCCCGAGTGGGTGTATAATGGTTCCCACTCTGATTTCTCATGCACCATGTGCTGGTAAACAAGGGCCAGGATGGTCTGGCTCGCAGAGCTGTGAAGAACACCCATTCCTGAACAGTCTGTATCACTAATATGTGCTTTGTATCCGTGGGTCATTCCCCATCCAAGTATCCACAGAGAGAGTTGCACTCTTTGTGTAAGCAATGTAACTGAGTCATGCTTAAAAGATGTCAGTAAACACTTAGCAAAAGAAAAGCTCTCCCTGGCCATTCTCACAGCCTAATGAGACACGGATTTATTTAGGAGGGTGAGCAGGATATGTATTTTCCAAATAATGGGATGGGCACCCACAAGGTTTGTTCACGTCAGGCTGCCCAAGGTGTGGTTATTTAGAGATAGGAGCCCCTCCAAATGAAGGCGGTCCTGGACTCTTTTTGTTTTAAATGGTGTGTACGGAGTGTGATGTGTCCCTTGCTCGAAGCCTTGGGAGTTTGTAAGATTTCTGGGGGGATGAGAAGTCTGCACCAAGTCTGACTCCTTTGGGAGGTGACTTCTGATTTCGTTTAGCTTTACACACTTTTTGTGCTAATAGAAGTTAAAACGGAAGTAACTCCAGATTCGCTGTGGTTCACAGTTTCAGAAAGGTTTTGAAGAAAGACCGTTGCAAAGTCTGTGCAAAATTTAAATCCTGATTAAGCCCTCTTTTGGAATTTAAATGTCACTTATGGGTTTTGAGGGGTAAGGCGTGTGGGGAACTTCTCGGTGGTAGAAGAAGAGAGAGTCCTGGGGAGACCTGGAGTGCATCAGTAAAACACTGCTGGAGTCCAAACTTTTCGACAAAAAGACTAAAACAAAAGCTAATTGTGGGAAGAGGATGTGGATAAGCAAAAAGATACATTGGCCGAGATACAGTGGGCCCAAGAAAGGGGTAACCCAGATAAGACTCCCATCGTTAAAGCCATGGATGAAATACAAGACAGAAGACTTGGCGTACTGGGGAGATTTCTGGTCAGATTTGATGTGCCTTGACATTACTGGCCACAAACATGCTTATTTCAATTTAGAGCTATCGGTCTTTTATATTCATGGAGATGCCAAGTTAGTGGCACTTGCATTAAGTTAGTGGGAAAGAAAAATTCTCTAAACAGTAGTGTAATGTTTGCTCAGCATTTGATCTGATATCAGCATCTCTTTGAAATAGAATTGGCTTCCCCCCCCCCCCCAATCTGTGTTGTCAGCTCTGAAGTTTGCTGGACCAGTTTATCTGTCCCCTTGCTGCATATCCACTGGCAGGATCTTATTCTTAGATACCAGTCAAACTTGAATTCCTCTCCATCTTTTCCACCTTCATTAATATTGAAAAAAGTTTTCCTACTGAAAAAGAGACCAAAGAAGTGTGTAAGAGACAAAGCAACATTGGACTGGAAGGGCAGGAAGAAATGGTGCTGCGCAGACATTAAGGCAGGCAACTGTAGTCGGAATTTTGGCCCCACTGAAATTAGTGGCAACATTTGCATTGGCTTCAGCTGCGCTGAGATATACCTTAATCTATCACAGATCATAACCCTTTGCGGCTTCTTGTGTGAGTAGCATGGATATGGGTTTCTAGGCTTCAGGCGAGTCTGATCATGGGTTGGTTTACAGCTGTCTTACTGAAATGAATTGCAAAAGTCTTATTGACTTCAGTGCGACCAGGTTTGGGCCCTTAGGCAATCTTGGCCTTTTAGTCAGTCGAGATCAAGTGTGGTGTGAAATCAGCACCTGATGAATCATCTCTTAGGATATAATTTTTGCTATTGAAGGGAAAGGGGTGTCTTTGACAACCTAATATGATTCTTCCCTCTTTAACTACTAAGAAACTAATCTATCTAAATCTTCTAGCAGCAGACATCTGAAAAACGCTGTAAACTGTCATGCCACGAATGTGGCAATGTGCTGTAAAAATAGCTTTACACTGAAATGTTATTTTATTACAGCAGTTGCTATAGTTTCTGTTTCTGGCAGAGATTCCCCCCCAGCAAACCTTGGCTTTAAAGGGGGTGTTATAAGTCAGCTGTTGTGATTCACATTAGGTTGAAACTTGGAATTAGGACACCCATATGTAAAACTCATCCCCTTCGTGTCTGCTGAACTTTCTCGAAGCGTGTGCACGTGGCTTGTGCACAAGAAAAATACCATCTCAGTTTCACTGACTGCCATAAAAGGTCCCTTTCTGGGTTGCAGGCAATGGAGCATCACCGCATGGCAGAAGCAGTCCTAAAAGCAGCCAAGCAGAGGAATGAATCAGTTGCCCACCCAGGTGCGGTCATGTGGGCTGGAATACCAACGCGGAGGTCAAGCTCTTCTTTATTACCTTCTCTCTCTCTTGTATGCTGTATTTTGTTCTTTCTGAAGTGACAAGGTAGAAAACAAGAAAACCCATGTGTGTCCCTGGATCTCTGTACAACTTCTATCTGCCCTGAGCAGCGAGATGTGGAAGCTGCAGAGAAAATGGGAGAGCAGAGCATGCATTTAGCACCCAGGTCCCTGCTCAGAGTGAATGGGCTGGGTAGGTCACAACATGGAGTGCGTGCAGCAGCAGGAAAGAAGGCAGATGTGGAGAAATTCCCCTTTGTCACCCCAGCATCACCAGGCAAAATGCCAGCCTGAAGTGCTGGCATATCTTCCACCTCTTGTGAGCTGTGCAGAGGTATGGAGGGGCTTGTGCTGGCTTCTCTGCAGAAAGCAGATGTTCTCATAGGGCTTATTCAGGCAGATTGGAGGCCAAGATATGGACAAAATGGCCAAATTTTTCTTTTCCTGAAAATGTTTCACAGTCATTTTTGATTAGAAAGGAGCAAGTAGGTTCCCCCCCCCCCCCCAGTTAGCAAGAAGCAAGCCAGCTGTAGAAATATCTCACCTGGAGCTCAATGCATTTTGTAAAGGTGGAGAGGGCTATCTTATTAGAGCTGAAAAGACTGTGGCATGACCAGGTTATGCGACTTGGTCAAGACTGAGGGCGAACAAGGGACAGGACGCACGTCTTGGTCCCTTTGTCTTCAGGAGTGAGATCCTGGGATCTCCTGAGAGGATGCAAAGTAATGTTATTGGAAAACACTGGAAAAACTGAAGCCTGAAAGTCAATGATTTGTTGGAGTCACCATACAACAAAGCTAAGCAGAAACCACAGTGATTTGTGTCTTGGTCTCTTGCTGTTAATGCAGGTCCTACACACAACCAGACTCATTCTCCTGCTTGGTGTCGGGGTCTCTGCTGCCTTTCTGGCACTGCCACAGAGAGTTGCCAGTGATGGATGGGACATGTCCTTTTGGGGGATGTGGAGCCACATGTAGCTCCTAGTAGTCCTCTGCTCAGAGAGACTCGGATCAGATTTGGCCCTTCTCAGCAACACCTTTCCAAGCTGGGGGAGCTGAAACGCTTCCGTGTGTGCCAAACTCGGCTGTTCTCCTTGCCCTTATTGCAGCCTCCCTCCCCTTTTTCCGTCTCCGCTGCCCACCATCTCCTGCCTGCGAGCGCTCTTCGGTGCGAGGGTTTCGTTGGACCTCGCTTCACAGGGATGGGGCCGCCACTGGAGCTGCTGTTCTAGAAATTATGAGGGGAAACAGTTTCCTAAGAGGGATTTATGGGCTGGAACGTGCACGAGCCAGCTCTGAGGAGCCTGTTTATGGCCTGGCACCGTAGTGAAGCCAGTCCACCTTCAGGAGCGGCTCGCAGTAATGCTGAGCTGGGGAGCCGGGTACATTTCTCTCCACTGACGCCGCTCTGGTGAAAGCCTTGTGTCCTGGCAGCTGCTGAAAAGCATGTGGCTGGCAGGGGCAAACCCGTTCCCTGTTGCCTGCCTGCACCTCGGGACAGTCGGAGCCCGCATTCTGCTTGTGACTGGGTTTTTCGGGACTTCCAAAGGGACAACGTGGCTAGCTCTTCCCCTGACGCTGTCAGTGCAGCCTTTCACAGACACATGCATGCTCAGCAAAGCCCGTTTTAATGTGGTCACATAAATTGAACACCACCACGGCCCCACACAAGAGCTCGGCTGTGTTAGGGCCCAGCGTGCTGCCGGGCGATGCTGCAGGAGGAGACCCACGTTGTAGACAGGTCCCTCAGCAGGTTTCTGTTTGAAGTTTAGGCAAGGTCTGGATGTTTTCTGCTTCTTGCCTTTCTGGGACAAATATGCTCCTGTTGTTTTGGAGCCAGCTGCGTTTTATGCAAACCAGATGCCAGTCCCAGACGGCTGTCAGGTGTTGCTGGTCACCGGCTGGCTCAGGCCACGGTGAAGTTGTGGGCCAGTTCAAGAAAACTGAGGCTCTGTGTGGGTCTGGTTGCTCTCCCCAGGGCAGCAAGGGTGTCCCGGTGGAGGCACCAAGGCCACGTGGGGCCCATGCTACTGTCACGTTTCCAAAAGTTCTCCCACGAGGACCTATCTGAGCTTGTACCTGGTATCTTTAGGAAAGGGGAGCCTAAGAAATGGTTATTGAGAGAAATGTGAGATGGTCTGCAGAGATCGCAGCCTCTCACTTGCTCCTGCATGGTCCCAGGCAGCCAAGGGGAGATAAGATGTCTTCCTCTTCCTCCTAGGACATGGTTTACCTATGAAAAATGAACTACTGGCCCTGAGCCTTGCCACCAACTCCTTTCCTTGTGGGTTTGTGTGCGCTGCAGCCGTGTTTTGCAGACATCTGGATTCAATAACCCGGTTGATACAGCCCATAAAATTAGAAACCGAATGCTGCAGAAGGCGGAGGTCAGTGAGTGATTCATCCCGATACCATGTGCTGGGGCTGCAGCACTCAGCGGTTAATAATGGGCCGTGCGGGGGGGTCTGCGGGATGCACCCCTGCCCTGGCTCCCGGGGCCCCGGGAGGAGAAGTGGGAAAGCAGGGGGAGGCTCTTGTCTCCTCTGGCACTTGCCCAGCCGCAGAGGGAAGGAGCCAGGGCCAGCCTGGTTCCAATCACGACTCCTGGCACCTTTGCAGCATCCGTTCTCCAAGCGTCCCTCCAAAGTTCGCAGAGGAAGGACTGTCCGTGCTGTAATTGGGATGCTAATGTAGGGCTTGGGCTTGCTTCCTCTGCACAAACTTTTTGTGTAATTACAGGCAAATCGCAACTTTCCTTCTGTCCTACATCTACCACTGTCAAACCAGGACTCCAGCCTACTAAAACCCCGTTTCAAGCGAGCTCCCGCTAGCCAGAGCTCGGTGGTACTGCCAGCCGGCGCTGGGGCTTTGGGGCTGTGAGGCTTGCTTACTGAGGATGGTTTCCCCACCCCAAATGCCTTCACACTCAGGTAGCTCTGCATCACCTCTGTCTTTGGCTAGATCTGGGGAGGGGAGAAGTTTGACAGTCAGATTGCCTCTTTTCAGTGCTCCCGTTGCACAGCTCACTCTGGGTGAGCAGAGTTTGAGCTGCTGTTCAGAGACAGGCCAGCCTGGGCCTGAGCCGAGACCAACGGTGAAGGTTCAGACAGCACAGATATCCTTGTGCCTGCAAGCCAAAAGTGTGCATGCGTGCATGTGTGCTTGCCACCTTTTGACTTAACTTCTGAGCCTTGATGGTACTTGCTCGCTTTGCATTTCCTCCGCAGCCAAGAGAGCTAGAGACTTGCATATTTGCAAAGTGACAGCATGCACAGTGCTGTCTTCAGAGTGCAAAGGCAATTGCCAGAGAAACAAAGTATTATTTTCATCACCACATGTATGGGCGCTGACTCACGCAGAGGCTGCGGGCGATGGGATGGGGAGAGTGGTGAGGGCTCCCAAAGTTCAGAGGAGAGCCAGGGCTGGAGCCCTAGCAAAGGCCCTACGTGCCAGGCTGTCTGGGTTGTCACATGGCGCTCGCTAGAGCAAGCTGTCCCTTGCTGTGTTGTCTGGAAGTTGGCTATCTCAGCAGCGTGTGCTACATGGCTATTTGGGAACAGGCCAAACTGAGGGAAATGCACGGCAGCGCGACTGGTCCTCAGGGCAGGGACTGCTTGCGGGGCTGCTGGCAACAGAAAGAGGCAGTGGTGTTGTGCCAGCCATCCTCCTGGGATGCTGCCCTAGGGAGAGGTGTTTCGTGGAAAGGTCCAAAGGGCCCTTTAATCCTGGAGGGAGGAAGCGGCCTGGATCTGCAGTCCAGAGGACTGGCTCGTTGCGTGCAAACCGGGCATGGGTGACGCCGGCGCTGGGCGGCTGCTCCCCTGGAAGAGTGATGCCTGGGCAATCCTGGCACCCGCTGGCTTTCGTCGGGGGGGCCAGCAAGGTGCGTCGGTGCACTCAATATGCGTATGCGCCGGCCAAACTGGAGAGCTGGGCTAGAGCTTGGAGCTGCTGTCTCGGTTCCTGGAGAGCTAGAAATAGTGTTTGCTAATCCTGATCAGAAAGAAGAGGAGGGGGGTTAAGCCACCCTCTGCAGGAGCGCGGTCTAGACAGGAAGGTTTTTTATAACAATAGCTTTTTGTCCTAATGGTTCTTCCATCTTTACTCCCCCTCCCCGACCTCATCAAGACATTATCAGACCACCGGTCCTGCTGGTGTGAAGTCATGTTTTTCTCTGTTTTTCTAGTACCCTGTAGCCAAGATAATAATCTCTAGAGCCACTTCCTGGGCAAGTTTTTGGATGGATAATATTTGCGGTTTCCCTTGTGTTCACACAAGTATTTATATCTGCGAACACATGGAGCAACTCTGAGCTCTGCTATCGCAGAGAAGCATCTTGTACTTCCAAGCCCCGACGACTCAGAGACTTTTCCTCCCCCTGACTCTTCAGCCCGGGTGAAGCTGTTAATCTCTCAGCCTACGACACACTCCTTCACACCCACCCTACCAAATCCCTTCCTTTGCTGGGAGGGAGTTTGCTGACAGCTTGCGGTGTTTATAGCTACCCAGGTGCTCCCGCGCAGAGAGGTTTTACCTCTCAGGTCACTCTTCAAAGCCCTCCGGGGAGGAGGCACGCTCCATGTCTCCTGGAGGGGCCTGGCTTCCCTGGCTGCGTGCGCGCAGCGCTTGTGAAAGCCCCCTGCACCATTGCGCTAGGATAGTGTTAGCAGCCGGGAGGGGTATCCGGATCCAGGACGCTGCCACCTTCACCCTGCCACGCCGCTCCTGGTGTGCAAACCCCACGGGATATTCTTCCCCCTCCTTCTGTTGCTGCTGTCGGTGGGATTCCCTAATGCAAAGGGGGGGACATGAGACTTTTGCAGAAACCTTAGTGTCCCCAGTGCTGAATGAACGAGGTCTTGTATTTTGCCAGGGGGATCTTGGATGGATTTTGACAGGTTTAGTTGGACTTTTGGGGTTCTGTGCTTCTAAGATTTGATCTTGGATTATAATGCTGGATAGGCAGATGCTGCAATAGCTCATATCTTAGCCATGGGGCAGGGGTGCTCCACAGCCAGCGTACTGTTCACCGCTCTGGCACCCAAGGCAGGAGAGGGGAGGGGAGCCGGAAGGGGACTCAGTAGGTGAGCAGCAGAGCCAGGAGTGAAATCTCGCCTCAAATCGGAGCTCGGTGCTGAGGCCGCTCTGCTGTGCTGCTGCCCAACAGACAGGTTTGGTAATTCATCTTTTAAGTGAAGTTGCCATGGTGGTGGTGGTTTTGCAATGTGGGACCCTCCCTCTGCAGGAGCAGCACAAAGATGGGGCTCTCTGCCATTCAGCAAAGGAAGGCACCTTTGAAATCCTGCTGGTGCAGGCTAAGTGGCAGCAGTTGGTTTGCCTGTGAGAGCGTAACATTTGTTTTCCCTAAAAATGGTGCGAAAAATGCACCTAGAAACGTTCCCATTATGCTTCAGTGCGCTGAAGCACTGCTCAGGGGCTGTGCATGGTTGGCGTCGCATGGGTTTGCAGCGATGGCGGTTAGGCACTTTCTTGATGTGGACCTTGCTGCTTTTAAGGCAAATTTTAATCTGATCTAACTTTGTTGAAGGCAAACTGATATTCCCTGAAGCAGCACAGGCAGGATCAAAGACCAGCGAGATCTTTTTTCTGGAAAGTTTGGATGGATTAGACTAGGCTTTTATAAATACGCAGATCAAGTACATGACCTGTGTTTCATTTCAAGGGTATTTTATTAACTTTATTTATTTATTTGACTTGTCATGGCTTGAGAGTGGCTTGGCTGAAAGGCTTCAGACTTTTAACAGCTTTGGCCTCGGTGCAGGCTTGTGCTGTTAACTAATTTGCAACGGGTTTCTTTAATTATAAATGGTCTTACTTTTTCACATCGTCACAGTCTGCATGGCAGATCTGTCTCTCAGAAACCATGTGCCGGGGCCATGAGGGATTTGCAAAGGCTGCGGTTCAGCTGGGAGCACAGGCATGGCCACACAGGCACTAGGATATCTGCAGACAGGGGACCAGACGTGCATGAGGAACACCAAAGAGAAGTGGTGTGTGGAGCTCCTCAGAAGGTGATGGATGTGTGGTTCTGCTGAAAAATCACACCCAAGTAGTCCCTAATGATGCACTCAGGACCATCAGCTGCAGATGGAAAACATCCATCTTTACCCCTCCCCGATTCAGTTTCTGCTCCGTATATTGTGGTGGCAGACTGCAAATGTTTCCGAGTTTGCGGAGCAGTGGCAAGGCTGAAAACATCCTTGCAGGGTGGCATGGAAGAAGGAAATGCCCAGCCAGAGGAGGAAATGTTTTCATAATTGCCAATGTTTAAAAACAAAACAAAACAAAACACACACAAACAAAAAAACCTCAAAGGCGTTCACGTTGGAACAGGAGCTCAGTTTTGCTGCTGTGTGCTTTATGGCTGGTTTTAGCAACGCCACTCTCCCAGCGCAGGGGCTGCTTGCTGATGTTGCTGCCTTTTGGACCAGGGGAACTGAAGCAGATCAGGCTGCTCTGTGCAAAGGAGCTTTGAAGCTGCATCGCAGGGAAAGATGACCACTGTGACAAAAAGCTGTGCAGCCAGCTCAGGGCACTGGAGAGACCTTTGCGTTTTTGAGACTTAGAGCAGAAACAAGCCACAGAGGGAAGGAGAAGTAAATTAGATGGAATAAATCACATTACGGGGCTTGCTGGTAACTGAGTGCAGAAAGTGAGCAGCAGTAGCTGGGCGACGCTGCAGCTGGCAGGGCTTGGACATGCTGCCTCGCATGGGCAGCACTGAGGTCGGGGAAGCCTCACCTGGACGTGTCATGGCAAGACTGCGGATGTCAGGGTGATCCGACTTGTTGGCACTGAGGACGCTTTCGTCGGAGCCCAGGGGAAGGATTGGGGATTTGAGGTGCTGCTCTGCCAAGGCGGCACCAGCTCGGGCAGATTTAGCTTCAGGGTAGCAGCAGAGCAGCAGCAGCAGTGTGCAGGAGGTGCTCGGGGGGGGGGTCAACCCCCTCCTCCTGTCGTGCCCATGTGGATGCAAGGAAAGTACCCCGACACCAGCACCCAGCGGGGTGATCTGTGCTGCGGTGGTGGCCCCCGGCCACCCCTCATCCTTCCCCCAGCTGGACCTGGAAGGAGCCCTCCGAAAGCCACTGCGGGAGCCTGCAGCATCCCTGCGCCTGGGAGAGCAGCGGCTGGCTGAGTCACTAGGGCTTCGTGCCAGCGGGCCAGCTCCTCAGCGCTGTGGTTTCGTGTCCTGGGCCTGGTCCCAGGGCTGCGACTGGCTCCGGAGCGGCCTGGGTGTGGTGCGTGCGGGGAGCTGCCGGCTCCTGAATCACACTCTGGCTCCGGACGGCCAAACCACATGCGCTCTGAAGCTGCCCGGCTTGGAAATCGAAAAAAAAAAAAAAAAGCTCTTTCCCCTTTGCCCCCAGCTCCAAAATCAAAAGGAGAGTCCAGGAGTTTCACACAGCATCCAGTTTCAGGCAAATGTTTTCTGTAAAGCTAATTGAAAATATTGCCCGGCTCTGTTTCCACTCGCACGAGGCTGCTGCAGAGGCCGGGCGTGTTGGGATGTACCCGCATGTCGCGAGGACGGGGGCAGCGGCAGTCACCCGGCACGCGGCGGTGCAGGAAGGTAGCAGAGCAGTTGCAGCAGGAGCCAGGAGGTTTTGTCAGATCCTCATAAACTCTCGGAGCTTTATGGCAAGTGTTTAACCCCGGAGAATATCCATCCCAAAGAATTTATGATGCAAATGTTTGTCTCGGACTTTTCAGAGGTTAGTGTGAAATGGCTCAAATCATTGGGATTTGGACAGCTTGGGCTGACTGGGATGTGTTTTTTCCCGTGAAAATGTTGTTAGTAAAACCCCTCTCCCTCATACTGATTTCTGTTTTTCCCACTCCCTGTGCACCAGGCCTGGCATTGCCGGCTGTGGGGACTCTCTGCAGGAGATCATCATCCAATGTGATGCAGCTAGACTAAGGCTAAGGGCCTCGGAAGGGCAGGCTGCAGAGCTTCCTAAGTCAGCATCTGAAGGCTTTAGACTGCGATGGGAATGACATTGCTCCTGTTGTACAACCAGCCCTCCTGTGCCCGTCCCAGCAGGTGACTGGGTGCACCTCTCCCAATGATGCAAAGGAGGGGTCTCCCAGCACATGGCTGGACATGGCTTTGGCACAAAACCCAACCCTGAAGCCCTTGGAAACCAGTGTGGTGGAAGAAGGTTGCTGGAACAGTCCATCTGGCCCCTGACCTTGCGTCCCCCGGGAGTCTGGAGTTGTTCAGGTGGCTGGATCGGCTGCGGGCTGCCAGCTGGGCATCCTGCAGCAGGGAGCCGCCAGATGTAGCTCCATCATGGCCCTTTGCTGGTGCAGGTTTCATGCTTATGGACAAGGCCATCAGGCTTCAGTGCGAACGCTCAGGTTTAGGAGCTGGGCACTGACTTTTGGTGAATTATCTTCATATTCTTAATTCTCTGTTCACTTGCTAGTATCACAACAAGAGAGCTTGGAAAAATGCCCAAGCACACCAGAAAGGAATCTAATTTCTTTTTGAGGGAGTTGCTGCAGAAAAACATTTGAGTTATTTGCTAAGCTCTAATAATGATACTTTGCATTTGCATTGCAGCTTCCACCTAAGGGCATCTTGGCACAGCCAGTAATTAAACCTCCAAGTCCTTGTGAGGGAGACAAAGCTCTATTCTTACATTTGACAGACAGCTAAACCTTGGTCCAGGGTCAGATTAAGTGACTTGCTCAGAGATGTACATTGAGTGTGCAGCAAATCCAAAACCAAACAAGAGCCCTGCTCAGCCCCAAGTGACATTTGGGATTCTGGTCCCTCTGCTCTACTCGAGTTGTTTTTTTGTAAGCTTCTGTCATTTGATGGCTGTTCAGAGACATCCCTTCTCAGTACTAAATGCAGGAAGGTCTTTTGTCAGACTTAGACAACAAGGAGAGCTAATTGCAAATTCAATTTTGGTTTAGAAAATACAGCTTGGTCCACATTACCTTAGCAGCCAAAGACCTATCTCTTAGGACTTTGCACCAGTGCTATATTCATTTCAGGTCTGTTTTCTTTAGAGCTTTATGGTCAGTAATTAATGGTATAATTACACATCGACATAATGACAGCTCCTGACATTGCAAAGCTCAGGGGCAGGGCACTGAGTGTCACTCATTGTTCATTCCTGTTTCTTTACTTTGTAGGGCGAAAGCAATCGGCTTCTGAGTTTGTTCAGAACTGGCTGCCCTGGTTCCCAGTGAGGAAAGCTTTGTATGTTGGTGCTGGGGTCAGAAGGCATCAGCACCGTGCAGAAATTAAAACGTGCCTTTGCTCTTCTAGAAAGTCTCCTGGCATTTGCTGTTGCCCGCCCCAGTTGCTGTCCTCCTTCATCTACTGAGCAAATAGTAAGCAAAAGGAAAAGCTCTGATGGGAATGCACCACAGCAGGCATGGGGGAAGACCTGAGCCTAGCAGGGCTGTTGGAGGCTGAAGGAGTTTTCATAGTGTCTGCAGGTTGTTTCCGGGGTTTCCAAATAACCTCCTCTTCATGTAGCATCTTAGCTGAACAAGACCAGATTTGGAAAGTGCAGGTTTGAGTGTCTCTGGCATCGCGGTGATGGGTTACAGCATGTAGGTGCAAGGAAGCTGGGGAAGTGTGACTGGCTTTTGGGGTTCTTTTTCCCAGGAAAGGGCCACTCTTGGCTGTTTGTTTTCATCCATTAGCGGTGCTGCAGCCAGCAGCAAAGTGTCAGACCTGCTCTCCTGGTTCCCTTAGACCTCCCCAGACAGCAGCCAGGATGCTCAGGTTGAAGATGGGTCTCCCCGCCCTAGACCCTCAGAGAAACTGAGGGACAGAGACACCAAAGGGACATCTGGTAGAGTTATCTCAGGGTTTATCACCTACAAACACTGCCCTATGGCCAGAGACTTAAGCCCATGGGTGTTTTCCCTGTTTCTAAGCCATGCTGTCCCTATCTGAGGATTAACAAAAGGGAGAGCTCCTCTCATTTTGGGTCTGCTACAAACACTGCCACAAGAGCAGATGATCCCATCTAACCCCTGGACAGTCATTAGGAGGCAGCCAGACTGGGTGGAAACAGTCCCCCATGGATCAAACCTTGACTGCTCTTCCACCCCCATCTACTGGCCAGCCTGGAAAAGAGCTTTCTGGGGAAATTTCGTGAGGCTGCACGGTTTGTAAACAGGTATATTGGGAACGAATGAGCCTGTAATCCTTGCGCCATCCTCACTTGGACATGGCCAGGGCAGGTGGGAGCAAGTGTGGGTCTTGGCAGCAGGGAGAAAGGGGTCCCTGCTGAGATAAATCAAGGTCGTTCACTCTGATTTCCTCTGAAGTAGACCTGTTGCAAAGCATCGTGGAGTCTGCATGCAGAGAGGGAAACAGCTTTGTGCTCAGCTCAGGTTGGTGTTGGCTCTCTTATAATGTTAGTCAGTCTGTCTGTCTTCATCCCTACCCTGCTGGGCCTGAAAGGAGAAACTAATGCTGGAAGGCCTCGAGTGGGACGCCAGCTCTGCTGTCTTGGCTCTCCTGCTAGTTCTCTGCATGCCCTTGGGCAAGGTATTAGCTTTCTGCTTTCTCGTGTTTTTCCAGAAAACAGGTGCAGTGAAGCCTTTGTGCCTTGCAGAAAGGCTGCTGGGCATATGTGATGCTCCTGGTTAAAGCTGGTTCTCTCTTGTTTTCTTGCTCCTGTGTGAAGGGAGCAAAAAATCCTAGCAGGCTGGGAAACTGGAGAAGGTGCCTGGGGTGCAAGGCAAGGGCAGGCAGGTCCTGAGGGAGCAGATCTGTGCAGTTTTTGTGTTGCTTTTGATCTCTTGGTTTCTCCTTGATGTAATCAAAGTAATGCAAGCCAAATATAAAGGTGCTATAAAAGCACCTATAAAGGTGCTTTTTGGTGGAGCTCATTCCCGGAACTGTGAACTGAACAGGTAGTCCTATGGTACAGAGACCACTGCCACCAGACTGGAAATGTGATGGTGGATGGTCTCTTCACGCTGTGTGGCGCAGGCGGCTGGTAGATGGATTGAGTCATGGTGATATAAAGTAGGGCAGTGCCCGCAGTGGTGCTTGGTGCGGAAGAGGCTGTCAAGAAATCAGCTTGGAGATACCTTTGGGAATGGCAGATATCAGGTTTTGCAGGTTCTTGGCTGTCACCTGACTGCGGTGACTGAACACCCCCCACCCACCCTTCAAGATCTTGGCTCCCCGGGCTGGAGCACTGACCTCTGTTTTTAATTGATTTTTTAATGTGAATGATCTCTCTATTCTCAACACTTGCAGAGAGAAAACTTCAAGGGGTGGAAACCCTAGACAGACAGGAGGCCTGGCCCAGGCCCAAAGCAATAAAGGCCATGCACCAGAACAGAAAAAAATTGGAATGACAATAAGGCCTCAGAAAGCCCAACCCAGCAGGAAGGTTTACTCTGCCTTCTGGGCAGCTTTAGAATCACATTGTCTGATTATCCTGCAGCATAAACAAATTAGCCTGTAATTTAAATGGGGGGAGTAATTACCACCCATCAGACCTGTGTGAAGTTGACCCTCTCACCTCTCCAAAGAAGCAGGTGCTCCAATTTTCATGCCCAAGTGGACCCGGCATTTTCTTGCTCCTTGTGATGCTGGGGAAGCTTTTGATAGCAGAAGTCTAAATTTCCACCTAGGAAGCTAATGTCTCTTGAACCTCTGGCCACGACTGTCATGGGGGAGCTGCTGCAGTATCTGTGACTGCGAGTCCAGTTTGTACAGAGATCCTGGCTGGGGACTGAGCTGGTGGGAAGGGGATTATCGACCCTGCCACAGCCCCTACCCCTGAGCTTAGAAACCAAGCCCAAACCCAAACCCATGACAGTGTGTTCAGAGACACGTTTCTACTTTTGTTGTCAAGAGCCCAGCGTTTCTCAAGAGAGCATAGAGCTGCTCATGACTTGGACAAGGTGACAGTGAATCTTTGTCTCTGAGATTACCAGAAACTTGCAGCCTCCTAAAGTATTTTATAAAGCACTCAAAGAAGTTTTTGGCTTTATCTTGGTGACAGGACATGAAGGTGTCAGGAAATTACATACCTGTTCATGCTGCTCCCGTGGCTGCATGAGCAGCAAGACTGCAATTCAGGTCTCCTTGCCTCCTGTTTTCTCTTGGGGCCACCCTTTCCCTGGAGAAGGAGAAAAAACTTCCCCATGGTAAAGTGGGGAATCTGCTCTGAAACATCAGTTATTCTGAGCTTGACCTTTCTGCCACCAGGTATCTCCACTGAAAGCCATTGCTGAGAGATTAGTGGCTACTTTTCAGTATTGAGCTTACTTCTTTTCAGACAGATCATATTGTTACATTATATTGATTAAAATAGGCTATACTTGGGATTCTCGCATGAAAGTATAATCACAGGTGTTGGGTAACTGTACGGTCTGATGAACTAGGTAAATGATAAGCGAATCTTGGCAACGGTAACTGAAGAAACCGTAAATGGGAAACAATCATGTAACTTAGTAATTCTGTTGATTATGTTAAGTAACCGAATACTATAGCAACTCTGTTGATTGTATTCAAATAGTGTTATATAACCAAACACTATAAATATGTAACCAAGGTAAACGGGGGTTGGGATTCTCAGCTTTGGACATGAGTCCCTGAGACCCCGGGCCCTGAATAAAGCACCGCATATAACTGCTTTCGTAGTTATGTGTTTCTTTACGGGCAACAATATGGGTCACAGCTGAAGGATCCATGGACAGCAGTGTGTCTATAAGGAAAGTGCTTTAATTTAACACATCCAGGGATGGAGAGTGGGTTAGCTGTGTGGTAGGCTTTCCTGAGTTCCCATAGTGTCCCACCTGTCCTCATACATGGAGGACTTGCTTGTTGAGATGAATGGGATCTGCTCAAGAAATGTTCTTGCCATATTTCAGTCTAATGGAATAAATTAGCCTCAGTAAACCCTATTGATGACACAGCTTAAAGCACAACCCCTCCAACCTCTAATTCAAGTTCAGCTTTTCATATCTTAGGAAAAAAAGGAAAAACTTTCTAATCACATAGCCAGGTCAGGGATGATACAGCCACTCGGGATGTGTAGTGGGACTACTGATATTGATTGCAAAGTCCTTATGGATTCATTAATTGTCCTCAGAGGAGTGCATGCAGATGCAGATGGGGTACTGAGTGTCTACTTCATATATCTACTGCTACCAGAAACAATAATCAGGAAGTAAGCTGAACTGGCAGCCTAAAGCTGTATAACTTCCAAAACTCAGGTGGGCATCTCAGTTTGGATTTTGTTGCAGTAGCTGCTAGTGGTGCTTGAATGCTTTGCTGAGACTGGGTCAACTGGTGACTGGGGTCTTGATTCTGGTCCCCAGCCCCCCTTACAGGATTTTGTGTCGGCATGAGTCTTGGAGAGAATATATTATGCTGTAGTCGTGATAGCTCACATAAGCATATATGGCCTATGTATATATTGTCTCACTTGGGCACAGCACAGGTCACTGAGAGGGCTACCTGCTCCAGGCAGCTGAGGACACTCTTGAGTAGCTGTTGTGTGCAGACATACCCAAAAGTGCCTCCATTGTGAAGGCAGTGGCAGAATGGAAGTGATAGGGTGCTGGGGGAGACCATTACTAAATGCAAACTCATTTGGATACAATTACTTCAGTGCAACAAGTAATATTGTGTGGGAAGCTTGTATACTATTCCTCTTGCCATCTGCTGGCAATTAAAATCTGGCCACTAGTTTTATTCCAAGGAAGCAAAAATGTCCCTTTGTAGCACCAGTGGGAGACTGGATGATACTGGAGCCTAGAAACCACCTTAGTTAATGAAAAGCACCCATACTCGAGTAACAGAGCTCTGGGCTGTTGAATCTGAGGACAGCTCTGTGGAGTAGGGCAGCATTTATATTTATTGTAGAATTTCATGTGTATGTGAAAAGTGCTCAAATTGCAAGCTAAAACAGAGGGTCCTCACTTTCAAGGCACCATCTGGAAGACATTTTTCCCCTGACTAGTTTAGGAAGAGTTTAGCCAAGGCCAGTGAGATCTGTTTCACTGAGTGTTGCTGGGAGCTGGAAGATGGCTCCTGTGATTATTGTAGCAAGCTAGAACTCAGCGTGGAAATCCTACCTTTCCATCAGCAAAAAGAACCAAGAGAAAGGGGAACTGAAGGAAAGCGAGGAACAGATCAATGCTTTGCTGGGCTGCATGTCTGAACAGAACGGGTCCTTCTGCGTTGCATGTGTTGTCTGGCGATAGGCAAGGCCTCTGTAGTATGATGAATGGCTATGTAATCAGGCAGGACAGGAGGTCAATGGTGCTGGGTCTGTAACGCTGGTCAGATTCTGAGATCCTGCAGGAAGGTGCAACCTTTACTTGTCTTGTGTCTTATTTGGCAAGAGTCATGGTGTTACCCAAGTGTCTCAAACTGGGATGAGTCTAGTGAGAGAAAAAAACAGGCTTCTCCTTTTGCTTTGCAGATGTGATGGTCTGCAGGCAGTCTTGGAAAAGAGGAATCGGCAGGTTGCATCTGACAGCTCCATCCAGTCCCAAGTCCTGTCACTAACAGTGCCCAGAATGACCCTGCTCCAGATGGAAGTGGTACAAACTCTGCACCAGGCAGCAATGGGGTAACTACAGCCTTTATTTCCCATCTTTCCTTATTGTCTTGATAAGCAAATTCTGTCCTTAGGAGTTACCTCCTGAGAACAACCTTTCTTTTGTGCATGAGTCCAGCCTGACAGCCTGGCATTTCTCTGGCCTCAGCTGCAAGGACAGGTGCCTCTCAGGCAGTGCAAGTTGGAAATGAAGAGTGAGACCTTCGCAGTGTCTGGTGATCACACTGTTCTCCAGCTGTGGTTCCTCAAAGCTCCCTGGGTTTTACGACATGATCTGACAGCACCTTGCATTCCTATTTCTGCCTTCCCGTTCTGGTTCTTGATGGCCTTCCAGGATGTAACTGCCTCATGTTACCAAAAAATCTTTTTCCAGACAAAGCTTTACAATTTTCTGCTCCTCTGGGAGTTGTTGTACTCTGTTCATGTTCATTATGCAAACGCTTCATCATATTCGGTCTGCTTTCCTTCAAGGAGGCCATTTCTTTCAGTTCCAAGATTGTGTTGCTTTTGACAGGTAGCTGGACAGGTCCAACTTTTCCATGTTTGGCTTCAGAGCATCTCCTATCTAGCACTAACTCTGAAAGCAGCAAGCATTATGGCAGTATCAGAATGTGGGGATTTTTTTATGAGCTCCCTCAGATTGGTCTGAAGCAGGTGCTGAGGGCTTAATAAAAGGTGTCATGTAATATGACTTTCAAGAGTATTCACCACCATTTAGGTGCCAGAAGAAATCAGCTTAATCAGAGCCATCTGGAGAGATCAGCGAGGCAGGACTTATGTGCTAGAGAAACTGGTGGCTGCTGACTTACTCCAAAAGAAACTTGGCTGCAGCAGTGCTGGGCTGTGGCTGCATTTATACGAAGCATATATGTATATATGTGTGTGTGTGTAGGTATGTATGTATGTATGTATGTATGTATGTATGTATGTATGTGTATAGATGGCACTATCCTGCATGTCATTGTTAAAATAACACAGACGGGGCGGATCCTGCTCGTGAGAGCTGTCTGTGAGTGGAAGCTGAGTGGCGCTGGGCTGCGTTGTCCCCATAAGACACTATGGAGGTGGGTGCTGGTTCTGGCTTGTTTGTGGGCACCTGGATTTACTCCACTCAGTCTTGAAAGTTGAAGGGTTTGCATTGGTCTGTGGAGAAAGGGGTGACCTTCAAGAGGACCGTTTCTAGTCTTGGAGGGCTGAAGCACCTTCAGGAAGAGACTTCTCTCATCTGCTCAACAGGGAAACTTTTGGGGGATGGTACACGGGGATGCCTTGGCTGGAAACATGGCTGGAGGGAGCTGGGCCACAGGGTCATTTCTGCAGGTGATCGGTAGCAGAACAACTTCTCTGTTCAAGTCTGATCGTTCACTTCACTGGGACCAGATACCAGCCAGTACCAAGAGCTTTTGAAAATCCCTTTTCATCGTTTCCCTTTTCAGTCCTTCACAGGAATGCACCACCCTCCATGTGGCTGACTGAATGGGGTAGGTCACATCTGGCCAGCTGGACGTCCTTGCGAGGGGGCATGTGACAGAAGGGGAGCACTGCAAACAAAACTACAGTGTGCGTGAGTGTGCATGTGTCAACAGTGGTGGGGAACCACCAATGCCAACTCCATCGTGAGGCTATTGTGAATCTCAGGATGCAAACATTGTTATCTCTCCCTTGATCTCCTCTAAATTCACTCTGAGACTGTCTGCCAATTTTGTAAAGGAGGCTATCTTTCCAGTTATCTGTGATCCCTAGTGATATGAGACATTTAATCAGTGTCTCCTGACTTCTTGTCAGATGAATTATCATCAGCACATGTATTTTCTGCTGTTTTCTGGGGAATCTGGTCATGGGAAAGTGAAAAGATAGCTCTGCTTATTTCACTGGGGCTTGCAGAAGGAGTGAAGGCACTGAGGGCCTCATGACTTTATGGTGGATTCTCCATCTGAAATGCTGCTTCAGTGATTCTCTGTGAGCCAGTCCTGCAGTTTCAGGATGGCCTGTTTTTGCAAGTAATATTAGCAGGAGCACCGGTTGCTTTCAGACTTCTATGCTGGTCTGCAGGACTCTTTCCCCTCCCCATTGACATAGCCACAGATGAGAGTGGTGTGAACAGACTATAGCCCTTCTCAGGGTGGCTAGCGGGTTGGGTTGGCTGAGTCCTTGCACAACACTTCCTTGGGAAAGGGGTCACTGCAGGGTGGGGAGCATGGGGGGGAGAGGAACGGGGGCAGGAAGCAGGGAAGGGGGTCGAGCCTCATGGAGAACTGCACAAGACTATTCCATGGGCAGGAACAATTTTGCCAGCTGACGGAGCAGGCTACTACTGTGTGCATGTGTCCTCTCCTGGTTTCTCAGGCTGCGGCCACGCTCTGAAAGCAAGCCAAAGTGTAGGAAACTGAATAATCAGCGGGGGTGGCACTTGTATTCCCGAAAGCATTCAGGATGGCAGCAGCCCAGTTTTCTCCTCTGCAAGTTCAACGTGGTGCTCGGCAGCACGTTCCTCCTCCCGCGTTCGGGCGGGGTGGGGAATGCCGTGCAAGCACTGTTCCGCACATGGTACCTATTAGGGGTTCTGGGCATGCAAGCACAGTGGGCAAAATGGGAAAAAGATGAGGCTGGGGAGAGCAGCAGGCAGGGCAGGGAGCTTGCGGGGAGGCAGAGCAACGCTGCCAAGCCCCCTTCCTCCAGCTGCCCCTGATTAGGAGCTTGACATGCTCTGACCACACAGTAGCAGAGGCTCATTTTCACGGCTGTTGTTAGGCTGAGGTTCCCCCCATGCCCCATCCCCCTTGCCTTAGTGGCACTTTCTCCGCAGCGTTTTACGAGTGTGGCGGGATGTGCTGTTATGTTGCTTGGTTTCACCATCTTCTCCTCTCTGTTTCTTGCAGCTAGGAAGACACAAGTGCCTTCAGAAAGCACAAGAGGAGGTAACATCCTCATGGAGACTTACTTAGAAGACTTAAAGACTTAAATCTGAATTCTCTCTTTCCTTAAAAGCTGGCGTATCCCAAGCACAAATCCAGCTCATCCTTGTGATCACAGAGATGCTGAGGGAAACAGCTAGTGCTGCATCAAACTTGGGAAGGGCCTGGACAGGGAGCTTGGCAACTAACTTGGCTTCCCTATGTTCAGCAGCGCTGAATGTCCACTGTAGCTGGAGAGAAGTCTCTGTAGTTTTGTTCATCTGTTCCAAAAAGTAAATAAAATCTGTGATGTTTTCCCAGAAATCTCCCTATCTCTTCCCCCTCTCCCTGATAGAGGCTGCAGAGTACAAATGCTTTTGGAGCCCATCGGGCTTTGCAGATGGAGTGCTTGGCTTGTTAAAATATTTGACATTGGGGTTTTTTTTACTACCTGCAATAAAATGGCTCTGCTAATCTTTAACATGCAGCATGTCAGAGAAAAAGGACTGCATTAAAAACCTGTTTATGGGAGCATTACGAAAATGTGTAAAAATGAGTAAAAGTCAATCACAGCTAAAGAAACAGTCTCTGCTTCTGCAGCAGGAACAGAGCTGCCCTGCCTGACAGTGCTGGGCAGAACGGCAGTGAGCCGGGACCCGGAGGCTTAGTGGAAGGATGAACTTGCACCTCGTTCCCTCCTTGCCTTTGCTTTGCAGGGATTTCAGAGCCTGCTGCTTTCTATAACCCCCTGTCTTAACTCAAAACTTCTCCTTCAAAAAATGGGGCTGGAATCACGTCTAAATTTCACAGCTCAGCCTATGTGAGCATATGGTCCGAGCGCCTCGGGACTGCAAAAATCCACCTGGCACTTCAGTTCAAACAACATTTTATGACAGTTTCCCCTCTCTTATGTAGTTTGGACACCATTGGAATATTACAAAAATAGTCTTTCCTGCAGCATTTAGGTTTTTATAAGGCTGCCGTTTACTGCAAAATCTGAATGCCTCATGGTTTTTGGTATTTTTATTCTTACAATACTTCTTTTGTCCCCGTTGTGCATGCGGGGAACTGGGCCCCTGCCGGAGCCCAGCGCCTGGGATCACAGCGCTGTGCGGTGCTTTGTGGGATGACGCTGCCCTACCTGCTGCTTAAATCATGAAACAAAATGTTTCAGCTCCTCAGAAGTATAATCTGGTTTCAGCCCTTGTTTGAGACAAAGTTTGGGAGTGTCTGAGCTGTAATCGCACTGACATGCCTGTTCCCAGAACTGAGCTATTAGATTTCAGACAATGGAGAGGAACAGCATCAGGTGTTGAGTGGTTTTTTTTCTGCTTCTTGTACTCCATTCTATTTTTAATAACATTTTTATTGCATTCAAGATAAACAGACAGTGGATGAGTTCCCATGGGAATCAGAGTCCATCCAGCACTAATAGCAGTTTGGCTGAGGGGAAAGTACAGTCACGTGGGAGGCTCGAACGCTTTTGGTGCAGGAGTGCTAAGGTTTTTCCATCTTTTTATGATTTCATTATATTTACCAACGTTGGTTTACATTAAGCTGTAAAGTGACTGTTGCATTGCCCAAAGTGGGAGAGGAGGCAGGGGAAAGGGCCGTTTCTCCTTGTGTCCAGCATTATGCTCTTCTCCTCACCTCTACCCAAGAGCAGGCTGGGAGCGGAGATGCAATGTGTGTCCCCCTCCTCCTGCTGATGGCACCTCATGGGGCGAGGGCAGAGCAGGGCTGGCTGGTGGCTGCAGGCAGCTGAGGTCCCTCCAGGTTTCCCTCCAGGGGTGAAGGAGCTGCAGGCCCTTCCTTGTTGCATGGTAGAGCAGGACAAAGAGGACCAATGTGTCCCCAGTGTGTTCACAGCTGCTTTTGTCAGGGCAGGGTGTTTTAGCACTTTTCCAAAATAGTCTGTTCATGTGCCATTGCTCAGATGTGCCATGGATCCATGTCTCCTGGCCCTGGAGAAATATCCCCAGTGTGTTGAGCTAGCTAGTGTCTTGGTGGGAAATGCTGGTCGCTGGCCAGCCATCTCTGATGCAAGGATGAGTTGCAGTCTGACCTGAGCCTTCCTCCATGGCTGTCTCACCTTCATTGAAAATCCAAGTGCTGATAGTATCCTTGGACGAGAATCTTGCTGATCTGGGCATCTCTATGATGTGATCATGAAGGTGTTGAATCTGATGGATCAACTGACAACTGCAACTATTGAGCGTGCAGTGCCCTGTGTAAATAAATTGTGAATGCCATAAGGCCTCCAGGTGGATATGCTCTGCTGAAGAGGTGGCTGAATGACAGATGGTTTTCAATGCTGGGAAAGCATATGCTTGGACAGTGAAGTTGAGCCTGAAGCAGTCAATTTGATGTCTGTGAGACGCAGAAAATCTACATCCTTCCGTGGTGGTGAAGAATTTGGTGACAGGCCCAGCAAATAGTATTGTAAGGAATAGGAAGGAGATGTGAGAAAGAGCTGACTGATGGAAAAGGCATAGGAGATCTGCAGCACCTTCTGCAACTGCAGTCAGGAAAACATCTGGAGTATTCAGGAGGTGGAATTAGTACCATCTAGGGAGGGAGGTGGTGGCAGACAGAGCCAGAGGGGACCTTTGCATGCACCTACTTCATGCTACATCTGTCCTTGGGAGCTACAGTGTTAGATCTGGAAGAATTTCTTGATTCATGCTGGAAGCTGAGACCTCAGAGCAAGGATCCTGCCACATGAGGCCTGGAGAGAGAAATTCTTTTCTGTGGTTTCATTTTTGAGAAGCCAAAAATCAGAATGAGGTTCTTCAAAGGCAGTCCTGAAGGCCCTGCTTCACAGATGGGCTGTGTCGCGTGTACGCTCATGCGTCTCCCTTTCATTAATGCAAACCCAGCCCATGCTGCTACGAACTGAAATGCTTCATGCAAATCATGTGCAAAGCAGCTGTAGGAAATCAGTAGGTGAGGGACTAGAAATGGGTTTGGGATCTGTTGGCGAGAGCATTAGGAAGTCGCTTGCTGCAGCTGCTGAGGGTTGCAGTTTTGGCATTGGAGGGCCCGGGGCTTGGCCGGGAGCTGGGGCCAGCAGTGCTGCTCGCTCCTTCTCCCCTGTTTTGCTGGTGGGAGGTGACACAGCTCCTGGTCTCCAGGGGATACGTGCTTCATTGCTGGGGCACCTTTTGTTGGGATAACCCCTGCTGGAGGCATGGCGTTCACTGGGACACCTGGGCTGGCCCGTGTGCTCCCCGGGGTGCCCAGACCCGCACTCCCAGGTCCCAGTTCGGCCAGGGCGTCACTTCCCCTTGCAAACCGGGTCCCTGGCCTGGCTGCTCGCCCTGGGCACCCGGCACTGCCCTGCTCGCTCCAGCAAGCCAGCTAAAGCCTCCTAGGCACACGCAGGACAGGACGCCTAACCTGCTCAACGGGAAAGACAGCCTCCTTTTATCTGGGGGTAATCTGCTCCCCGCCTCTTGGCCTGAGGTCTGGGCTGGGCCGGGTGAGATGAACAGCCCGCGACGGCTGACAGCGAGGAAGCCACGAGGGGGGCCGGGGGGGGGTCGTGGGGCTCCCGGGTGCAAGGCAAGCCAGAGAGGCAGACACGAATTTCCAAACTGCCACCGAAGTAAAGGCCAGAACCAGCCTGCTGAGAGGAGAAAAGTGCTGGGTGCAGGATGATTTATCTGCGCTGCCGCACGGGCACGGCCGGGGCTTTGGCTGCAACGCTCCTCAGAGCCACCGCTGCTGCACTGCAGGAGCTGGGGGCAGCGCAGCAGCCCCATTAGGGGGGTTTATTAACAATTAAGGGTGCTGCTGAGGGACAGTTTTAACAGCACTGGTGTGCTGTCACCTGGCAGCTCTGCCTGGTGCGTGCGCCCGGGGCTGCGCTCACCACCTGGGTGCCTGCAGCCTGCGCTAGCGGCGTGCGCTGGGGCTCAGCCGCTGCTCGGTCCCATGCGTCGGTGCATGGCTTTGCCTCCTGGCCATGCCTCCTCTCCTCCTGGCCCCAGCAACCTCGGTGAACCGGGGAGGACGGGGAGGTGTATGCCCCCAGCGTTGCCCTCTGGACCTGCCTTGGTCCGAATCTTGCTGTGACCCCCCCTTTCTTGCAGCATGTGGGGTAGGGATGGAGGACCCTATCCCCTCGGTTGAGGGATGCTTGGACGCTCCTGAATTTGGGTTCCTCCTTCCGCATCCTGCCAGGGCAGAAGCTCCTGGCGGCACGCTCGCGCTTGCTCCGGGAGCTCTCTGCATCGTGGCAGCCAGGTGGTCTGCTCGAAAGAGCAAGGCCGGAGGCCATCCCTGTGCCGCCAGGCCGAGGACGACGCTCTGCTTCCCAAATATCAACACCCTGCTAGGTGTGGGTTATTGCCCTTGGCTGTGAGTCCTGGAGGACGGTTCTGCCTCGCGCCCCGAAGCTGCTCGGTGGCGGCTTGCTGTTGCCCTGGCAGGCGGCAGCGCAGCTGCCGGGCTCCTTGCGTCGCCCACGCTCGCGGCGGCTCTGTGGCGCTGGGATGCATCCCAGAGGCGAACGGGAATGTTTTCACCCTGCACGTCTCAGTTAAACCGGGGAATTTGCCTGTAGAAGCTGGAGGGGGAGCAGGGGTGCCTCCGAACTGGCCTCAGTGGGGATTTGCAGCGGCTGCCGGGCTGCGAGAGGCTCCCGAGGCCGAGACAACCTGACACGGGGGCCGGTGCTGGCCGCAGCAGGGGCTTTCCTTCCTTTTGTCCCCTCGGGGCCTCTCGGCATCTGTCGAGCGGGACCCGCCAGCGTGTAGGGTCTACCGATCGCTGCCGAGGTGAATACTGTCTTTGACACCAAGAAGCAGACCGAAACTATGTCAACGGAGAGAGGGCTGGGGTGGCTTTTCCTGTTTTTCCTGCTCGAGGCTTTGAACTGTGTCCTGATGGGTCAGCGCACGGAGGAGACACCTTCGGCTGGAATGGGAAGGGGGCTGAAATCCTAGACCCTGGGAAAGAGGAGGCTGATGGGCTGGGAGAGGTATAGGCTGCACTCTTGCTCAGGGCCTGTCCGTCTCCGGGGCTTAGCTGACTCCCCTGCTGGCTCCCCCAAAGTCAGGGACAACAAGGGACACAGCTGAACCGATAGGATGTGAGGGCAGATTTTAGAGGGCAGGAGGTTTCCCAGGGGCCAGTAGTCAATTCTGCTCTCAGCAGAGACCCTGAACCTCGCAGCTCTCAATCCTGAAAAAGGGGGTAAAAGCTGGTGGGAGAAGGTGGCACCGCAATTCAGGAAGGGCATATTTCCGTGAAGTCTTGGGGCTGGTTTTAACCCAGGTTTGGTCCCCATATCACTGTATGGGCTGCTGTGATTTTATTGCCATAGTTATAAAGATACAACAGCTGATAGCACGGGACTGTTTCTGTGGATATAAAGGTACTTTATTCTGGTGTAGCTTGTTCTTTTAATGGTGGAGCAAGGGACGAATTGTGCCTGTGGAGCTAGTTCGTGTTGTGTAAGCTTTGCATTCAGATGAGGGTTGTGTCTGCAGGAGAAGCAGGGTGGCAATGCTGGCAGGTTGTATCATCAGCTGCATCAGAGATGTCAGGTGCTGGGCCAGTAGCACATACCCCACCAAAAAAAAAAAAAAAGGGCAAAAATAAGTACTGTTTTGCTAGTCTGTGGCTGTCCCAGGGTTTTGCTGACGCGGGTTGGGCTTGCACCTTGCAGCTGCAGGACCAGCATGGGCACAGATGGCTGGGAGCACTGCAGAGGCAGTTCCCTCTGGGTAGCTTATTCCTGCCACCCTCCGTCCAGGCCAGTTATTGCTGCATCAAATGGGTTTATTGGCATCAGGCTGCATAAGTGTGAGTTTTACTGGCCCGGTGGAAACCACTGTCAGGCTTGCATGGGCTCTTGGCTCTTTTTTTATTCTTCTACTGACATCTAGCGTGTGAGAGCCTGTAACACAGCATGCCGAGCGCGCTAGGAGAGATGCTTTGGGTGTGCGACAGTATTTCCAAGTGTTTCTTTCTCTTCTGGGCATCTTTTCCCTGTTGGTGGCTAAACAGGCACCAGCATCTGAGAGGTATTTGGGTTTTCAAGTCGATAGCAGAAAGTGAGTTTGGTAGAATTTGTCTGGAAATGCACAATTCCTTCAGGTTTATTAGCAGAGAAAAACAACGCCGGACCAGGATCAGGGGACATTTTGCCAAGCATGGGGCAGTATGAGAGTCCTTCCCATTTCCAGCAGAAGAACTGCCTGTACTATCTGGTCTCACCTCCTTCTCCTCCCCTCCGCTCGTCACTGGGGTGACCATGGGGCAGTTGTGTTTGCTGGGCCCTGAGGCACAAATCAGCATGGAGAACTGGCACTTTTGGGAAACTTTCAGCTTAAGCAGCAGAGGTTGGGTTTGGAGAAACACCAGCTCTGATGCAACAAATAGAGAACAACACAAGAGCTGCCCTGGTGTCTTCAGCTCTAGGCAAAATAACCTCGAAGCTGTGTGGAGGGGACCACAAGCAAGGAGGACACTGCAGGCTGCCCCTGACTGTAATATCTGTGGTTAGAATGTCTTGAAATTAATCAAAACTGGGCTAAGAGAATGAATTTGAAGTGGATTATTTTACTGCTTCAAGCCCCCTTCCTGATGCATCCTGTTTTGTCAACGGACAGGAAAAAAAAAAAAAAGAATGGTGGGGCAGGGGGGTCTGTCTCAGTCCCCCTTATTCTGCTTCTGGTCATAGCTCCTGGTCTGGTCTCCAAACATGACTGCAGATCAGAGACTCCTCTTGTTAAAATGACTTATTTTTAGCATCTGCTGGTGCCTGAACCTCCTGCTCAGTAATGTGTCAGCTCTAGTGTCTTTGTGCTCTGCCGTGATGCAGGAGAGTGCCCGGGGCTGTTGCAACGCCTTGGCGAATACCCGAGACCTGGTGCTGGTAATTCTGGCTCCATCTCTCGGTGCTGCACTGAGCCCTCGAGCTGAAACAGACTCCTTGCGGCAGATGCAGGGATAATCTCTGGAGTGGCAGATGACACACACCGACTGACAGCTGACTTTCGCATTGCCCCCCTGTGCCTTTCCCTCCCTGGCGGGTTGAATTTTCTCATTTCATTGCGTTTCTCCTGTGTTGCGATACCAGCCCTGCCTCCGGCATGCTCCCATGCGGTGGATTCTGGGGCCAGTGGCACGCTCGGAAGGGACCTGCAGTACCTCTCTTTTTTTCTAAACTCTATCCTTTAAAATTGCTCAGCTGTGCAGAAATCACCAGCCCTCTTCTTGGGACGAGCTCGGCAGAATAGCACCTTGGCCGGCACCAGCACTTTCCTGCCCTGCACGAAGGCTGTCGGCGCCGTCGCTGCAGCCCGATTTCAGCTCGAGTCTTGTATAAGTCACCAGGGGAAGGGCTCTGTGGTGTCGCCTCGCGGGCAGCGTCGCCGGAGACGACTGCACGTCCGGGTCAGGTGAGCGCACCTCTGTTCTTACATGTGCAACCTGCTCGGAGACAAAAGGCGCCGTGGGAAGTTTTGTGCTGAACCGTTTACACCTCTGTTCACATTACTTTATTTTGTAAAAAGCTCTTGAATCTTGCCAGAAGTCAAGGCTTATTTCCCCTTCCTGAGGGCATCTAATCCTGATCTCGTTGACTTTCATTTTAACGTACAATTGCCGAGGAGAGAAAATAACCTAACTATTTTGTCTCAGAAAAAAGATCAGATAGAAATTATCCTGAAGCCATCAGAGATGCTTATCATCATATTTTTCTTTCTTCTGCAGCTGCATGAGCTTGCAGAAGAACTGGTTTTACTTGGCCTTGGCTTTCTGCGAGAAGAAACGAAGACTGGAGAAATTCAGCGGAGCAGCAAGTCCTCACTTGGGGCAGGTTGATGCATTGAGCATGTGATCGAAAACTAAAACACGTCGATGTGTGGGGTCATTTTCTGGTGCCATGGGTGATGGATGGACCCAGCTCTTTAAAGGGTGCAGAGATTTTTTTTCTAATGCTTTATGCAGAAAAACCTTCTCAGTGTGGGGCATGGATTGATTTTCGCAGTTTAAATAACCAGCCTCATGTTTTCAGCTAGAACCAGCCAAGGTTTGCAAAATAGTAGAAAAGTGTTAAATGTGATTATTAGGCCAAACCTCGCCTTTTTCCTCAACTTTTTGCCAGGCACAAAGCTGTCAGAATAAAGAGCGCACCAGGGCGTTCAAATCCAGCCCATTCTGTAAGCGTTCGTCTGCCTAACGAGTGAGTCAGCTCTGTAAGGACTGGTCAGGCTACTTTTTCCAGAGCCGGAATGAACCTTGCTTAAACACTGTTTGAAAACAGAGCCTATGCCAAAATATACTTTTGCAGAACATCATGTCTGCAAGAAAATTCTTTTTTTGGGTGGAAAAAAAAGAAAACTAGCTATTTTTTCCCAGTTCAATGCTTTTCAGCTGACATTCCCTCAGGTTTCTAGCTTTTTTTTCTTTTTTGTGAGGTTAAAAGAGGAGAAAAATGCCCCAGCAGCCCTAGGTACTATACAGAAAATGCTCAGGGTGGATGTGGGAAAGGGGAGCGGGGCTGGGAGGGAGGACGGGGGCTCCTCGCCCGGGGAGCTCTGCGCCTGGCTGCACTGCACGGCCTTGGCGTTGGTGGAAAGAGACAAGCCCCAGGAGTCCAGGTGTGGCTCTTTTTTTCATTCCTGGGTGCCGCAGAGGCTTGCGAGGCGGCAGGAGCTTTGCAGAGACATTAGGTGATGTCCGACTTGGCTGCCCCAGAAGAGCTGCTCGCAGAGCCAGGGTTCAACAGCGCCAGCTCTGCAGTGCAGGGGTGGCCGGGCAGTGCGGCCAGCACCTTGCTGGGCCAGAAGGCTGGCCAGGATGGGACCATTTGGGAAGATGAAGCAGCCGGTGCTGCCACACCTGAGCTGGGCAGCCCGGTTTTAGATGTGGAGAGAGCAGCCAGCGCTCGTCCTCCGGAGCGCCGGAGCGGGGAGAGCACGAAGGATGAGATTTACTGTGATTTCTGCTTGGCTGAGAAGGTCCCGGCATGAAGTCGTGCCTCACCTGCATGCTGAATTACTGCCCTGAGCATCTGCAGCTGCACCTGGAGAACAGCAAGCTGCAGGGGCACGGGCTGGCCAGCCGCGCGCGGGCCGTGGTGCTGCAGAGCTGTGATGCCCACGGCGGCCACGTGCGCTGGTTCTGCCGGACGGACGTGGCCTGCCTCTGTGAGGGTCACGGCTGCAGGGCACCGGGAACACAGCGTCATCCGCTGCAACGCCGCCAGGAAGGAAAAAGAGGTGCCTGCCAGCTCCGGGGCCGCTGGGAGATGGGTGATGGGGCGGGCATGGGGCCAGCTGGGGCGGCCGGCCCCGTTCTGCCATTCCTGATGCACTAGTTTAACTGCTGCGGCAGATTATTCTCAGCTAAGGCATAAAAACTGCAGCCTTGCCCTGTTCCCGGTGGGGCCTGGGCTATCTGGTTCACTAATGAGCTACTGATGAATTCCGTCTCCCAGGGAGATCCTCTGCCCCAAACATCACCAAATCTCACCCTTGCCTTGGCATCCGCCTTGGTGTCCTTGCCTGTGATGCACAGCACCGGCCTCAGCACGCCTGAGCCTCCCCTTTCCCCGGCAGGGCTGACACCGGCCTGCGAATCAGCTCCTGGGAGAACTGGGTGAATGTAGAGGGGAGGAATGACTTGCAAAGAATTGGTTTTATCATTATTGTTTGTGTAGAGCAGGTTTCTGATTAGATCAGCTAACATTTGTGAACTCTGTAGCTGGAAACCCAGTCATGAATGACCGCCCTACACCCTGGTAAGGCAAGAGTAAATGTTTCTAGGTTTAAGCCTAGGAGGAGGTTTGATAGATAAGTGTGAAGGACGGTGGTTTGAGAAGTGAGAATGCCTGTCCTTTGTACACGCGTGCTTTCTCTGCTTGAGAGGAGCAGGGCTCCAATCCTCGGGCAAGGGGTTAGCAGTGTGCATAAGGAAAGTTTTATTAAAACTTTTAGTCCCATGCACCTGTCAGGTGTTGCCGCCGGTGCCTAGAGGGGACCCTGCTTTGTGTCTGCCACTGGGCCACCTGGAAAGCCCAGCTTTGACACGTGAGGATCAAAAGGCCTGAGATTGAGACTAGTTTTTCAAAGACTCCATTGACCTTACCCAGAAGGGGAAGGAGATTCATCCCACCCATTTTGCGCCTGGCTCCAGATGGTGCAAATGGCATCCTGGAGTGGCTGGCAGTAGCTGGGCCATGGTGTGCCTGGTCCCCAGGCTGGCCCAGGCTACCACACAGCACCATCACCACCACTCTGCTGCCCACTGTCTCCAGGGTTTTCAGGCTTGGTAGGATGGGCAGAGACTGCTTCTGCCCAGGCAGGGATGACAGCCCCAGGGCACTCATCTGGAAAGTGGGTTTCAGTCCCTCGTTCCAGGTGAAAGCTCCTGAGAGCCATTTGGTAACACCATGAGGAGGCTGTTTTATACTCTTCCAACTGTGTTTTAAAAGACCAGTTGCAGGATTGCATTCCTAAGGGCACATTGCTTACAATCACTTATTAACAAATGTTTTACTTTGTGCTTCTGTTGCTGCCAGAGGGCTTTTTCAAGTGCTGAGGGAAAAAGGCAGACCTGGACAATATGCTGTGATGTCTTCTGGTGCTGCTAGAAAAGATGTACATATCCCAAGTTAGACTGAGACCTGCTTCTTTCTGCCTGAAAAGATTGCAGCTTTGGGCATCCCACAGTTATTGGCAGGGCTCAGAAAGCTTCCCTTCCTTTGTCTTCTAACCCCAGAGAAATCAGGTCAGTGACAGCTGTCTGATTTGTTTGCAGGATGAACTTCTTCAGATGCAAATGGAGTACAACCACAAGCTGAAGTCTGCTGAGGATGCAATTCTCAAGCTCCAGAACAATATCCAGTCCATCATGGTAAGGCAGAATGTGGGGCAGGGTTTGCTCCCAGGTTTTTATCCATACTATAGAGCTGCTCTGTCTCCCTGCAAAATGATGACAGCAACAGTTCTGCCTGCTCATCATCAGGCAGTTCCTCCAGGAAGGTATCACCAGAGACACATGGGCAGAGCTCCTGGTGGAGGAGGAGAAGAAGGGCCTTGCCACAAACTGAAGGCTCAGTTTGTGGCAAGGGAGGTTTCAGATTAGGCTTTGGTGTTGAGGAGAAACATTTTAAAGGTCAACATAGAAAAGCACTAGAGTAGATTGCTTATGAAGAGTGTGGAGCTGCTGATCAGCAGCCTGAGCACAGGCAGTATGTAAGGCTTGCTAGAAATGCCAGCTCATCCTGTCTTGTAACAGGGGCATCAACTGGATGGTTTCTTGTGATTCAGTCTGGCTCTACTGTCTGTGTTCATTGGAGCCAGGCCAACTAGGACTGAACTGGTATAAAATCTACTATTTTGGTTGATATTTAAAGGATGAAGCCAGCATGAGATGCTATGGCTTGAGTTAAAAAGCCATGAGTCACTGGACTGAGCTCTTATTATGTGTGGATTTGGTTCTGAAGTTGATCTGCAGTGCCCAGTTCAGCAGGGGGTTACTCCCACATGCTTTGGCCTTCAAGAAAACTCAGATAACATCCAGTTCCTGCTGGCCTTAAAGAGCAGTCCTGCTCTGAGAAGAGCTGAGGTCTCACCGAGGCAGCGCAGGAGATGCAAAAGCCCAAACTGAATGTATTCCTAACAAAAGTCAAACCCACAAAGATCCTGTTTATGGATGATTTGGGGTCTGATTTGCTTTAGACCTGAATAAATGTTTTTTCCATCTCAAGAAGATGGAACATCCCTTTGTTGGCTTGGCTTTTGTTATGGAGAATTATCCTCCAAACAGGTTATGTTGTCCACCTGCCCATCAGATTCAGCACTGGTGACTCATTGCCCCAGAGGGCATAAGACATCTTAATAGCAGTATCGCTTGCAAACTGTTAGGCGTGACTAATGTCATTACTTGTTATCTTCAGGAAAATGTGAACAACCTTGGAAATTTTAAGGCCCAAGATATTCACAGAGGTTGCCTAGGATGACCAGCTCTGTAACAAACTTTCTTGAAAAATTGCCTCAATCCCACACCCCAGAGCTCCTGCTGTCATGACTGCCTGTGTGCTGCGGAGTTTTTGCTTTCCCAAATGGTGTTGGGCCATGTCAATATTTGTGGGTGCAGTGCCCTGGGATGGGAGAGGGGCCAAAGGCAGCCAGAGGGGTTTGACAAACAGCACCCGTGGGTGACTTCTGTCTGCAGGAGTCTGTCGCGGAAGTGAAGAGCCTCGCAGGGGGATGGTTTGGGTTGCTGCTGGAAGCGGTCAGAACAGCCCAGCTGGAGGCAGTGGCATTTCTGGAGGAGAAGGAGCATGTGGCTGTGAACCACGTCAACAGAATAAAGATGCACTTAGAGGACAAGTGAACCCTTATGAAGGAGAATAAACTCAAACTGGAGAAAATGACTGCTCTTACCAACAACTGCCTCTTCTTAAAGGTAGGGTGTTCAGGTGCATCTTCCCATCACAACAGTTGGAGGGATGGTGTGCCTGGGGAACAACAGCCGTGCTGAGTGCTGCAGTTGCCATTCCAGCACTGCAAAACGCCCTTACCGATCGATAATCTTCCGCAATATTATAGCCTAAAATAGCTTCCACTTGCAATCTGGATTCTGTTGGCTCTCCTGTGGTATTAGAAAGTAGAAACTGGGATCTTTATTGGCTTCTGAGTGTTTTTTTTTTCCTGCTGCCTTTGAACTCATTTGGGATTTTGCACCTAGTTCCACTGAGAAGTTGCTGAACACAGACGCACATTAACAGGAGCTCATTTATCCTGTGGACAGGAATACTGCGAATTCAGGAAGAACTCCAGGTTGGATGCACTCCCCAGTGTTTATATTGGACCGAAGGACAAACTGTCTGGAATCAGAAGGCTTGTCTTGGAGTCAACGTGTCACTTATTGCAGCTTCTCCAGACTTCGTATAAAGAAAAACTATAGGATTTTGCAAAGGAAGGTGAGATTGCCTTATATCTGCTTGTATATATTTTTGCAAAGCTGCATCTACAGGCATGAGTATGCTTATAAATAGGTTAGTGCTACCACCAAATGGAAAAAGCAAGGGCCCAAAAAATTGCATGCTGACTAGGCTAGAATCCACCATAGAGTCCTTTCTCTGTGATAAGATCGTCACTTTGGATTTGCAGTATTACACTGGTGCTGTGACAGCAAGCACAATGGGTCAGAAACTTTCTGAGTTTTTTTGGCTTGCTGAAACTGGAACTTTTCAATTCCAGGAAAGAATTTCTTGTCAGAGCTAGAGAGAATGAAAAATAGCCAGATTAAAAGGGCATGAACTCACAGTGCGAGCAGTACAGACCAAAATCCCTGCTCTTCTCACTCGAGCAGGGACCTAGCATCCCAGTGAGTCCTCTGACATCATGTCCAGGGACAGGCTGCAGGCTAACTTTTTTTATCTTTCGATGGAAAAATTTCAGGTTTCACCTTGACATAGAATGGGAACATGTTTGTGATCACAAGATGTTTTCAGAGCTTACAGAGCTGTTTCTTGCCTATGTTTAGTGACAAATTGTGACGAGGCATTTGCAGTTAACTGCATGATCATAGGGAAAGTGGACAGACTTCACGGAGCAGGAGGGACGCTGGTGCCACGGTGCAATGCTACATCAGGGCAGGGCAAGACCTGCAATCTCCACAGGGCTTTCTGCCTCCCTGAACTAGTTCCCCCCTTCAGCTTTGTCCTGGCCTTTCTTTAAAATGATGAACGCCAGAAATCAGTGGATGATGTTTTAGTGTGTGGAAAGCTTGAGCTTTACCCGTGTCCCTATCCTGACTCCTTTTATGTCCAGTAGAAATCTTATGAGCAGTAGGATATAACCAGCTGAGTCTGTACCCACATAAGGGAATGTGGCTGAGCCTCATAAATCCCACCAGTTTATATGAATCCCCCCAGATTCCCTTAGTAAGGGAATAACGATTAGGTACCAGCTGCCAGCACTGTCTGTGCCCACCTGCCTCCTCTGCAGGCGACACTCACAGCCCGTTCTGCGCTGCTGTGTCTGCTGCGCTGCTCGAAACTTGCTATGCACGCAGGTGTGAGGTGGACTGTGGAGACGGGGCTGTCGTTCCTCCCCCAGGCAGGAGCTTTCCCCCAGGATCTCTGTCTGCTCCCTGGCTTGGTGGAAGCATCATCCTCACCTTTGGTGGTGGCTGTTGAAGAGAAGGGCTTGCACTGGAGGCTCATCTGGTTGGGGTCAATCTCTAAAAGCCCTTTGCATCACAAATGTCAGCAGAGATATGGGGTCAAGCACCATCTTCACTGTGCGTTTGGGATGCTGAAGCAGCCTTTCTCATGTTTTCAGGCAGGAATAATTTCTCAGAAAAATGCACTGTAGAGAAGGCCAAGGCAGCCCTGCAAAGCAACTAAAACGCCTCTAGGCGGCATGAGAGCATGTCTGATCGCACTGGGACGCGTAGCCCCTTACTTTATGTCCGGCTCCGTGTGTGGCACACTGGAGCCACTGCCAGGGCACAGCCAGTGAGCCCCCTGTGATCGCTGTCCCCCGTGGTTATATGCAATCGCTGGCGTGCCAGTAGCACGCAGAGGCCTCGCTCCAGCATGCGGTCCTGTTCAGATGCGCTGAGAGTCACTTTTTGTGTCCCGAAGTGTGGAGAAGCCAGGGAAGCCTTGCCCACCATGAACTGGATTTGGCCCCCACATCTGCATGGGCTCACAAAATCCCTTGTTCGGCTGAAATCTCTGTAGCACCAGCTGGCAGGTTGTCTTCCCCGGGCAACGGGAGGGAGCAGGTCCTTGTCACACTGTGGAGCCTGGAAATGGGCCCTGTCCCCTGTGGTGCAAGAGCGCCAGGTCTCACAGCCCGGTGTTAGTGCTGGGGGTAGTCATCGCTTCTCACTCTCTTTCACCTGTTGAAGAGAACTACGGGATCAAAACAATGGTGTCCGCAATTGTACCACCTACCCATCGCATATCTGCTCCAGAGCCAAAGACAAGGCATGATTTTCTCAAGTATAAGTGCTGGGTTTGGTGTTTTTAATACTGACCTGCCTTTAATGGGGAGGTGGAGGTTGGTAGGAGATTTCTAGAGACTCAGGGCGAGATCCATGTCACCTGTCTCAGATATACGTCCCTCAGCTGCTATGAAGGAGTATCAGGAGGTGTCTGTCTCCTTCCACCAACAACCTCAGTGTCTGACTTAGGCTCTTCTTTCTTTCTTAGGAAAGAAAATCCACATTAAGTAAAGGTATATGGATTAAACTCCTTGATAGGAGACTCTTAAAAGGAATTGAGTTTACTTTCATTCATTTAAGGAAAACTAAACTGCTAAAAATGGTACAAAGAAGTTTAATGTGGCTTATCTTAATCCACTTGAAAAATCAATTCAGATTAATTTTCCTGAGTGTCTTGCATAGTCTGCCTTTGATTTTTCACATCCTAATTAGTTTTATTGTTTGTGGCTGAAACCTAGCATGACCATAGCTTCCATCCATCACAGGAAATGCTCCTGTGGTTATGCACGAACTTGAAATACGAAGCTCATATGTTGGGTAACCAGTACTGAGAATAAGCATGGACAGGTTATGTTAACCATTTCACAGAATCACACTGCTGAAGTTGGAAGGCACCTCTGGAGGTCTCTAGTCCACCCCCATGCTCAGAAGAGGGTCAACTAGAGGAGGTTGCTCAGGCTTGTGTCCAGTCTGGTTTTGGAATATCTCCAAGGATGGAAACTCCACAACCTCTCTGGGCAATCTATTCCAATGTCTGACCACCCTCACAGTAAATAAACCCTTTTTCTTATGTTTCAAAAATACTATTTCTTTTTCCTATAAACACATGCCTCTTAGCATTTGATCCAGACACAGCTCACAGATATCTCTGACTCCTGGAAGACAATCACAAAGTGACCAACACGACTCCCTGGGAACAGCCTTACCCAGATCATCCCGAAAGATTTGAAAGCTGGCATCAAGTGCTGTCTGACAAGAGTTTGTACTTTGGCCGCTACTGTTTTGAGGTTGAGATATCTGGGGCTCGCATTTACCTTGGTATGACGTACAAAAGCATTGACTGGAAGGGTTCAGAAAGCAACAGCTGCGTCTCAGGGAATGACTTCTCCTGGAGCATCATGTGGAATGGGAAAGGATTCTTTGCATGGCACAGTGATGTGGAGACACACCTCAAAACTGATGTGTTTAATAGGATAGGAATCTACCTGAACTATCCCCGCAGGACCTTGAGCTTTTACGGGGTCATCTCTGATGACATGACCTTGATACACCAGTTTGAGTGTGAATTTGCTGAGCCACTCTACCCTGCCTTTTGGCTTTCAAAGAAAGAAAACTTTGTCAGGATAATCAGGCTGGGGGAAGATGCTGAGAAGACCCTGTCCTCTTTGCCTCCCTCTGGGGAAGCTGCTCCTTTGAAAGCTTCCGAGTCAGAAGAATTAGCCAGTACTTAGGTTATGGTGTGATGCTAATGCTGTTACTGCAGGTAGCCAGAACAAAAAAGGGAGACAAGTTTCAATAAAGATTCTTGTAATCAAATGTGGTTCTGAGCATCCCATATCTTAGAGATGGAGAAGACTTGAGAGTTCATGTAGTCGCTTGTCCAGGGGTCAGTGCGGATTGTTCCCAGCAGTATATTCTTGAATACTCTGTTTGGTATGAGTTAAAGGTCTTTTTTTTCCCTCAGTGAGGGTGTTGTGCCACTGCCCTGAGACTTGATTTTGGTCTTACAATGCTGGTGTGAATAGGTAGACCGAAGCCAGGAAGACAAAGGTTGTGCTGCCATTTTCCCTGCTGTCTCTAGATAAATGGTCTCAGCCCCCAAGGACCAGCTCAGTTCTCAGCTGGCTTCAGGATCAGGGTGGCGGCATTGAGGTGGTGAAAGATTCCTCTTGGTCCTCCCCCTCCCAGGTCTGCACCAAGGGCAAATAGGTACAGGTAGGGCTGACGCGTGGCATTACTGTTAGGCATGGGGGACCCTGTTCAGGTTCCTGCGTCTCCAGGAACAGCTGAAAAGCTTGTTCCTTCTCCAAAGGTAATTGGGAAGCAGGTGGAAAGAGGTTGTGGTGAGCAGAGAGCAGCAGAAACTGCAAAACTGTAAAAACACAAGGCTGAGAGCATGCCTTGCCTCTGTGCTGGGCAGAGGAATGAATTGCTGAGAAGAGGAGCATGCAGCAGATCTTGGAGCCCCACAGGAGGGTGCTCTCAGCCTGTAGCTTGCTCCTGCTGCCTTCTCCGGGAGGAGGAGAAAGGACTGGGGGAAACCCTGCTCCCCCCTTGCTTTGCAAGTGGTAGGTGGGGCAGGGCCCTGCAGGCTGGGGCTCCTGGCTGGACGGGTCACCCACTTGTCGCTGGCACTCATTAGCCTGCCCTTCCCCGTGCCCTGGCCTCTGGCAGTGCTGCCGTCGCTCTCACCACCGCCTGGCTCTCGCTGTGCTGCCTGCGGGGCATGCACCCTGCAGCGGTCCCTTCCTAAAAGTGACTGACTGGGGGGGGTGCTCTCCCGTTGGGTGATGTCTTGCCTGCCCCAGCATCCCTGCCCCCAGCCAGCTCTCACCTTTGCCTTAGCAAGTCATTCTGGAGCGCAGCTCTTGGAGCCCCATGGCAGCAGAGGGGATGGCTGCAAGAGGGTCCTGTTGCATGCTAATTTAGGTGTGCATTCTGTGAAGTGAACTGTGCAAAGCCCCTTGCTCCCAGGACCGGAAAAAGAAGGGGTGGGAAGCATTGGGAGCTCCTCGCACTCCGCTGCTCTTTCAGCAGGGTGGCTCAGGCCACAGGGGACAGATCAGTGGAGCTGCAGGGACTTCAGTGTGCAGCTGAAGAAGATTTCCACCCTCCAGAAGGCAGCAGAGGGAGAGAAGCTATTATAAAGCGCTTTGCAGAGGCGGTCAGTCCATCATCATCCCCATTCTACAAGTGGGGAAACTGAGGCAGTGTGTGGGGAAACCATTTGTCAGTGGTCACCTAGCAGAGAAGTGCAGCGGTGGGAATAGCAACAGGATCTCAGGGAGCCTGGGCAGTGCTGTACAAAGTACAGCTTTAGAAAAACAGAGGGGCAAGGTGACGTGGAAAAAACAGAAAGGGACCAAGGGATGGGAGTCTGCGCGTGGTTCTTCTACTGCTCACCAAAAGCTAGGCTGACAGCCAGGCCTTAATTTTTGAAAATTTCTTTTGGGGGGGAACAAACAAAAAACCCCCTCCAAACACAAACCTAATCAAGCAAGGCCAAACCAAAGCCATTGGCTACAAAAACATGTGACACTAAAAAAAAAAAAAAAAAATCCACTTATGAGTTATGTTTCATAAAATGGTCCTACAAGATCCAGTGTCTTGGAGACAAAGCTGGACAATGGCATCTAGGCATAAGATGCTCATTTCCACAGTGAGGGCAGTATCAGCCGGGTCCCCTTAGCAGGTCCAGGGCAGCTCCTCCATTGCTGAAAGTCTGTAAATGAAGAGTGGATGCGTATCTAAAAGAGCTGTTGCTCTTGTGATGGAGCTGGTGCTTGAAAAAGCTCTGTGGTCTATGTTATGAGAAATGCCAAATCAGACAATTAAATCAGTCCTTTTTGCTCTTAGGCCTATGGACCTGTAATCTTAAGGGTACGCTGATGGGTTTAATGCCATTTCAGTGGTGCTCATTATGGAGTGTCCTGCTCCAAGCAAAATGAGAGCAAAGGGGCTGTAGATCATATCCATGCATCAGCCCCAGCAGAAGAGCTTCTGCTGCTGAAGACAGTCTGAAGGGGGACAGCCTGGCCAAAGTAGTAGCTTCCCACTGGCAGTGTGGCCCTCAGGGGGCTTTGAAATGAGGTTGCCAGGAGCACTGAGGTTTGAACGAGTCTCCAGCAATCCCAGGGATGGGGGTTATGCATTGCCTCTCCTCCCTTTGCAGGCTGAAGTTTCCTCTCCCCCTGCAGCACTCTGCACCTGCACCTGGAATATCCCCAGCAGTATCCCAGCCTGGGCTTGTCCTGCCAGAAATAAGGTTTCTTGAAGGAGAGATGGGGTTCCAGTTCCACCATGCTGTGGACAGAAAGGAGGAACAGCCACATCACTTGCTCCTTTCAGGCTGCTACAGAGGTGGGACCAGCCATGAACTCAATTCCCAAGTCTGGTTGCAACCACAGCTCATATATCTGGGCTCGGTCCCGCTCCCTCTTCATCCTGAGCACAGACCCACCAAAATCTGCTTCCTTACCCCCATGGCAGCACCAGCATAGCAGGTGACCCCAGACCCAGTTGGGGAGGATGGTGGTGACACTGTATAACCCCATCCCCCAGCACTGCAGCTAGATCTTACACTGGGAGAAACCTCCACCTATGCTGGCTCTGGATGCTCTGCTCAGCTCTCATTTTAGCTTGGCAGCTCCTGCCTGGGAGTTACACATTTTATTCCCAGAATGCCAAGCTGTTCCATCCCTCGGGTGCATTTAGGGATTGGCATGCAAATAAGCCTGTCACTGCATCAGACTGCGATAATTAAAAGTGAAGTTGTAAAACAAGCAGCATCAATTTCAGTGTACGTCCCCAGCAACACATGGTGATTGGACTGAGTTGGGAGGCATTTCCAGCTAAACAGCAAACTCTAAATAGCCTGCAGAGAATATATGAGAATTTAGCTTGTGCAGCAATTTCAGATGTCAAAACAAGTTTCCTTGTTAATATAAAACTATTTGGACTTTGCATTTTTAATTAAAGCTTTTAATTATCCAACTGTATTTTATTAGCTTTTATGAAGACAGCTGCTTTAAATGCTATAAGCCAAATCTGCGTTCTGAAGCACTACTTGTCCGAGTAAGGATTTTGGTTCTGAATAGCCTTCACTGTGAGTAAATGGGGTTATTTAATTTAAACCGTAATTTACTGTCCCAGCTTGATTGAAACTCTTTTATGGCAGAGACAACAAATAACCCTGGCTGGAGGGTTTGCACACCCATGACTGGGAGGGGATGCTGCATTTATGGCATGGGGACGCGGCTGCTAGTCCCTTCCAGGGTGAGCATCAACTGCTGTTGAAAAGGGCTTGTCTCCCCACCTCATCTCCCTTCTCAGGTTGTTGTTTTGCCTTTGAGCACCAGAGACTGAAAGCTCCTGGGTTGCAAGCCTCTTGTGCCCTTGGGAGGCTATGAGATGCCAAGCCCCGCAGTGGGAGCTGTGGCTGTTGGTCCATCTCCACAGAGCAGCAGCATTGCCCTCCCCAGCACAGGGTCCCAGGGGAATTTGCTGGTTTGCAGGAGGTCAGACTTGGTATCTGGTCTTATACCGTGCCCTGCTATTCAGTACTGTGATCACAGACTAGCTTTATCACACAATAGCTAGCGCTTGTGGTCCTATTCATAACCTGAATTACTTGTTTATTTGGAACCTGTTATTTACAACTGCAGTGTGGCCTCTCTTGGTTTACAGCTTGCCAGTAGTTTAACAGCTTGTGAGAAGCCTTTATCCTACCTAGGCAGGAGAAAAGGGAAAGAAGAACAGCATATCTGAATAAAATTGCAAGGGAAGAGCTGACAATCAGAAGAGATTTTCTAGCTGGCGTGCCATCACGTGCTGAGCTCAGTGCTGTGTTCATGGGAAGTGGTTTGAGACCTTATTCTTCATCGCTGCCAAAAAGCAGCAAAATGTACTAAATCACCTGTAATTTGGAGAGAAGAAAGGCAAAGTTGTCAGCTTTTAAGCCCCGATCCAGGTCAGTTCATAGCTAGTGGAAGCTAGTAGGCTCCCAGGATGAAGCGATGGCAGCTGCACTTGAAGCTTAAAGGGCAGCTCAAGAGACCTTACATGTGTTCCTGCATTAGAGGATGGATAATACCCTTGGTGCTGAGGCACGACTGGTCTCTCTGGACCTGGTTGCTCCTGTCCCTGGTATGCTTTCTTCTGTCCTCTTTTGTATGTCAGGGGAGCTTAAGCTGGGATTGATACAGGTGCAATATTGTTCAAAGGAGACAGCACTACTCAGCGTGGCCTGTTCATGCCCACATGTACCCACACAGTTCAAATTGTTAATGAACACATCTATGTGCATATGCGTGGGCTGAAAGAGCAATAAATTGAATGTCTTCTGGGTTACCTCAGACCGATGCCTGTGCTGATGCTTTATACCTGTGCAGCATTTCATGTCAGGTGACAGATGGACTTCTCCAGCAGAAGGATTCACAGGTATCTGCCGTTTATCCCAAACATGCAGAAACCTACTCCCTGTGAAAGCTGCTGTTTGCACTGACGGCTGGGCAGCGCTAGGGGATTTTTGCTCTGATGTTAGTGTCTGTGTCCAGCAGTGCACTGTCAAGGGCAGGGGCATGTCCCAGGAGAACTCAGTGTAGACATGATGGCCAGTGATGCGGATCGTGTCTGGCTGGCCCAGTAATGCAGGTACACAGAGCACAGGGACTTGGTGGAGCTGGGGCGACAGCAGAGAGTTGCTCTAAAAAGCTGATGATCTGAGTCCTGGTGACAGTCCGGTTGCCTGTCCCTTAGCAGGAACCCAGTCTGACAGCTCTGCTGTGGGTGGGGTCATCAGGAAAACACCAGCATAATTTAGTATATTGCATATTATATATATATTTATATATAAAAATAGTATATTTTATATATATATAAAATAGTGTGTGTGTGTGTGTGTGTGTGTGTGTATATATAAAGTATATAATATATATAATATATAATTTCTCTATCCTTTTCCCTGCCTACCCTCGGCCTCACATTGACACCAAGACTGAATCACCCTTCTCCTCAGTTGTGCTGGTCTCCCTGGTGCAGGGCTGAAAGGATCTGGTGCAGTGAGTGTAGGGAGACCGCTTCTCCCAGGTGAATGATAAATGCAGGACTTGGCTTCTTGTTGCTGCTGGTCTCTTCATCTGATAGTGTGATTGTAAGAGGGAGGAAAAGACTGAAAGGAAAAGTAAGAAAACTAATGAACTTGAAAAATGGATGTAAGAAAGGAGTCAAAGTGGAGCTGGAAGGGAACAGGCTTGTTGTCACTTAATAAACATGTTCCTCCTGCTGACAGCATCTCCCTCTTGATTTGTAGGTCGAGTTTTTAGAGCAGAACAAGGACTGGACTCTGGCTCTGCTAGGACGCCCAAGGGAGCGAGGCAGCTAGGCAGGCCAGACTGCTTTCCCAAGGGGGTTTTAACAGGATATCAAAAGGGTGGGCCTGGAACAGAAAGTCTGACTTCACCTACTCCTAATTGCTGAGTTACATCAGCCAGCGGGCTGGCTCCTCACCAAGGGTGATGGTCTGTTCCCAGAAGCCCGGTGGAGAAGGCAGGACTGTCTCAGTGTTTTGCTGTTGAAAAGGCACTGAGAGTTCAGAGAGAGATTTAGAAGGATTTAAAATCACGAGTGAATGTTCCTGGCATTCATGAGTGTGATGGTTTGGGTCTTTCCAGGCTCTGCTCATCAACTCCATGGTGAGGAGAAGCACAGCGATCTCCTCTTCCCTGGCGAGGGATGCTGGGGCGGATGCTGTCACTCTGCCCAAACTGGTGCAGGTTGGGGCTCTGTGCCCTGCTTGTCCTGCTGCTGGAGAGATACGGGCAGAGCTTGCCCGAGCTGCGGTGCTTGGAGTGCTGAACTTGCTGCTCCCTGCAGACTGATGGCCAGGGAGTGGCTTATGCTTCCTGAGGGGTGGTTGGGGTGGCCTGTCACAGGTGGCTCAGTGTGTGGGTGCCTGCCTTCCTCCACTGAGGGTTGCTCAGCTGGTGCAGGACTGTCCCTGGCTCAGACTCTGTGCAGAGCCTTGGGCAGACCTGACTTCCCTGTTGATAAAACAGAGATACCAGCCCTCTGCTACAGCACTTGGGCTGCAAAGCCCTTGCAAGGCCTGTCACTTCGCAGGTGGTGTGCACAGCAGAGCGGGGTCTTAGTCAGGGCCATGAGCCTGTCACACTAATCCTACCTGCAGAAAGCAGGGGGTGAGCAACCCCAGGAGGGTTTTGTTTCTCTGGAAGTTTTGGGGTTGGAGACCACAGTGCTGTTTATTTTCTGAAAATGTCCCTCTATGCAAAGCTTGTTGCATCAGAGAAGATGGTTGTGCCACATTATGGGCAGTATTGTTCACATCTGGGGTGAAGAGGGTAGGCATGGGGGGGCTCAAAACCAGCTCCCATTCTGCCTGGGAGAGCAGTATGTGTTGAGTCCTCCGCTGTCGGAGATAAATCACAGGGGGACTTGAGGCTGCCGCCAGGGTTTCTCATGCTGAATGAAACAGCAGCAGGAGGAGCAACTCTAGTATGCTGGGCTGAGAAATGGAGGTAAGAAACAGCAATATTAGATATGTGGCTCATTCCTGCTCTGCAGCGGCACTCACAGCAGACACATCCCCTCTGTGCCAGGGCCCATTGCATCCAGAGGGACAGGGTCTCTAAGGGTATTTTAATGGCTTGTGATCAAAAGTGACTGACCTGAAGGAACAGAACTGTGAAGCCCTGTGAAGGGTGGAGAAGAAAATGACCCACATTAGCTGGGAGCAATGCTGAAGCATTTCTGGGGAGAAATGCCATACTCCAACCTTGACCTACAGCTTGCTGGAGACCACTGCCAAAACTCTTCCTTTCTCTGCACCTCAGTTGCACTTTGCAAACATGAGGATAAAGGCTGAATCTCTTCTTATAAAGTGTTTGAGGCCAAGTTGGGATGGAAGAACGAGATACCAGTGCCAATAAAGAAAAAACCCGGACTGGATCCCTCTCCCATCTCTTTGGAAATACTGCCCTGAAGCTGGTGAATTCCTCTGGTTTTACTCTCACATGGGGGTAGATGTGGCTCCCATGTTGATGTGCTGAGGCAGAGCAGCAACATGGTGGTAAGCAGCTGTTAAGATGCTCAGCAAGGGGATGAGCGCAGTGTGGGTAGCTTTATAAATCTGGGGCTAAAGCCAGCAGTTAGAGGCTGTTAATAGCAAGGGGGATGAGGACAACGGCAGCAAGACTCTGACAGCAGGCCAGCAGGACCATCAGGTTCTCCCATAGTTCCAAGTGTCCACAGCCCACCCTCCTGGGGAGAGCTGTGCTCTGGTGCTGGCTGATGGTCACTACTGTTGCAGTCTTGGGCCCATCGAGACTACGTGGAAGAGGCTGAGCACTTTCAGGGTCTCACCTCCCAAGAGCTCTGGAGCACAAGTTGAGGCTGTTCCTTCAGGCTCCCTGTGTGCAGGGTGGGTGAGTTCAGCCTTGGATGAGTCTGGACTAATTCTCTGCTGACAGTATGGACAAACCCCAGCTCTGTTGGAGCTGGGATTTGAGTTGAATGGTTTTCAGTCGGCCTTGGTCGTCCAGAGCATGTGGATAAAGCAAGGTTGTTATGCTTTTCTGTAAGGCTTTAAAAAACATTCAGGAACACATGATGTTTTTGATGGAATGCAGCATTTTGAAAAGAGACCAATTTACCCCAAAGAAACCCTATTCTAATGGTTCAAAAGAGTCAAATGATGTGAACAGGTGCAGCCGGTTCTATTGCAAGTGTTACAGCTGGGTCAGAAAAGAGTACTAGGAAAGCCTGAACTCTGAATACTCAGCAATGAGCCTCTTTCCCTGCGAAAGTCTCTGTCACCAGGCAGAAACGAGGAGAGAAAAGGAAACAACGCTGCGCATTTTCTACACCCCTCCCCGATGAGGAGGCGCGAATCTTGGGTGTGCAGCGCAGCAGCTCCCCCGATGTCCCCGCTGGGCTGCATGCAGGGGAGTCAGAGCTGGCCAGTTCAAGGCGGCTCAGTCGAACTGTGCCAGGAGTTTGGTTTCAATCTCTTGCACTCGAGCATCATTTTGCCCCTTGGTCATGAGGGAAGGAGGCTGCCGTTTGGTGCCAGCTGGTCAATGTCACCAGGCCAGCTCAGGCTTTGCTGATGAATTACGAGTTAAAGAGCACACGTTAAAGGAGTGAGAAAACAAACTTTGGGGTGGCAGATGCTTCTTGCCTGGTGCTCTCTGGTTCCAAAGGTTAAAATAACTAATGGCCTTATCTTGGATATGGCCTGGGCTTCTTGTCACACCAGACATCACTGCTTAGCCCCCGGGTGATGTCTGGAGCAAGGATGCTGGGACGCGCCAGCCACTAGGCCCCTGGACTCATCTCACCCCAGCTGTGTGGAGGCTGCCTAAGGAGGCCACAGACGCCAGGCCATCACCTTGTTCGTCAGCAAGTACTTGGGTCTTGCGCTGAAGGCTCTCAATGCCGAGAGCACCATGGGTCTGCTTTTCCCTTTGACTGTCCCTTCTTTGGATTTTTTTTTTTCCCTTGTGATCTTCAAGGGGAGGTTTCCAGAAGAGATGCCGTGCTCTCTGTCAGTGTCTGGGTCTCGCTGCAGCTGAGAGCTTGTAATGATGAAGATTTAATGCAAATCAAATGGACTTTTCATCTTAGCAGAAAAGTATTTACAGCCCATTAAGTAGACGGGAAAACTGGTAATTTTTTTTGGAGGGGAGCAGAGAAAAAAAAATACTGCCGTGTAAAAAGTGGCCACAAAAGGTTCTTAGCTTGAGAAATTTAGCCTGAGAAATTTATCAGCTTCGGGGATGGAAAACTCATCATTTATATATAAAAATATATCACTTTTAATTACACAGCCAACTTCAGCTTTACTCATTAGCTACTTGCGCTATCCTGCCAAGTTACACAGTGGTGAGCTGGCAGGAATATTTTATATGGCACGTTATCCTGGATCAGAAAAGCCAGCATATGGCTTCACTGGCCTTTGTTTTCCTCTGTTGAAGGGTAAGGAAGAGAATGCAAAAAAATTGAGAAAGGAGGCTAGAAGATGGGGCAGGAAGAGGAAGGGAACAGATGCTGGGTAAGAGGCTCAAGGTTGCACGTGGGGTCGCAGCTGGGAGCAAGCGGGATGCATGGCGTGGTGCCGCATGGGGCTGCGGTCAGCTGGCGGGTGCCCCGGGGTGCATTGCAGATGGGTTCGATATGGGTAAATTTGGTAGCGAGGGTGTTGACCTCAACGGGGTGTTTTGGACATGGGTCTGTCATCCCTGGAAGGCTATTTCAGCCAGCTGAAATATTGAGGGAGGCTGGGAGTATTGGCCCAGCCAGGATGCGCTGGAGCCAGCTTCAGCTCCGTCATCGGCCATGGCTGAACCTCTCCTGAGGGCGGCAGGCGCCGTCCTGCTCCCCTCAGCGGGACCAGCCTGGGTGCCTGCCAGTGCCCGGCCTTGCCGCGCTCCCAGGCTTGCAGCTGACGGTTGTAACCGGCGGATCCTGGGCGACGGGGCCCCAACAGCCTTTTTTAGATCATCTAGTCTGACCTCTCTCCTCCACCTGGATTGTGCCCCTGTCTCCTTCCTGCTCATGCTTACAGCATCTTCAAATACCCCGTTGATAAGGGCCCGGCTCGTCCCTGGGATAGCCGCCGTCTGCACCTAATCACTCTTGCTCCTAAGACAGTTTTTCTTCATGTCTTGCCTGAAATATTTCCGTTTGTAGCTTCAGGCCCCAGCACTCCTTGTTTTACAGTTTCCAGATCATTTGAATAATCCCCCTTTTGCCTTTGATGGTATTTCCCTGAAGGTATTTATAGCGTTATCACACTCCCTAGTTGATCTTTTTTTTTTTTTTTTTTTAACAGACTGTATAAAATTAAACTCTCTCCAGTCTCTTTTCCTTTGCCTCTTGGCTTCGTATGTTTGTAGTGGCTTGTTTTCAGCTGCCCCCAGTTTGTGTTACCCCTCGGATATGCAGAGGGAAGCCTGGGCTAGGTCTGAAAGTCATATTTCCAGCTCTTCCACCTGGCTTCTCCTTCTTTCCTTCCTTGAAAAAGAGGAGTCCCCAAGCACTGACCCATTGCCCTGGCTCCCGCAGGTGGGGAGCAGAGGATGTTAGGGGCAGCACCCGTGGGAAATCTTACACTGAAGCTCTTTTTCAGGTGTCTCTAGAAACAAAAGTCTAAAAAAGGATATGTCAGCTTTCCTGATTTTTTTTCCCTCCCTTCAGAAACTGAAATGTAGATTTTTACATTCAGGAAGAAAAGTCAAAAATTTCCAGTGAAAATGGAAAATAGCTGATGTTTTTAGATCTTGCCCTGAAGGAGATGATCACACATCACACATCATCTCCCAAAGGAGAGGACTTTCCTCGTATTTTCTTTTTTAGCTACAGTCTCCCAGGCCAAGCTGAACTACTGCACAGAGCTGCTAGATGTCTGCAGACTCTGGGTTAGAAATAGGTGGCTTTACCCCTGCCCTGTGCCAGCTACAGAGGTCTTGTTTTCTTTTGGTCCAGTTGTGATTGACATTATATACACAGAGACTGTCTGAAGCACAAGGGAAGACCGGGGAGCAGGACTTCAGGAATATGTAATTGCTTTGCAGTTTGGGGAGGCCTTGAGACCTGGGCAGCAGCGGGGCATGGGGGGATGCTCAGCGAATAAACCTGCCTCCAAAGATGGTTGTAGTCATCCAAAGGCTGTGGTCACCCAAAGATGGATGACTACGCAGATGTCCCTGTTGCTCTCCCCTGGGCATTGCAGGGGGCATTGCAAGGAACAGGGGTGTGTGGCTGGCTGTGTTTCACCCCTTTGGAAATGGTACCAGCAGCTCCCGGCAGCCCAGTGCTGCCACGGCACTGCGTGTCTGCAGGCGGGCGGGCTGCAAGCACGGCCTCACATTGCTTTCTGGCTCATAGCACCCAACACCTTGCGTCACCCAGTAAACTGGAATTAATGGGCAAAGTTCACAGTAGCATCATTGTTTTGTGTGTGTGGGATATTGAAGGCAGCCCTCCCCTTCTTGCAGTTACCTACCTGGCAAGAAATCAAGGGACGCTCAGAGCAAAAAAAACCCCCAAGTCTTCTGTCAAACCTTCAGTCATATGATGGAGCAGTAAATAATGGATCTGGTGACCTAGACCTGCAAATATTTACATTCCCTTGGCTTGGCTGATAGCAGGGGTTCGTCTTACCATGTCTCACCTAATTAGCAGAGGGCTACAAGAATCCAGCAGAGGGTTCTAGTTTCTTTTTCACCTCATTTGTAACGCATGCCATGCTCTCTCTCTTGCCATGTAGTTTGCACATTGGTACATGTCAGCAGTAACACATGGGCAAGGTGTGTGGTTATGCCTGGGGACTGGCAGGACTCAAATGCATCAGCAGCTCAGAGGCCAAGAACAAGTCTCTGCAGCCACCCAAGAAGGTGCTGGCCGTGATGCCCTGTAGTCTCAATTGCAAAACCTATCTGAGGGCTGTCAGAGATAGAAAATTCATGGTGGGCTGAGAGCTCCCTGATTTTAGGACCCTTCCACCCCAGGGTCTCAACTGGCTGTATCTGTACTACTAAATAAAACCTTGCCCAGCCTGCTGACTGGGAACAGTTCTTGGCCTGCGCTTTACCTTGAACCATGCCCAGGCATAGTTTGAGAAGGTACAAGTTGGCTTAGGTCAAAACCTGTGGTCAGGAACATCATAAACAATTAAACTGTATAGATTGCAAGTTCATGTTCAGGCCTGTGTCATAGTTCAGTCTAATTTACTTGTCTAGAGGTAGCCAGTTGAGAGCAGGACCATTTCATGCTAGATATTGTAGGAGCATGTGGTAAGAGACATGATGCAGACTGATGGACAGGGGATGTCCAGCCCAGCTCCAGCTGGGTGGTAGGTTCAGACCAGTCATGCCTGCATGGAGCTTGGTGTGGTGATTTCCCTGCTGCTGATGCTCCTGGGGGGCAGGTGGTTGCCTGACATTACACACCTGGCAGCAGGAGAAGCAAAGGCAGACCCAGCTTCAGATCACTAATCCCAGTCAATTAAGTTTTCTCCATTTTGAAAGTTTATATTAAAAAAAATCTCTCCTTCTGATGGAAGCCTGACTATGCTCCTTTTCTGTTTTTTTCCTTACACAGAGATAGGAGTAGATGAGGAGTGCACCGAGGCAAACTCATTTTCCAGAAAGAAACAGCTTTTAGAACAACTGGTTCTGAAATAGCTGAGTGATGAAATAATGACAGAAAATGGCAGTTTGTGGGTAGAGGTGATGTCTTTGTTACACCAACTAACAGACAAGTGTTTTGGAACACAAGTCCCTCCAGTTTGAAATAGGAAATGACAAAAAAACAAAGAAGAATTTCTTTCTTTTTTTTTTTTCTCTATGGTATATCGCTACCCCTTTTTCACCCTCATCTTTACCCCAGGCAATGCCCCAGAAATTCTCAACTTTTTAAAAATTAAAGGCTCATATAACCCTTTAGAAAGAAAAGTCTACCTTCTAACACCTCTGATGGATTGGAAATAGGGTGGAAATGGAGTGATCAATTACTTAACACTTAGGTAAATATCTTATCATTGTTTTATTAAATTGTAATTTACTGTTTATGATTACAAATATTTTAATTGGGCACAGAAAGCAACTGGGAGCAGACCCTTGCTTTTTCATTGCATGGAAATGGAAACACGTGGCTTTTTAATTGCATTTGTTTTATGGACTGTCTCCTGATGTTCATGGACCATCAGTGGTCTGCAGATCACAGCGGAGCAACTCTTTCAGCCCACACAGTGCGGGTGACTTTTGTACTGTTGTCCAGGAGTTTGTCAGCGTTGCAAAATGTAAAGTATGAATACTCGGACCTGACACTGGAAATCTTCCCTGCCTGCTTTCACCTCCTGCATGACGTATGAATAAGTCACAGAGCATGAGTGCCTCCAGGGCAGACTGGAAAATTCTCCGAGCAACAGGCTGGGTACATGTTGCCATTAGGTAGGTGGACAGGGAGGGAGTCAGAGGCTCCCAAACAGCACCTGGGTACCTACAGTTGAGGCAGTTCCCTCTTAGCTGAAGATTGTGGTACTTTCCCTGAGCTCTTGATGTGCTTTGAATGCTGTGAAGGCTTTTTAAAATTACCTTATGCTGTTGATCAGGTTACGTTGTAGACCATTTTAGCCAGCAGATGCACGGCTTCAGCCTTGCCGACAGCCTTGCTGGTGGGGCTTCTACTTTTGTTGCCCAGCTCCCACCAAATAATCAATCTGTCTCATTTTGATCTGTGGGGCACTTTGCCACACATCACCTAAGGAAAGCAAGATGCACGTAGCATCCCTTGGAGCATCCACACACTGTCCTGTCCTAGCTGCAGCTGTGCTGTGATGGTCCTTGTCTCTTTATTGCTCCCTTTCTGCTGGGGCTGTGCTGTGGCTGGGCTGGTCCCGCGCCTGTTCCCTGACACTTGTGATAGACTGAGCCTGGCTTGCTCGGCCCAGGTTGGGGGCCGTGCTGGGGCTGGTTGGGTTTGGTACCTGGGGCAAGCACCTGCAGATACGTATACAACCATGGGCAAGGTCAGGCGTGCTGCTGCATCTGCAACTGTGCCTGTGCCTTCATACCCAGCTGTCCTTGCCTCAGTTTCTCAGCTCTTTCTGGTTTTTAGCTTCTCCCTCTGTTTCCTTTCCTTAGTGCCTCACCAGAAATAGTGAGGACAGGGAGAGGCTTTGGAGACCAAAGATGGGCAGTTTTGACCTCCTCAACACAAATGTCCTGTTCTTTTTAATTTTTTTTTTTTTTTTTTGGTGGCCTTCCTTTGGTCTGGTGCCTCCCAACGGGATGTAAAGCATCATCTGGGTTGGATGGGTATTACTTGGCATGAGAATGAAGGACCTTGGGACCTGCAGACAAAATCTGGCTTTGAGCTCCTGCTCTGTTGATGACCTTCAATACTGGATGGGCGATAGGCAAAGCCTGGGCATTGTGTGCAAAGGTCACTCTTTCTCAGAGGTGTAGGTATTGCATACAAGTGCATTTTTCCTGCCTTTCATGGGCATTTCAGCAGCATCTAGCACTGCAAAGCCTATTAGCTCCATTTCTTGGCTGAACAGCCTTTGCTGGGGTATTGAGCTGGCTCTTTCCAGAGTCCAAATTAAACTTTAAATGAAAGAAAAACAGCCCAGAAAGGCAGGTCTGGCTGCACGATGTGCTTGTCCTGCTCCAAGTAGCTCTGCTGCAAAGAGTTGGCCTTATTTTACTTCCTGTAAATCCCGGCATGCAAAAGAGCAAAGCCCCTTTGATTTAAATGATTAGACTGGTGATAAGAATGTCACGTTCAATTTGCCAGCATTCTGCTAAAATGTCACATACATGATTTATATGGAGGAAGGGATAAAAAAGGGGCACAATTACGAGTTTGACCCTACATAAATTAAGGAGAAGAACCTGCCCGAAAGCCAAGTTGTTTTTTGCTGGTGTGGATTGGGTTACCAGAACAACACTGCAGTATTTAGCAATGCTGAAGGAAGGAAAAGCCAGGCATCTGGGTTTAAAGGGGCACGTTGGCTACGAGATGGTGGTAGTAGGAACTGCTGTAGTGGATTGGGGAGGAAAAATATGGTGGAAGTCTGTGCAGTTGCCAAACAGCAGCAGCAGCAGCTCTCAGGAACTAGCACTAGGGGAAAAGCTCCCGCCACCAGACTGCGTGTTTTGTTGGGCTTTTTATTTGCCAAAGTGTTAAGCAAAGCGTTGACCTCCAAAGTGCATGCATCAAAATGTTTGAATGGAGGAAGGGAAAAGTCCCTTCTAGCTCTGTGAATGAGCCTGTCCCAGAGCAATGAGCGGTTCCTGAGGGCGGTGGGTGAGGTTTAGGAAAGCTGGGAGCTGGCCAGAAGTGGGAGGTGGAAAGCCGGGGTGTCAGATCCTGCCCAGTGCTGGGTCAGTCCTGGGGCCAGCCTGCCTGCCAGCAGCAGAGCCCTGCAGTAGGACCCACAGGCAGTTGTGGGCAGCTGGGCCATGCAGAGGAGCTAGAAGAAGAATTAAGGGGTTTAGCGACTCCTGTGTTGCCCTGGGCTGGCACTTCCCACTTCCCAAGACTGCGGTGGGGACAGCTGTGTGTGGGAGCCTGTTTTGTCCTTGGTGCCTGGGTGGTGTGGGAACAGCCCAAAGCCCAGGGTCTCTGCTCTGTACAGAGCTTCCCAAATGCAAGCAAAGGCACTCACCCCTGGAGTCTCCATAGCTCCAGGCTTTGTACCTGCGGGCTCTCCTGAAAGTGCTACTGCGGACTCCTGCTGTGCTCTCAACTCTTTGTTCTCCCTTCCCCAGCTTAGCCTGGGCTCCTGGCTCCCCAATAAATAAGAAAGCTCCATTTCCCCGTGTTTGCGTATGCAACAGCCTACTGTGTTCAGTATCTAATTAGCAATAAAAGCACCTGTAGCTGTCCCGTAAATCATTTCATTAAGGCTGGTGCTCTTTAACCAGGGAGGAACTGCACCTCGACCTTTTGCTCATGCAGTGATTCCAAGCTATATGGTGCAGAACTGGAGGGTGCATGTTACTAACACATGCAGATCTCTCCTGATAGCTTTTGCTGCCTTTCCCATCACTTCTTCCTATCCCTCTTCATTGCTCAATGTGAGATGGGTTGCTTTTCTCTCTGCTCTCCTAGCCACCCAGTAGAGAGTGGGAGGACAGTGCGCTGGCGCTGCTGTTAGCCCATGAGGCTAGCAGGAGATAACATAACTGTTGTGCCTAACCAAGGCACTGATGTGGCTACTTCTAGGAGATATTGCCCCGCCTTCCCAGGCTCTGTCCTTGTTACCTACCTCCAATCGATATGAGGCACAGGTTAGGGAGGGATGTGTAATTATAGGAAATAAAGCCCCAGTAGGGCAACAGGACACCCCTGGGGAAAGTATGGCCAGAACAAGGGACCACACCACAGCCCAGCTACAGTGATTACTGCAGCAGTGAATATTGTGGTCCCCAGCTTGCTGTGCCTTTCCTGGCAATGGCACTCACAAGAATATGTTTGCACATCTCTGATTTGATCCTGCAGACCACGGTGCCTGGACAAACGCTGTACCACATTTCACTGCCTGTCCTTCTGCCAGGACTCCAGCAAGCCTCCTGGGAGGCAGGGACCATGGCTTGCAGATTGCTGCTTACTGTGAGTTACAAGCAGAACTCCTGCTATCTGATGGAGGCTCTTTGCCAAAAGCTGGAATAAACCCACCCTCTTATCTTCAGTTGTCTTTTCTCACTGTGGTGCTTGATGTCAAGGAAAGATGGGAACAAGGAGATGAACAGGAGCTGGGCTGCAGTAGCTGAGAACCTAAAAAGTCAACCAGAAGGCTATGAAGATGGACTCAAGTTGTCCAGCAGGTGCAAGTCCCTGGAAGGAGGGTGCAAAGGTAGGCAATGAGGCAGTGGATGCTAGGGGATACAGCAGGGAGACTGAATCACAGAATCACAGAATGGTTGAGGTTAGAAGGGACCTCTGGAGATCATCTCGTCCAACCCCCCTGCTCAAGCAGGGTCACCTAGAGCACGTTGCACAGGATCACGTCCAGGTGGGTTTTGAATATCTCCAGAGAAGGAGACTCCACAATCTCTCTGGGCAACCTATTCCAGTGCTCTGAAACATAAGACACATGGTCTATGTCTGGCTAGCTAAGGCCTGAGAGAAAGTTAAGCTGTTTTTTCCTGACATGCGCATTTTGCCATTTCTTTTGGTTTCTTCTCCATAAGACGGGGTCATTGTCTCTGCTGGGCTGGTGGGGGCCTCCTGCTGCTGGTCTCAAAGGTGAGTGTGATAATGACATTATGCGCAGCCAGCAGAGTTGTGAATATTTCCCCATGGGCAACCCCAAGAACATGCATTGAAATTGTGACCTCCTGGGTCTTCAGCTACTGTGTGTTGGACCTCACACAGGCCATGTGAATGCCTCTTTATCTTACTCTGCCATGCTCCTTGCTTGTCTAGGCTGGGGGCCTTGCATCATTCTTACACCACTTCTCAGCCTGACCTGTAATGCCCTCGGTTGTACAAACGGTCACATGAGTGAATGTTATTCATGTCTCATACAGAGCTTGTACTATGTCTTAGGCAGTGCATTACAAACTTTTTAAAAGAAAAAGCAACTGAACAAAATTCAGTCGGCTTTGCTCAAGGGCCAGCATCTTTGCTTCTTGTGCTGCAGCCAAGGAGGCTCCGATGGGGCTCTAATTTGTTACAATAGCTCTCTGTGGCCGACGGAGGCCTGCGGAAAGCTTCCCTTCTTGCCAGCAGTGATTGCAATGTTTGCAGCCATGGATAGCTGGAGTCAGAGACAAGCGTATCTAAGAGGGATGCAGCAGCTAGAGGCTCAGATGCTATTGTGAGTCTAATAACTCTGTCCCAGTTTCATGGACACGAGAATATGTCCCGATGTTCAGATTTCCAGAGCTCTTTGGGTTGCACAAGCAAGTGTAAGGTGCTCAGGAACCTAAAACCCTGAATGACCCATCCTGTTTGGCTCCAGCAACTTTAGCCCAGCCAAATCCACCAAAACACCCAACCAAAAAAAACTTGCAGGCACAGGCACGTTAACCTCAGGCACATTAAAATCTTAACTGCAATTGAAACTCTTCTTTCCAAATTTGCAAGCCTGGGTTTATGTCTTTTAATGTTGAGTAAATTAGGCTTGACGATAAGACGCACTGACTTGCTGATAGATGGTGTGTAGAGAGACATTTTGCAGGGCCATCACAGGGCACTTCATCCGTTGCCACTCGGAAGCTGCCAATCCGCTTCTTATTTATTTTCAGAATTAATTTTTATTGATTCCTTCCCTTCTCATTCCCCCAGCTACCTAAAATTAAAAAAGAACAAACAAAAGCAGGCACAGGCAGACGGGACATTAGCTGGCTCGAGGGACTGCCACCAGAATAAGTGTTTCACCCTGGGTCACTGGTTCCAATTGAGGCTGGACTGGGAGTGTCTGCGAGTCATTACGACCGCTGGCTCTGAGCTGACCTATGTGAAATGAGTTGCTGGACTAGGTTTGGATCCAAGCATTGCTGTTGTATAAACCATCACCCAAGCTGGGATGCTCATCAGAGAAAGGAAGGGCTGAATAAATAAGGTAGGGAGCATAAGGTGTTCAGATACGATCCTGGGTGGAAACAGAGCGCCCATTAGTCCTTGTCACCGAAGGACTGTGATTGCCCGGGGTGACAGGAATCGGCTTTGCTGCCAATCAGCCCTGCCTGATGCGAGGTTGTGCCGGGACCGACAGCCCCTCGCTTTAACGGGGAATCCCTGCTGCTCACGTGGGGACGGCACCAGGCGCTGGGCATGAGCCCTGGGCCATGGCAGGAGAGTGCATGGTGTTCCTGGGTCCCCAGACCTTTTCAGGGGCCATGCCGCTCTGTGGGTTGGAGTGGTTGTGGGTCAGTCCCCGGCTGCCATGTGGACCTGGCTGTGTCTGTGATGGATCGATGTCCTCTCAGACCTGGTGGGTGGGAGAAGAGGAGGTGCTGTCTCTACACCTCTGCGCTATGACTCGCCCGGATATTTCAGTTGCGAGATGTGGACCCCTGAGACGCTTTGGGTGGGCTTCATGCCACCTGACTTTGGGGCTGAGGCAGGGATGTCTTTGCTGGGGAGCTGCTGGAGAAGGTGTGAGAGCCCCTCCAGCGCTGAGTGAGTTGCTCGCTCTCCTTGCTGGACCCTGTGGGAGGGGAGGACGGCTACACAGCTACCCCAGGCAGCACCGTTAGGCTACGCAGTATGAAATCGAGCCTCTGTTAGTGTCTGATTGCTGGCTGATACTGTTTTTTAAAAGTGGAAGCATCAAGCTGAGGATGAAGGTGAACACGGACACCCACGGGTCCAGGCCTGGGAGGACCTTGCCAGATGCCACCTCCTCCCCATGCTGTGCCACCCTCTTTGCAAACTGATGGGAGGACGAAGGAGAAATTGCTGCAATTACCCTCCGAAGCACTGACTAATCAGCTGGCACAGGATCCAAACACAGCTCCTTTGAGCCTGGCAAATAAAGCTGGGAGACGTGAGAGCATTAAGTGCCCCCTTCCCTCCCCTCCCTATGGGCATCCACTTGTGTTGGAGGGCCTGAGTGCTTTTATTTTGCTAAACCACTTTGAAGTGGAGACCAAATTGCGTGTCTCCTTCTTTGCCCCAGCTCCCCTGAGCCCTCCTAGTTTTAATTAGTTCCATCTGATGTTCAGAGACTTCCAAGAAAGAAATGTGTTTTTATACAAATTGAAAAAAAAGGTGGTGGCAGAGCACAGGGAGCTCTTTTGCTGATGTGCAGGCTGGCAAGGGACAGGAGGTGAGCACAACCCAGCCTCAGTTCCCCCCCTTTGGCCAAGGAGACAGTCCTGTTGTCCGAGCATCACAGCAGGAACCATGCATCAGCTGACGTTAGCAGCCGGGTACCTTTGAGTAATGTGATGGATCAAAGGAGGACAGAGAGAGATGTGCTAGTCCACTGCTGAACAAGGAATGCATTTGCTGAACAGGCTTCGATGTTTGTCCTTCTGCTTCTTCACCACTTGTGCTTTGTTCTACACCTTCTGGTTGGAGTCTTCTTGTGGCCTTCCCCAGTTCAGCTTCTCATGCAGGCTGAATGAACCAACATCAGAAAAGAGACAGTATCTCATAGGCAGCTCGTCTCCTTGCTTTTAGACACATCACCCTGCTGTATACAAACCTTTGCTGAGAGATACTTGCAGAATACGCAGCGTCTCCTCTGGCATCTGAAATAACTTAAAAGGAGGTCCCAGTTCAGCATGGACACTGGGCAAGCAGGGAAAGAGGCAACGTTGTAGAAATGGTGTTAACCGGAGTACTTTGGGACAATAGGGACAATGCCGCCCTTCAGGGCTCCCACTGCACATCTTCTCCCCGTCCCCCCTCCATTCCTAAGCCAGCTACTGCCCTCAGGACAGGCCACCAGAGGAGGGTTTTATTTCCACAAAAGTTAACCTTTAGCTTGGTTTCCCTTGTTCTCTGGATAAGCAATGTAATTGCAGCAGCGTTTGCTCTTTTGAATCAGGGAAGGGTGAGCTGGAGCAGATCCCTGTTATCTCGTCCTGCCTAATCTGCTGTCTCCTGCCCTAGGTGTCCCCTGCAACCACTGCACCTCCCAATGCTGCCCCTGCTCCGGGGCAATCCCATATGCTCCTGTGGTGGCCTGGTGGCTCGCAGGAGCAGGGATTCCCTGCGGGGGCTAGCCTGCCTGCCTCGCTGAGGTTTCAGGCAGCGGTTGGGCACTATGCCGTCCCCCTGCCATGTGCCCAGGGTCTGGCCACCCCCTGCGCAGGCACGCCGAGACCCTTTGATGCCCAGCGGATCCCACTTGCTGTGTCCCCAGGCTGTGGGCTCTCACCGCCCGGCACCTTGGCTGTGCCAAGAGCTACTCTGGTTATGTCACATGGGGGTAATAAATAAACTGTGGGTGCCTGCCTGAGCCCTAACTCTATCCTTGGATCCCTGTTTTGCAGTTCCTCTCATTTTTATCTATAAAAATAGATAGATATTCTTAGCAACGTTAGGCTGGGAGGGGTCTCCAGGTACTTTCTCTTTAAAATCCGCCCCCCCCCCCCAAAGGTTAAACAGGATCAAGGATAACTGCAAACAGCTTCGGCTTTGGGAAGAAATCAGCTCCAACCCCTCACTTGAAGCCAAGAGCATCTCTGTACATTGGGCTATGCCAGCCAGGGCCTCTCCCCAAGGAGGACCTGCCTTTTGCAAGCCCCTCGGGAGCATCCGGAGGTTGGCTGGCAGGGCTGTCAGCCGGCCACCAAGGGGCTAAGGGGCTGCCTGTCCATCACAGGAGTCCACAGAGATTTAAAGGAAGGGGCGGGATTTTTTTTTTTTTTTCCTTCTCCCTCCCCAAATGGAGGTTTCTGGAGGGTTCCTGGGCTCCGCAGTTGGCTGGGGCTGGGAGGTGGCTTGGTGCTCACCTGGGCCGGGGCCATCTGTGGCTTGTTCCCATGCCGAAGCTCCTGCAAGCTGCTGGCGAGAGACCTGTGAGGCCCTGGTCCGAGACCCAGGTACTGCAGCCCTGATTTTCTCCCCTTCTGAAAGATCAAGTTTGCAAAGAGCCTGTTCTTCTCAATTGCTTTTCCTGTCCCAAGAAGGATATTGGCAAGCGAATGTAGTGACTGTGTCTGTTTGGGGTAAATACACCTATGTGTGCTAAGTGCAAATTGCATGCGTTTGCTGCAGACCCGGGGAAGTTACCAGTGCAGTGTGCAGGCTGCAAGATCTGGGCATGGGGAGGCCTGAAAATAACTGTTTCAGTTCTGGTGGGTCTTGTTTGTGTGTCTAATAGACAGATGTGAGCGTGGGCCAACTTAGCTCCTGGCACAAAGGTATAAAACTCCCCTGGAAGCCGTGACCTGCAGGAAATCTGATTTTGCACACCTGCTAGCTGGCCTTGCAGATTTACACCTGCATTAATTTAATTTTAATTTTTGCGGAAAATCCCTCTGTCAGTTCAGTGAATTTATCTGGGCAGAAGATTTTGCATCTTGTTTTCAACAATAGTTCACCAAGCACAAAGAAGTCCTCAAATGCCAGGAGTCTGGTAGAGCCCCACTCAATTACAGCACATCTCCTGAAGTGATTTCCTTCTCCAAAGAATACTTCTGATATCAAGTATGATTATGCGGCATCACATTAGTGAGAGCTTTGCAGCTGCGACTCCAGCTGTTCTTTCCTGGACAGTGTCCTGGCTGTGAATGAGGGGAAAAAAAATATATGAAGCAACAAGCAGATTTAATCACTCAGTCCATGTTGCATCCACAGACAACAGATTGGGAGGAGGAGAGGAGGCTTTAGGGGAAGTATTTTAGGGCATATTTCAAGGATTTGTGGAAAAAAGATGCAAGTGAATTGTGTTCATATACTACTCCAAAATGTTGTGTATTAGTTTTATATGCAGAAAACCCAATCCAAATCCTTGGGAAGTTTCAATTTTTAAAAATCCATATTCTCATTCTGCTTCTAGATCTGGTCTGAGGCCCGGACTTTGCTCTCGGAAGCCCTGGATGACCTGCGAGTCAAGGTAGGCTTGTGAAGGGAGTAGATTTTCCTTCAGTAGATTTTCCCTGGCAACATGCAAATCATGGCTGAGCACAATTGTATGGTTAATTAACAGCAGGCAGGTGCAGGTATGAGGGGGAAAAAATATATATATGAAGCAAGAAGGTATTGAAGGTATTGCAAATGCAGTCACCTAAAGAGAAATAGGAAACACCCTGCTCGGTGCTGGCAGTGCTTGTTCTTGTTCTGTGCTTTGTTAGTCCTTCCTCCCTCTGCCCCCAATTTTGGTGTTAAGGAAGACCAGTGTTTCCTGCTGTTTGGGTTCGGTTCAGAGATTTTTTTTTTTTGACTTGGAAGTAGGCAGCATAGTGTGGCTGATACCAAGTCATGTTGATTCATGTAGCTTCAGGCTGTCACAGGATGCAGGTTCTCACTTCTTGGTGGTCTCCCTTTTTGGCATGGGATAAAACGGGAGCAATGTCATCTGAGCAAGGGCTGGTGCATTGCTGCGCCAGTCTTGGCGTCACCTTTAGAGCCAGCTGAATGAGAAGAAATAGCTCAAAGGTATAATGTGGGGGTGGTAGGGGGGCAAAGATTATTTGTCATCTGCTCTGCTTTGGTAGTACCTTCTGACTGAGGAACTTGCAGGGTTTTGGCTTCACTAGCAATGGTTTGTGTCTGGATGTCATGTGGTCCCTGGTGTCAACCACTGTCCAAATGCATGGTGGTGGTAACAGCACTCACCTGTGAATGTGTGGACTTGATCCCATTCACCAAATGACTATGGTCCTGCTGGGGGCCGGCACCACATACCCACCTCACAGTGGTGGTTCTCCAGCACCTTTCTGAGGCTCCGCCAAGGCCCTCTCTCATTTGGATTTTCTTGCCACTGTCCTAATTTGCTGCTTTATAACCAGGAGGCATAAGTCAGCTGCTGCTTTGGGATATGGCTACTGCCTTGGCTGGTGGGTCCACCTGAATGTAGTCATTTATGGGCCACTTATTTGAGTTAATTTTGCAGGGACAAGGCCCCCAAAGAGCTTCTCACAGTTAAGTAAATCAGGTCCCATAGATGATGGGTATTGCAATGCTCAGAACAGAAAATGAAGGCAGAAAAATGACTTCCTTGATGTTCCCCATTTACTTGATCTCAGAGAGGAGAACAGGGCCAAGTTGCCAAGTGTCCCCTCTGTTGCAGTAGCTGTTCAGCCAGGCTGGACAGACTCTCTGATGATCCATTGATGCAATTTTCCTTCTAAAAAAATATACATACATACATATATATAGCTGTTAAGATGAAAAGTCAAAAATCTCTGGAGGTGTTTTGTCTTTTTTATTATTATTATTATTATTACTTTTTATTGCTTAAAGCAGGGCAGGATGAGCCTGGTAGAATCAGTCGTACCAAGATCTTAAAACAGCTGCCCTGAGAATTAAAGGGTGTGAGAGAATATTAAGGCACCACAGTGCTTAGCTGAAGGCTGCTGGGCTAAAATTTATCCTGGGCCAGTTAGGAGATGCACCGGCTAACTAATGCTGGCGCAGTAAGTGCGAGGAGAGCCCTGGAGAGCTTTGCAATGTTACTTCCTCTGCAGAGGACTTGATTAGTGAGAGCTGTGTCCCGAGGGGCCATACGAGCTTTGTGCCACCTGGCTGGTCCTGGGGACACGTGGCATCAGACTCCTTTTCAGTTGCCGACAGTTTGCTGTGTTATTCTGCATGTGCTGTGCATCTTCCTCCTCCTCCCGCCACGCTGCAGTTAGCTTCTGCCCCGGGCAGCGTGCAAGGCGCTCTGGACGTTTTCCTCTTGGTAAATACAGGAACAACTTTCTTGTCGCGAGTTTGCAGGTTAGTTGTGTGGACTATGCTTGAGTGAGGGCCTGATCCTTTTAAATGCCGAGCATCTTGGCATCTGTCAGGGGTCAAGCCCAGTGTGATTTGTACCAGCTGAAAATGAAAGGGTGGTGATACTCTGCAACTCTCTTGCTCATTCTGTGGTCTGCTCAGCCTGCGACACTGATTGGATCCTGACGTGTGGTCTCACTGGACTTCTCCCCAGACCGATCCTTTAAGCTCTTTCTGCCATTTTTTTTTTCTTCTTTGTTTCTCCTTTTCTTTTTCAGTTCCTACCATGCAGATTCTCTTTTCCCTCTCTTCGTGCTAAACACTCTCGCTGCAATATATCCTCCCAATAACTTAAGGCTAGCTGGGAAAGCAGTTTGACCAGAGAGATACAAAATTTTTGGTAAAAAAATGATTCAACAGAGTCAGACTGTTTCAGGTATCAGTTTTGTTGAATTTTGGAATGGGAAGTTACCTATCCCATTTTTTGAATGTTTTATGTGAGCTTTGAGTTCAGCTAGTTTGATTATGGTGCGAATGACAAGATATTGCTGAGCCTTCGGAGGAGAACAGAGCCAAATTTTGAAATCTGTTTCATGGAGGATGCTATTTTTCTTTTTCCATCAGTTGTAGGGTTTATCCAGACTTTGGCCCAGTTTCTTTTTTCTGGATACAGTGAGATGCCCTAGCAAACAAATATTGTGTCTTACTGAAGTTTGCAAAATTGCAACATTGTCAAAAGTAAGTTAATTTGAGGAGAGACCTTGGTCTTAAAATTCAGTCAAATTGAGATCATATTTGGTCCCTGAGCCCTGCTGCCCATTCTGTGTGTGTTTGCAGTTATGTCTTCTTTTCTGAAAAAATGCTCTCTTTCTACTTGGAAGAGGCATGCAATCTTCATATTTGGGTAAGGAAGCTGGAATTGCCCCTTCAGAAAGTATTCTCTAATAGATTTTTTGTAGCATGATGTTTTTCCTTTTTCTGTTTTCTTTCAGTTGCAATAATATTTTAACAGTTGTCTCTCAAAATTGTGGGCAAATATTTGTAGATCCACAGACTATTTGTGGCAGATGGTGTCTCTGATCCTAAACAAAGCTCTTAAGACTGTGGGCTTTGAATTTTCATGGAAGTTATTTTTCACCATAATTTACGGATCTATAATTTAAGAGCAAACCCCTGTGAATACATACTTACGGAACTGATGCTATTTCCTTTAACAAATACATATGTGATAGCTGCGATAAGAACATCCTGCGTAATTAAGCAACAGCAGCAGAACAGTGCTGTGCTCTGTGTTCTCTAAGTATCGCTTTCGTACAGCAAGGCACTTAAGCAATGCGCTTAATTTTAAACACATGAGTAGTTGCACTGAATTCCATGCATCTACTGTGGGCTCGAAGTAAAGCACTTGCTTAAGTGCTTTGCTTGGTTGGAGCTTATAAGATTTCTATAAATCAAAAATGACTGCATTCCACCTTTCAGCTCTGCAGCAATCCCTTTTAAGTCCTTTAACATATGTATTCTGCTACATCGTATGCGGCACCGGACTCTCCTGAAGGCAGCCTTGCAGAGCATGTCTCACAACTGCACTCAGTAGAGCAGAGGATTCCTGAAGAAGTTCAGATGGAAATAGTCATCTATTATGCTGCTCCTGCATTTAGTTGTATGTGAACCCTTAACAATGACCAGCAGTTAGGAAAGAAAGAAGCTTGTCTGCAAAGTTCTCCAGGAAAAGCGTGCTCCAACTCCAAACGACATCGTGCCGTGCTATTTTAGATGTGTTTATAAGAACCTCTTCCACATATTCCTGCGTGCTATGTTGGGAGACGTGAAATCCTTTTCCTTTCATGCAAAGCAGTGGTGCAGGGGGAGCAGGAGGTAACTGGTTAGCTTTGCAGCTCAGCTGGTAGACTGTCTGGCAGGGAGCCAGGGGGCCTGGGTTCAGTCCTCTGATAAGTCATCAATTTCTTTCTCACCAAAAACATCTGGTTTTGGATGCTGAGTTATGAGCTAATATTAAATACAAAAGTTTATAGCATCACATATATAATATTGTTGATTAGAAGCATCAAGTAAAGTAATTGACCAGCGGGGACATGGTGTGAGCAGCTGGTAGAGCATCTGGAGGGGAGCCAAGGGGCCTGGGTTTAATTCTCAGGTCATCTATTTCTTTCTCACCAGAAACATCTGGATTTGGATGCTGCAAAGCTACAGACTATTGTCTCATGCAACTGTTTCTGGGATTGCACATTTTCCTGGAAATGTGATGCTGGGAATGTTTCCATTAAGTGTTTACACCCAAAGAACCCTTTAAGAATGACAAGGAAAAGGTGCGTTCCTGGACCCTGTCAAAATCAACAGCAAAGCATGGTTCCATGGAGTTGTGATTTTTAACTCAATTTTGTATGAATACCTTCATTTCGAGTCTCCTGAAGCATGCATCTAGCATTTTAGGATGGCCTTGGAAACCCGACACTGCTCTGAAACGCAGCAAAGTAAGATGACGTTATCTACATATGTCAGACGGGTGCTTGTGGCTGCCAGCATGCTGCTTGTTAATGAGGTGAGTTGGGGCGTCCCAGACTGATGTGGTGGAGGCGGCGATGCCCTGGACCAGGCTCAGAGCGGTTTGGGCGCTAGGTGTCAGACGAGGCTCATGCTCGCGCTGGCTGAAGCCTGGTGGCAGTCCTGTTGCTCCCGGGCTGTCACCAGCCGCGGGGGCTGCGGCGAGAGCAGCGCTCTGCTTCCAGCAGCACGGGCAGAGGAGCCCGTGTGGGGCTTTAGTCCCAGCGCCGGCCACAGGAGATGCGTTTCTCAGCCTTCCTGAGAATACCTTTGCAGAGGCTGTAATGTTTTCGATGAACAAAAACTGAGCTCAGGCTTTCGCTGCTCCTGCTTGTCTTCAGCTCTTTCCCCACTGTGTTTGCTCCATGCTGGGGGTGGGTGGAGGCCCCTGGCCCATCTGGGAAACAAGGGACAAATCTACCCAAAGGGGAAAGGAGGCCAATTTCTAAAATGACCTTTTGCCCATGCGGCAAAGTCCTGCCTGGATTTCCCAGACGGCAGTTGCTGTTGGCAAGCAGGGGGTTGGATGTCACCTGCGGCAAGCTTGGTTCAATCTGTTAGCTGCACTAAAGTGATGCCAGGTAGTATGAGCTGAA